>NC_044308.2:93582773-94239280 GCF_007474595.2 Lynx canadensis
CCCTATATATCCTGATGGATAGACCCTATTATATAATGCCCTTCTTCATCTCTTGTTACAGCCTTTAATTTAAAGTCTAGTTTGTCTGATATAAGTATGGCTACTCCAGCTCTCTTTTGACTTCCAGTAGCATGATAAATAGTTCTCCATCCCCTCACTCTCAATCTGAAGGTGTCCTCAGGTCTAAAATGAGTCTCTTGTAGACAGCAAATAAATGGGTCTTTTTTTTTTATCCATTCTGATACCCTATGTCTTTTGGTTGGTGCATTTAGTCAATTTACATTCAGTGTTATTATAGAAAGATATGGGTTTAGAGTCATTATGATGTCCATAGGTTTCATGCTTGTAGCGATGTCTCTGGTACTTTGTCTCACAGGATCCCCCTTAGGATCTCTTATAGGGCTGGTTTAGTGGTGACGAATTTCTTCAGTTTTTGCTTGTTTGGGAAGACCTTTATCTCTCCTTCTATTCTAAATGACAGACTTCCTGGATAAAGGATTCTCGGCTGCATATTTTTTTCTGTTCATCACATTGAAGATCTTCTGCCATTCCTTTCTGGCCTGCCAAGTTTCAGTAGAGAGATCGGTCACGAGTCTTATAGGTCTCCCTTTATATGTTAGAGCACGTTTATCCCTAGCTGCTTTCAGAATTTTCTCTTTATCCTTGTATTTTGCCAGTTTCACTATGATATGTCGTGCAGAAGATCGATTCAATTATGTCTGAAGGGACTTCTCTGTGCCTCTTGGATTTCAATGCCTTTTTCCTTTCCAGATCAGGGAAGTTCTCAGCTATTATTTCTTCAAGTACCCCTTCAGCACCTTTCCCTCTCTCTTCCTCCTCTGGAATACCAATTATGCGTAGATTATTTCTCTTTAGTTCATCACTTAGTTCTCTAATTTTCCCCTCATACTCCTGGATTTTTTTATCTCTCTTTTTCTCAGCTTCTTCTTTTTCCATAACTTTATCTTCTAGTTCACCTATTCTCTCCTCTGCCTCTTTAATCCGAGCCGTAGTTGTCTCCATTTTATTTTGCAGCTCATTAATAGCATTTTTTAGCTCCTCCTGGCTGTTCCTTAGTCCCTTGATCTCTGTAGCGATAGATTCTCTGCTGTCCTGTATACTGTTGTCAAGCCCAGCCATTAATTTTATGACAATTATTCTAAATTCACTCTCTGTTGTATTGTTTAAATCGTTTTTGATCAGTTGAGGGGAATTCTTCCATTTCGTCATTTTGGATAGTCCCTGGAGTGGTGCGGAACTGCGGGGCACTTCCTCTGTGCTGTCTTGATAACTTGCATTGGTGGGTGGGGCTGCAGTCAGACTGGTGTGTGCCTTCTCTTCCCCTCTCCTAGGGGCGGGATTCACTGTGGGGTGGCATGGCCCATCTGGGCTACTTGCACATTGCCAGGCTTGTGGTGCTGGGGATCTGGCGTATTAGCTGGGGTGGATCAGCAAGGTGCACAGGGGCAGGAGGGGCAGGCTCAGCTCGCTTTTCCTTCGGAGATCCGCTTCAGGAGGGGCCCTGCAGCACCGGGAAGGAGTCAGACCCGCCGGAGGGATGGATCCGCAGAAGCACAGCGTTCAGTGTTTGCGCAGTGCAAGCATGTTCCCTGGCAGGAACTGGTTCCCTTTGGGATTTTGGCTGGGGGATGGGCGAGGGAGATGGCGCTGGTGAGCGCCTTTGTTCCCCGCCAAGCTGAGCTCTGTCGTCTGGGGCTCAGCAACTCTCCCTCCCGTTGTCTTCTAGCTCTCCCGTTCTCTGAGCGGAGCTGTTAACTTATAACCTTCCAGATGTTAAGTCCTGCTTGCTGTCAGAACACACTCCGTCCAGCCCCTCCACTTTTGCCAGCCAGACTCGGGACCTCCTCTTGGCCGGCGGGCTGTCCCTCCGCCCTGGGTCCCTCCTGCCAGTCCGTGTAGCGTGCACTGCCTCTCCGCCCTTCCTACCCTCTTCCGTGAGCCTCTCATCTATGCTTGCCTCCAAGAATCCATTCTGCTAGTCTTCTGGTGATTTTCTGGGTTATTTAGGCAGGTGTGGGTGGAATCTAAGTGATCCGCAGGAGGTAGTGAGCTCAGCATCCTCCTACGCCGCCATCTTCCCAGAAGCCCCGCCTCTTTAATTCTTAATTCCTAATTTGGCCTGCTCCTCATTATATATGTGTTCTCTACTCCTACCAAAAGTAACCTGAAGAGAAGGTAGAAGATATAGTCTTCTTTCCAGAAAGAGTCAGCGATCATGGACTTAATTTATTTGTGAAAAAGATATCAGGGTTTAGGTTGGCAGTTCATTTAGTTAATAATAAATGTGACTATCTGTAGGAGTTATTTGTTGATTGCCTCTCTAGCTTCCTTTCACCCTTCTTTTGGTAACAATATCTAGAATCTAGTCTTATTTCTAGAATTTAGTCTTTTCCCACTCTCAATACTACATAGTTCTAAATGGTACTTCACCTTTGGCCCTAGTGATAGAATAGGTGACCAAGGCTTTAATCAATCAGTATATTGTACTGCCTGATCAGTGTTTGGGTCAGGGTGGACAAATGATCTAGGTCACTCATAGTAAATCTTAGGAGATTTGTTACTAGGAATGTTACTGAATCCCAAGTTTGGCTGCCTGTTGATTGAAAAGACAAGACTCAAGAGGTGAGTGTTGATTGGAAAGGAATATGAGCTTTATTCAGGAGGCCAACCAACCATCTGAGGAGAAGATGTACTTTTGTTCAAAAGCCGACTCTGCAGTTTCTGTCTAGCCAAGAAGATTTTAAAAGGACTGGGGGTCATTAATCAGTGAGAGAGTGCAGTGGCCTATACCATTTCCTGATTCTGTGTAGATTTAGTGGTGCCTATTTACAGTTTTCAGTGCTTGAAGATTGTGGAAGAGGTCTAATTTCTGTTCTGTGATGTGTGAGGGCTTTCTATTCATCTTCTAGAAAGGAATGTAAGATTTATAGACATACAAGAAAGGTTAGTAAATCAATCATATGAACTTAAAGACACCTATTTAAGATCACCATGCTAGTTATGAAGATCAAGGTGGCCTCAGGAAAGTACAATTTCTTGTTTCTCATGGACTTAAATCAGAGACGATGTGAGCAGTTTCTGTGGTTATCTTGACACCATATGTGAAGAGTTTTGCCTGAGAAAAGAATAAATACAGAACAAGCAGAGCCAAGATACGGAGAGAGCAGAGCTAGGCTGTGGATCAAGGTACATTTCAACCCAGCAATAGCCCTTGGCTTCTTAATTACATGAACGAATTTTCCCTTTATTCCTTAAGCCAGTTTGAATCTTTTGTCACTTGTCTTAACTCATATGTAACTCAAAAAATGTATGTAATATATGACAGCATTACCGTAAGTATTTGGAATAAATGCAGTCATTGATATTCCTGCCCTGTTCTGGACCCAATATATCAGTCCTGGAGTGTTATGTTTGTTACAGGATGTCATTCTCAAAGAAAGAGGTGGAGGAAGAAGAGGAGGAGGAAAAAAAGGAGAAGAGAAAGAAGTATAATTATGAATGGCCAAAGTGAAAAGATGCTCAATCTTTCTTCTAGTTAGATAACCAAAAATAAAAACAGCAATGAGACAGCACATTTGACAACTATATTGGTAAAGATTAAACTGTGATTATACTCAGTGCTGGTGAGGGCACTTGCCCACACAGTTGCTAGAAATAGAAATGTTTACAACTTTCTAGATGGAAATTTGATAATAGCTATCAAAGTTTTAAATGTATGTATCCTTTGAGCCAACAATTTTGCTTTTAGAAATTTATTCAAAATAATTAACTGCGTAAGTATCTGATAATATATGTACAAGGATAAGTGAAGTATTATTTATACGAATGAAATGAAAAATTATCTAAATATTTTCCATAAGTAATTGGTTAAATAAGAAATGGTACCTTAACTGAGGGCTCATGGGGGGTGGGAGGGAGGGGAGCGTGGGTGATGGGTATTGAAGAGGGCATCTTTTGGGATGAGCATTAGGTGTTGTATGGAAACCAATTTGACAATAAATTTCGTATATTTAAAAAAAAAGAAATGGTACCTTATACAAATTAATGCTTAAAACTTATGAGAGAGCCTTTAAAACTGATGAGAGATGTATAGGTTTTGCCATAGAAATGCCATGATTTTTTTTAAAAGATTTAAAAAATTTTTAGAGTAATCTCTACACTTGAATTGGGGCCTGAACTTACAACCCTAAGATCAAGAGTTGCATGCTTCACCAACTGAGCCAGCCAGGTCCCCCTGCCATGATTAAAAAATATATATATTTATTTATTTTGAGAGGGAGAGAGAGAGAGAGCACGCGCACAAGTGTGAGCAGGGGAAGCCAGAGAGAGGGAGAGAGAGAATCCTAAGAAGGCTCCATGCTCAGCATGGAACCTGATGTGGGGCTAGATTTCAGGAACTGAGATCATGACCTGAGCTGAAATCAAGAGTCAGGTGTTTAACTGACTGAGCCACCCAGGCACCCCGCCATGAATATTTTTAAGTTAAGATGCAAAACAAGTTAAATAATAGTAATTACACTATAATCTCACTTATTTGAACATATTTTTGATGCATTTAAAAAATTTGAAAAGATATTCTTTGAATTAGCCAGTAACTCCTAGGGTTCCAAATTCAACTCAAATTAGTTTATACAGAAAAGGAGATTTGTTGAAGGGACTGAGGTAGTTCACACTAAAAGAAATTACGTGGCACCTGGGTGGCTCAGTTAGTTAAGTGACTGACTCTTGATTTCAGCTCAGGCCATGATCTCTTTGTTGTGGATCAAGCCTGGTGTAGGGCTCCTTACTGGTTATGGTACAGATACAGATACACATTGTATAATTCTAAAACAAGAATGGGAGAAAAGATTTCTCTCTTTTAGCTTCCCAGTATGAAAATCTCGGGGCAGGATTTTGATTAGCCTTGTATTATATGCCCACAGTTTTGACCAATTAGTGTTACAATGAGGGTTAGAGTCTACAATTTGCCAGCTTGTTGTCGTGGTTGAGGACTGCTTCCATAAGCACGAATATGGCCCCTGAGGTATAGCTGTGAACTGGAAAAGCCATCCCAGCTGTGTCTATTTTATACATTAAAATATTAACTGTGGTTGTTTTGAAGAGGTGGGATTAGGAGTGAGGCTTTTACATTACATTTTATATACACATATATTAAAAATTGTTTATAGTGAGAATATATTTCTTTCATATGGAGTAAAAGTTATTCCAATTTTGAAACAAAAAGATAAATGCTAAGAACTTAGTGTTGAACTCTAGTTTCAACTATAGTATTGAAAAGAAGACTCAGGGGAACATGACAGTTCTGTTTAAATATTTATTGGCTACCTTGTAAAAAAGTATTTGTATAGTCCCAAGGCTATGATGCATGGCCCTATGAGTTAGAAATAGAAAGAGGGGATGGAGGCCATGAAGAGGTGTTGGCTACACATAAGAATTTTCAAAGTTAGAATTTTCCTAAGAATGGAGTGCATTGCTTCAAGAAATACTAAGTTCTAAAATAGGTTCAAATATAGGCTAGATGATCACTTGGAAAAGGTAATACCATGGAGATAAATTATTAGAAGTGTATGTGAACCAAGTAAACTTGAGTTCCTTTTCTCAAGGGTAAATCTGTTTTTTAGGTTCATTTTGTTCATGCTCGATAAAAATAGTTTTGACTTTTTTGGGCCATGAAATCTCCTTCACCTAAAATATACATGAAATTAAGAGAAAAACATTCTTGTTTTAAACAGTATTTTACTCTTCCTTTTTACATGTCTAAGCACCAAGTAAGGAGGAGATTTTAGAAGATGGCATAGTAGGAGGACCCTAAGTTTGTCTTGTCCCTTGAATACAACTAGGTAACTGTCAAATCCTAATGAATATCCAAGAAATAGATGCGAGGACTGATAGAACAAACTGCGCAACCACAGGGAGAGAAGAGGCCACATTGAGGAAGGTAGGAGGCATGGAGACATGGTTTGGGGGAGAAATGGATTTTGGGTGCAGCAGAGGGGAGGAGACCCTGGTCTCAGAGAAAGGTGAGAGAGAGCAGAGTGCACAGAGATATGTGCAAGGAGAATACTCTCCCAAAGCCATTGGCTGGAAAAACAAGAGTGGCTGATTTTGTGAGTTTTTGTAACCAGTAGGGCTCGAACACTGGAGTTTTAGATGTTCGTGGGTTTGGCTGTGATAGAGCCCTGAGGGTGCTGCCTTACTCCTAAAGAGAAGGCACACAAGCAACCCGGCATAGAATGCGTGACCTGAGGATCACCTAAGGCACAGGAGTAGAGACTGTTGGCTCTTCTTGGAGCACATCTGTGAGAGATGGTATTCACAGAGATGCTTCTCCAGGGACAAATGAGCCACTGGGTTCCATTTCCCACCCCCCCACCCCTCGGCATAGGTACAGGGACATCTGCTGAGGGTGGCTAACCTGGACACCATCTGTTTAGCCTGCTTGCTCCAAATCCCACACCCCTGTACTCTGGTGCGACTGCCCTTGGTCAAACCTGCATCTGTCTCAGTGCAGTGAGACTCTCCCGCAGAAGACCAGAACAGGTCTCCACCATACCAGGTCCCTAAAGTTTGGAGTTTTTAAAAAACATTTTTTTTAATGTTTTATTTATTTTTGAGACAGGGAGAGACAGAGCATGAACAGGGGAGGGTCAGATAGAGGGAGACACAGAATCTGAAACAGGCTCCAGGCTCTGAGCTGTCAGCACAGAGACCGACGCGGGGCTCGAACTCACGGACCGTGAGATCATGACCTGAGCCAAAGTCGGCCGCCCAACCGACTGAGCCACCCAGGCGCCCCTAAAGTTTGGAGTTTTAAAAGTCAGCAGGCTTGGCTGGAATAGAAGCCAAAGTGCACTGTGCTGCTCCAGGCAGGCAAGCAACCTTGAGACAGACAGCATGAAAACAGTGATCTGAAAATGTCTGGGATGCACAAGAGGAAATTATCTGCTCTTTTGGGAGTGCTTCTGAGAGCGGCAAGCACGGACACCCCTCTCTGGGGACAAAGGAACTGGCTAGAGCCATTTCCCTCCCCTGCCCCTCAGCATAAACCAACTTCAGTAAACAGCACAGTGCAAACACTGGCTGCTTAACCTGCTTCACCAAGTCCCACCCTCCTGTGTTCTGCTGGTACTGGTTTTCTTGGGTAAGTGTGCCTAAGGACCAGCTCAGTGGGCCCCTTCCCCAGAAGACCAGCAGAACCCCCTGCACACACAACATTTACTGACCAGAGAGTTCTGTAAGGCTTCAGTTCCAGTGGAAGTAGCATCAGGTCTCATTTAACAAGCAGACCAGAGCACACCTAATTAAAACTCATCACACTCTGGTCAAGGTTCAAACACTACCCATTGCAGGCAAGGAGAGCCTCTACAGATAACTGACCTGAAGGATGAATCAGTCAAAACACAGCAGCAGAGTGCATACAACACACACCAGAGACACTTCCTGAAACGCCATACCATGGACACTGTTATGACCTTTCCTTCATAAAGCCATTACTCTCAGGAGCAGGAAACAACAGGCTTTTCTAACACATGGAAAAAGACAGAGATTTAGGTAAAATGCCAAGACAGAGGAATTCATCCCAAAAGAAAGAACAAGAAAAGGTCACAGCCAGAGATCTAATTGAAATAGACATAAGTAATAGGTCTGATGGAGAATTTAAATTAATAATCGTAAGGATACTTGCTGGACTTAAGAAAAGGATGGAAGACATCAGGGAGAACCTTACTGCAGAAATAAGAGTTAAAAACAACCAGTCAGAACTGAAGAATATAATAACTGAGATTTGAAACAGACTGGATGTAATGACCTTAAGGATGAAAGAACCAGAGTAATGAATAAATGATATAGAAGATAGAATAATGAAAAATAATGAAGCTGAACAAAAGAGAGAAAGAAATATGGGGTCACAAGAATAGACTTAGGGAACTCAGAGACGCCATCAAATGTGATAACATTCACATCATAGGGAGTACCAGAAGATGAGAGAGAAAAAAGGGAAGAAGGTTTATATGAGGATATAAAAGCTGAAAAATTCCCTAATCTGGGAAAGGAAACAGACATCCAAATCCAGGACACACAGAAAACTCCTATCAAAATCAACAAAGCAAGCCAACACCAAGACATATTGTAGTTAAGTTTGCAAAATATAGTGATAAAGAAAAAATCCTAAAAGCAGTAATACAAGAGAAGTCCCTAATTTACAAGGGAAGACCCATAAGGATAGTTACAGATCTCACCACAGAAACTTGGCAGGCCAGGAGGGAGTGGCATGATATATTCAACGTGCTAAATGGGAAAAATCTGCAGCCAAGAATACTCTATCCAGCAAGGTTATCATTCAGAATAGAAAGAAAGAAAAAGAATTTCCCAGACAAACAAAAACTAAGGGAGTTTGTGACCATTAAACCAGTCCTGCAAGAAATATTAAAGGGGACTCTTTGAGTGGGAAAGAAAGACCAGAAAGGAACAAAGAAAGTGACAGACTAGAAAGGAACAGAAAAAATCTTCATAAACAATGACAAAACAAGTAATAAAATGGCACTAAACACATATCTATCAATGACTACTCTGAATGTAAATGGACTAAATGCTCCAATCAAAAGACATAGAGTGTCAGAATGCATAAAAAAACCAAGACTCCTCTATATGCTGCCTACAAAATACTAATTTTAGACCTAAAGTCACCTTCATATTGAAAGTAAGGGGATGGATAATCATTTACTGGGCAAATGGAAGTCAAAAGGAAGCCAGAGTAGCAATACTTATATCAGACAAACTCAATTTTAAATCAAAGATTGTAATAAGGTATTGGAAAAAGACATTATATCATCATAAAGGAGTCTATCCAATAAGAAGATCTAACATCGGTTAATATTTATGTCCCCAAACATGGAAACACCCAAATATATGAAACAATTAATAACAAACATAAAGGAACTCATCGATAATAATACAATAATAGTAGGGGACTTTATTTTTATTTATTTATTTATTTATTTTGAGAGGAGAGAGAGTACATGTGCTTGCAAGTGGGTAAGGCGCAGAGAGAGAGAGAGAGAGAGGGAGAGAGAGAGAAAGAGAGAGAGAGAGAGAGAGAAAGATAGAATCCCAAGCAGGTTCTGTGCTGTCAGAGGTGGTATATTATATATATGCTCAGCCATGAAAAATAATGAAATCTTGCCATTTGCAGCAATGTTGATGGAACTAGAAAGCATTATGGAAAGCAAAATAAGTCAGTCAGAGAAAGACAAAAACCAAGTGATTTTACTTATGTGGAATTTAATAAACAAAACAAATGAACATATTGGGGAATAAAGAAAGATAAACCAGGAAACAGACTCTTAACTACAGAGAACAAACAGGGTTAATGGAGCGGAGTTGGGTAGGGGGATGGATTAAATAGGTGATGGGTATTGAGGAGGGCACTGGGTGGTGTATATAAGTGATGAATCACTAAATTCTACATGTGAAGCTAATATTACACTGTATGTTAACTGGAATTTAAATAAACATTTGAATAAAGAAAAAAAAGAATGGGGAGTTTAGATTAGACTGTGACATTTTCTAGATCTAGCCAGTTATTAGTTAAACTAAGGTATCTTCTCTTCAGAGTTAAGAAGTACATATGCAGTCTCAATATCTACCTAAATAAAGTCATTCATTTCCAATAAAACAAAACAAAATAAAGCAAACTTAAAACAATAAATACTAAATAAGCAAACTTTTAGTCTACTCTTCATAAAGTCATCATCAATATATTCTTGAGAGCTATTTTTTGTGGTCTACCAGTCTTTCTAATTAGAGAAGCTGGATTTCACAGTATGAATCCTTGAATCAGGGAATTAGAACTCCAGATTTTTTTCAGAGCAGCAATACACCCAACTAAAGGATTATATTTTCCAATCTTATTTTCAGGTAGATGTGACCAACTGACTGAGTTCAATGGTAGTGTTGTGTGGGACTTCTGGGAAGGTTCTTGCTGGGAGTGGGTTTGGTTGGAAGAGGATTAATTTGCCTTTTCTGCTATTTTGGAATGTGAATGTGTTAGCTAGAGCTCAGCAGTCATCCTGGTTCATGAGGCAACTTTGAAAATGAAAACTATTCACAGAAGATGGAGGAGATAGAATGATTCAGGGTCCTTGATGCTTTTCGTGGAGCCATCCTATCACCTCTGTATTCTTAGAAAAGAGAACAAGATTTTTTTTTTGCTTTACGCTTTTTTTTTAATGACTATTTATTGCAGCCCAACTGCAGTTCCTGATACGATAAATATTTCTTAGTCATACTTGTGCTCTCCTTTGAAACCAATGATTATATTGAGAGTAGGATAATTTGTAGAGTAAAAGAATGAGAGTGTAGCACAAAGAGACCCTGTTTCCTCGTAATTGCTTAACGTGCTTTTAAGGAGTAATCTTAGGCATGAGGAAGAGGATAACTACCATAACAAGAGCTAGTATGTATTGTGTATTTATTTATTCAAGACACTGTTGAAAGCACTGCACATGAATTGACTCCTTTAATCTTCACAACCTCCCATGAGGCAGTTACTCACCCATTTTATAGATGAAGAAATCAATGCACAGAGAAGTTAAATAAACTTGCCTGAGGACACACAGCTGGCAGAGCTGGTCATCCATCTCCAGGGCTCATGCTATACTTTCTGCAAACAGGGATCTTATAGGGAGCCTTCTGAGAGCAAGTAACAGTATAATGCACTTGTCCTAAGACCTAAATCCAACAGATACTTCATACATGGAAAATTAGTGATAATTTGAGTTGCCAATATGTCAACAAAAGCATGGTACAGGATATACAATTTCTGTGACATGATGAGTAAAACAATTCACATGTGTGATGTAGCTTAAATGGCAATGACTTTACATTTTTGTGCCTTTTTTTGTATATGAAAGAAAATGCCCATTATTTTATATAATGTATATATCCTTAATTATGTTTATTTGACTTATTTTTCTATCAAATAGCGATTTTACTTTTCCTTTGTTCTTTTGTTTCAGTTGACATGTTTGTATGTGGGCAAAATGATTTTTAGCAAATGATTGTGTTTTTTTTTAAAGAGAACTGATTTTATTTTAAATTCATACTATTATTTTTGTAGTACTTACATATATCTATCTGGTTAATATATGTCCCATGTGAGTTGGATTTCGTTAGCATCCTAAAATATTTAATTCGTCTTTCCAAAAACTGTTATAACTACTTTGTCATAAAGTATTATGGCTCACAACAAAGTATCTAGTTAAAACCTAATATTCAAAGTAATTGAAGGAATTCAGAGATAAGTTTTGGCGCCTTGTTCCTTGAATGAAGCAGAGTAGGTAGGGAAATTCTGATAGTTAACTAAAATGATATAAAGATATTAGAATGCTCCGTTAGAGACTTAGCTTATTTCTGCTCCGATGAGAGGTGGCTACTCAATCTTGAGACATGTGCTTCATGGACTCTCAGGGATGACACTCCTTAGGGATGACCCTAGAAGACTCTTAGAGGAACAGGACATGGGTTGTTTTATACTTGCTATTAGTCATCAGTAGGTAAAGTACCTGAGTGCTGGTTATTTTCTGTTTCCTCCACTCCTCTTCCCCAGATTTATTTTCCACCCTTCTCTGCCCTACTTTTTGCCCCTCGAGGTGGATCCTGATAAACTGCATTATGTAGACTCTCTTGTCCTTTGGCTTCCAATAAAGTAACAGCAAGAGTTTACAGGCAGTGGGAGCCACCAGCAAGAGGTTGTAGGGTGTGAGTAGAGAGAGAGAACAGATGAAGGTGTTTCTTCCTTCTCTCTGTTCCTGCCTTATAGCTGTGTTCTGGCTGTGGTTGAAGCACTACACACTATAGGCTTCCATTTTCCTAACTCCTTGGTCACTCCAGCTCCAGCTTGTCCTTTAGGCCTAGAAGTGGTAACAGTCCCATAGTGCTCAACATCCCTGTTGCATATCTTAACTCTTTTCATACATCTGTGGATAGTCTCTTTATTAAAATATCTGCAAACCTCAGCTGAGTGTCTTCTGTTTCCTACTGAGACATATACTTTGGGAGCTGACTAAGGCAGGTTAGTATACCCTTTTGTAGTGACAGAAATAGTCACCTGCATTATAAAAGAAGATTCCTGGGGCACCTGGGTACTCAGTCAGTTAAGCGTCCCTCTTGATTTAGGCTCAGGTCATGGTCTCATGGTTCATGAGTTCAAGCCCTGCACTGGGCTCTGCGCTGACAGTGCAGAGCCTACTTGGGATTCTCTCTCTCCCTCTCTTTCTCTGCCCCTTCCCTACTCATGTGTACTCTCTTACTCTCTCAAAATAAATAAACTTAAAAAAAAACCCAGAAAAGATTCCTGACAGATGATGTGAAGTATCCAAGTTTTTTTCTTTGGAAGTCTTTACAAAATAAGAGGAATCTTCTCTTTGGAACAGTTTATGTCTGTTTAATAGATGAGATTAGAATATCAATAACTATCATACTTTGCGTACCCAAATGGTTGTTCAACAGTGCCACTCAGCCATTTCAGAGCTATTGTGCAGTTTAAAAATATACAAAAATGTCTTTTGCTGTTTCAGTTTTTAAAGCGTCTTCTCCCCACTCCTTTTTGCAAATCTGAGTCAGTTAAAAAAAAGTCTTATAGAGGTATTTTCTTAGGTTTTATGATTATCTAAACTTGGGGGGTGAACACAGAACAAATGTAAAATTTATTTCCGCTGGGTTCTGAGGATTTTCTTCTGCAGATGTTTTTTTATTCCTTTGGAAAATAGAAGCCAAGGCCATCCTAATGTCCAAGGTTCAAATGGTGAGTATGCTTTGGTTCCGAGTGTATTATAAATATAAAGATAATTTCATTCATATCTACATAATCCAGAGATGATGTACTGATGTATTAAACTGGTAGTGGAACCAATAGAAGTTTTCTCTCATATTTCTGCCTCTGTCTTAGGAGAAAATATGCAATAAAAGATAACCCCTCTGTTCCTCATGAAATAGTCCTGAAAATCACCACCCTCTCTCTCTCTGGCCCAGTCCTAAATTAGGTGATGAGCAATAAAAAGCTCAAAACTCTTATCACAGTCTGAGGTTACTGTAGTGAACCTTGCATCTATTCTATTAAGATGACTTCTCCAGAGCTAAACTTACTCTTCTGATTCTCCTAAGGATGGGAAGGATGGGAACTAGCACAGTAAGCCATGTCCTTTCATATGCCACATCCAAAGGAACAAATGCCAAGAACATAAGCATTTGCTAACTTGGGGGCAGTAGTTTTTGGCTCTCTTCTAGTTTTACTTTTGCCCACTGTTACTGAACTGAGCCTGGTGGGAGTATGGGTAGGGGAGGAGACATGGAAGGTTACCAGAGGAAGAGGAATCAAAGAGAGTCTGAAGGGGTTCATGGAGGAGGGAGGGAGAGGAGCAACTTTGTCTGGAATTGAGCATTATGCATTAGTTCATCTCAACAAAACAGTGTCTCATTAAACATGATCCAATATCTATGATTCTCAGTTGAGTTTTACTTTTTGGACCAATATACCCTAAATATATAGGGCATGGTAGAATAGGAACCTGGAGGAACTCCATCCATGTATTTGTATTATTGCAGTCTTGTAGAATATGCCATTCCCATGATTACAGAAGTCATTGGGAGCTGTTTCCTGGTTTGGTGTTCCATGAAGCATAAAACCAAGAACCTTTAGATTATCTAATGAATGGGTGATATTTCTGGATATCAACCCATCTTTGTGTTCTACGATGTACTATCTTAGAATCTAGTGTCTAAGCCTGCATCATTTGGAGTTCCTGATGTTTAAGTCTTGAGGCTTCTAAGACCAACATTATCTTCTATCTCTAAATGATTCATAGTGCTCCCTACCCATGAATGGTAGACTGTGATTTTGATCCATCATGACTTACAGAGTGTATTTAATCTCATGAAATCATATTTTCTGCCTGCTTCCTTTTCTTTGTTACAATAAAGCGGTTTCTAGGGTGCAGGTGTTGTAGTGAAGCTTATATACCTCCTGTAAGACCCATAGACTGAGATTTAATGACTTTACTAGTGTGGTAGGCAGGGACATACACCAACCACATTTGTGGCAGTATTAGTTTTCTATGGCTGCTGTAACAAATTATTGATTTAAAGCCACACGGATTTTTTTTTTTTTTTTACACAGTTCTGAAGGTCAGAAGTCCAAAATCAGTGTCACTGGACTAAAGGCAAGCTATAGGCAGAGGCAGTTCATTCTGGGAGCTCTGAAGGGAGAATCTGTTGCCCTGCCTTATTCAGTTTCTAGTGGTCATTTGTATTCCTTGGCTTGTGGCCCCTCCCCCATCTTCAAAGTGTATAACTATAATTTTTGCTTCCATCATTATGTTGCCTTCTCCTTTAACTCTGACTCCTCCTGCATCTGTTTTCAAAGAACCACCATGATTACACCACCTGTTCAGCGGCTCCCCTCTTCCTCCTCCCAATAGTCTAAGATATTCTCTGTTCTCAAGACCCTTAACTTAATCACATATGCAAAGTCCCTTTTACCGTATAGGGTAACATTCACAGGTTCCATTAGAACATGGATACATTTGGAACCATTATTCAGCCCACCACAGCTGTTAAGTCTCTTTCTAGTGTCTGCAGAGAACCACTTTCCCTGAAGTCACATCCTGTCTGCTCAGCTTGCATTGGGTGACTGAGTGAAACAGCAGTTTAAATGCCTGGCCATTTTGGCCCAGCCCAGGATAGTTTGATAGGCAATACTAGCTTCAGGGCTCCATGCCAAATTGATTGAGGCTTTATTGGATGTTTGTTATAGTTAAATTTCTGTCTTTCCTCAGTCCTGTTTTCTCCTCTTTCCTTTCATTGGTGTTGATCATTAATCAACATCTTGTACCTCAAACTCTGATCCATCTGCTTGTAGAGAACTTCAATTGCTGGCTGTTGGACTGGGAGTAGGCTAAAAAGAAAACATTGATAAGGTGGGATTTTAGAGTTGGATTATTCACTTCCTGGCAGCCAATAAAGAACCTAAATAGTTCCTGACAAAAGTGGTGGTTCATTGTTAAGCTTTTACCCTTAGCGAACTGGGAGGGTAAACTGGTATATGGGAATATACTAATGGGTGAATATATTAGGTATTGGAGATTTATGGAGGAAAAGTCCATATATGCATATATACAGATAACAAAATTGGATGGCTGTTACTAAGTACGTGACCTGATACCTGTTTTTGTAAATAGAATTTAATTGTAATACAGCTATGCTGATTTATTTATATTTTGTCTATGGCTACTTTTGCACTACAATGGCAGAGTTGAATAGTAGCCGCAGAGATAGTATGACCCACAGACTCATACACAGAATTATTTACAACTTTGCCTTTTACAGAGAAAGTTTGTCAGCTCCCAGTTGGATGCTGGAGTGGTAATACCTATCACATCTCCATTTAATTTACCTGGCATCTGCAGAATCCAGCATATCTTAAAGAATGACTGTAGACTCACACAGCCTCATCTAATCACTGTGGATTCATTTGACCTTAGGTGTGTGGTGAGTGGCCACTGAGTTGGAAAATGCTTTCTTTTTTATTTCAGGTAGAAAAGAGAATAAGAAACAGTTAATAGTCATATGAAATGGATAATGATATGTATTTATAGGCTTGTCCCAGGGCTGTTTTAAGTCTCCTACCTTCTGTCAAAATATAATCTGAGTAGATATGGACCATCTTGTCATTCTGCACTATATTACTTTAATGACATTATATTGATTGAGTTGGATTTGCAAGAGATAGCTAGCACAGTGGAGGCATTGGTAAGATATGTACTCTAGAGTGTAGGAGACAAATCCTACGAAGATTCAAGTGCCTGCCACATCCATAAATATTATAGAGGCCTATTGATCAGTGATATGCCTGGATATATCCTTCAAAGTAAAATACAAATTATTGCATCATGTATCTCTTATTAAAAAGGAAGCACAATACCTGGTGAGCCCTTGAGTTCTGAAGGCAGCATAATTCCATTCCTAGGGATACTTCCCTGGGTCATAAGTAAAAGGCTGCCAATTTTAAATGGGATCTCGAGTAGAAAAGAGCTCAGTGACAGGTTCAAGCTGTGGTGTAGGTAGCTTTGCCATTTGGGCCATACAGTTTGGCAGAACCTATTATGTTAAAGGTGTTTGTGAGAAAACATGTTACATGGAGATTGTCACAAGCCCCAGTGGGAAAAGCCTAATGGAAGCCCCTTGAGTTCTGAAGCAAGGCCATGATTTTCAGTGGAGAATTATATGCCTTTTCATGTGCCTCTATTTTCTGGTGGAGACACAATGCCTGGCCATGGAGCATCTAGTGGCCATCTATTTAGAAATTTCTATGATGGGCTGAATCCTGTCAGACTCCCCAAATAATAAGGTCAGATAGGATCAGCAACAGTACATTGCAAGATGGAAGTGGTACATTTGGGAGTAAGTACAAGCATTACCAGATGGTACAAACAAGTTTCATGAGCAAATATCACAGACCCTCATGGCAGAGTTATATCAGTGCCCTTCCCTTAGCTCATGCCTCTGATTATGTAAGGTATTCTGTATGGACTATCTGAAGGGTAAAAAGAAAACTCAACCTTAATTTATGGATGAGTCAGCTTAGTATGTAGATGAAAGTCAAAAATAGCCCTACTCAATGGTAGCCTTAAAAGACAGAAGGTCCTGGAAATCATTGTCTACTATATCCTTTGCACACATGCTTTTATCCTATCTTACTGGCACATTTTTTTCCTGTTACTCATAGTTCCTGTGTCATTATATTTTAAAGCCATTAACCTTTCAAATAATTTTATGGAATCTACTTACTTGCCTCTTTTAAGAATTATCACCCATAACTTTGTCAGGTTCCCTCATTTTCAAAGAAAAGGAACCTTATTCAACATGCAGATTGGTTACCCTTTGACCCAAGAACTGTACATCAATGCCAAAACTCATGGCCCTACCAGTGTAATTTGTTTCTTGAAATATGAGTTAGTTTCTTAAGACTTAACTACTTTAGGGTTTTATCTCTATGGTGATTACAGGAGTAAAATTAAACTCAAATCAAGAAGTGCTTGTAAAACATGGTAATCTACTAAGGGAAAAGAAAATGTGTTTAGGTAGTTTTTTAATAGTAAAAGGAAATGGTTTCTTGAAAGACAGAATAGGTTGGAATTTTGTGATCAGACTTTGATCCAAAAAAAAAAAAAATAAATGCAGAGAAAAAGAAAGGAGAGTAACTATAGAGAAACTGGACATTAAAATCAGAAAACTGAGAGCATGAACCCACTTATAGTTGTGGCCCTTCTGTAGGGGCACTGTGGAAGAAATTCTGAAATTTCCTTGAATGAGTGTGTGTCTTTTGTACTGTTGATTATTCTCTGGAATTTTCTTTCAAGCTTCATTTGAAAATACTGTTACAAAGTATAAGAGACTCTTAAAAACTGAGAACAAACTGAGGGTTGCTGGGGGGTGGGAGGGCGGGGAGGGTGGGTGATGGATATTGAGGAGGGCATCTTTTGGGATGAGCACTGGCTGTTGTATGGAAACCAATTTGACAATAAATTTCATATTAAAAAACAAAACAAAACAAAAATGAAAATACTGTTACACATATATTATCTGGTAAAACAGATCCTGTTTGATCAGAGGTTAATTCAAGGGTGCTGCTGCTGAGGATGATGATGATGATTTTGCTCTACTGCAGAGCTTTTTCTCCCTATAAATGTGTACAAAAAATTATGTGAAGGAAGTTTCTCACAAAAGATATTACAAAATGAATAATTCACTTGATTCTAAAAACTTGCCAAAATGCAGAAGCAGTGCTGGAATTTAACAGGTTTCCACTAGATGGCAAGCATCCTCTTTCAATTTCTCCATGGCATCAAGCTAAAAAATTGCAGCTATTTCAAACTTACATGTTTTCATGAGACAGCTGCACTTGTATCAAAAAATGATAAAGGCCTGATTCTCAGGCTTAGTCAGATTTAGAATCAAGTTATTCAAACTGAAACTGAAAATATATTATGGTGTTCAAAAGTTTTATCCAGAGAATATATATTCATTCATTCATGTGACAAACACTGTGTACCTCTTATGTGTTTTTCATACTTTGTTTCACTTACTCCCCTCCCAACAATGATATCAGATGCTTTAATTAGTCCATTTTTTGGGATTGAAATGGCATTTTATCTAAGAATGCAAAGTTGGTTTAATGTCAGCAAACTCAAACAATATAATACAGAACATTAAGAGAATAAAAGAGACTAATGATACAATCATCTTAATAGATGCAGCAAAAGCATTTGATGAAATTCAACACTCCTTTGCAATAAAAATTCTCATAAAACTAGGAATAGAAGACCACATCTTTAAACTGATAAAATAGATCTATATAAAACTTACAGCAATATCATAGTAATGATGAAACATGAAATTCTTTTCCCCTAAGATTGGAAAAATGGCAAGGATGTCCACTTGCACCACGTCAATTCAACATATATATGAAGTGCTCAGGACAAGGCCTGGCACATAGGTGTTCGTTCAGTAAATGTTACTAGCTTCTGGGTCACACGAGGTACATGTTCAGCTTCAATAGATATTGCCAGATAGTTTCCCAAAGAGGTTGGTGAGGACCCTTTTTAAAATGATAATCTTTTTCTATTTTTTAAAATTAAAAGAAAATATAAAAAATAGTCCTGTTATAATAACCATTGTTAATGTTTTGTACATTATCTTTCAGTCTTTTTCTTGCATGTTTATTAATTAGCTAAGATTGTGCCTTTTTTCCAGCTTTGTATCTTGCTTTTTAAACTTAATATTAAAAGAAGCATTTTCCCATGCTTCAGAAAATGTAAAGGCTTCTACATATGTGATTTTAATAAATCAGGAAGCTTACTTTGTTCTTATTTACAAATTCTGAAAAAATATTTTTTGTAAAATAATTCCAATAACTATATTACTTAACATAATATCCTCTAGGTTCATCCATGTTGTCACAAATAACATGGTTTCCCTTTTTTATGACTCAATAATATTCCAGTGTATACATACACACATTTTCTTTATCCATTAATCCACTGACGGACATGTAGGTTGTTTCCACATCTTGGCTATTGTGAACAATGCTTTCCCAAAGTGCTAGGATTTGAATGCCACAATACAAATTGATTCATTTTTTTCCATTAATGGTCTGTGGATTTCTTTAAATGAGGTCCATGTTAGAGTCCATAGATGTCAGGGTTCTGCAAAACTGCCTAGGATCCAAGTTTCCAGGATCTATTAGTCTTACTTTAGAGATTGGGAAATGGAAGCTTAGAGAGATTAAATAATATACTAGCTGAAGATAAACTGTCTAGGTTCAAGCCTAGATAGTTTGATCCACAGCCTATTCTCCTAACCACTACTTTTTAAGTGTTTTTTCAAAAACATAGTAAATTAAAGTATTTAGCACAGTGTTTGACACATAGTTGCATTTAAAATATTAGTTATTATTTTCTTCTCTCTTGTAGACATTCTAGCATAACCTTTGTGAAAGACTGTGTAAAGAAATAAGAATGATTGCAGGGGCGCCTGGGTGGCGCAGTCGGTTAAGCGTCCGACTTCAGCCAGGTCACGATCTCGTGGTCCGTGAGTTCGAGCCCTGCGTCAGGCTCTGGGCTGATGGCTCAGAGCCTGGAGCCTGTTTCCGATTCTGTGTCTCCCTCTCTCTCTGCCCGTCCCCCGTTTATGCTCTGTCTCTCTCTGTCCCAAAAATAAATAAACGTTGAAAACAAAATTAAAAAAAAAAAAAGAATGATTGCAAAACACTATACTAGAGCAAATAATGTCTGGACAATGTTAACTATTTAAGTATGTACAAGATGAAAAGAAATGACATAAAACTGTATAAATTTACCATAGAGAAAGACAGAGATATATCTATATCTGTCTATCTATCTATCTATCTATCTATCTATATGTATCAGATGAGGAAATTGTCTGAAATAAATCATAACTTCATTAACAGAAACTGTTTCCTTATGAATGCTTTTTGCTGTAGAAGAATTTTATATGAATACAAATTCAATAAAATGAAAGTTTAAACAGAAGAATATAAAACAACAGAATGAAATAAAAAGGCAAGTGCATAGGGAAACTCACTGAGATAACATTTTAAATCTAATAAATGTGTTAAAAGAGTAAGGAACAGAAATGATAAAATTCATTATAATGTAACAAGAAAGGCATAAGATTACAGTGAATGGAAAGCAGGTGGAGATGAAAGCAATTAAGAAGAGGAAGACAGACATGTATGAATGACAAAGATAACTGGTATCTCTGAAGTAGACAACAGATGGTGAAAAAAGTATTCAGAGATACAGTAATAGAAAATTTCTTTAATCAGGAAGTGTGCACATCTAACAGGAAAATCTGATATTGAATATCAACATTGAGACATGTCCTGGTTGTTATTGAGCCTCAAGGACTAAAAAAAGAAAGAATTCTTTTTTTTAATTGTTTTTAAAGTTTACAGATTTATTTTGAGAGAGAGCGAGGGTGAGGGAGGGGCAGAGAGAGAGAGAGATGGAGAGAGAGAATCCCAAGCAGATTCTGTGCTGTCAGCACAGAACTCAATGCGGGGCTTCAACTCACGAACCATGAGATCATGACCTGAGCTGAGATCAAGAGTCAGACACTTAAAGCAACTGAGCCATGCAGAAGCCCCAGGAAAGAGTTCTTTAGATATCAAGCAGTAAGAGCAAGTTACTTACAAAGGGGAAAATTCAAGCTGGTGTCAGACTGTTGCAGAAACACTTAATGCTGAAAGATACAGATATGCCTACCACATTCTTTGACAAAGGAATATTTGTCTAAATATTCAAAATATTATGTCCACACATGTTATCATTCAAATATGAAGGATTCAGAGAATGAATATTGAAGATCTTAAAAAGAAAAAGAAAGAAATCAACACCAGGTCTCATCAAATGGAGTCCAGCTAATCAGAAATTAATAAAAAATAGAGAATCCAGGAATGGAGACACATCTAGTGCTCTCTAGTGTACTAGATACTGGGGTTAAAAGATGAGTAAGGAGGGGTGCCTGGGTGGCTTAGGCGGTTGGGTGTCCGACTGCAGCTCAGGTCATGATCTTGTGGTTCATGGGTTCAAGCCCCGCATCTGGTTCTGTGCTGACAGCTCAGAGCCTGGAGCCTGCTTTGTGGAGCCTGTCTCCCTCTCTCTCTGCCCCTGCCCAGCTCATACTCTCTCTTTCTCTCAAAAATAAATAAAACATTTAAAAAATTTAAAAAAAGATGAGTAAGGAATTTCTGTTCTTAAGGAACTTAGCTTAGTGGAAGAGAAAGAGATGTCAATAAATTTTTTGTGTGTTTTATTTATTTATTTTGAGAAAGAGAGAGAGAGAGAAAAAAAAAAATCCCAAGCAGGCTTCATGCTATCAGCACAGAGCCTGATGTAGGAATTGAACTCATGAACTGAAAGATGACCTGAGGCAGAATCAAGAGTTGACTGCATAACTGACTGAGCCACCCAGGTACCCTGAGATGTCAATAAATTTGAATAGAGCATATTAAGTGCTACTACATTGGTAGAACAGAGGGAAGACTAATTCTACTGAAACCTGAGACTTGAAGGATATGTACCCAGGAGATAAGGGGAAAGCACCAGAGAGGACCATTTTAGGAAGAAGGAACAAAGGTCAAAGACTTGAATGCTTGAGTTTGCAGTGTGAGATGGCTGTATGGTGGGGCATGTGGAAGTAGCAGGATGTGAGCCTGGAAAGTCATAAGCAGCTCATGAAAGGATCTGTGTATTTGTTAAGGGGGTTGGACCACTGAAGGATTCAATCTGGAAAATAATTTTTTGTTTGCATTAAAAAATCAGTCTGGTAAAAATATAGGGAGGGATTAAAGATGTTTGTTTAAAAATCCTGGAGTGATCACTTGCTTGAAGTTGTTTAGGAGCAGTTTTGCCCAGAGATGAGGACACAGGGTTCTCTCCATAACACCTCCGTGGGGCAGGGTGGGGCAGAGAGACAAAGGGGAGGATTTAATAAGATCTACATCATGACTCTCTGTAACTGTCATTTTCACAACAATCTGCACAAAAATTCAATTTCCTATTTCAAATACAACCTTACATTTGGTATTATAATTTTCTTCTTGCCTTTGTCTTTGATGTTCTTTCATTTCAGTATAGCTACTTCATTTGATCTTACTTAGTAGCATCCTTTGCACCTTTACAAGCAGTAAGCATACTGAATGTGTTATATCCATCAGATTTGTTTTCCCTGCTTAAGTACAATTTTCCTGTAACTTTCATTCTTGCCACCACAATCAGTTATTTATTCATTATTTGACAAGTTCATACAAATTTTTATTCCAGTTAATTTAAAAGGAATGCAGGACTCAACAATATATGTATTATTCACGTGCTTTAGTTATTTAAATGGGAGTACAGGGTCCTGACTGTGGAAGATCAAAGCTAGAAGAGAGTTTTAAAGTCTACATTTCTCAAATTTCAGCGTGCATAGGAATCACCTGGGGATCTCTTTAAAGTGAAGATTATAACTTGGAAGTAAGGGGTGGGGCCAGAGATTCTGCATTTTTAAAAAGCTCATAGCTGAGGCCAATGTTACTGATCTATAAACCACACTTTGAGTCAGAAGGGACTAGGGTACAAGTAAAAATACCCATATATCTGATTCCTGTAATTGTGTAATAAATATTTATAACTGGAAAATTTTCTATTTGACCATATCTTGTAGATGGGCCATGAATCCGTTGGGAAGTTCAGGAAATGCTACGGATAGAGAATGCCATTTAAATAAAAAATGGACCATTTCCTTCTGAGTACTTGTTTGCTTTATATGTAAAGTTAATTCTACTGAATAAATCATGTTTTTTATCTCACAACGTCTTGAGGTGATGTCACTTTGACAGCTGGGGCTTTCTTTTTGGAGGTTAGACCTCATTAGCAATTAAGCCTATGTAGTAACATACTTTTCCAAGGTAAAGAAAAAGCACTATTTTTATTGAGCGATAGTCATCTCAGGGTATAGATAAAACTCAGTGTATTGTAAAAATAAAGCCTGATAGTATGTGATTTCATTGATATAAGCTCATTTAGAAGAAAAAAATCACTTGAATTGTGTAGTAATATTTTAAGCTCAGATTTAATTTGTATTCATTTCTTATAGCAGTCTGCATTAACTATAAAAATTTCTAAAGCAAAAGAAGGGAGAAAAATTAGAATTAATTATTGGCAAACATTTTATTACTCAAGGGAGTAGCTATGACTGTTTAAAAATAGCTTTAGAGTTGTGTTTGGAACCTGTTTTCTGACATGCTTTAATTTAGCATAATGTTAGCACAGTTTTCTTATCTCTGGTAAAAGGGTTTGTTTTGGCTGGAAAGGAGTCACTCCTGGTTTTCTTTTCCTCTATGCATCTTACACACAGCCTGTGAGTAATAGAAATGAAATTGTGTGGTAGACTACTCACCTGGCTCATAAATGTGGTATTTTTCCTTTGCCATTTGTGCCTTTTGTCACACTGAAAAAGGTATCAGAAAAGGGCAGAGAGAAAATAGTTTCTCCTATAAGTGTCACACAGCCCCCTCTCTCTTGACATGTATTAAGATTCAGACAACAGGAAACACTCCCTTTATGGCGCAAAGAAGTGTTATGTTGGCCTTACAAGGTTTTTGCTTTTTTTTTTTTTTTTTTTTTGTTTCTGAACATCTGCAACTCCCTCAGGATTGTGTTGAACACTAAAAATAAAACAAGTATAGCTTGTGATTCACCTCGTTTTCACTGAGTCAGGGCTGTAGATTCTAGGGAAGATTCAGTGACATAAGAGAGTTATAAAAATGGAAGTAAAATTGCTGAATCCAAAATGAATTTAGAAGATGATCATAGTAACTTATGTATGCCAAAAATCAAGCCTAATATCTGGATGTTCTGACTTCCTTCAGATTTTACATAAGGAAATCATTTTAATATTGTATTGTTACAGCCCTCATGATTACCTGGAACCCTTAGAGATTCTTTATGTGGAGCTGCTCACCACAGATATTAGTATGAGAGATAATATGCATTAGAGTTTATGTTTAAAAGAAATCAGCTGATCATATCTCCCTCAGATCAGTCTCACTCAAGGCAATACTTTTAATAAATTCTCAGCACAATTCAACTACTATTGTGAAGAGAAGGAATTAAAAACCTAGGCAAGGATGCTATTAGCTAGTGTAGGCTTATGAATAGACAGACAACTACAATAGAACTCTCCTGGCAGAACTTTTTCTCCCACAACTCTTAAGTTTCATGGTTAGAAATTAATTTCTATTGGCCTTGCAGGTTTTGGTCTTTTAAAGGTTTCATACTAAAATATAAACATGCTTGTAAGGCATAGTACATGAAAAACACAGAAATTGGATTTTTAACTTGTTTGAAGGCTGTGCTCAAATAGTGCCTAAAATAGATCTCTAGTAATGGGTCTTTTGAAATGTTGGGGGCAACATTTAAAAATCATTTTATTAAAATGACATACTCATTAACCTGGGAAATGATGAAGCTGGGAGACATAGCTTATATGTCAAATGATTGAATTAAAATATAAGTGATCCTAATTAGCTGGAATGGGAGATCAAAAGTTAAATCTAAGAAAATGAAATTTCCTAAAACTGAATACAAAGTGCTTCACTTAGGTGGGGGGAAAAAGACAACCAAAAACCCCGTGCAAACTTTAGTACATGTGAAAACATCTTAAGGATATCGTTGACTGTAAAGTTAAAATAAGTTGACAGTGTGATATAGTTGCCAGGGAAAAAGAAAAAAGCAGTAATCCAGTCACTGGTCCTATCACAGGGAAATAACACCTTCCCTTCCCTGTAAAATACATTTGGTAGATTGTGTTTAGTTCTGGGTGTCATATTTTGAAAATGACTTTGACCAACTAGAGTGTATCCAGAGAAGAGTGAGCTGAAGCCACATCATATAAGGTATAGTTGAGGGAATGTATACAATGGAGGAGAGAATAATTCCTGCCCATTGGAGCTCATATTTTGACAGAAGAGATAGATATATAGACAAATAATTCACAACACAACGTGGTAAGTGCTTTGGCAGTAAATGACAGGCAGTTCACTAGGGATTGACATGTGGTCAGTGAGTTTACAAACATGTAACAAGCAATTCAGATAACTCAAATTGGCAACAAGAAAACCATGATTATGCCATACCAATTTATTGTCAGCTAAAGCATGTACTCAGGAAAGTCTGTTCTTGGGTCAATCTATGGGAAATACATCCTAAGAGGAGCTTCCTTAACAATATTCTATGAAAAACACCTGGGGATTTTATTTGCTGCCAAGCTCAATTGTGAGTTCAGTAACCAAAAAAGCCTATGCTATTTTTTAAAATATAATAATGAATATATAGTATGCAGAATAATGAGAATAATTTAAGTAGCATAAGAGTGTTTCTGATAAAGTACCATTATTTAAAATTTTTAAAAAATTTATTTATTTATTTTGGGAGAGAGAGCATGAGCAAGTGGGGGAGGGGCTTGAGAGAGGGAGAGAGAATCCCAAGCAGGCTGGGTGCAGAGCTCAATGTGGGGCTTGATGTGGGGTTGGAACCCACCAACAATGAGATCATGACCTGAACTGAAACCAAGAGTCAGAAGCTTAACTGACTGAGCCACCCAGGTGCCCCTAAAGTATCATGATTTAAAGGGAATGTTGACAGTGTAAGCCAGATCATTTTCCAGATATGAAATACAAAAGAAGGAACTGAGTTTTTTTTTTAAGCTGGCAAAAAATGATTTATGACGAATCTAATCAAATATTTTAATGCTACTTAATGTCATTTGGAATAACAATTAGAGTTACGCAGTTATAGCTCCAGAGAATTAACTAAGAACAAATCAGAGAAGTTAAAGGGAGGGAAGTTTTGGCTTAGCCCCAGTACCTGACAATTGCATAGGACTGACTTTTGATGTAATAAACTCCCTGTGTATAATGGCAGTGATGATCTAACTTATCACCACTCTCTGTATCCATGTTTTTTGTAATGTAACTTAGCAGAGCCTCCCACTATGGGCAGTTTGAGCTGTCCTACCCCTTAACGCTGGGCTGAACCATGTGACTTGTTTGGTCAATGGGATGTTAGCAGATGTGATACAAGCGGAGGATTGATGTAGGCTTGCACGTTGGGGTTTGTTTTCTCCTATATCTTTGTGGGGACCATAGGAACATGCTTGGCCTAGATTTTTGGAGAGTGAGATGCACATGAGTCATCTTGGTCTTTCCAGTTGAGGCGTTTATAAATCAGCTGAAGGCCAGCTGGCCCCCAGACATACAAGTTGAATACAACTAAGTCCAGAACTGCCCAGGCAAGCCCACTTTAAATTGCTGATCCATTTGTTTATTATAAATTGAAAAAAATGGTTATGGTTTTAAGTCACTGTGTTTTTAGGTGGTTTGTTATGCAGTATTATTGTGCCAATAGGTAGCTGACACATTCTCTGTTGGTTAGTCATGTTAAAGAAGGAGATGATTGGCTATCAGTCAAGACTGTTATAGAAAAAAATACTTGGGTGAATACTTAGACTAGAAGAGTTCAAAGATGGTTTCCTTCTCATGGAATACAATGGTAATATTAACATAATAATTTTTCTAATTAAAAAATTTTCTTATTTGAGAGAGAGAGTGCATGCGCACATGTGCAAGCAGGAGAGGGGCAGAGAGATAGGGACACAGAGAGAGAGAATCCCAAGCAGGCTCCATGCACAGCATAGAGCCTGGTGTGGGGCTCAATCCCATGACCTTGGGATCATGACCTAAGCTGACACCAAGAGTTGGTCCTTCAACCGACTGAGCCACTGAGGTGCCCCCATAATTAATAGTTAATGAGCATTTTACTATCTGCCAGACATGGTTTTACACATGTTAGTATTTACTCCTATGAGGTAGTTACTAAAGAAACAAGCAAAGATCATGCAAATAGTAAGTGGTGGATCTAGGATTGAACCTAGGCATCTGGTTCTGGATATCACACCCTTTACCAGGGTGCTCACACTGGTGCATGAGCTATTCCTAAAGCCCATTGGAAAGTGGGCATAGCTCCATATATTCATTAAGAGTAGGAAAAATAATCACTTCTCTAAATGCATTTTTTTTTGATATAGAGAATTTTTAAAACATCAATTATATTAGATAGCATTTAAAAGGATTTTTTTCCTGGTAAAATCATTGGCAATTACTGCTTTCAACAGTCTTCCAACTTTAAGATTCCGTGATTCTTAGACACAATCTATTCTAGTTTTAATATACAAGGGTTTTCTTTTCTTCAAAATAATAATCTAGTGAAAAGCATTACATGCAAATTTTCTTAGAGCACTCAGTTTATACTAAGTAGTTCATAGGACCATTTATGAAGAAAATATAAATTTGCAGGTGATAGTAGAAATGTTCTGCTTATCTACCAAAAAAAAGATGTATTACAACATAAAAAAATTAAAAACAAAATGCTCATTAGTCAAACTATGAGTGATAGCATTGTATTTTAATAAAACCCCTTTATTTCAACTGATTATGCAAGTAGAATTAGCAGTAACTTTCAGTTGGCAAGTTAAACATGCTGTGTCAGTGTTTGGTTATGTAGATATTTGGGGAAGATGGCTTAATCTTTCATGTCTTGCTGGATGCTATAATTAACTATACTACTTTCATGGCAACAGAATCTGTATTTTGATACATTATCTGCAGCAGAAGATAAATATTGAATAGGATTCAATGGGAACTGTTGAAACACATCTTTTGTAAACCTAATGAACTTATATGAGTTTAGCAGATGAGCTCTGTTTTTAAAGTTGTTTTAAAAATTATATTCTCTTCTGCATTGCTTGCTTTTCTAACATCAAGGCAGTATGGTACTGGCACAAAAATAGACACATAGATCAATGGAACAGAATAGAAAACCTGGAAATGAACCCACAAATGTATGGTCAATTAGTCTTTGACAAAGCAGGAAAGAATATCCATGGAAAAAAGTCTTTGCAACAAATGGTGTTGGGAAAACTGGACAGCAGCATGCAAAAGAATGAAACTGGACCACTTTCTTACACCATACACAAAAATAAATTCAAAATGGGTGAAAGATCTAAATGTGAGACAGGAAACCATTAAAATCATACCTATTTTTAAACTGAGGAAGTTGGCAGCAGGGTGGTAGGATCTTTTTTGAATGTTTGTTTCTTGAAAAAAATCACCACTATTAAAAAACTACTTTGGGGCGCCTGGGTGGCGCAGTCGGTTAAGCGTCCGACTTCAGCCAGGTCACGATCTCGCGGTCCGTGAGTTCGAGCCCCGCGTCAGGCTCTGGGCTGATGGCTCAGAGCCTGGAGCCTGTTTCCGATTCTGTGTCTCCCTCTCTCTCTGCCCCTCCCCTGTTCATGGTCTGTCTCTCTCTGTCCCAAAAATAAATAAACGTTGAAAAAAAAATTAAAAAAAAAAAAAAACAAAAAAAACTACTTTAATGCAAGTGATCTCCAGCTTTCTTCACACTTTTCAAAAAAGAATAAACATATTTTTTAATATGTAAAAATATTTGACCTAATGTTTATACATATGTATTTATGTAAAAAATAAACATTATTTTAAATAATGTCAGTCAGTTGAACCTTCTTGGCAGTGCTGCACTGGCAGTTTGAATTGGGATATTCTGGACCAAAGCTATTTTAGTAATTTTCTCTAGATCTGTTCACAGTCTTTCTTTCACACATGTGAATGGATTTTCTTATTCACACGAAGGCAAACTAAGTGAAAAGCAAAAAAATTTCATCAGCAGGAAAATGACTTATATGACAACAAATACTAGCTATACTAGGGATAGAAACATGGCTATTTCCCCATTCTGGGCTCATAGTAGAGAGCAATAACTGATAATTCTTTTCTGCTGAGTCTAAACTCAGATTGATTGTGAAATTATGTAAGAAGTTGTTATAACAAATATATTAAAAATTCTCCCCTCTTTTATTAAGCAAATATAATCTTTCCTTGGTTTGAAGCGATGCTTCATTGACTATTCTTAACACAATGCTCCAAGCAACTGCTGCCAATTGATTGCAGCTATAGATAAGTTCAAAATCTGTTTATTATTCTGGAGTTGTACTGAGTTTAGAAATGTCCAGATGATTAATCAGAGTCTTAATGTAATAAAAGTAAAATATCTACTGATCATTCTCTAGGGACCAAGCACTGGGTTCAGTGTTACACCTGCATTATCTCCTAATTCTCACAGGAGCCCTATGATGGTGGTATTATCATTATTTCCATTTTACAGATGAGAAAACTGAGACTTAAAGGGATTAAATAATTTGCTCCCAGTCATAGAACTAATAAGTTGGTGGCCAATATTTAGATCTGCTCTCTCTGACTTTCTGACTTCACAGCTCAGACTCTTAACTATTATTTGGTATCAGTTCTTTTCATTTAAGTTTTGGTGGTGTGTAACAATACTGTTTTAGGCTACCTGCATACTGTGCTGATTACACTTTTATGCAGAGCTGGCTTGTTTTCTGGAAGTGGGGTGGAGAACTTGTTGCTCTTTTTGTGAAGGAAAGAAATGAGCCAGAAAGCACATTATGGGAGTCATTTCTTATAGAATAGTGTTAGGAATTTGGAACATCTTGATTTTGAAATTATGGAAGACATTGTCCTGGTATATTAAAAAATACCCCACCCCTTTTAAATTAAACAAGTATGTTTCCTTGTTTTGAAGTGATGCTTCATTGGTTATGAAAGGGGGCTTAGTCAGAATTAAACATGACCCTTTAACATGGGTTGAGAAATGAAACCAAAACCTTAAATAGTGCCCTGAAGTGCTATTATAGAACTGGCAGTGTATGCAGGCCTGGAAAATATTAATTCATAAAGAATAATAGATGTTAATGCTCTGCTTAGCATTTCAATGTCACAATTAAAAATTCTACAGGAGAGTTAATTGAATATTTTATGCTTCTAGAAAGGGCCTTGATCCTCAGAATTGCATACTAATTCTCAAATTTCTTTTGTATAATGCAGAATCCCTTTAAGGAATTAAAAAAGTCATTTATATTTCAGATGAGGACATTATATATTTACCAACTTTTTTATAAAGGAAATATCTAGAATTAATATATTAACTAAAAATTTTGTGTGTAAGTCAGACTTTTGAAGCTTAAGCTATGCACACAAATTATCATAATTCTCCCATGTAATGGAGCTCCCTTTATATGAGCAATAATTATTATTTCTAATTGTAATGTCATTGAGTTGTCAGATGAGGATGCAAAACATTACATGCTCCAATTTTCACTTATTAATAATCTTATTTGGCCCTTTCCCTTTTCCACTTTGTGAGTTTTGAGCTTTTCAGCCTAGTCTTTATTTTTCTCTTGATGCTAATTAATGAAATTCTGGTACTAGCAATAAAACTGTGGGGACTTCTAACTGCTGATGAAAATCTCAGCAAGATAAGAAGGATAAAGTATTCCCTCTTCCTTTATATTTGCAGAAACACACACACACAATTTTATTTTTTGTCATAAAAACATCCTTGCAAATTTTATTTCTAGCAAAGGGTCTTGTAAGATGCTTGGATTTTATACATCGTTGCTATGTTCTGGGAAAGAAACCTGTAACCCCTAAAAACTCTACGATGCTGTTGCTCATCTTACATGATAATTTGTTGTTCTGAAAATAATATTTAAAGCAACATTTCTGTGTTCTGAAAGGTAAAAATATTCAAAAGTTGAAAAGCTTAAAAAGGTTAGGTCAGAAGGGAATTATTGTTACTTCTTTTATTTTTCATATGCCAAGAGGGAAAAAGATGAAAGCTGTTGGATTCCTTATTTGAACAAAATTTTTGAAAGTCTAATCTATTTGACTAGAACTGTTCGTTAAATTTATGATTGTGTCTTACTGAAAGGAGAGCTTGAAAGGCTCTTAAGAAATTTTTGTAGTGTATGCCACGCCATGCCGGACTTTCCTTATTTGAAGAAGTGGGACGGATGCTTAGTAAAACATCAGCCTAGCTCAGCTCAGGTAGGAAGACAAATGGCTGTGGCACTGAGTCAGTCAGGCACAAGTCAGGGCTCAGGCTCCCCATGCAGATGGGCTCCAGGTTGTTGCTTCATTGCTGGCCAAGTAGGCTTTGCATGTGACACAGCCTTGAGAAGAGCTGGACAATTGGAGTATTCTCCTTTGGAATTAGGGCTTCCTTTTCTCTCTTCTGTTCCTAAATTAGGATGAATTTATATTAGTTTGACCTTGACCTTAAGAGGTAGGAAGCCTCTTAAGGAATTTTGAATTTTCCCATCTTCTCATGAAATGCCCCCCCTTGCTTTGATGTATAGCTTCTTTCTCTAACTTTCCCCTAAGCCACTGGGAAAGCAGAATATAAAGCATAAAAATCAGCCTCTCTCTAGACCACTGAGGACCTTCCCTAAGGGAGAAACTGATAAGCAATTCCCCTTTCCTTCTATTGTTTTTCATTTTCTCCCTGGAACGAATAAGGAAAGAAAATAAGTGGCTGTTTTCTTTTCTTTTCCATTTTTTTTTGAGACTTTTAATAAGGTATGGATAGGTTAGAATCTTATTTTACCTAAGCCTGATGAGAGTAACTTTCTCAGCTGAGCCTTCTAAATCAGAGAAACTAGCATGCACATCATTATGGCATGTGCTGTTCTAGAAAAGCTAAGCAATTTTCAGTATGTGTAAATCTCAGTCTCAGTTCACTTATGGTAACATTGTGTTATTGAATGATTGAGGTCAGAAAGAAAGAGTGGTATCTCAGACCATTAGGTTGTACCTTTTCATACCAACTTAGGTTGTCAGTTTTTATTTTCTTATGAGGAATACTATCTATAAGAACCAGACACTACAGTTGTTGAAGTCCTTGTTGCGTCTGTAATGCATTTACTGAATCCCTTGGAGTGAACAATAATGAGATAGATCAAGACAGTTATGTGGTGTTTTCAGCCATTTTAAAATGAAATGTTGATGGACATACAGTCAGCCCTATTTGTAGTATTACATTTGGTTGTGAATATGGAACTTCAAAACAACCTACCCCAGTTAGGAGCACAGTCAACATGAAACCCAATGTATGAAATTTCAACTTTATGCATTGCTACAAATATTCACTTTAACAAAAAGGTTTACCACAGATTAAGTATTGTGTTTCTAATTCATGTGAAATGATTAAAATAGAAGATTCATTTTGAATGCACAATAAAAGCTTTTCAAACAATAGCAGTACTTCTGTCTGTTAAAAACTAAACAGTATTACAGGATGGATAATCAGGAATATGGTAAAAATATTCTAAGAAAGAAATATGGTAAGGAATAAAATATGAGGCCTCTTAATTACAATGAACCTATCCGAGGTCTCTGGTAGTTTTCTATCTGATGTCCCCTTTTGGATTTGATTATTTTGAATTTGGATGTGGATTAGGGTGTGTGTGTGTGTGTGTGTGTGTGTGTGTGTGTGTGTGTGTGTTACTAAACTCTATAGTTCAGAGATCTAGTTCTAAAAAAAACTAAATAACAACCACAAAAGCAAGCAAGCAAACAAAAATCAAAACAAGCAAACAAGCAAAAAACCTTTCCCAAAATGAAACAACTGAACCCTTTGTTGATATTACCTATTAAGTCAGGGCAAGAGGTGATTCAGAGTTGTTCTTTCTGCAACACTATGTGGATATGAGTGGTCCTAATTAGGAACTTTTAGTTCTGAGTTATATTTGTAGCTTATTGCTTTGTGGAAGAAAGAAAGAGAGGGAAGGATAAGGAGACCGTTAAGACAAGATATCAAATAAAAATTATTGTCCATTTTCCAGGGGCCTGAACCACAAGGTCTCTAAAGCTCTACCACTATTACTAATTTTGTGCTAGTTGTGGCAGGTACAGGCTCGCATGTTAGAGATGTTTACTAAACTCTTTGTAGATACAATGCTATATCTATGAAAGGGATTTTTTACTTTCAATAGCTTAATATCTCTTCTTTTAAAAAAGTTTTTACTTAAATTCCAGTTAGTTAACAACAGTGTAATATTAGTTTCAGGTGTACAATATAGTGATTCAACACTTTCATACTTCCCTTGATGAATAGCTTAATATCTTTTCCATCACTTCTTGGACATGAGACTGAGAAAGACTGAGTTGCTGGAGAAGCTGTTTCTTTTCAGATTTACACTAATTTTCCTAGCAAACACACCCATGTAAGTGGTTGAACGTCCTGGGATGACCTTAACTTGGGTTCTTTGGTTACCCTGTATTTATGTTAAAAAATTTTTTTTAAGTTTATTTATTTTTGACAGAGACAGAATGAGAGCATGAACTGGGGAGGAGCAGAGAGAGAGGGAGACACAGAATCCGAAGAGGGCTCCAGGCTCCAAGCCGTCAGCACAGAGCCCGACGCGGGGCTTGAACTCACAAACTGTGAGATCATGACCTGGGCCGAGGTCGGACGCTTAACCGTCTGAGCCACCCAGGCGCCCCCCCCCGTATTTGTGTTTTATATGTATAATAAGCATGACAAAATTTCCTGATTTTGACCCTAAATTTTAGTATAATATGTTTGATTCAGATACAGAAATTAAGTTTGCTCTGAGAGAATGGGGACAAGTAGAGTGTTTGCTTTGTTCTAGACAGTTATCACTGATGCTTTGGATGACTATGGAACATGATAATTAGTAGCAGTTAGAGACTGATGACCAGAGCAAATAGAGGCCTTTTCAGTATTGTATATGGATTGAGATGATATACCACCCTACAAATTAAAGAAAAAAATTTTTTAAGGTTTTTAACTCATCCCTTTTGAATAAGCCTCATGCATCTTGAGTCAATAGAGAAGCAGTGTGATAGATGGAAGGATCAGATGATGGACTCTGTTTGAATCTTGACTTTGTTTTTACCCTTCCGAGCCTCCATGACTTATTTGAAAAATGAAGATGAATAATATTGTCTACAGCATCTAAATGTAGTCTGGATTAAGTGTTATAATGTATATGTAAGTGCTTTTGTAAAATTGCTAAGAGCTATGAAAATGGCATTTAATAGTACTCCCACCCAGCCTCTACTCCCTCATGCATTTCTTTCTCCTATTTATGTCAGTTCCAGGTAGTGTAATGACCATATTTGGGGATAAAGAGGTGAGACTAGAGTGAAATTGATTTATTCTGCTCTGTGGGAAGTTCTGTATGCTTCCTTTAGACTTTCCATTTCTTTTAGATTTAGAGTTTGTGCAGATGAAAAATGTGTGGATGAGAAAATGATTTTCTTTATGAACATATTGTTCGAACAGCTTTTTATACACAGCCCGGCAGTGTAGCAAACAACCAATTTTATGAATTTGTCAGTTAACACATATAGCATATAGCACATAATGCACATCATCTAAAAAAAGAAGATAAAGAGAGATGATAAAAATAATGAGCAATAATGGTGATGAAGGCAACTGCTCCACCTATGTCTGGATTCATATTCAGGGCAGTTTTGGCATCAGTGGGGCTGAGCTTTCCAGGGATACATAGGCAGGAAACAGCAGGATAGGAAGGAACAAGGAAGCCATTTCACACATGGAATGTTCAATGTTTCTTGTCAGCTGTCCTATTGGCCACCTGACTGCAGACATCTACTCAATGCTTACAGACAGCTTATCATGACTTGCAGCTCAATTCTTTAGGGCATTCTCCTCCACACCCTCTGAGGTAATTGCCCATGCTACATATGTTCTATCAGATGAAGTCTCTTAAACAAACTTTATTATGGACAGGTCCATATAAAATATTTCCCATTTTAACAAGAAATACCATTTTACACTTACATATTTTGTACATAGACACATAAACTCTTCAGCACCCATAGGCATATATACCTTTATTTATAGACCTGGGGAAATGACAACCATTATATACTAAATACTGGGGGAGAATGAACTCAACATGTAAGTTTGGAGTCCTCTCCAGATCCTTCTATGAGAGGAGGCAAGTTGAACTATCATATTAATAATTGACACTGTTCTGATATTATAAGGAGATCTGGCAGATCAGGTGACCTGTACTCTCCCCTCATCTGCTGAAAATTATGTCAATATAGCATTGTCAATATGGTGTATTTCCTGGTTCGACTCATTCCCTGTTAATAGATTAGGGCAGTGTTTCACAACTATTTTGACTTGTGACCATGACTAAGAAAGCATTTTATATCATGAGCCAGTACATGTGAACCTAAATAAAATATATAACATAATTTTGAAAAATGGATTTCATGATCTTTTTTTTTTTTTTTTGGAAATAGTTGCAAAGCATAGTTTGAAAGCTTCACTAATTGAAAACCAGTTAGCTGAGGTATGGAGGCTAATTTTCTAATGATCAATTATGGCTCCCTCTGAAAACAAGGCTAAGGTGGGAATGGTAAAGACTGATTTCCTTCATTTATTCCCTTATACATTTAAGATCTGTGAGGCTGGTCTTGAGGGATAAAGGAGTCTCATCATGACCTATTTGAAAGATCAAAAAGTAAGTAAAGCCATTGAACCAGATAGGTTTAGAAACCTCTTAGGAAAAAGCAAGCTTTCTTTCCTGACATGACACCTGCTCCTCCTCCTTCTCTTCCCCTCTCCATGTTACATGGATGTAGGCAATATGATGACAGAAGGGAGCATTGTGAAGCTAAAAAGGTTACTGTAATGTGGGGACTTAGAAAGTTTTCATGAAATCTTCTGTGTCAGGCTGAGACCATATCTTTGATCTCTGTAGTTGCCAATAAAATCTTACATTCTGCCAATCAAATTATCTCTGATTTAATTATGTTACCCCAGGACCTTTGGAGTTATTGATACTGGGAAGTGTTGTGTGGAGCAAGAGATGGGTTCCTGTAGCCTCAGTAAAGTAGATGATTTGTCCCTTCTATCTCTAAACTTCTATGGCCTTACTGTTTATTTCAGATACTTTAGTTTTTTGCTATATGCTGTTTGATACAGTCTCTAATTATTTCATGATTATGAATTGTGTTTCTCCTAGTGAATTTCTTGATAACACTATTTATTTATTTATTTATTTATTTATTTGCTTATTTATTTATATCCTTTGCATAGCTCTAGGTAGGTACTATACTGCCCAAATGCTTCTTATTAGTTCATTTAGTCAAAGGGAAAGAAGGAGTCCTAGGCACTGCTGTTCCACTTTTAAACTAGGCTCTTGTCTTTGCTCTATGACTGTGAGCAAAATATTGTGGACCTTACAGTATATTATTTCTTCTTTTTATCTTTTACAAACCTACTACTTCATGTTCTCCCAAATCTCCACTCCTGATTCCTCGTGATTTTTTTTCCCTCAAATCTTCCCTCAGATCTTTTATTTAGACTTTAGTATAAACAACCAATCCTAAGTTACAGAGTTATCCCCAGAGGCATTTATACTTTTTTAAACTAAGGGAAGAATTTTAGTTATCTGGCAGGAATAGTAGCTAAGATTTATTAAGGATTTACTATGTTTCATGCACTACTCACCGCTGCATGTAGATTAATTCATTTAATTTTTACAGTAGCACTATCAGGTAGGTGCTATTATTATATTTGCCTTATAGATCAGGAAACTAAATCCCAAAGACGTTAGGAATTTCCTGAAATAAGTAGGCCTATAAATGGTGGAGCTGGGAGTTGAAACTGGGTGATCTGTTTTCAGCACTCTCATGCTGCCAACCACAACATTATGCTGCCTATATCCTTTCTGAGTTATTTCTTTGGAAAATTGATTATTCTAGGTCCATGTAGTCATATATTGACTAAAAAAATACCAGGCAGGCTCTGCTTTCAACTCAAGGCAAGCCATTTCACTACATTAAAATCTATGGTAGGCTCTGCTTTTGCTCTATGCCTTCTTCTAGCTGGGAGTTGGGACTTTGTGAACTTTGCCAGAATTTATCTTTAGAAACAATTTGATTATAAGGAAAGCAATTAAGACATAGTCTTCCTAGTGAAAGTTTTGTTTTTTAATTAAAAAAAATTTTATTTGTTATATTTTTTGAGAGAGAGAGGGCGCAAGAGATCTAGGGGCAGAGAGAGAAGAGAATCCCAGGAGGGGCAGAGACAGAGAGAGAGAGAGAGAGAGAGAGAGAGAGAAAGACACACACACACACACACACACACACAGAGAGAGAGAGAGAGAGAGAGAGAGAGAAGCGGGGTTCACCAGAAGCAGGGCTGGTGCTCACAGGGCTGGTGCTCACTCTAAGTGGAGCTTGAGCTTACCCAATGTGGGACTCAAACTCACCAACAGTGAAATCATGACCTGAGCCTAAGTCAGACACTTAATGACTAAGCCACCCAGGCTCCCCCTAGTGAAAGTTTTAATTAATTGATGTACTAATTATTTAGTCATTTTTTTTAATGTTTATTAATTTTTTTTTAATTTTTTTCAACGTTTATTTATTTATTTTTTGGGACAGAGAGAGACAGAGCATGAACGGGGGAGGGGCAGAGAGAGAGGGAGACACAGAATCGGAAACAGGCTCCAGGCTCCGAGCCATCAGCCCAGAGCCCGACGCGGGGCTCGAGCTCACGGACCGCGAGATCGTGACCTGGTTGAAGTCGGACGCTTAACCGACTGCGCCACCCAGGCGCCCCTAATGTTTATTTTTGAGAGAGAGACAGAGTGTGAGTGGGGGAGGAGCAGAGAGAGAGAGAGAGAGAGAGAGGGAGACACAGAATCTGAAGCAGGTTCCAGGCTCTGAGCTGTCAGCACAGAGCCCGATGCGGGGCTTGAACCCACCAACCTTGAGATCATGACCTGAGCTAAAGTCGGACGCTTACCAACTGAGCCACCCAGGCGCCCCATAGCCATTGTATTTCAGTTGCAATTGACGCTCTATTGCCCCAGCATTGCAACTTTATCAGGGTATCGAGAATATTATCTTGGGCACAAAATTTAAGGAGGCTAGCCTTGCTCTTGCAGTCGATAAGAGAGTGCCTTCTTAAATGTTGTGCCTGGGCACCTCACTTGCTTTACCCTAGTCCCTGCCCTGAAAACTACTACTAATGTCTCATTAGTCTTTTCACAAAATGCACTTTTTATGTAGTTTTTAATCACATTGTTGAACTGTGTATTTTTCTCTGTTCATTTGACATTACAACATAAGCATTCTCTCATGTTATTAATAATCTTTTAATGAATATCTTTAATAGCTCTCTTAGAATCTATCATGTAAATATTTGTATAATAATCATTTTAAGCACTATCACACACATCATCTTATTTCAATTCTCATAATCTTATGAGGTTAGTGGACAGATGTTATTAATTTTTACAGATAGAAAAACTGAAGTTTTGATAGGCTAAACATCTTGCTTGGGATCATAAAATTACTGCATAGTGAAATCAACTTTTAATAACTGCTAATTGTTATTGCTATTAATAATGATAATGACCAGTAGTATTCATTGAGGGTCTGCTAGAGTGTCAGAGATGAATTCTTATTTCCTCTTAAGGACTATACTTTTCATTATACCATTTTGATTAATTAAATCAGGACATGTTGGAATCTTGTGGCATAGACTTTTCTTTATAGGAATTCAGAGGAAGGAATGTGCAGGGAGGACTTTCTGAAGGTCGGACTTGAATTAGACCTGAAATGATGAATGGGAATTGGGAGGAAAAGAGGAAGAGACAGTCGGGAAGAAGTGAGAAAAGAACAGAATAGAGGCAGGAGTGGAGACAAGTTTGGGAGGGATGGGAGGAACGGGAAGTCCATCGTAGACAAAGGAAACTTCACAAGCAAAAACATGGAAGAATAAATATATTGCAAGAAACTGCAAAGCCTGACTACTTTAGTGTGATTGATGCCTGTTAGGAAGTGAGGCCAAGTTAGATTATTGAGGTTGTTTTTATGGCCCTTATAACTGGAATGATCTTTTAGAAAATTTACTTGCACATGTTTTTCATATCTTTCTGTAGCTGTGGTGGAAACTGAGAGCAACTCCTTCTGTTGAATTTAATTTCTCTTTTGAGTTTTCAGTTTACTCAAAGATATACATTTGCCCTTTCCTCATTCTCTGTATTTAGAAATTATCACCCTGAAACAGACCAGGATTCTTATAGAGTAGGGTGAAATCCCTCAGTAATTCTCTTGATCACACGTGTAGTGCTATTCCTTGGGGGAAAAAATCTCATTTCAATCCCAGCTAGAAGTCAGCTTATTCATTAAATCCTCAGGATTGAGACCCTTTGTATAATTTTAACAAGAAAATATATCGTAAGAAACTCATGCCTTGACAAAGGGACAAATCAGACAGACCTCTTCCATCTTTTACTTTCATAAAATTCTTTCCACAGGGACAGACTGCCATGTAAAGTTTTATTTCTAGGATGCCTTTTGTGTTTAACATTTCAAAAAAATCACTTGTGAATAGTCAAATAAAAAACTTGATAAATCAAATAGGAAATGCTGTGTATACTGTGTGCTCAGAGTAGACTATTGTGTGTAATTTGTTAATGGTATATATGGCTGAACTCTTCACTTGTTTGCTATTCTTTTTTCAATTCTGTTTTTTTAAATCATCTTAAATCAATGTAACTATATGCTTATTTAAAATTACATAGTAGATGGCCTCCACAAATAGATAATTAAATGTATCAAATAGGGTTCTTTGGGCTGCAAGTAACAGAAGCCTTAACTTAACCTAAACAGTAAGGTCATTTATTGTCTCAAATAAAAGGAAATTCAAAAGTAGAGTAGGCGATAAATGTAACTGCATTAGTGATACACTAATGGCATTGGGACCTAGGCTCTTTTTTCCCCCCCATTATGCTGTCAGTAGTACTGGGTTTCAAACCAAGGCTAGTTGCCTTGTGATTTTTAACTGGCTGCCGTCTTGTCTGCATGGTTGCATGTTTTCTTATTCATTTCCAGCTATAGAAAGACACCAGTTTTTTGTTTGTTTGTTTGTTTGTTTGTTTTTGCCACTGCCTTAGAAGGAAAGCATAATACTTCTAAAAGCTTCTTGCATTTCTCTTCTCATGTCTAATTGATAATAATTGTGCCACATACTCATTCCTGAACCAATCACTGGCAAATCTGCACTTAAATAAATTTCTAAGCCACAATTTATATTACTCAGTGGAAGAATGGGAGAGTAACTATCGTGTATCTGTTATAAGCATCACCACAATGACTTTATTAACTGGTTCTGGGTCATTCCCTATACTTTATGACTTACATTATAATCTTTCATATTGTATTATTATTATACAAAGCACAATATAGTACAAAGCATCTGCTACAGAGAGTTTTATTAGATATAAAATGTCTTTCTTTCATGTTTTGAATGGTTACAATAGCCTGCTTGAATAAATTTCATATATTGGAATCCAAAAGTTAAAATGCTTCTCTCCCACACTGCTCTCCTAAGTCAGAAAGGATTCCTGAGGGAGGGAACAGAGGACTAATCCTCGATTCTTGAATATAGTGCCAAAATTCAATAGAACAGAAGTTGAATCAAGCAATAGGGATAAAATACAAAATAAAATGTGGTAAGCATGAAGCTGGCAGCAACTACAGATTATTCTCTTCCAGAATCTTCCATGGTATCTACTATAAACCTCTTTTTATTGTGTATAGTCTTGAGTCTGTGTTTTGAGGAGAGATATAGGCTTAAGTGTGCATGTGTTCATACATGTGTATTGGGAGACAGAGAGAATCTGTTCCTTTACCATAGGATTTCTATAGAAAAGGATAGCCAGTTGCTTATTCAGAATGCCAGTCCTAAGCCCATCTACACTGAGTAATAGAAAAGCATATTCTAATAATTTGACAAGAAAACCAAATGCTAAGATATTTGTTGCTGAATGTTATAATTTCTCTTATCTTTAGCTTCTGTCAGTAACTTAGGGCTTTGGCTGTTCAAAATTTTGCTATATCAGTTATTGTGTGAAAGAAGAAACAGACTTGGGACTGATACTGTGTTTCTCAATTGGAATGGGTTCATTTGTTTATTCAATGCACATTTATTTAAATACTTTAATGGGCCAGGCACTATGCTAGGTGCTGAGGATATGCCGGTGAACAAAACAGACTTCTCTCTTCCTTCATGATTCTTATAATCTAGTAGAGTATGGTTGGAAGATAGGAGATGGGTTTGCTGGTGATGTAGATTGCTGAACACAAAGAATGGAAGGAACCTCATAGTTATTTGGGCCCATACTTCAATGTGATAGAGTAAGAGACAAAAGTCTAGACAAGTTTAATTATATGGCTGGGGCCAAATCAAGTCAATGGCAGATCTAGGAATAGAACTAATGTCTCAGCTCACTTAACACCCAGGATCCTTTTTGGTGAAACTATATTTTTTTCATGCTGGTGAAGTGTTGGACCACGAATGTAACACAATGCCTCTGAGAGTCACAGACTGTTCCATTTTACTCTTGGATCTCTACTTCACCTCTAAATCAAGTCTTGATTGTAAGGTAGATACTCCTTGGACACTACTTCATTTTTAAACTCCAAAAAGGTACATTTGCATCACATTATCCTACAAAAACAAACATTTAGAATGCAAAGTAGCCATGAGATGATGATTATTTTTTAAATAAATGAGCTAGTTTAATAGTTAAGGCATACCCCCCAACAGTACAGATGATACATCTTTGTAATCATTCTGCATTGTTTCAGCTGGCTGTGAGAGAACTGCCAAAGAAGCTGGAAGAATTAGGTTCCATGAATTATTCATTGGATTCAGTTTAACACTCTCATTATTTATAGTGCTTCAGGTTTGTCTGACTATTTGCCTTAATAAGGATGGGAATAATGACTTGGCAGTGTATCTGTTTGCATTAGTATGTGTTATTGTTTGCTGAAATAAAGCCCAAGGTATTTTCAGAAATACACCTCTTTAAAAATAGTCATGGCTAAGAAATACTGCATTTCATACCTTGGGGCCTAAAAACTTTTATTTGTATGAAATATTTTATCCCTTAATGAATATGATTAATACAAGGAGCTGCATTCATATTTAGGATATCATTGCTTATTGTTCAGTTAATGCATGGTGGGATCATATAAATCTTTCTATGCCTGGTTTATTTTGGAATTAAAAAAAAAGTATCTAAAGAGGCAAACTAGAACTAGTTGATTGAAGTTGGTATGTATACTACAGCTCTGCTCTTTGGAATCCAATGGTAAGTATTTATTTTAGAGGGGAAAGTTTGCTTTGTAGATTAGATCATAGCAATTATTTCCCTAATTATTTATTAGATTAAGTTTATGTATATGTTGTGTTCAAGGTGTAAAACATACCTGATAGGTAAATTATTCTCCCCACCTCAGGTTTTTATTTAAATCCATTTAATTGACATACAGTGTAATATTAGTTTCAGGTGTAGAATCTAATGCTTCATCACTTACATACAAAACAGCAAATGTGATGGACCAATTCTGAAGAATGCAGTTTATTACACAGAAGCATGGAGGGAGGTAATTTTTATTTTTGAGACAGTTCTATTAGACTCCATTGATAATTGCCTATTAAAGGAATAAGAGAGACTAGAAGAGAAGGGAAAGGTATTTAGATGGAAAAGCAAGAAATAATAAATCATTAATAATGCCCAGAAAATATTTCTAATAATTTCCTATACTATTAGATTGACTGAATTTTTAAAACAGCTAGCTACCTAGCTAAGGCTCTACAGTGGGTGGAGGATTAGTTTGAATTTCCTTGGCCATACGGTTTTCCATCTTTTTGTAACGTAAAGCACTGTGCTTCTCTTCAGTAGGACTTGCCATCTTTAATCCTCAAGCTGTGATTAGACCACAGTACAGGCAACTTTGAATTTTTTTTTTTCAACGTTTATTTATTTTTGGGACAGAGAGAGACAGAGCATGAACGGGGGAGGGGCAGAGAGAGAGGGAGACACAGAATCGGAAGCAGGCTCCAGGCTCTGAGCCATCAGCCCAGAGCCTGACGCGGGGCTCGAACTCACGGACCGCGAGATCGTGACCTGGCTGAAGTTGGACGCTTAACCGACTGCGCCACCCAGGCGCCCCAAGGCAACTTTGTCTTAATTTGAAGTATGATCCAAAGTCTGCTTTGTGAGACTTTGCCAACAGGTACTCCTGTAGCTCACCTCTACTTTGTAGAAAATTCACAGATTGGTTACATAAAAAATTCATGATCTCTGACATCAACTGGGCTCTCAATGCTACCGAAATATCCTTCTGTATTTTCCTGGTCACCTCTTTCCTATACTCCATAGTAGCTATGTAAAATTTCTTTTTAACATTTTAAAAATATATTGTTTTTATTTTTTTGAAGATTTTATTGAAATTCTAGTTAGTTAACATGCAGTGTGATGTTAGTTTTAGGTGTACAATATAGTGATTCAACATTTCCATACAACACCCGATGCTCATCACAAGTGCCCTCCTTAATCTCCATCCTATTCATTTTTTAAAAACGTTTATTTATTTTCGGGAGGGAGAGAGAGAGAGAGAGAGAGCGAGCATAAGCAGGGGAGGGGCAGAGAGAGAGAGAGAGAGAGAGAGAGAGAGGAACAGGAGATCCCAAGCGGGTTCCACGCTGACAGCAGTGAGCCTGATATGTGGCTCAAACTCACAAACCATGAGATCATGACCTGAGCCAAAGTCAGATGCTCAGCTGAATGAGCCACTGTTCCCCCCTTCAGACATGAAACTTCTCCCACCTCTTTCATCACTCATAACAGATGACCCCACTTTCTACTGACAGAGAAAGCAAGACTATTAAATGCAAACTTCTTTACTCCCTGCCACTGACCAACAGCTTTGACCTCAAACCATCATCCTTTTATTTTCCTCCTGTGAAATGAATGACACACTCTTTTTTGATCTGAAGTTGATCATCTCACTTAGAGAACACTCTTTTTCTACCTGCCCAGACACCTTGTGTATCAATTATTTCCTTCTTTTGTACTTTTAACTTCTCCCTTTTAACACTATAACCTTTTGTATTAATTATCTATTGCTGCATAACAGTTTACCATCTTAAAACAACACATGTTTATTATCTCACAATTTTTGTAGATCAGGAATGTGGGAGATTTTGGCTCAGAGTCTCTCATGAGGTTGCAGTCAAGATGTCAGCCTCAGGGGACAGTCATCTGAATGCTTGATTGGGGTTGGAAAATCTGTTTCAAGATGGCTCACTTACATGGCTATTGGCAGGGAGCCTCAGTTTCTTGCTAGCTGTGAGCGGAATGAATGTTCTGTGCCACATGGACCTCTCCATAGGGCTGCTTGAGTGTCTTCACAAGATGACAGCTGGCTTCCTCCAGAGCTAGTGATTCAAGAGAGCAAGGCAGAAGTCACAATGTCTTTTATCATTTACCTCAAGAATCACACGCCATTATTTCTACACTTTCCTATTACTTGCACAGATCTGTACTATTCAATGTGGTAGGGGGTAGGCAGGACGCTACATGAATACCAGGAGGCAGGGATTATTAAGGTTGTCTCTGTGGCTGGCTGCCATAGTTTCTCATAGACTTTGAAACATATTTAATGTTCGCCCATCTTAAAAACAAATAAATGCAAACAACTAACCAAACAACTAACCAAAGAATCAGTTACACCAAATAATCTCTTTGTAGTGTACAACCTCTTCTAAATCTTGCCTTATTTTTCTCCTTTTTTTTCTTTTCTTTACATTTGAAATTCTTGAAACTGTTGTCTATATTCTTTGCTACTGTCCTCTCCCTTGCATTCATTTCTCAATCTTTTGCCATATAGACTCCTTTCATTTCACTAAACTACTTCTGTCAAGGTCCTGACTTCATCGTTCTGAGTGCAATGGATATTTTTCAGCTCTTTTTATTTTTACTTGACCTATCAGTAATATTTGACACCATTGACCTGGTGTCACACTCAACTCCTTTCTGAAAAATCTCTCCTTCTCTAGTTGCTCTGATACATCACCCTCTGTCTTGCGTCTTCTTATCTCCTTTGACCAATATTTACCATTCTTTAGGTAATCCTCAAGATATTGTCATTCATCTTTTCTCACTGTATACATTCTTTTGGGTACTATTCAGCACTATCGTGACTTTAAGAATTAGTTATGTGTTGCTGACTCCCTGAATCTACATTTCCAGACCACAATTCTCTCTGAACTCAAACCCAACAGACACTTTATCTCTGCTTGTGTATCATACAGTTGTCTTACACTAAAACTATCTCAAAACCCTACTTAATATTTTACTTCCAAACTTTCTACTCCTGTTATGTTTCCAAGCTCTGTGAATGACACTGTATCCACTAGGTGGCAAATTTAGGAAGCCCAGCACCATTCTCACTTCCTTCCTCTCTCTTACCTCTAACATTTCATCAACTTGCAAGTTATGGTGATTCTCATTTTTAAGATATTTCTTGGATTTGTACATTTATCTCCATTCCTTCTGCCATTTCCATTATTTAGTCCTCTGTCACTTCCTCTTTGGATTACCACAAAGGCTTAAAAAGTTTTATCCCATGTCCACTCTTGCCCTCTTTTAATCCACTTTCCACATTCTCTTTCAAAATGCAAATCTGATTGTTATTCCCCTGCTTAAAACTATTTTGTTCAGTTTATCTGTCTGTAAACGTCACATTTTAACATTTATGGTTTTATAATATGTTTTCGTATCTATACCTCATTTTTTCCTTTTGAACAACTTTAGCTATTCTTAGATCTGTCAAAATGGATATTTCTGTGGAAATAAACCAGTGTACCAAATATTCAACCCATCTTTTCATTACCACCTCTCAGGAGAAATATATCCATAGGGACAATACCAGAAAAAGCAATATTATTTTTTTCTAGCCTGAGCTTTGACTCAAAACCTAGTGGAATCCCTAGTGCTGGTGAGTTAGGTTATTTTTGAGTACTTCTTTTTCTTTTAAATTTTATTTATTTATTTTGAAGGAGAGAGAGTGAGAGAGGGAGAGGGGCAGAGAGAAAATCTCAAGCAGGCTCCACTGCCAATGAAGAGCCTAATGTGGGTCTCAAACTCTCGAGCCATGAGATCATGACCTGAGCCAAAATCAAAAGTCAGACACTCAACCTACTGAGCCACCTCCACCACCAGGTACTCCTCCCTTTTTTATTTTTAAGTTTATTCACTTATTCTGATAGGGAAAGAGAGAATCCCAAGCAGGCTCTGTGCTGTCAGCACAGAGCCCAACATGGGCTCAATCTCACAAACTGTAAAATCTTGACCTGAGCTGAAATCAAGAGTCAGATGAATAACTCACTGAACCACCCAGACACCCTTGAGTACTTCTTTTTCTTAGAATAGGCAGACCAAAGTACATGTCTTTTCCCTCAGGCTTATTCTGGTTTCCCAGTTGGCTTTTTAAGAGGGTAGAAGGCAATGAGATATGGGTGAGGAGATTACTTCTTTCCAAGGAAGTGAAACACCTGGGCCCCACTTCATATCTCCAGCATCACTGAAGTTAGACATTCCCAAAAGACAATGCTGTAACCCAAAGATTATTTTGGAATTTGACCAGTCCATGGAAAGCTTCTTCCATCTTAGGGATACAGTGAGTAGGGCCTCTTTAATTTTCTAAACTTGATAGTGTTTTGTGTATTTTACTACTTTTCTTTGAAGAAACTAGCTTTGGATCTGAGCAAACATCAAATTAAAAAAATAAATTTCTCTGTGGGACTTCATATAGAGTACACTGATTATTGAAGAAGACAATATCATTAACAATATGTATACTGAAAATGCAGGAGTGATATCTTATGTCTATTTCCAGCTTTTTAAATTTTTTTTTTCAACATTTATTTTTATTTTTGGGACAGAGAGAGACAGAGCATGAACGGGGGAGGGGCAGAGAGAGAGGGAGACACAGAATCGGAAGCAGGCTCCAGGCTCTGGGCCATCATCAGCCCAGAGCCCGACGCGGGGCTCGAACCCACGGACCGCGAGATCGTGACCTGGCTGAAGTCGGACGCTTAACCGACTGCGCCACCCAGGCGCCCCTATTTCCAGCTTTTTATAAAAGCCAGAGGCTTAATACGAAGAGCAACTCAGTGGAGATGATTCCAGGACCACTGCTTTATATAACTCTATTCAAATAGACTATAAAGTATATGCAAGGGGAGTTGGGGGAAGAGTGTGCTTTTCACACAGAATTCTAAGTACATAGTGCCCCTGGAGTTTTCAGATGTAGTGGCTTCAGGTGAACATTTGAGGGACTAAAATGGTATGTCCAAATATGTCGACTTTTTGGTGGTTCAACTTGATTCTTCTTTTTATACTTTTAGAGTAATATGAAGTTATTTTCTTCTTAGACTTTTTTTAAAGATAGTTCAGAGCATGTAAAGGAAAAGGCATATTGCTTTTTCCTAGGGCAATTTGTCTTAAATTCTCTTGGCTAAGATTCTACAGAAAGAGGAGAACAGACAATTTGAGGTTGTAGTTTCTGACAATGGCATTGAATGCTTGCACTTCCTGTTAAGACTGAAAGCGACTGCATCGCATGAAAACAGATAAGAAGGTGACATAGATAACATCCTATATTGAGAGTTCAGGAGCCTAATCAGTGTCCTGGTTTCAACATTAAAGACTGGGCCACTTTCATAATCATTCATTACTTCATTCAACAAATATTTATTCATTAATATTATATGTACTATAAAGAACACAACAAATATTATCCTGATGAAGTTATGATTTAGTATGGGGTAGAGACAAGAAAATGGGCAGTTGATAAAGTGTAACAAATACAGACCTGTTGAGGATCCTTTTTCAGATTGCAGACTGCTGACTTCTCATTATATCCTCACATGGTGGAAAGAAGAGAGGGAAAGCAAGCACCCTCATAACCCTTTTAAGGGCATAAGTCTCATTCATGAGGGCTCCACTCTGATGAGCTCACCTAATCCTAATTACCTCCCAATGGTCCCAACTTCTAATATCATCACACTGGGGAGTAGGGCTTCAATATGGGGGGGGGCACAAGTGTTCAGTCCATAATAAATGCTATGCAAGATAAAATAGAGGAGGTTCCTAGACCTAGATTTGGAGCCCTGGTAGCACAGAAGACTACCTAGAAGAAGTGGTATTCAAGCTGAGATGTGAAGGATGTATTGGAATTAGTAAATCAAAGAGGATATAGATGAATGCTCCTAGAGCAATAGTGGAGAGATATTGAACTCAACTCCACTGAAACAAAAGGCAGGAGGTTTTTTTTAATGTATTGAGGTGACGTAGTAGAAAAATACTGGAGAACATAGGGGTAGGAGTTGGTCAGTGTGATTAGGCCATCTGCCTTTACTAATTGGCACTTAATAGAAGTTAGGCTCCTACCCTCACAGAGAAACTGGGAGTTAGAGGTACTGTCTTTCTCCATGATTACATTTCAAAAGGATAGCCCTTAAATCCTTGAGAAAGACATTCCTTGGGTATAAGACTAGCAAGAGGCTGGGAGATAATTTACCCTCTAAGAGGGGCAGAGATAGAATTATAATTTGAAATTTTCTAAAATAAATGCTCTAAGAAAAAGGGAGATCCGGGGGTTAACTTCAGGAAGAAACCTAAGTTTTAGTCAAGCTGAAGGGAATGTCAGGACTGTCTTGGTCACACTAAGAATAAAATTAGATATTAACTGTTGCTAATTTTGAGACTAACTTTTTAATCTTTACAGAGCAGGATTTGCTGGATTTGTGTAACAAATTATTTCTATTGCAAGAAAGAGTATTTTAAATTTTTTAAATAGTCAGCTTAGATGTAATATTTCTTTTTATTTTTGTGGTAATATGAAAGTGTCTTCTATTTTAGGAGTTATTGTTTTTAGGCTTTATGGAAAGTTTTTAGCCTTTCAGGTTAATCTTCCATATCACTGCTATGGTAATTTTTCTAAATGAGAAATTTGACGTCACAAATTTTCTTATGATTCTTTCCCTTCAATTTTAGGATAAAATGAAAACTCTGCAGAGCGAAATGTGCAAAGTCTCTCTCTCTCTCTTTTTAACAATAAGTCCTACTTGCTTTTCCAGACTTTACTTTCCTCCTTTCAGTTTCTTCAGCCCTTTAATTTTCAAAGATTTATGAATTTTTTTTTTCAGCCTAAATTTTCCTTGTCTCCTTTTTTAAGGTCACTCTTTTCTTTCAACTGGCAGGACTGAAATCTGTCTTGGCACCTATCAAGTTGTATGAATTTTCTTTCTCCTTCCCTAGACTCTGAGCTCCTTGAAGGCAGGGACTATAATTTTCATCTTTTTCCCCAAGTTGAGTGCCTGACAAGTATTTAATACAAACCTTTGTTGTACAAATGAATAAATGAAGGTGGGCAGTTAATTCCTTTGTGACCATGACAATTAGCTGTTGGATGACTTATTGAGTTATTGTTAATGGGATAAAGGAATTTTTCTGCTAACTATTTACTAGTAATTTCATAACTTTGTTCTTCCTGTTCATCTAAAAAGAGAAGGCATAAAAGCACTTAAACACCCATAGTTAAATTAACACATTAATCATTGTTTTTCTGGAGAGAGCATCTGGTTTTAAATGGGTTAAGGAAGAAAATATATTGGCAAATCAGGATCTCTACTTTTAGTTAAGGAGTGAATATGAGGTATAATTCCTGAATTTTTTAATAGATAAGCAGCTCTGTGGATAGAAAAACTTTAGAAAGATTGGAGAGTGTCCAAATCCAATGAAGTAATGTTCCGTCTGTTTAATTAAAAAAACAGATGGATTATCTGGCCTGCTGATGGCTAGAAGTTTGGTGAAGATGATACTTATTTTTACTCAGAAGGAAATGGAAGAGGAAACTCTGATTGAATAGGTTTTGTGTTTTTATCAGTCTCCTTATAGTCTGTTCTCAGCATTTTTAAAAGCTGAAAATAGGAATCAGAGAGGGTAGGCCACCTAAAAGATGGTAAAAATCTGCCACATTGCTTAGATGGCATAAAATCTTAAGTGTCCCATTTCAGAGCTCACTTCCAATTATATCTTATTTTATTTGTGTGTTTTCTTGTGTTTTATATATTGACATTACTTCAGCACAACTTATCCATCAACAATTGATCCATCATGATCGATTGTGTTCATGGCATTGGGGAGCCAATTTTTCTGGAATTGTTGCTGTGTAAGTAAAAATTCCTGTTGTTCTCTAAGGCCTTTACAGAATTCTTGCAGATTTCAGTAAGCATGCTATTTATTTATGAATTAAACAAATACGTATTAATGTATAGTTCCTGTTCACATTGAACTTATAGTATAGAAGATAGACTTTAGTCAAATAATCTTATAAATGAATTTAAAATTGCAATCATGATCGATGCCACAAAAGATATATGCATTAATGTCCTGAAGGCACACATCTGAAGGATGAAAAGAAATTAATTAGGCAAATGTGAAAATGGTGATAGAAGTGGTGGAAAGTACTGGAAGAGTGTTCAAAGCTGCAGGAGCATTATGTGCAAAGGGCCAGTGGTGGAGAGCATATATAAAGTTAAAATTACTGGAAGAAGGCCATTGTGGCTGGAGGACAGCAATGGCTCCATGTAAGGTGAGGGTGGGAGCATGATGGAGATGATGCCTAGACCTGACCCTGCAGAGGATTGAAGACCATGTTAATGCTAATCAGTTTTTATCTTAAGAGAAATGGGAAGTCACTACAATATTATAAGTAGGAAGTTTGACACAGTAGGATATGCATTATGAGATCACTGTGGCTGACAATAGAGAATGCAAGGGAAAGAGTCATCCCTAGTTAGGAGATGGTAAGAATTTGTACTAAGGTGGAGAGGATGCCCCATACAGTTGTATGGAAAATGCACTGCACAAAAGCTCTGTGCTCCACTTGCCCATAGATTTTTATCTACTCACAGGGAGTGACAGTTGGTGATAGATGAGAAATGTGGATTACGAGACATGGAAAAGTCAACAATGACTCCTGAGTTAGTGACTAAGCTACTGGATAGATGGTGATGTCATTCAGGAAATATGCTTGGATTTATGACTTTGAGAATATTTTTCTATAGATTGATGTATAAGGCTTTATGCCATCTTTAACCAAATAAACTCTCTAGCCCTATCACTTGGCATTTATCTGGATTACAGTACAGCCTAGCCATAGTAAGGACACCGAGTTCCTGAAAGTACTTCCATGCTCCCATGCTGTTGCTAACGCTATTTTCCCTGGCTAGACTTGAATATCTTTTCCCTATTATTCTGACTGGAAAACCACTAAAAACTTAAAAACAACTTAAAACCACTTAAAAACTTTAGGTTCTAACCAAAGAAGACCTAATCTGTAGCTTCTTACCTATTCCTTCTGCCCAAAGAAGAATGAATGTACCTCCTTAGTTTCACCCAAAACATTTGTACATGCTTCTAATACTACTTAACCAATTACCATTTGATGTCTTCCATTGAATTGTGGACACCTTGAGAGTAACTGCCTTTTCTTTCTTTGTAAAGATTAGTTTTCTTCTTGTTTTTGATCACATGGCTTAAAAAGTCAAAAGTAAACCAAGGCTTGTTTCAAAAAGGAGCAGACTCCCCTGTCTTGCTTTCCAGCCACTTTCATAGGCAACCATTTTCAACAATTTATACATTGTCTTTTGATCATTTATTGCCATATAAGCAATATACTATTCTTAATTTTTTAGTTTGAGGCATTATCTATTGACTCCCTCCTATGAAAAATGATAGCTTTTTATTTTTGCAGTGTTGGTTCTTATCTCTCCTCTTCCATTCTTGATTTTATATTTGGGTCCTTTCCTTTTTCTTTTTGATCATTATGGCTAGGGGTTTATCAGTTTTGTTAATTCTTTCAAAGAACCAGATCCTGGTTTCATTGATCTGTTCTACTGTGTGTGTGTGTGTGTGTGTGTGTGTGTGTGTGTGTGTTTGGTTTCAATAGCATTAATTTCTACTCTAATCTTTATTATTTCACGTCTATTTCATGCTAGTTTTGGGTTTTATTTGTTGTTATTTTTCCAGCTCTTCTAAGGTGTAAGGTTAAGTTGTGTATCTGAGATCATTCTTCCTTCTTTGGGAAGGCCTGGATTGCTATATACTTCCCTCTTATGACTGCCTTTGCTGCTTCCCAGAGATTTTGGGCTGCGGTGTTATCATTTTCATTGGCTTCCATGTACTTTTTAATTTCCTCTTTAACTTCTTGGTTAACCCATTCATTCTTTAGAGGGATGTTCTTTAATCTCCAATTATTCATGGTTTTTCCAAATTTTTTCTTGTGGTTGATTTCAAGTTTCATAGTGTTGTAGTCTGAAAATATGCATAGTATGATCTAGATATTTTTGTACTTGCTAAGGGCTGATTTGTGACCCAGTATGTGATCTATTCTGGAGGATGTTCCATGTGCACTCAGGAAGATGTGTATTCTGCTGCTTTAGGATTAAATGGTCTGAATATATCTGTTAAGTCCATCTGGTCCAGTGTGTCATTCAAAGCCGTTGTTTCCTTGTTGATTTTCTGCTCACATGATCTTTCCATTGCTGTAAGTGGGATGATGAAGTCCCCTACTATTATGGTATTATTATCAATGAGTTTCTTTATGTTTGTGATTAATTGATTTATATATTTGTGTGCTTTCACATTGGGGACATAAATGTTTACAATTGTTAGATCATGTTGGTAGATAGATTATGATATCTAATTATTATCCTTAATTATGATATAATGCCCTTCATCTCTCTGTTACAGTCTTTATTTTAAAATTTAGATTGTCTTATATAAGTATGGCTACTCCAGCTTTCTTTTGGTGACCATTAGCATGATAGATGGTTCTCCATCCCCTTACATTCAATTTGAAGGTGACTTTAGATCTAAAATGGGTCTCTTGTAAACAGCATATAGACGTATCTTGTTTTCTTATCCATTCTGATACCCTATGTCTTTTGATTGGTGCATTTAGTCCATTGACATTTAGTGAGTACTGAAAGATATGAATTTACTGTTATTGTGTTTCTTGTAGAGTTGGAGTTTCTGGTGGCCTCTGGTCCTTTCTAGTCTTTGTTGCTTTTGGTCTTTTTTGTTGTTGTTGTTGTTTCATCTTTTCTCCCTTCAGAGAATCCCCCTTAAAATGTTTTGCAGGGCTGGTTTAGTGGTCATGAACTCATTTAGTTTTTGTTTGTCTGGGAAACTCTTTACCTCTCTCCTTCTATTCTGAATGTCAGCATTGCTGGATAAAGAATTCTTGGCTGCATATTTTTCTGATTCAGCACATTGAATATATTCTGCTTCTCCTTTCTGGCCTGCCAAGTTTCTGTGGATAGGTCTGCTGTGAACCTGATCTGTCTTCCCCTATAGGTTAAGGACTTTTTCCCCTTGCTGCTTTCATAATTCTTTCACTGTCTTTTTGTGAATTTGACTATGATATGCCTTGTTGATGGTTGGTTTTTGTTGAATCTGATGGGAGTTCTCTGTGATTCTTGGATTTTCATGACTGTGTCTTTCCCCAGGTTAGGAAAGTTTTCTACCCTGATTTGCTCACATAAACCTTCTACCCTTTTTTCTCTCTCTTCATCTTCTGGGACTCCTATGATTCAGATGTCATTCCTTTTTAATGAGTCACAGAGTTCTCTAATTTTTATATTGTGCTGTTTTGCCTTAGTTTTTCTCATGCTGCTCTGCTTCATCCATCCTTGCCACTGTGGCATCCATTAAAAATTGCATCTCAGTTATAGCATTTTTAATTTCACCCTGACTAGATTTTACTTCTTTTATCTCCACAGAAAGGGGTTCTATGCTATTTTCAAAACAAGCTAGTATTCTTATCATTATGATTCTAAATTCTAGTTCAGACATCTTGCTTATATATGTGTTGATTAAATCCCTGGCTGTCATATCTTCCTATTCTTTCTTTTTGGGTGAATTCCTTCATTTCATCATTTTGGAGGAAAAAAAAATTAATAAAATAAAAAGTTAAAATTAAAAAATTAAAAACAACACAAAAAATCAAATAAAGGAAACTAGATCCTAACTGTGTTTTCATCTGGATGTTGAAAGAAGCTTGATAGAACAGAGAAAAAGGGAAAGAAAAAAAAAGAAAAAAGAAAAAAAGGTAAGAAAACGTTAAAAAATTAAAAAGTGTATACAATAAAATAGAATAAGGTGAAATGAAGAGAGTAAAATAGAATAAAAAAGATTTACAAAAATATAATAAAAAATTAAACTTTTAAAATAAAAACAGAAAATAAAATTAAATTTTTTCTCTTTCTATATCCAAGAATGAGAAAAGAAAAAGAAAAAACATGACTAGATGGACCAGCGAACAGAATTAAATCCGAATGAAATTACAGCCATTTTCCCTTAGAAGTCAAACTATGAAGCATTTTATAGTCCATACACTAAGTATGTGGAGAGTTGTGGTTGTCCTCTAGGACTTGGTTGGCACAGTTGGACAGGGCTTAGTGTAATGGCCCTGTTCTACACTAGGTGGCATTGCTTAGCTTAATGGCATGGATTGTTGTGGCATGTGTATGCGTTTATGTGATAAGCAGGAGAGGTGAAAATGGCATCACCCAGCTTTCCAGTCTCTAGCACCAGAGCTCTGTGCTCTCACCGACCAGCAAACAAGCACCCCTCTTTTGTCTCTGGCATCCATCCACTCCCCACTTCTACGCTGTCTGCGACCAAGCCGCCAGCCTGCCAGGCAGCACCTCCGTCCAGAATTTTATCTCAGATGGGGCTGTGTTTCCAAACCCCTCACTTTTGAGGCCCTGTGGCTTAGACCCACTTTGACCCTATGGGGGAGGGTCTTGCCAAGCAGTGACTGGGTGCTGGCTTGCCCCCAGGAACATTCCTGCAATTGCACTGCTGCAGAGGCTTGGAGATTGTGGCTGGGTGCCTGCTTGCCACAGAAAAAGTTTGTGTGATCATGTAGCAGCAGTGGTTCAGGGATTATGGTAAATCACAACACACAACCAGCACCAGGTTTCATCATACCCTAGCATTTTTATTCCAAAGCCAGCAAATGTGGCTGTAATCTGGGGTCTGCTGGGACCTTTGCCTGTGTGGAGGCCATATGTGCTCCACCAAATGCCCTCCTAGCAGGGGAGCCACTTCTCCCTGGGTAGCCCATGGACTCCTTAAACTTTGCTTCCTGCTTCTGGGGATTTGCTCTTCCCACCAGAGTACTGCCAGGTATCGAGCTGCGGAATTTCCAACTCTGCTTTCCCCTGTTTATAAAGTCCTAAAGGCATTGAAACCCTCTCCTTTTTCCTTTGTCCCTTTCTTGTTTAGTCACTTGTTGGTGTTTCCACTCTTTCTCTTTCTCTCCAGCTACTTCTGGAGGGAGTGCTTTTCCGGCACTCTCCCCCATTCCTCTGCCCTCTCTCCACAAAAACAGGTCCCCACCCTCCACAGCTTCTGTCTCTCTTTCAGTTCACCTCTCTGTGCCGTGTACCTGCCAAGGTCTGTAGCTCAAGTCATGCAGATTGTTGTGTTAATCCTCAGATCAATTTTCTAGGTGCACAAAATGGTTTGGTGCTGATCTAGCTGCATTTCACGGATGAGAAAAGCAGAGCACTTCTATGCTGCTCTGCCATCTTGGTCCCTCCTCCAAAAGATGATAGCTTAAAGATTTTTTTAATGTTTATTTTTGAGAGAGAGAGTATGAGCAGGGGAGGGGCAGAGAGAGAGAGGGAGGAATAGAATCTGAAGCAGGCTTCAGGTTCTGAGCTGTCAGCACAGAGCCTGATGCATAAATTGAACCCACAGACCATGAGATCATGACCATGAGTTGATTGCTTAGCCAACTGAGCCACCCAGGCTCCCCAAGATGATAGCTTTTTAAATGAAGGATTTAGTGGTTTTTTTTCACATCCCACCTTAAGCACTAGTATGTATGTATACTAGTGTGTCCCTTCTTGTCCCTTATCCTGTCAATAGAGCTATACTGCAATTTTGGTTAGTTAAAAGTTTGGTGTTTACATTGCTGTTACTTTCTGTATGCTGTTAAAAGCTGAACCATACAGTAGACATGTATATACAACTTTTTGCTTTCCTTGAGGTTATAATTTTCATTTTTTGCTTTGTTTTGTTTTCTACATACTTTTTAATTTGTCTCCTCACAATATGCTCAAACATATCAGGTAGTCCATCAATTTCATCTTCTTAAGAAGATGAATAAAAAGGGTTGAAAATGTATTCTACCTTCATATCTAACTGATAGTTTGGCTGTTAACAGAATTCTAGCAAATAATTTTAGGAAATAATAAATAAGTTTTAGGAAATAATTTGAAAGCATTTTGTTACCGACCTTTAGCATCAGTGTGACACTTGACAAATTTGACTCTAATCTGATTCTTGATTTTTTTTTGTATGAAACTTCTTCTCTTGGGAGCCTCATAAAAGATGAGCCTGCAGTAGTCAGAGACACTCTTGTATTACATTTCAATATACAGAGAGGCATGGTGACATTCTGGAGAGGGTGTGAATTAGACAAACTTCGTTCAAATCCTGGCCCTGTCCATTACTGACTGAGCCACAGAAATAAGTCCCTTCATGTCCCTGAGCCTCAGTTTCCTAAGCTGAAAATAGAGGGCGTGATACCACCATTTGGGGTTGAGTGAGGATCAGAAAATGAGACCTATAGTAGATATCTTACCAATGATCATCAGTATTATTCTTTGTGGATTATCACAAAAAAGATGACCAGTATCTATTCCTCAAAACATTATTTTGCTGAATTTTGAGTATCAGCACAGAGATAAATCATGAACTTTCAACCAGGAAGGATTTTGTCTTTGCTTTCTAGCAGATTTTTTGCTTTTATAAATTTGAGTGTTTCTCAAAAGTCCTTAGAGTTAAAATTTAAATATCTTGATTTTTTTTCCTATTTGTAAAAGTAAACCATGCTCATTGCAAAATACCTAACCATTATGGAAGCAAAAGGAATTAGGAACTCAGCTGTTAATTTATTGACTTACTCCTACTTAGGGTTGATACATAAGAAGACAGAAGATGACCTGGAAGGTAAACAGCTGCATATGCCTATCATGAATAGGACTTGTATTTCACGTCCTATGGATTAAAATTCTAGTATATTGGACTCTTGGTTAATACATTGCATAAAAACATGAGAGGATATATTTGGATAGAGCCAAATTACTTTGAGGAGGAAGGTACTGAGCTGCATATAAAAGGAGAAAGAAAAATACTTAGATAAACTAATGAGAACAGTGGCTAATGATGATACCATATATGACTTGGAGCAAAGAGTGAAGGAGTGCTTCATAAGATGATATACCACTTAGGAAGAGGTCAGTAATGCTGCTTATGCCCTCAAATTTCTCCTTAGTGTTATACTAAGTAACCAAGAAAGTGAGCTTAGGAAACATTGGTGGTTTGAAGCTCAGGACTGAAATGTAGTCAGGCAACAGCGTATGTTATTCAGAATAGACATGTTAGAAGTGGAGGAAGAATATTGCTGTGAGCAATTACAAATATGCCCATGAGAAAACCCATGGAGAGAAAAGAAAGAGAAAAGAAACAATATTATAGTGGAATTTCACTATTGGTCACATTGTAAGTTTGTATGATCAGATCACAAGAACTTCCATGAAGGCAAGCTTTGGTGGAGATGGGCATTTTAAGCTATCTAGAACATTCTAAACCTCTAATAAACTAAGAACATTTGGCATGTTCTTGACCTGTTTTACTGATAATTTAATCTAACTAGTTAAAAGATCTGCTGCTTGGAACTTAATTCTGACCAGCAAGAGAAATGTTCTGGTTATGAAAAAGGGAGCATATTTATCAGGCAACATGGCAGTCACTTTTTATAGAGTATATTTTTTCACTTAGTAAATTATGAAGTAAGTATTAGAATATTAGCCTTATTTTTCAAAGGGTGAAATTTGGGCTCAGAGAAGTTATATAAGCCATCTCCCTGGTTGAGTAATGAACAAAATATGGGATTACAATCCAGGCTTTGTGACTCTAAGCCTCTTGTCTGTGACTCCATGACTGCATACTCCATGACAACCAGTGAGAAGAAGACTGGGCATAATAAACAGCCTAGATTTTAGGAAGGCAGATTTTACCAAGTTGAGAAGAAAAAAATAGGCATAATTATATGGCATGAGTCCCTGAAAGAGAAATGAGCTAAAGGTTTAGAATATTATCAAAGAGGCCATTCTTGCCACATGATTACAAATGAGGGAGAAGAGGAAGAAGGACCCAAAGAAATCAGCATGAGCACACTGAGGATTCCTAACGAGCTCAGATGTTAAAAGCCATGACCAAAGATAGAAAGAAGAGCACATGACAGAGGATGAAGTGAGACTGTCATAGACTTTTAAGAATAGAATCAGAAGTTGAGTCTTATAAAAAAGTATGATGCAGTTAACAAAATTAAAAAAAATTTAGAGTATAAGAAAGTTAAAAAAGTATATGTTCAGCTTAGGACTGATGGAAAAGCCACTGGGTGAAAAAAAGAAGAAATGAATCAAATCCAATTTTGCTTCTATCTTCTCTGTGGAAAAAAAAATCTTAAAATTGATAAGGATAAAACAAATATTTGAAGGAGGCATATAAGGCTATAAAAAGTGAAGAGATTTTAAGAGGACATCTAAAGTCTTCAAGTGAATAGAGTCTCCAAAATAACCTCTGAGGAGATAAAGAACTGAACTGCTCCTGGTGTCTTGGTATCTTGATTCACTAGTGCCTGTTATAACATGGAGCCAGGAGGACTGATTTGAAAGTGAAAGTGGAGGTACCACTGCAGTAGAAGCAGTCAGATGGGTTGGGTTTTGAGCTAAGGTTGGATAGTTGATCGATTTAGTCAGAAGCATCAAGCAAAAGACAGCAACACAAAATGTAAGAGGAAGAGAGGCTAGGAAAGACATTTGACCCAGCAGTGGTGACAATCATGGGTGCATAGTATCAGTCTTGTAAATAATTGCACCAGTGACAGGTTTGTTTTCGTGAACTCGCAGGCAGGATGGTGAATGGAAAAACAAGGTTACCTTGAAGAGAGTTAGTAGACGCTGAGATATACTGAAAATTAACCTAGAAAGAGACCTGGAAAACACCTAAAGTTGTCAAGCCTCAGAGAGATTGGAACATTGGAGCTAATGTGGGGCTGATTCAAACAATTCTCTAGGATTGAAGGGCTGATCCTTCTCGACCCAGTGGCAACTTTTAAAAATGTGCTCACAACCTTGAGCACAGTTTAAAAATCTATTTGAAATTTACCATTTTATAATGTTCATTATTAGAATAAATAATGCCATAAGCAAAATCTCTTTAAAGCATACATTTCAAGTCTCAAAGATCTTAAACTGAGATTTTCTATAGCTGAAATGTAAGCAATTTTCCTCTGAAGTCCATATTAAAAAGAGAAATATTTGTCAAAAATAATTAAGTGATACTGTTAAATGAAAACATTTGAAGTGATATCTTGTTTTTCCCTGTTTTAGAGATTCCTGTGATATGGATTCCTAGATTGTCATAATGAATTTAATATATAGCAATATCAAATTATACTTTAATTTCTTTAGATGTTTCTTATCCATACAATAAGAGGCATAGACTTGATGAATTCTATTTCTGTCTCTCTGTGTCTATTTCTCTGTCTCTTTCTTCAGCCATCACATTCTGTAGTTTTCTTGGTAGCCCAGAAATCAAGGCAGTTTATCAAAACAAATGAAATAAATGTAAATCAAATAGGCAAAGGAAGTCTATTTACCCGGGGACATCTTTTTTTTTAAAGTTTTTTTTTTCAACGTTTTTTTATTTATTTTTGGGACAGAGAGAGACAGAGCATGAACGGGGGAGGGGCAGAGAGAGAGGGAGACACAGAATCGGAAACAGGCTCCAGGCTCCGAGCCATCAGCCCAGAGCCTGACGCGGGGCTCGAACTCACGGACCGCAAGATCGTGACCTGGCTGAAGTCAGATGCTTAACCGACTGCGCCACCCAGGCGCCCCTACCCGGGGACATCTTAAAGTCACTTGCTGGCAGTTGACAGCCCCCAGGTGAGATTGCAAGACTAAAAGAAATGTCACGTCACAAAGGAAGAAACCAGTGCCCATGGGTTAGACAAAGAGTGAGGTTCAAAGAGAAGAGGTCACAAGTGTGTCTGGAGATTAGTGGGTCCAATTTATCTCAGCTTTTACTAAGTTCAAGGTCTTACTATTTATTTCTTTCCTTTTATGAGCTACTGATTTTTTCCTTTGTCAGCTAATTGCAGTATATGCTATATTAGTTCTTAGCTCTCCAGCTCATAAGTTTAAATTACTATGTTGCTCCTTAAGCCCTGAAGTCTCCATTTCCTTTTCTTTCTTCATTTTTGAAACATTTCATTCTAGCATCCTGGAAATGGTTCCAAGAGCATCTTGTCACCATCATTCAATACTAAATTTTCTTGAAATAATAACAACAATAACAATTCCAACTTATCTCCAGGGGAATACAAGAGAACCCCCAAATACAATATGCCTGGTATCAAGAACTATGAAGTTGTCTAGGATTTCACCCTGTCTACAAACTCACAAGTTAGCCTGCGTGATTTCACCAGTGCTGGCAGAAGACACAGGATTTCTGAGTTAGATACAAAGGACATTGTTACTCAGCACAGCTGTCAGCATGAGCTTCATGTTCCCTCAGTTCCCGGTAATCCCCAAGTCCTACAGGGTTATACATAGCAGGCCCAGGTAGATGCCTCACAGACAGTGGTTTGCATCAGAGCTGAGTTCCTGCACAATGAATAAAGATAACAATGAAAGGCAAAATAAGACAAACATTGGCTTTCAAGTTTGTTTAATGTCTTTTCCCAGTTTTTTCCCATTTGTACTCCATATTTGAATTTATTTTCTTTAGAAAATATATGTGTCTTATATATATGCATAATTTTAAACTAATATCATATCCTCAATTTTATATTCTGTGGTCATTGCATGGTCATCAGTGGAAAAGCAGAAAATAATATTAAAGGATTAATTTCCATAAAAGAGTCAAGTATAACAATGTTCTTATTCCATTTTAAGTTTGGAGCAAAGGGCAAAAAAAGTTCTAGCAGTAAAGAAGTTTGCTTTCTCATTTCTATGACATCTTTTATTTTTAGTTTATATTAAAATATTAAAAAAATTTAAGTTTATTTATTTATTTTGAGAGAGAAAGCGAGTGGGGGAAGGGCAGAGAGAGAAGGAGAGAGAGAAAGGATCTCAAGCAGGCTCTGCTCTGTCAGCACAGAGCCCAGGGCAGGGCTTGAAAGCACAAACCATGGGATCATGACCTGAGCTGAAACCAAGAGTTGGATGCTTAACCAACTGAGCCACCCAGGTGCCCCTATATTAAAAGCTTTTAATGCTAAAATGTTCCAAGTGGAAAACCTTTGTAAGCCTCTTCAACAAATCACTGTGTATTAGAGAAGGGCTATGGAGGTGATGGTGTTGCACTCAGAAGTCACGGCCTCATGCCGATGTTCCAAAATGATAAAACAGAATAAAAACATATAGTTCAAAAGCCTTAGTTTCTGGGAAGAACATTTTGATACCCCCGTTTCTACTGTTTCTAGGCATATTACTGTCAAATTATACCCTCTCTTATCTCTTTCTACTGGGTATAATTCAGGCCCCAGTAAAAATTTTTCCATGAATTAGAGATGTTAGTAATTTAAAACACTCATGTTTATGCCAAATATTTAGTTTAATTTTCTTAAGACCATTGCAGTTCAGTATACAAGGGAATGTGGACCGCCCTGGAAATGATTAAATGTAGAGGCTTTCACTGTCCTTCACACCTAGACCAAATATGTAATTGATTCATTCGATCAGGCTGTATACACCACATCTACCTATTCCAAGCAGAATTTCAAAAGTTAGTTTTTTAATTTTATGAAAAGGAATATACATTTATACATATACATAAAATATACACGTATATTCCCAACGAAACAAATTCTGGAACCTCTGGACACATGTACACCAACTGGTTTTCAGTATGATCTCAGAGATTTGAGAAAGGTTTAGTGCCTTCATTTTAATATAGAGTTACTCATAGATAAAACATTAACTCGGAACTTTGTTTATGCTTAGCCACCTCTTCAGAAAAGGCCAGTAAAATAGCTTAGCTTTAGTTGTGCTCCCTCCACCATTCGAAACTTTTGGCATTTATTCAGTGCACCTCTGGGGTCTCTGTATCTCTGAACGCTTACAGAGATTTCTCCCACTTGTCTCTGAGGGAAGTGTTACTTTGAAGAAGATCAGGAAATTTCCCTTGCCATGACTAGACTCCCTCTTCTCCTATTCCTCCTTGATTCCTCCTTGGACACAGAACTTGGGAATCAGCCTTCAAGTATTCAGCCTTAAGTTCCTGACTTGCTTTCTAACAGGAGTGACATCACTTTTTCCTGGCATGGTGATTAAACAACCCTGGGCCCCTGGCCAGCTGTGTACTTGGAAGCCCCTGGGGACCTCATCTGGAGCTCTGCTCCAATCATCCCAGTGCCTGTACTGTTCTTAGTCACCCTCTCCCATGAGCAGAAAGAGGAAGGGAAGCTCCTTTTCATTTTGTCCTTCCTGGTCTCCTTGGGGTTTGGCACAGTTCCTCCTTCAGCAGGTAGTTGTTGCTTTTTCAGTCCTGCTGTCAAATTGGTGTGGGTCAAGATGCGCAGGGATTATCTGTCCTAGCTTCATTGCTTCCTACATTCATTCGAATTCTCCAGATATCCTGGCTCATACCATGGCCGAACCTTTAGAAGGACTGATTCTCTGTCTTGCAAGCCTCTATGTTTTTTGCTAGCACCATGGGCAAGCTTTGCAAAAGGAACTTTGTGCCTTGGATACCTGGATGCCTGGCCTTTCTTCTTTCCTTGCCCTGAGGAAAACTCTTCCAGTTTCTTCATTTGAACTTCTTCCCCATGAGTTCCCTTGGGAACCTGAGAAGATTCTCCCTTCCATCTCCCCACCCCCTTACCTCTACTGATTTTTCAAATTGATCAGATACAGACAAGCCTGTATTTAGCATCATCTTTTTGGGAAACTCCATCCCAGAGAATATGCCAAGCGCTGTTTCAGTCCTTTGCCATCCTCTTCAGTGCTGGTCAGTGAGCTGTGGTTGGTATCACAGAGAGTGACTCACCCACTTATCCTCCCTAGTAGGGATTGGAAGATGGAAGGAGAGGCTGAACAATCCAAGCATTTACCTGCCCAGATGCAGAATCTTTACACAGATGTAAGCCAGTCAGCAGTCATCTTCCCCTGGGCCAGGATTCCAGGTACTTGGTGCTTGCTTGCTTTCTTTCTTTCTTTCTTTCTTTCTTTCTTTCTTTCTTTCTTTCTTTCTTTCTATGCAGTAATGCCAACAGGGGGACTAAGAAAGACAATCTGGGCTCTACTTACATGATTTACTACTCAACTTTGGCTTGTCCAGAGTTAGAAGAAGCAGGGTCATCAGTAGAATTTATAGATCCTATGTGAGAAGAGAAAAAGTCTCCTTTTTCCTAGGCTGATGCTGGCCTTATGCAGCTCTGTACTCAGCCTGGCAAGTGGACTTCAGCTCCCACATAGGCACTTGGCTACACATGCCTGGGCAGGGCCCAATTTAAGCTATAAGAATGTAGAGACTCAGTTAATTTTGTGTCGCATTATTACAGTAATGACATGATGTAATGTAGTGGTGAGTTTATTTTAGAGGGAGAATTTATTTTAATAGTTTTACAAATGACTCCAGTCTCATATTTATGGAATCATTAAACATCTGAAGTAATCACCTAAATTTCTCAGTTGTACCTCATTGATTTTTATGAAGGAGATGATATGCTTTAGTATATTCACAAATTTGGGATTCATGAGGGCTCAGACACATCCTTGGGTATAACAAAAGCCTATATTTTCAAACCATTTGGATAACTCTATATTCTTTTTCCTTCATTCCAAGGCTACTTTACACAACATAGGTTGGGTCTATTTTAATATTACTTTATTTTAAACATTATGTATCTTCTTTTTCTATCTGAAATATTTTGAGAGACCTAATTTGTATGTATAGGAGGTTAAACCATTAGGTAAGCAAGATCATGAAAATTAAATGTGCAGTCATAAAACAAAATTGTTAATATAGTGGACACATATGATTAAGCGATATTATGACTTATTTTATACAAATATGAAAAACAACATGCTATTCCTTACATCAGATAATTGTTCAGTGAGGAAAATAAATCATACGGTGTTAAGGTACATGACTTCTGAATATTGTTGGGAAAATTTCCAAACATATTGGCTATGTAACATAAAGCTAAACTGTTTATTGAAGAAATCTGTTGATATACTTGACGATCTGTTTCAAGGAACTAAGTGTATACTGAAAACAACAACAACCAAAAAGAAAGCAATTATCCTGAAGGTCATTTGGCCTCTTTAAACAATATACATGGTAATAATTGAATAATTAAGGAATTTAATGCAGGTGAGTTGTAAACTAATTTAGCTATGAGCACTAACATCTTGTACCACAACTATGGGAAATGCTTTTTAAATTAAGCACTTTTTGGTAGCTCCAACTGCCTTTGTAATTCATTATTCTTCACTCTTTTCATTTTTTTTAATCTTTAAAAGCAGACTGCATGCTGGGATGCCATAAAACTTCATTTTTAATTAGGCTATAATGGTAAGGGTCACATTTCAATATCTGCAGTATAAAAGGAGTGTACTTCAGGAGCCTGGGTTTAATGTTTTACCAGCATAGCATGGGGTAGCAGTTAATGTTTTTATTTTAAATAAAGGATAAGAATTAACTTTTTAAAAAAGTGCTATATTCTTGGCTATGAATATATACTAATTGATGAGGTGAGAGAGAGTGCTTCATTGTGATTAAGAGCTAGAGATGAAGCCAGCTCAAATTAGTTTTTTGAATAGTTCAGGTATATGCATAGCTGTGATCAATAATGAACAAAAATATGATGGGAGGCATTATTCTTGTTCTGGCTGCTGTGTCTCAGCTGCCACTGTATTCTTAACAATGGAAGGTATTATTAGCAGGAGGGCACATGGCACGGGCAAGGGGAGGGGCAAAGGTTGTGACATAACAACTTCACTCTAAGTATTGAAGGAGGGTGTGAGAAGCATCTAGGTGCAATGGTACAAAAAGGCAAAGCAACAAAAGAGAAATAGTCTGGGAAGGGTAGCGGCCTAGGGCGTATGTTTACCATTTCATTATTTATTTACCCAGACATGTGCAGGATTGCTGTTTGCTAGGAGAAGTATTAGTAATAGGAATTTCTTTCAGTGATTCAAAGATGAATAAATCTTTTCTTTTTGCTGAGCTATAGTGGTTAGCACTCTGATATGCATGGGGCTGATGAACTACCCTCTTCTCATCTATCTACTTTATGGAAGATATAAGGCTTTTAAAAATCAACTTAAGGTCTAACGTCAGAGATGAGCAATTCTGGAAGATTTTTCTTTTCTTTTTAGCTTTTTGGGATGTAATCAAGTCTATCTTAAGAACTTATCAAGCCTTAAAAGGTAAATATTTACAAGCAGAAATAATTCTGACAAAGTATCAACATTACTCAAAGTAAGAAGTGTTTATAGATCCCTGGAAAGAACTGAGAACCTGAGTGTCAAGAGACATGGAGAGTTCTGGGTGTGCCTCTGGCTGGCTGATGACTCTGGGAAAGTTGTACAGTACCTGTAATTTAAGTTGTTGTTTTTTGTTTGTTTTTTGCTTTTTTACCTGAAAAATAAGGAGATTGGCTATGTTCCTGGATTTAAAAGTATTCTGTGGAGCTCCAGGATTCTCGGAGGTGCCTCACTGTCCACTTTGGAGGCTGAATGTCAGGGCTGCTAAGTGAATGCCCTCCGCTGAGCTTTCTGCTAACCCAGATTTTCAGCTCTTATCAGTTGTATGTATTAAATGTGGCTAAAAATATTTGAAAAACACTGAGTTAAGATTACAAATAAAATAAATTCAAAATTCCTGAAATGGTATTTCCTTGGAGATAAAGCACTTTGTCTCTTAATCTTTTTACTATGTAGCACATGCCAGGCACTCCATATATATTTATTATATGAACACAGTAACTGTAATGTACAAGTGGGAAGGAAATGCAAAAACAAAAGGTATCATATTTTTGTTTGATAAACCTGGGTGTCAATTCTCTGTAGCTTTTGATAACCAGTAGTGAAGAGCAATGTGGACTGTTTGATGCGCAACAGATAATTTTATGGGTTTGTGTACATAATGAGAAATTCATTCTAAGAACACAAGCTGTATTATTATAAAGTATAGGAAACCTAGACAGAAAAACTGGGAAGTTTGGAACATACTAGAAAAGTAACTCAGTTTAATTAGAAAATACAATCTAAAGAATGAAGCTAGTTTGCAGTTTCTTTCATATAGGATTGAATACTCTTTTCCTTTATGCAGTTTATAAATACACAAAACATTTTCTTTGCATGAAAATATATATTTTATGATTTCTTCTAAACAGAGAGAAGGTTTACAATTTAGCTTCTCCAATAAATAATGTTTTGTTTGTGTGTTGCAAAAACAAAAAAGAAGTAAGAATAACTCTAGCAGATGCTTAAAGGTTTAAGATTAAAAACATAGGAAAATGTGATTCATGGCCATTGTTATATGGACCTGAATGAATACTCCCAAATCACAGCTAGAAAAATTTTAGAGCAAACTGACTTAACTTAGGGTAAATCTCTAACTGGAATGGAATAGATGAACAAGAAAAAAATATAGTTGACAGGACTCCACTAAGGAAAACAACATTTAAGTGAATAATGAGATATTCTACTGCCTAGAGGAATTACCCAGCCTATGGTAAGGTGAAGTCAACTTCAATTGGCAAGAGGTTTGTTTTAAAAGTGAAATAAGAAAAAAGTCTTGGCTTACAAATGATATGGGAAGATATGTTATCAACAGGGGAAAATTTAGAAAATAGCAGCCAACTTATTTCTGCAACACAACTGAAAGGAGGAAGAAAGAAAGCAATATAATGTACTCTGGTTAAGCAGTTACTTTGCTTTATCCTTACTAACAGGGCTTATTAAGATGGTTCTGGAAATTGAATGAATGTAAAAATGAATCATGACAGACATTGGTGAAATACCTTATTTCTGTTTCTCTTGGTTTATTGTTTCTTGCTTGATTTTCATAGGGAGTTTAGAGTCGTTTTCATTCTTTAGATAGGTAGGTCCCGACTTCCCTAGTCATGAGTTTGGATAAATAATTACAGGAGGAAGGAGGAGGTAAAGTTTCTGCTTCTTCTTTCTCTCTCAATCTCAATCTCTTTCTCTCCCTTCAGCATATCAACATATCAGTGTCAATGAATCATGAATGGACTCTCTGGTTTTAAGCTTGATTCTTAAATTACCAGTCTGACTATGATGTGATGATGCTTATTGCTATATTTGAGAGAGCCACACTTTGTGCAGCTTTAATGAGCTCATGTCTAAGATGGTCTTATATCATATTAATAGGGTAAAAAAAGAATAGTTTGAGTTCCTCCAAACAACTCTAATCTTGACAATTCTTTATTACCTTTAACAGTTATTAGAAGGAGAATATTGTTTTTCTGACTTGATTGGATTACTTAACTCTGTTCCAATGAATAATAATACAGTATCATTCATGAATTTTTATTTTTTGTCCTTTTTAAGGGCATAGATAGATCTGCTTGATATCTAGCATTATATCCCAGAAAAAAAGGAGAATTGATGAAACTAATAGCCAAACTCCATAATCTAGACATGTTGCTTCTGCTTTAGTTCTTGTTCTAAAGACTAAGAAGGTGAGTTGGAGTTTACTTTAGCACCAGAGCCAAATTCACAAGGAACTTATTAAGATGGCATAGTGGTCAAGTTAACTATTGAAGGAAAACGCCCAATATAGGAAGTACCAATAATTATTAGCAAATCCTGTTCAGAATTCAGTGTCTTCTTCTTCCAGTAAACTGATCTGTCATAGCAAATATCATGGTTGTAATTTCAGGGTTAGGCTTATCAAAACCTATTTAAATTGTAAAGTACTTTATTTTCAATATTATTAGTGTTTTACAAGGTTACTGACATTCTTATCATTTATGAAAGTCCCAGACTGCTGCAGAGACATATATGGATATTTGAGGACCTAGGTGAGACTGTGAGGGACACAGGGAAACAATCCAGTATTTTCAGTAACAGAGAAGAGACCTGTTTGAAAAGCCACTGGTTTTTGACTGCTGGTAGCTTCCACAGCAATGTCATGAGAGGGATTTTGTGGGACTGAGGAGGACAAGGTTATGGAAGTTATTCATATTATGGACTTTCAGGCACTTAGTCATAGACGTAAATAATTTTATAGATAGGAAATTACTGCCTGATGGAATAAATATAAATCAAGACATAGAGTATAAGTGATAAACCTTGATTTGTCAGCGACTGTCCTCACTTATGCCTGATGTCGTGGCTTAATTATAATAAGATCCTCCACGATGGTACCCAATGATCCCTGCTTGCCAGTGTTCACACTCTACCACATTACACCAGGATTGGTCTGTTTGACCAGTAGAATAAAGCAAAAGTGATTATATGTTGTTTCTGGGATTACATTATAAAAGGCACGGTGATTCAAACTCTCTCTCTTTTCTCTCTTTCTCTCTCTCTCTTTCTGGTCATTCAGAAAGCCTGGTACCTTGCCAGGAGCAGCCTTCATGGAAAGGCCTTGGAGAAGCCTGATACCTTGCTGGGAACAGCCTTCATGGAAAGGCTTATGTGAGGAACTAATCCATCCCAGTCAAGCCTTCAGATCACTATAGTCTGGGCCTATATCTTGACTGCAACTTCATAAGAAACTCTGACATAGAACCACCCAGTTAGACCTCTCTTGAATTTATGACCCTGGGAAAGTGGGTAAGATAACGAGTATTTGTTATGCTGGTAAATTTGGGGATAATTTGTTATGCAGCAAAATATAGTAAATAGAGTACCCCCTCTACTTCCAAAAGTGTTTTTATTTGGATGAAAAATTATAAAGTCACCTTACATAAAGCTGATATGTTAACACAAGTCTAATTCATGAATTTATTAGGAATTTTTCTTTTCTATTGACAGCTGGAGATTTCACTATGACATTAATATGCAGATACTTATGAAGGTTATTAGAATAAAAAAATTTGTTAGTGCCAGAAGTCTAAATCTGTAGATTCAGAATCATGAAAGAACAGTATAGCAGAATAGACTGGAATATTAGATTTGGAATCAAATTTTCCTGGATTTGAATTCTGACTGTATAATTTACTGGCTTTGAAAACTTATTTAACTTTTCTCTGCCTCAGCTTTACATTAAAAAAAATGAGGATAGTGGGGTGCCTGGGTGGCTCAGTCAGTTAAGTGACCGACTCTTGATTTTTGATCAGGCCAGGTCATGATTTCATGGTTTCATGGGTTTGAGCCCTGCATTGGGCTCTGTGAGGACCGTGAATGGAGTCAGCTTGGAATTCTCCCTCTCTCTCAGCCCCTTCCCTGCTTGCACTCTCTCTGTCTCTCTCAAAATAAATAAACTTAAAAAAATGATGATAGTAATAGTACCTTTCATAAGATTTTATTTTGAGGGATTAAATATGTGTAAAAATCTTACAATGATGGTTGGCACATATAACTAATAAGAGTTACATATTATTTTTGCAATAAGGAACTAAGTTGATGTTTTTCCTCTGTTCTATTTTTCCCCCAAAAGATGTTCCCTTTCCAATGGTGTTCTTTATGATACATTTCTTAAATAGTTGTATGTTCTTACTGTGTGCTACAGGCATTAAATAGAAATATGTTATCCTTTAAGAACTTACAAAGTAGTTGAGAAGTTTTCCATATGCCTTCAAACATATTATTTATGTTATATAATGTAGCATTAAATGTGCATATGTGTTACAAATAGATTATATATGTGTATATTAGCTATAAAAATTATTCAACTCAAGGACTAGATGATAAGGTACAGGTTATATACAACAGAAAATGAGAATGAATTAAAAAAAGAAAAACTGAGATGGAGAACCAGAATGGGATACCTTTATGGATATGGTAAAGTCCTTTGAAAGAAATGTAGGAACTGGACAATCTCAGTGAAGGGGGCTTCAAACTTGATGAGGTGTCTATCTTATTGATTTTATTAATCTTGTTGACTGCCATATCCCTAGCCTCTCAGATGTGTCTGGCAGGTGGTGAGTATTCAGCAAATATTTGTCAAATGAATTTGAGAAAAACTATTAAAGAGTAGAAAAACTCTTAAAACAGTAAAGAGCAATGAGAATTGGCACAGTTGGAAAGGACAGCAAAGGACTGGCTGCTGGCTAATTTGGTGGGAAGAATTTAAGAGAGGAAGACATGTTTTGGTGACATGGGTTTGAAGCTTAGTTACAGTCAACCTAGGAGTCTTCAATATTGTGGTGATGGTTTAAGCCATGAGGAGACAGGTGATCTCTCCATGGAAGTTAATTTGGAGAGAAATTCTCCATCAAAGAGGTACAAAGGTGCTGAGGTCTGCATGGGTGTGGGGTAGAGAGTGCGGTGTACAGGCATATAAGTGAGGGGAAAGAGAAGTTAGAAGAGCCATTTTAAGAACCATTAGAGGAGGTTAGAGGTCTGTGGAAGATAGTGTTAGAAAAGAGATGGTGGCCAACAATAGCAAATACTGCAGAGAGATTTCTGTTTGAGAGTTAAAAATGGATCTTAGATGCCAGTTTCAGACTATAGAAGGAAGGTTTTAAGGAACTCAGGGACACTGAGGAAATGAAGATGGCATTTATAATCAACAATTTGAAGAGTTTGTGAAATGAACAAAATAAATAGAATCATAGTTAGAAAAAGCAGCAGAGCCAGTCTTAAAAATTGAGACTCTGAGTGTTGGAAGATGAAAAAAAAAAAAGAACTGTTAAAAGACGTTTGTTGAATACTATATAATTATACTGCCAGACTTTATTATGAAGATTGTCCCTTACATTTTGTATTGTATGGGTATTATATTGCCTGTAATTTGCTTTAAAATATTTCAGTACAAACAGTGTGAGGTACATGGTGTGTTTAAGTTAATTTTCTTTTATAGCTAAGGGGCTGTTAGTGAACATTAGAGGGGCCCTAATCAGAATTTACATTCCAGGGGTTGTTGGTTACTCTCTGAGGTAACTTAATGAGGAATATACACTCCAAAGGTTGCTATAGCAAACAACTCAAATATCACCATCTAAGTAAGTACCAAAATGTTCATTAGTTAACAAAAGGGATCTTAGAAATAATTATCCCCTGCTGAAATGAGTGGTGCTCAGGAAATGCTGAGGACTAGAACTGTACATTCATTGCATCTCTTGAGAAAAACAAGGGGTAAAAATTTGGGAAGAAAATCACTTATACAAAATAGTGCTGGCAGTGGCCTAGATCTGGAGTTCCAAGAACTCCAAGAACTCTACAGAGTTGGCGGGTGTTGCCTTCAGGATATTATTGTGTCCACTTAATTAAAAAAATTTTTTTTCATGTTTATTTATTTTTGAGAGAGAGAGAGAGCGAGCGAGCAGGGGAGGAGCAGAAAGAGAGGGAGACACAGAATCTGAAGCAGGCTCCAGACTCTGAGCTGTCGATCTGAGCTGAAGTCGGACACTTAACAGACTGAGCCACTCAGGCGCTCCTTATTGTGTCCACTTGGAATTGAACCTTTTAAGTGTTGAGGTCATCAAGATGCCTTACAGGCTTACAGGACAGGGGAGTATGAACTTTACCAAGCTTACAAAATAATCTTATATAACTATTTGAGTCATGATGGCTAATGAGTGTTTTTATATATAGCAGAATTTGTTTTGAAGCTTACTTTCACTGTAACATACTACCTGGAAGTCAGGTTGTGGAGGAGTAATCATAGCACTTACCCCTATCTATAGTGTGGTACGACCAGGGGATATACATGTACAGACAAATAAGGCTGGTGTAGCTGTTAAGAATAAGGCAAAAAAGAAATTTTCCTAATTTCTAGCATTTTCTAAAAGTTTGCTAGTTTGCTTTGTAGTTTCCATATTAATCCTATTTATTGCCCATGTCTCTTCTCAATTATGTGGTAGAGTGCTTTAATAACCCCCATTCTTTACCTCTCTTTGTTAACCACACAATTTGCCAGGTAAGTTTACCACTCCTTCCATAGTTTCCTTTCTATTGAATCTGTGATTGAATATATTGCTTGCTTCTGTTGATGGAACACTAGAAATCATGATATAAGCAAAACTTGAAAAAGTGCTTATGTGATTTCTTCTGTTCTCTAGTAATTCTGCTACCAGCACAAGAAGGACATGGAACATGTCCAGCCTAGCCTGCTAGTTTTAGGAGGAGGATGAGACACACTTGGAGTGGAGGTGCCCTAGTTAAGCTGCTCTAGATGAAGTCAACCTAGAGCAGAGTCCCTAGACAACTTCCAGTGGCACGAATAATGCACAGTAGGTACATGGATGAGCCCAGTTGAATTAAGCTGACCTCTAGCTGACTCACAGACATGTGAACTATAATAACAAATAACTTGTTTTAAGCCATTGAGTTATGTTGTGGTTTGTTACGCAGAAATAGCTAACTGATACAAGCATGATAATGTCCATTTATGTCCTTTACTAGCTAATAAAATATATAAATTAACTTTCCCTTATAGCATGTGTTATATGGGAATTATTTTATTAACATAAGCTATTTTGTTATATAGGTTTTTGCACAAAAGGGGAGACATTTATTTAGTTATTTTCTTCAAAATGATACTTCTTTACAAGAGAGATAATCCAATGAATAAACCTCTCAAGGTCATCTACTCACAAGGCTCCACTTCTGTACATTTTCCCTTTATGTACAGGACAGAAATTCAGTCCCTAGAGGTTTAACTATAAAACTTTTCGGAGGTATAAGTTGTGCATTTTATTAACAAGGGCAGAAATAGAATGGATTTTTCAACTGTCATAGACCTTGTGCTAAAAAAAACATGTTGCAGATTTTTACTGGGTACTGTGCTGTTTTAACCTTCCTAGAATGATTAATGACCACCTATCAACACCTAAAGATCATGTGTCTGTGTATTCATTTCTTATCCTAGTTAATTAATTTGTGTCTTTTTTATTGACATCAAAAATTTTTACATTACTAAGAGCTGAACTACCTCATCAATTAAGCTTAACATGGAAAAGAAATGTAAGGGGAAAAAAATCTAATGGCCAGCCAATGTATTCTCTGAGACAATTTTATTTTCTATGAATAAAGGCCTCCTTTGGTATTCTTTTTAAAGCTATCTTAAACACATATCAACCATGTAAAATTAAACTCATTATTTCTCTCTGCAAGAAGAAAAAATAATTCAAATGATGAATTCCGTATCTATAATGAAATACGCAGACTTTAGAGAAGAGGTAATTTGTATTTAAATTACTTGACTCATCAAAATTATATATAATTTATAAGTGATTCACTAGCTAGAGTTATTTAAGTTTATTAAGGGGATGAGTTTGGTGGAATGAGGATTTTATTTCCTTGTAAAGTTTCCCTTTATCTTTGTGTTTCAATGTTGATAACTTCTGAAGGTTTCATATGATCATCTGATATATACATCATGCCAATTTTGTCCTAAGTTTGGCATACTTCCTTCTCTCTAAAGTTAGGGTATGTTTTTGGAGCAATCCTTTAAGGCAGTAGTATTAGTAGGGTAATGCTTTGGTCCCTGACTAGTTTTGGTTGCTTGTGATGATGTGACTTTATCCTAAAGCAAGGTGAAAATAAGTAAGTCCAAGGGTTAGAATTGCATATTGCTGACACACTTATGGAGAACCTGGGGGCATGAGGCATGCCTCCTTTTCTGAGTGCTTGTGGACCTGAAATAAATTGGCTTGAGGGTAAATAAGACTGATAAGAAATCTGAGTAGTCCATCACAGTGCCATCATTGGCATCTGTTTGAAGATCATACAGGGGTTTGAAGAAAGGTTTTGGTTCTCATTCTCTCTATCCTGCAGAAACTGAGATACATCAGTACAACTTATGTGTCAGTTTTATAAGTTTTGTGGCAAGCGATTGTGATTGATCCTACTTTTGATTCCAAAGATGGAAATCAGTGTCCTATCCACTTTAGATAACAGCAGCACACCAAATTTTACATAATTTTCACTGGATATTGGAACTTGAACTTTATTATCTTTAAAAATATGCAGAGTTTTGACATTCCAAATGCATTCATATTCATTTCTTCTATTTCATATTTTCTAGTCATTAGCAGTTAAGAAATAAAGAGATTTTTAAATCATCTGACTTAAATCTGAATTTGACAAAAATGAGTCATTAATGGGTTTTCTAAGAGGCACAGTCACTTGTGGAAACAGGAAGAATCGAGTGTCATTGTTGATGGAAGAAAAATTATCTCTGTGATAAGATACGTATTTTGGGTAAGAAATTGATATCACTATTTAAATGAATAAGGACTCTCAACTGGAAATGTCTTTTATATTATGTGACATAATGCATAATTATCTATTACAGTTGTTGATGTAGTTTGTGTATAGGTTATGATGTTCATTTGAAGAACATCCCACTTATAAGGTTTATACAATACAACATGTAAGAAACTTGGTGCCCCAGAGTTTTAAAAATCATTAATCATAGTGAATTAAGACAGTTAATCAAGCCTTTAGACACTGACTAAAGATTGTCCCTGAGGATTTCTACCTTGAAAACCTTTAGAAAATGATGGTTTTTGCTTTCTACTTGACTGCCTCAGTAAGCCAATTCATTTTCTTCAGAAGCAGCTCAAGGTCAATGATATGACTATGTCAGCTTTAAGTGATGTTCTCCCTCACACATGTAAGCTAGAGTTTCATTGTTATGACTGATGCTGAGAGTGGTACTGTCAAGAAGAACCCATCAAATTGTCTAGGGGGAGATTAAATAAAAGGAAGGACCAGTAATATTGCACATTTCAATTTGTATTCAAGTGAAAATATTTAATTGAATATTTATACCTCTAGATGCAATTACATTTTTTTTTACTGTAAATGGTATTACTCTATCATAAAAATATGCAAAGGAATTAGGCAAGGCCATGGTATATTACCCTGGGGAAAAAAATCAAAGAAAATATCTAATTGGGTTAATATCTCTAAATTTTATAATTTCTGTAATTAGTTTCAGATGGAATTTCTTAATCAGTTTTTTCTCCTTTGATTCTCTTGGGCTCTCCATGGTAGTAAATTATTTCAGTGCTGAGTCACAGAGATTGGATTCTTGAAGTCCTGGCAGAGGCAAATGTCTCATTAATGCTTATCTGAGAGACATCTGTGATGAGCTTGTATATCCCACCAATTTGCAGAGCTGATCTGAAGCTGAAGAGCAGTTCTGAAGTAAGGCAGACTGGGGACAAAGAACCCACCAGAATAAGGTGATCACATCTGTGTTTTCAGAAAATGACCTCATTACCCCCAAATTATATGTTGAATTTCTTAAGGCTTAACTATATAAACTCCTCCAATATATCATCCTCTACAATTTGAAAGTGAGTTGAAGGATTGAGTCAACTGTCAGGAGAATTCAAGCTCCTTAAATCCACTTTGCTTGGACATACTGGAACTTAGATAATCCTGAAATTTGTTCTAATTCTTTACTTAGTTTTGTAGAGACATTCTTGTCTCTGATGCAACAATGACACACACTTCTTTCCCAATATCTGTTTTTTTAAAGAATTTTTTAAAGTTTATTTACTTATTTTGAGAGAGACAGAGACAGCACAAGCGGGGGAGGAGCAAAGAGAGAGGGAGAGAGAAACCCAAGCAGGCTCCATGCTGTCAGCTTAGAGCCCAATGTGGGCTGAGCTGACCTGAGTTGAAACTGAGCCAGACGCTCAAATGACTGAGTCACCCAGGCGCCTCCCCCTCTTTTTTTTTTTAAAGGAAAAAAGAATGCCTTGAATTTGTGGCAAAAAATAATCTTGAAAAAAAATTTTAAATAGACATTTTTTCGGAGCACCTGGGTGGCTCAGTTGGTTGAGCGTTGGACTTGGGCTCAGGTCATGATCCTGCATTCATTGGTTGGAGCCCCGTATTGGGCTCTGTGCTGACAGCTCAGAGCCTGGATCCTGCTTCAGATTCTGTGTCTACCTCTCTCTCTACCTCTCCCCTGCTCCCATCTGTCTCTCTCTGTCTCTCAAAAAATAAAATAAAACGTTAAAAAAAATTTTTTTAATGGCCAATTTTTTCCAGCAATGTATGCCAGGCCTAGAGTTTATTACCAGAATACATTCTATAGTGAATGGCAAAGTAATAAAGGGGAAAAAAAGATAGTTGGAAGTAGGTGACATTAAAATTAGTGATATGTTGCTTTCATGTCTCTTTTCTAAGAATTATGGTTAAAATTATGTCATTTTAAAAATGAGTTTTAAACATTAAGTTGAAAAATAAAAGCAAAGCATTGTTATAAAAACACCAAATGATACTGTTCTGAAGAATTAGAATTAACTATGAAGTACTTTTCAGCCATTAACTTGTATAATTTCCAAGGCATTTTTCTGCCTTTCTCACTATGCCTCACCATACTTTGGGCATAATACTAATGCTGAATTTTACTCATGTATCAATGAGCAGGATAACAAGTGTTGAGAACTATTTTAAACAAATTAACAAACAGGTAAATAGAAGGGCATCTGGGTGACTCAGTCAGTTAAGTGTCCAACTCTTGATTTTGGCTCAGGTCATGATCTCACAGTTTGTGGGTTTAAGCCCTGCATTGCTTGAGATTCTTTGTCTTCCTCTCTCTCTGCCCCTCCCCTACTCTCTTTCTCTCAAAATAAATAAATAAACTTTATTAATATTTTTTATCAACATAGTTTTTCAAAAATTAAAAAAAAATTATTTAAATCCAAGTTAGTTAATATATAGTGTAATAATGGTTTCAGGAGTAGAATTTACATACATCACTTACATATAACACCCAGTGCCCATTCCAATAAGTGCCCTCCTTAATGCCCATCACTCATTTCACCCATCCTCCCACACAACATGTCTCCAATAACCCTCAGTTCTCTGTATTGAAGAGTCTTTTATGGTTTGCTTTCATATCTATTTTTATCTTATTTTTCCTTCTCTTACCCTATGTTCATCTGCTTAGTTTCTTAAATTCCACATATGAGTGAATGATATTTGTCTTTATTTGACTGACTTATTTCACTTAGCATAATACCTTCTGGTTTGATCCACTTATTGCAAATGGCAAGATTTCATTCTTTTTGATTGCTGAGTAATATTCCATTATCTATATCTATCTATATCTCTCTATGTATGTATGTATGTGTGTATGTATGTATCTATAATTACATACACCACCTCTTCTTTATCCATTCATCAGTCAATGGATATTTGGGTTCTTTCCATAATTTGGCTATTGTTGATAGTGCTGCTCTAAACATTGGAGTGCATGTGCCCCTTTGAATCATTATTTTGTATCCTTTTAATAAATACCTAGTAGTGCAATTGCTGGGTTGTAGAGTAGCTCTCTTTTATTTTTTTTGAGGATGCTCCATAATGTTTTCCAGAGTGGCTGCACCAGCTTACATTACCACCAACAGTGCAAAAATGTTCCCCTTTCTCCACATGCTTGCCAACATCTGTTGTTTCCTGAGTTGTTGATTTTAGCCATTGTGACAGGTGTGAGGTGATAGCTCACTGTGATTTTGATTTGCATTTCCTTGCTGATGAGTGGTGTTGAGCATCTTTTCATTTGTCTATTAGCCATTTGGATATCTTCTTTGGAAAAGTGTTCATGTCTTTTGCCGATTTCTTCACTGGATTATTTGTTTTGTGGGTGTTGAGTTTGATAAATTATTTATAGTTTTTGTATACTAACCCTTTATCTGATATGTCATTTGCAAATATTCACTTTGGAGGAATTCATCCCAAAAGAAAGAACAGGAAGAAGTGACCACCAGGGATTTAATCAACAGATATAATTAAGATGTATGAACTAGATTTTAAAACCACGATTATAAGGATACTAGCTGGGGTCGAAAAAAGCATAGAAGACCCCATAGAATTCCTTTATATAGAGATAAAATAACTAAAAATTAGTCAGGCTGAAATTAAAAATTCTATAACTGATATTCAATCTCGAATGAATGTTGTGATGGCAAGGATGAATGAAGCAGAGGAGCAAATCAGTGATACAGAAGAAATATTATGGAAAATAATGAATCAGAAAAAAAGAGGAAAACAAGGCAAGAGATCACGATATGAGACTTAGGGAACTCAGTGACTTATTAAAGAGGAATAGCATTCATATCATAGGAGTCCCAGAAGATGAAGAGAGAGAAAAAGGGGCAGAAGATTTATGTAAACATATTCTAGATGAAAACTTTCCTAATCTGGGGAAGGACACACATCAAAATCCAAGAAACACAAAGAACTTCCATTAGATTCAACAAAATCCATCACCAAGGCATATCATCGTCAAATTTATAAAATATACAGACAAGGAAAGAATTCTGAGAGCAGCAAGAGAAAAAAAATTGCTTAATCTACAAGGGAAGCCAGATCAGGTTCACAGGAGATCTGTCCACAGAAACTTGGCAGGCCAGAAAGAAGTGGCAGGATATATTCAACATATTGAATTGGAATAATATGCAGCCAAGAATTCTTTATCCAGCAAGGCTGTCATTCAAAATAGAAGGAGAGATAAAGAGTTTCTCAGACAAACAAAAACTAAAGGAGTTAATGACCACTAAATCAGTTCTACAAGAAATGGTAGGACTTTCTGAGTGGAGAAAAAACAAAACAAAACAAAACAAAACAAGACCAAAAGCAACAAAGACTAGAAGGGACCAGAGAAACACCAACTCTACAGGTAGCACAATGGCACTAAACTTGTATTTTTCAGTAATAGCTCTAAATGTAAATGGACTAAATGCTCCAATCAAAAGACATAGCATATCAGAATGGATTAAAACAAACAAACAAACAAACAAACAAACAACCACCAAGACCCATCTATATGCTGCCTAGAAGAAGCTAATTTTAAATAGTTTTTTAAATATTTATTATTATTATTTTTGAAAGAAAGGATGCACACAAGTGGGGGAGGGACAGAGAGAAAGAGGGGAACAGAGGATCCAAATTGGGTTCCATGCTGACAGCAGAGAGCCCAATGAGGGTCTTGGACCCACATGAGATCGTGACCTGAGCTGAAGTCAGATGCTCAACCAACTGAGACACCTGGGCACTCCAAGATTCATTTTAGACCTTAAGATACCTGCAGATTGAAAGGGGATGGAGAACCATCTATCATCCTACTGGCCATCAAAAGAAAGCCAGAGTAGCCATACTTATATCAGACAAACTAGATTTTAAAATAAAGACTGTACCAAGAAAGGAAGAAGGGCATTATACCATAATTAAAAGTCCTATTCACCAAGATCTAACAATCATAAATATTTATGCCCTCAACTTGGAAATGCCCAAATATATAAATCAATTAATCACAAACATAAACAAATGTATTGGTAATAATAACATTATTGTAGGGGACTTTAACACCCCACTTAGAGCAACGGACAGGTCATCTAAGCAGAAAATCAACAAGGAAACAATGGCTTTGAATGACACAATGGACTGGATGGACGTAACAGATATATTCAGAACATTTCATCCTTAAGCAACAGAATACACATTCCTCTCAAATGCACATGGAAAATTCTCCAAAATAGATCACATACTAGGTCACAAATCAGCCCTCAACAAGTATAAAAAGATCTAGATCATACTATGCATATTTTCAGACTACAACAGTATGAAACTTGAAATCAACCACAAGAAAAAAATTTGGAAAAACCATGGATAATTGGAGATTCAAGAACATCCCTCTAAAGAATGAATGAATTAATGAAGAAATTAAAGAGGAAGTTAAAAAGTACATAGAAAGCCAATGGAAATGAAACATGACAGTCCAAAACCTTTGGGATGCAACAAAGGCATTTACAAGAGGGAAGTATATAACATTCCAAGCTTTCCTAAAGAAGGAAGAAAGGTCTCAAATACACAACCTAACTTTACACCTAAAGGATCTGGATAAAGAACACCTAATAAAGCCCAAATCAGCAGAAGAAGGGAAATAATAAAGATCAGAGCAGAAATCAATGATATTGAAATAAATAAAAACAAAACAAAACAAAAAATGGTAGAACAGAGCAATGAAACTAGGAGCTGTTTCTTTGAAAGAATTAAAAAAAAATTGACACCCCCCCAGCCAGATTTATCAAAAATAAAAGAGAAAGGACCCAAATAAATAAAATCATGAATGAAAGAGAAAGATCATAACCAACACTACAGAAATACAAACAAAAGAGAACATAATGAGCAATTATATGTCAACAAATTGGGCAATCTGGAAGCACTGGATAAATTCCTAGAAACATATAAACTCCCAAAACTGAAACAGGAAGAAATAGAAAATTTGAAAAGACATAACCATTAAGGAAATTGAATCAGTAATCAAAAAAGAAATAAGCTTAAAAAAAGGTAAATATATAATGAAAGCTGATGTCCAATGAATAGCACAAATTAAAATGGCTAATAGGTTGATATTCTTCTTTTCAACTTTGAGATGTTAAAATTAATGTGTAGAGAAAGGAATAAAAAAATTTAATGTTTAGTTATCATCAGACAAGATCCAGAAGAAAAATAATTTAAAACAAGTAGTCATACAATCATGTGTTGAATTCTTTCTATTTTGAAAACTGAAGCAAGATAATTCATCTTACAAATTAGTAATATATTACAACAGTGGTAATTATGCTTATGCTGGTATAATTAAGTCATGGCATGATTGAGAGTCTGTCTGCCCTCCCAATTATAAATAAATATTTTAAGCCATTATCGTAGGATTCCATGCTGTTTTCAGGGATGAAATTTTCTTCATCAAATACAAGTCAAACCTTAAATTACATGAGCAAAATTTGCTATTTTCTGCAGGTTTCCTTGTAGTGATGTGTGGAAATTAAGACTAAGGTTCATAATCTTAATTTGCTTGTGTTAAGTGGAATAGAGAATAAAGCAATAAACATTTAAAATAATGATAAAAAAAAGAAAGCCTGGCAAGAAATAGCTTTTGGGACTAAAAGAGTTTACTATCAAGCTTTATTGTACTTCAGGTTAAGTTAGCTCTCCCAGCTTAGTTTTTGAAATTAGCTGTAAGGTAGAACTACAAATATAAACAAGAGCTTGTTCATAAAGGGTCTTGATACCATGTGCTATAATACCCAATTTATCCATATTGGCCAAAATGAAACATCCTAACTGACCACTTAATTTATTTCTGTTCTAGGCGGCATCATTTGAATTCAATATGGAATTAATTTAATCTATTCCAAGCAACATTACAGACATAGCAAATCATCCATTTGACCTTATTGAATCATCAAGAAATATTTGCATGTCTGAGTTCATGACACCTTAATAGATAGTATTTCTTCTTTTAACTGTCATTTATTGGGTGCAAAATACCTGTATGCATATTGCTAGGTTCTGGGGGTAAAACGCAGAGCTCTGTTCTTATGAAGCTCATGGTTAGTGCAAGACTTGGGGAAACAGTCACTTGCTGTGTATGATATATGCTGTGAGTGAGACAATATAAGGTGCTTTGAGAAAGGTGAAAAAGAAGAATATCATCTAAAACAAGAGGGATGGTGGGGAAGGAATCAGGGAAATACTGACCGATATGTGTTAAGTCCTTGCTAGATGCCAATTGACTCCTGGGTTCTTTTCATACATTTCCCTATTCAATGCTCACCAGAACTGGATGAAGTAGTGGTATTATCCTATTTTCTAAATGAGGAAACTGGAGTTTTAAGAGGCTAACTTGCTAAGGACAAACAACTAAGACACTGTTAAACTGAGGACTTAATTATATATTTGCATGACTCTAAAGCCCATAATCTCAGTGTCTACTCTAATGTATAACATATTACAAGAACTGTGCATTGTTTGAATTCATTCATTCATTCAACAGGCATTTACCTACCCAGGCATTGTGCTAGGGTCTAGGGATACAAAGCAAATTCAGAAATGGTCTCTTTCTAGAAGGAGCTTTTGGTTTAATAGTTTGGATATGGCCATGTAAACAGTAGCATAAATAGACAGTTTATTATAGGTGCATTATTAAAAGCATATATGAGATTCAGTAGGGGGATAAAGTTTTGGTGGGTGTGGGGAGTCAGTATTTGGTTAAGAAAAGATTAACTGGGCAGATGATACTATCTGAGTCCTGAAAAATGGATAAAGGAAAAAGAAGGAATGGACATTCCACAAAATAAAACAAGCTGAGAAAAGCTATGGAGATATAAAGTATACTGGGTTTGGAGGTACTATCCAGCAATTCTGTATGACCAAACTATAGGAAGTGGCATGAGTAACTTTGAGGCAGTAGAGAAAAAAACTGTTTTGGGAATAGAACAAATAGGATTTGGTGATCGGTAAATGTGGGAAATATACAATAATACCAAGACTTGTCTTCGTTGGTTGGGTAGCTGGTATTGCAAATTCCAAGAGAGTAAATATGAAAGAAAAAACAGTGTTGAAATTGGGTTGGGGAGAAATAATAAGGATAGTAAGTTTAGTCTTACATATGTTGAGTCAGGCAGAGATCTCTGTTTTACAATTCTGTGAGAATGACCCATTCTTAGACAAACTACATTTTAATACCATAGATACCATAGAGTGATTTGCTTTTGAAATATTAATTTTATTTTCCGAAGCTGAGACATATCTTTGTAAGTCAAGGACACACAAAACTCCCAAGTTGTCTCTGAAGAGGCAATTGCAATTTTAATCAATTATAATAGTACTTGCTCAAAGCTATTAAAAGGAAGAAGTTAAACAAAATGTCTGTAGGTTATTTAAAGTGATACTGGAAGAAACTGTCCAGTGAGTGACTTTAGCAGGAATGTTGGAGAGACTTTAAAACAATGCCTTAGAATGACCTCTTTTAAAAATGACAAAACCCTTGGGAAGATTATTTAGATATTAAATAAAGATATTTGTAACTGGATTATAACTAAGAATTACTTGAGAAAAAGGAATTACAAATCAGATAATTTTAAGGGAAACTTGCAGAATTGGTGAGACTATCAGATGTTCTTCCATGAAGATATCGGTGCATTTTGGATGGTTCCCAAACTGTGAAATGATCCAGAGGAAACAATTCTTTAGCAAACAGCTAATGCACAGGAACCTCAATATTAGTATTTCTCTAGGACCTGAGATAATATTTTTCTATTTGCTCTTCCTGGAAGAATCTATTATGATTAAACTTCCACAATCCTACCTGAGGATTTTTTTTATTAAAAAAAATTTTTTGAATGTTTATTTATTTTTGAGAGAGAGAAACAGAGTGTGAGTAGGGGAGGAGCAGAGAGAGAGGGAGACACAGAATCCGAAGCAGGCTCCAGGTTCTGAGCTGGCAGCACAGAGCCTGATGCAGGGCTTAAACTCATGAACCGTGAGATCATGGCCTGAGCTGAAGTTGGACCCTTACCGACTGAGCCACTCAGGCACCCCCTACCTGAGGTGGTTTAATTCAGGAGATTTCAATTGCTAAAAGGAATGGGGCTATAAAACTCTTAATTCCCTGGTTAGGACATGCTAGCCTGTTGGTTTTCTTGAAATCTTGCTCTACAGGGTAGCTTTTATTGGCATAGAAAGGCTAGTAAAGTATTCCTTGGGGTAGGAGTAGTGCCCAGGACTTAGGTTCTGTTTTTCCTGGTGACTTTGGTATTTCTAGCTGGGCTCAAACTCTCCCCATTTTGCTCCCATTTACACAAGTCCCCTACAGAAAACACCATGTCCTTTACTTCTACAACACTGTACAACATGAACATGTCCAGCTCTACTCTCTTACAATAATTGTAATCTTCAAGTCTTTGTATTGCTGGTAGCAGAGGACAGGGGGAAAGGCAGCAATATCCCGTCCACCTGCCTAAACTCCTTGGTTTCTGTTCCCCATCCAAGCCAGACCTGAGCACCATGTCCTGTCATCTTTGGCTGTCTCAGCTGGAACTGAGGTGCTATTGCTGTTTTTCTGTCTTGCAGTGGCCAGTAGTCACAGGACAGCCAGGGTTGTGCCTTTGTCAGTCAGCAGCCATCCTCCCATTTGCCACACAGGAAATCTGAAGATCATCCTTGAAAGCTTCCTTCCTCTATCTTCCTCTCTGCCTTACTCACATCCAATAATCACAAAATCCTTTAAATTCCACTTTCTTAATATCTTAGATTTGTCTAATATCCTCTATCCTCATTATATTTAACTTCACTTTCTCTTTCCTGTATTCTGGAAATTGCCTTATACTGCTTGACATCTTGCCCTCTTGACTAAAATCCCTTCGATAGCTCCCCATTTACCCAAAAATAATGTAGAAGACCCTTATGATGTGACCACAGTTTATTTCTCCAGTCTTCTCCATTGCCACTCTCCATTTTACACTCCAGGATACAGGTGTAGTGTATTCCTTGCAGTTATTGAACAAGCTGGACACTCAGGTAGGTGCCCTTCTCATCTGTTACAATGGCACCATGGCTTGGTATTGAAGATATTTGTCACCTGCTATGGCCTGGGTGCCAAGCAAACAAAAGAGAGAATAGTTCATTCAGAATGAATAATGGTTATAAGCAGCCAGTTAAGTATCTGTCCTGAGGAGCCCCCATTCTTATCCATATAGCACTTACTACAATGAATTGCTATCTTGCCTTTTAGAGAAGGCTCTTATTTTTGTTGTCTTGTTTCTGTTGTATTTCTAGTTATGTTGTAGAAATTCCAATGTTTCTGATTAATTTAGTGAATGAATTTGGCAACTAAATTCCAGCTCAAGGATCTATTTTTTAAAAAGTTTATTTAGGGGCACCTGGGTGGCTCAGTCAGTTAAGTCACCAACTTCAGCTAAGATCATGGTCTCACAGTCAGTGGGTTCGAGCCCCACATTAGGCTCTGTGCTGACAGCTCAGAGCCTGGAGCCTGCTTCGGATTCTGTGTCTCCCTCTCTCTCTGTTCCTCCCCCGCTCATTCTCTGTCTCTCAAAAATGAATAAATGCTAAAAAAAATTTTTAAAGTTTATTTAGAGAGAAAGAGAGAGAGAGAACACATGCTTCTAGCTAATGGGCTGTGAAGGGAAGTGATATGGATCACTCTTCAGTGATGACCATGGAAGCAGTGTGTTGGCATGAAGCAACTAGCCTGAAAGCAGCCTCGGTGGCTGAGCCACCATGAGGAAGGAGCACAGCTGCACTACAGATCACTTGACTTACAGTGGACACACAGCCCCAGAGTGTTGAGCCATGAAAACTTTGGGGTTATATGTTAGGCTTAGCCTCTTCTGACTAATGTAGATACTGGCAGTTGGAACTACTATCACAATGGCTGTTTGCCATCAGATTGTGCTCCATGAAGTCCCCTGGTGGACTATCTTTACCATGCATGGATGTTTTTTTGTTTTGTTTTGTTTTGTTTTAGTTTCTCACTTTCAAACATAAATGGACAGCAAAGAATCACTAGATGTTTAAATAAATGTTCCTGTATTAAAGAGAGGGATCATAACAAAGGAATACAAAAATATATCTCAGAGAAAACAGAAACAAAGCAGTGAGTAAAAGAACATTTAAAAGATAATGTGGTTTATATGAGTAGAGTAATGTGAGGAGGTATTTTTGTCCATGAAATAAAAACAGCTTGCTATTAAAAAAAGAGATCAAGAAGAAGCCTCTCGGAATAAAAATTAAAGTGCAATCATTGAAATTAAAGTTCAATAAAAAGGTTAGAAATAAAGTTAGAAAAACCTTCTAGAAAAAAATGGAAAACAGGAAAAAATAAGGATATGATCAGAGAGGTAGGTGAAGGACTGAGGTATTCAAAGATTGTAAAATAAAGTGTCAGTACTAATATCTAAATTTGCTTGAATAAGAACTATTCGTATAAGTATATTCTTTAGAAATAAGGAGTAGCCAGATAAAATAAGGAAATGTTTGGAAAAATTGCAGAGGATCACTAATTTTCTTGAGAATTTTTATTAGTCCTGTTTAACTTGTAAAACTATGAGCATGTGTTAATTGGATAAAAACATTTTTTAAAAATAAAAATATTCTTATTTCTCTTTTCCATGGTTTTCTCAACCATGGTACTATTGACACTTGGGGCCAGGTTATCCCGTTATGGGAGTTGTCCTGCACATAGTAGGATTTTCAGCAGCATCCCTGGTCTCTACTTGCCAGATGCCAGTAACACCTTTCTCTCCTTCCCCCAGCCATGAAAATCAAATTGTCTTCAGACATTGTCAAATATCCCCTAGGAGATAAAGATGACCCCTGCTGAAAACCACTGCTCTAAACCTATGCAACACTAATCTTAAAAACAGACAAAAGATAAAGGCACATAAGCTCTCCAAATGTTGATCAACAACATGTCAAAACATTTAGAGTTTACCCTGAATTGTACAGTTTGTTGAACATACATGGGCTTTGATATGTAAGTTCTCAGCATCTGTGCATTTAAATTTGTGATGTGTTGTGTTGTATAGGTAATGCTGTTTGCCTAAAATTAAGATCCTAATACCTACTGTGTACCTTGACCTTTTTTTTTTTTAGTATATGTGCTGCTGAAGTGAGCACAACCTTGACCTTTTTTTAGCCACAGTGAACTGATTAGTAAGTCTAACATGGGAGGCATCAAGAACTGTCTTGGCTCCCTGCTGGACTGTGTGCATACCCCTTTTGTTTGGAAGTTGATAAATAATAATCCACTATTCCAAAGGAGAGACCTAAGGAGGGGATGTAATTAAAAATAACAAGCTGTGTCCGCTGGTTACTGCAGTGCCAAGTTTGGCTTTGTGTGCCTGTGCTGTTTGGAGGAAAATCCTGTAGTTTTAACAGAACTCCTCTTGTGTCCATATTAATCAATGCTCCTGTGGTCAATCAGAAGTTTGACTGATACTTTCATGCTGATAGAGTAACTCTGCCAGCTAAGAACAGAATAATAACACAGAGGAGGGATAATAATAGACACTTGCAGTTCTAATGGTCACAACCTTCAGTCTAGAGAGCTTGTCAACCTTGGTGAGGAGTCAGCAGACTGATTTCTTTTTAATTCGGACATATGACAGCCAGGATTTTGCTTCATACTTTGCATGATATAATGACCTGGTTGAGGAACCACATGTCAAGTGGTGTGTTCACATCACATGAAATTGAATGTAATGTTTTCTCACAGTTTTCTTGGGCATATTTTCTCGGTCCACTTGCAGAGGCTCTCAGGAAGAAGGATTTTATAGCACAGCAAGGGAGAAAGAGCTCTTAAAAAGAGGTCTTCTTAATGATTAACTTATTGCTTTAGGTTTTTAACTTTATACTGATTTAGAATTGCTTTGTACTTGATTTTATTTCCCTTCTCTCTCTCACTCACACACAGCATCTTCCTGGGTCTCTGACTGACCTATCATTTCCCATGGAAGTACTGATGGATTCTGCCTTTTCCCTTAACAGCCAGACTCTTGGGCTTGATTTGCTCCAGGCATTTCAGTTAAAAAACAAAAAGAGAAATGTTTTTTTCCCTTCCTGCCTTTTACTTTCCTTGGGCCCGTGGTATCTCTGGGGTGCTGTGCAGCAGATGGAGAAATGATGCCTGCTGTTTCAGCTTATGAGCAGCTTACCTTAGTGATTCAAACTGGAGATCAAAGAACTGCACAGGTTTGAAGACAGACACATCAAGGTTCAGCTTTTTAGAGTTGCCAATTTTTCATAAATCTACACAAAGGCAGCCTAATCAAAGGCAATATATGCATCCTTTTTCATTAAAGAAGCAATAGAATGTAATTTTCAGGGGCATAAAGATTACCCATTTTCATGAGTGTAGCTTTGTGTTCAGAGGTTGAATTGCAAACTCATTCAAGAGTTTGACAAAGTAAGGGTACATGTAGTTAAATGAAAGCAAATAGTCAGGAAACAATATTTTTGAAACATATTATTCTTTCAGTTAACGTGAATGTATAAGGAGAAGAAATGACAATTTTGCCTGAATGTCAAATAAGCTAGCTTCTCAGGACTTTCAGAGTTTAGAAACCAAGATGACAAGAAAATGATTTAGAGGATTTGAGAAATCCATAGATAAATGGTTAATTGGTAACTATTCCTGTTGCTAGCTTCTTCTATTAGAAAAACTGTAGGTAGCATTCTATATCATCTTGGCTCTTCTGGACCGACCTGGCATGTAAGAGGTCTAATTGTTGAATTAACTAAAGGAACTTGGCACATTTCTATACAACGAAGCTATGGGAGTTGCTGAAAATGATATAATGATTGAAACTTTGAAGAGAAGCCCAACTTTTGTTGTGATGTATCTAATTCTTCAGGGAGTTAATGGGGTAGAGTAGGTATTCCCAGTGAGTCTTTTGCTGGATTAAATATACTGCTCTGTACTTATGTTCCTGGCTATTATATTCAGCAAATGCTTATTGAGCATTTGTTATATTCCAGGCAGCATGGCTGGGACTAAGAAAACAGAGACTGAAATATACAGTCTTTGGCCCCAAGGAACTCACATTCTAGTGGAGAGAAAGACAAGTAAACAAATGTTTGTGAATCTGTGGTAAGTGCTAAGATGGAGCCATACCTAACCCAATTGGAGAAGGAGTTGGGGGTCAGATAAAGGGCTTGGGAGAAGATGTGTTAGACAAATCTTGAAGGACCAGAGAGCCATAGTCTGCTGAGAAAGAGGGAAGCAGGCATTCCAGGAGTTTGGGCCCAGATTTTTTTTCTGCTTTGTGACTGCTTAGAATTTGGGTAGGCTTAAGAAGAGTCATGAGAAGAGTTTTTTTGTTTTGTTTTTTTTTAATGTTTATTTTTGAGAGAGAGAGAGTGTGTGTGTGTGTGGGATAGGTGCAGAGAGAGGGGACAGAGGATCTGAAGCAGCCTCCGCACGACAGCAGAGAACCCAATGTGGGGCTGGAACTCATGAACTGTGAGATCAAGACCGTGAAATCATGATGAATAATGCTCAACCGACTGAGCCACCCAGGTGCAGCATGAGAAGAGTTTTTAATGGGTTTATGGGGGAGGAGTCTCATCCTTGAAGGGGCTGCTCCAGATAATAGTAATAACATTTACCTGTGACCTATGCTAGTAGTTTATATCCTTCTTAGAACTCCTCTTTTGTATTAAAGTCTAAGTTTTTTTGTTTTTCGGTTTATTTCCTAAAAGAACAATTCTATAAGATATCATTTTGTGGCAGAGAGGCAAAGTTGTGTTTTAAAAATGACAATAGTAATTTATTTGATGAAAGACTCAGAAAGATTAATGATTATTAGTCACCATTCAATCTGCATGTTGACTGCTGCTTGCTTGTCCCTAGGAAACGGGCTTTTAAACATAGATGAAAACTGGATCCAGGCACTGTTTCTAGTTGCTTTCCAATCACTGGGCAATAGGAAGCAATCCAGGACCTGGGTTAAAATATAAAAGATTCTGGAGTTTTGGATTGAATACCTTAATGGGCTAAACAGATTTCAAACAATTCATGGAAGAACCATGTTATAAGTAACTTGCCAGAACGCTATCTGTAACACTAACTTTTAGGAGCTTTTACCTCTAACCTTTTGTAATCAAAAGAATGCTAAGAATTACATTTTCAAGTGACAGGATCAGAATTTGTTTTGACTAAAGCTAGTGTAAATTTTTAATACCAAAATAAGAACATATGCATTATCAGGTGTTTCCCTCCATTATAGGTAGGGATTTACAAAACAACTTTGTCACAAAGCCTAGACAGATTATTTCTATCAAACCATAACACAAAATGCCATTAGATGTTAAAGGCTTGCCAATTAAGGATTTATCTATGCAACAGAGGCAGCAGACAAATGACAAAAAATGTGCTATTTTCATCCCCTACAATCTGCAGAATTGGCTAGTAGCAGATCAGCTGTATGAAAGAAATTCCACATCTTTATGTGCAAATCACTCACTCAAACTTGGCTTCCTTAAGAACCCTTTTCCTTGTTTTGCTTTTTTGCATATTTACTAATTACAAGTCTAGGGATGTAGTGAGTCAGTTGGAGAAAGGCTCCTGCCCTCATTAGGAGGGAAAAATGCATAATAAAGCAGATAGACTCCCAGCAAAGAATTCTGGACTTCTGAGTGTTTATTATATTAGCTCAGAGAGAAAAACTGGACTGAGAAAAATCAAATGACAACTAAGAAACAGTGGCGTAAGTCTAAACCTCTGAGAAATCAGAGACTAGGGGCACTATTATTGTCCCACTAGTGTATAGATTTTTGCATTCTTTTCTAAGTTGAATACTCACTCCCATCTACATTAATTCAACTCGACTCTAGCCTACTGGGCCATGGCTGAGGTCTGACAAGTTGAGTATGGCCTCTGCAGTACTGGGAGACCCCAGAGCAAGGACAAGTACACTAAATTCTGTGGAAGGGGAAACTGTGCTTTTATACAGGGCTGTGGCCCCCTGGTGCTGCCTTTGTATAGCTTTTTAGAAGGCTTCTCCTCTGGGTGAGGCAGAGTTTGGAGGGTGGAGTGCAAGCTGGATTTCAGCCCTTACTCATCTCAGCCAGGTGCCGCTTGAGTGGCTTGTGTTTTAACAGAGGCCTATGAAGAGAAGTCTTTGTAGTAGCCGCAGAAAGCCCATTCCCTCAGACTCTTAGGTTCAGAGTGTAAAACTCACATCTGCCTTTTCCTCTATTTTATCCTAGGCCTAGTACAAAGCCCAGGTCAGTAAATATTTGATGTAAAACTGCAACTGATTAGCTGACAAATAGGTGAGCCTCTGGGTTAGAGAAATTGTTACTTGGCTGTGTCTCCCAATTACATTTAAGGAATGGGGATGCTTCAGTTGTGATAAGGCAGTTGGATTCTCTGTGTAGGTCTAGACCTACAATTTTACTCATTGGCTGTTATGATAAAATGTCTCTCATTGATCTGTATGACTTGCTGCCCAACTGCTTCCTTCATCAGAAGAGGTTATATTAAGTACTTCAGTCTGTTCTTAATCGTTGTATAGTCAAACACTACAGAGACATGAATATGCATTAAAAGTTCAAAGAGATGACAAAGTGAAGAAATGGGGGAAGTAAGAAACGAAGAGAGGCAGAGGGGAAGAAATATCTGCAGACATAGCAAGTCAGAGGTAACTGGCTCAGTAATGACATTTTCCTTCTCATGTTGTTTTCTTTTCTATCCACAGGGGAATATCTTTTCTGAGCAGGCATAAAGCTTTCTCTTTCTATTTTCAGCAAAGATGTTCTCTGCTACCTCAGTACCTGGGTCATCAGAACAGACACTTGTCTGATGCAACAGGGCCCTCCTGTTTGGATAGATTACATTAACTACAAACATATGCTACCTGTGAAGAGTTTCCTAGATGTAGCCTAAAGCATCTTTCTTTTGAACATTTTTGCTTTGCATTCAAACTGGGTTCTGACACTGTGCCAAAAAATATCTTGCAATTCTTTTATTACCAGAAACCAGAGGTAGCATTCTTAGTTTGGAACCATATGTGTCCTTTTTCTTGCTTCTTGTTATCTGTTGTACTCACAGTTTCGACACCATGGGTGAATCAAATGCACAAGAAATTTCATCCCTAGCTTCCTCCTCCTCTACCACTGATTCAGAAACTACTCAGTTTGCATGGAGACAGAGATGAAACACTCGCAATGTTTTCAATTTCTTTCATGATCCATCTTTCTTTCTAAGAAATTCCTAACTATTGAGTTCTAAATTTGTGGTCCTCCTGTCAGCTATTTTCGTCTATGTGGAACTGGACAGGAGCTGCAATTTAGTAAATTTTATCATTTGCAATGTTTTTTTCCTAAGGGCCTAAGTTGGAGTCTTTCAGAATTTTATGTGACAGTGGTGGCAGTGGGGGGCAGGGGGATGGCGAGACAAAGAAGGCCAAGAAATGGTTTTAAAGATATTTTACGCTCTGTATGATCTTCATGAAAATGGCATTTATTCAGCTTAATCTGGGAACAGATAGAATGTACTGCAAAGAACAGGGTACATGGAAAGCTGGTTTATTTTTCTTAGCCAAATATTTTCTCATTCTTGAATGTGACCTCAATTATAGAAGAGTTACAAATTAACGGTTCAGCTTATCATCTTCATTTCTTGGTGAGGGCTATAGAAAGATGATGCTGAGAGTCCTTGGGTGAAAGAAATTATGCCCCAAAACACTTGAGAGGGTAAGTGGCACATAGCCTGGGAACCCTATTTACTAGACCAGGGAAGGAAGCCTTAAGTCCCATTTGGCCAATCAGCAATTTCTCTTCACAGCAGAGGGAATTCTAGCAAAGTGTACTTAGGCAAAGAAATAAAAATGGCTTGAGGTGAGGCTATTAAGTCTCCAGCTATAACATTTGAGATTTAATAATGACTCTTGGCTCTTTCCTGTAGGAAAGTACCATGCTGACCAGCTTACATCAGCACAGATGTTTGCCCTCATTAGCTTCAGGGGTGTCAGGACTGTGACTTGTAAATTTTCACCCTTCACCCTGATGTGAAAGGCCATGCACTCATTGTTACAGAGAGCATAAGAAAGCATTTATTTTCCAGAAGGTTTAAGTGGTTGGAATATTGGACTCAGTATTTTTCTCTTGAACTATGTCTGTTCTTTTGAATATGTAACTAGATACAAAAAAATAATGCGTAGAAGTTTGAATGAACTTTACCTGAGGTGAAAGTGGTAAAGCTATGTATAGTTACCTTAGGAAAACAGTAATTAGAAGCTGAAACAAAATTGAGAGCAATGGCAAAAGGACCACTGGATTTTAAACATTTCTTTTATTATTTTTAATTAAAACATAAGTACAAAATCAACTTTATTCTCATTCATTAGGAGGGCACCTATATATATGGAAAGCTGGTTTAAAATAGACACAAAAATATTATTTTCCCTTGGGTGTGAGGACTCTCCTTTCAGATGAGGATGAACAATACATAACGGAAAATAAGTATGAAGAAACTGCTAAGATTCTGTCTTAGCTTTGTGTGTATAGTATAAAGATATTAGCAAAATTTTGTTCATGTTTTGATGTGTTCTCCATTTGGGAGACATGTAATTTTTTTTTCTTAAGATGCAAATCAACAATTATGCTTGATGAATTTTTTTCCCCTGAAGCAAGAAGTGTCACTTAATATGAAAAATATACCTTAAAATGATAATCATAAACTCATGACAAGAAAATAATAATGTATGCTGATCCAGGATGTGTTGGGAACAGGATAGGAAGGGGGATATGTGTGGGAATAAGCTTGGGTAATGAGCAGTATACAAAACTAATAAAGCAACAGCAAATATGATTCTATGGTGCATAGTCCAATAACTGCAGGGCTGGAAAGCAGTGTGAAACATTGCCTAATGACGAAAACTTCATTAGGAGGCAAGCTTTGCTGATTACAAATTAAATGTTACCCCATTCTGCAAACTTAAGTTTAGGACCTGAGCCAAGACTCACAGTGATTTCCTTTGAACCTTGTTCTCCCTCCACTAGGCCAGTCTGCTTTTTGTGCTGAAAATATTCCCAGAGAGAAGTTTGGTACTGTGGCATTACATGCAAAGTATTGGACTGCAAATTGAAAAGATTGGCATCTGGTTTCAAATGTGTCACTGGTTAGATCTGTCAAACTGAACATATTAAAACTTCTTTGCGTTTCAGTTTCCTCATCAGTAAAGTGATAGGTGTCCTTTCAGCAAAAAAATTCTATTATGATTGCCTATACTTCCCCAAATTCTTATGACAGGAAGCAGCGGCACATCTAAGACTTTAGATGGAAATTTGCCTTGGGGTCTGGTCCTATGAACATGTGTCCAGCCTGCTACCTTCTTTATCTCTGATATTGTTAGTATTGGTGAGGAGATTCTGAGTCATAAGTTTGGACACTGAAGAAGATACAGAGTAACGTTAGTAATTTCAGGATTGAAATGAAATTGAAGAATAGAAATCGTACAAAATTAAAAGAAGTCAGCGGAAACCTATGGCAACATAGGTTCTTAGACTTGAACATGATGAAAATCAGACATGGTGCTGTTTCCAGGTATCAACCCGCTGCATATTCTTGAAGACAGCTCTCTGTTTCCTTCGTTGAAACTGGTGAAGATGTATGTGGTGCTCTCCTCTGGTTTCCCCTCAGTGCTCAGATTTTGTGGACAAGAGAGAGACCCAAACCTCAGGATTTTATTCAGTGTCACCACTAGGTGGCACTAATAGTGTATTCTCTACACAAAACTTTTTTATTTTAGTTTATTTTAATTAATTAATTAGTTAATTAATTAATTTTTAATACCATGGAATACCATGGCAGTCTCTTTCCTGTTGCTGAATTTGCTTAGAGGCCACAGTAGTAGAACCTAGTTCTAGGACCTCTGGGCTATATATCATGAGTAAATGATTTAATATTGATATAGCCAATGTTCTTGGAGCAAATGACTTTTATGGAGTCTTCCTAGAGAATGTGACCTAATGATGTATTGAGATCACTTCCCTTGTAACTGTAAAAATAACAACATAACTGGAAATTAAGACTGGTATGTGAACAAGTTACTTTTTTTGTTCTTTCAGATGGATGAGTACTGTGGAAGTCCTTTTCTTGCCTGTAATATCTCCACAGGAAAGGAAGAAAATTTCTTAGGTTAATCTCTCAGGGAAAGTTTTTCTTGATATATAGTTGAGTTTTACTTTTATGTGGGGTACAAGCACTTGACCAAAAGCCTTTTAAAATATTCTGGCTCGCATAATATTTGAAATATTCTTCCATGTTTTTTTTCTCACTGCATTCTTCCCTTTCTCTTCTGCTTATTCAAGCAAGCAGTCAATTTTGGGCTCATTGGCTCAGGAGAAGGATACTGTAGCAGGACGTGTTCTGAAAGTCTCTGAACTTTGTGTTTCAAAATTCTAAATCTCTTGGAAAGAGGATTTATGGGAATAGAACAATTCCTTGAGCAGAAGCTGAGAAGAGAGCAAGTCTATAACTCACCTCAGATGAGAAATAACTTTCCTCAGGGTAGGAAAAGAGGAAAGGGAGAGAGGGACTACAGAACTACTGGCTGCCAGTGCCGTCAGGGCAGCTGCAAGACTCTAGAGAGGAGGTGACTGCCTTTCATTTTGGGGCAGATGGAAACTTTCTGGCGTCGTAAGATTTCTGTCCCACAGTTGTGCACTGGAAATGGCAGAGAGTCATAAAAACTAAAGGGGTTATGACATCAGAGATAATGGATGCTTATCCATTGGGGTTGCAGACCACTCCATATTAGCCATCACACCCACAGTCACCAGTGCCTCGACACTTCATATAACTTGGAAAAAAGTAAGAGTAATTTTATTTTCTATTGGTCCATAGTGTAAGGATTGAGAATTAGAAATTATTGTAGAAAATGAGTATGTGTTTCTTATACATCTTAGTATGTGTATTGGGTTTCATTCCTTCTCTGCTAGGAGGTCTTTTCTCTGTCTATCCATCCAGAATATCCTGAAATTTCGATCCATCCCAGTCTGGCTTACACACTACAACCTCCTTTAAATGCCTTTGCTCAGTGATCTTCAATTTGGAACTTTTATAGCACTTTTATAGCACTTACAGAACTCTTCTCATCCTTCCTTGAATTGTGGTTATTTGAGAACATGGCATCATAGTTGCGATTATGGCTGAAATCGTCATGACATCTAATATACTATGTACTCAATTGGTATCTGCAAAATAAATCAGGGAGTGAGCACAAAAGTATAGGTATATTAACAGTAGTTTGAAGTAAAGCAGCAGATTCACAGGGAGCAATACCAGGCCAGAATCTCGTGCATTCATAAATTCTTCAGTGGATTGTTAGGACTTGGGATGTTTTCTTTTTATTTTTTCCCTCTCTTTTATGTTATAAACAAATATAAAGGCCACTGAAATTAAAGTCAGGGATAGTTACCATGACTTCATGCTCTGTTATCATTGAGAAATTATAGTTATGTAAGAATCGGTATGATATCTGAAAGATAAGTAATTTTCTTTTCTTTAAAAAAAACTTTATCAGTTTTGTAAATGATGCAGAATTTCCTTGAAAAAATGTGTATAGAAAAGTATAGCAATAAATGTAAAAATAATCTGAAAGCATATCACAATGGGAATAACTACTGCTAACGTGTGGATCCTCATAGATATCTTTCTTTCTATTTATATATTCATGTTACCTATAACAAATTTTCATATATGAAACCATATTGGGGTGCCTGGGTGGTTCAGCAGTTTGAATGTCCATCTGACTCTTGATTTTGGCTCAGGTCATGATTCCAGGATCATGGGATCAAGCTCCGTGTCAGGCTCTGTGCTAAGCATGGAGCCTACTTAAGATTCTCTCTCTCTCTCCCTCTCTCTCTCTCTCGCTTGCTCTTCCCACCCCCCCTGCCACTCATGCATACTTTCTCTCTAAAAAAATTTTAAAAAGACCCTATCATACATGGTTTTTCCACTCACCAGTATATGGCTTGGGTCAATAAATGAGTTTCTCCATAGTTTTGAATGGCTTCATGGTATTCCATAACACATATTTACCCTGATTTTTTTTTTTTTTTTTTTTTACTATTTACAACCCTTTTCATGGGTTGTATATAACTAGATTAAATTGATGGATTCCAGCAGTTAGCTGATAAAGTCTTACCATGTGTGCACAAATATAGGCAACCTCAAATAGAAATGTGAATATATAAACTTTTAGGGGTACAGATAAAATATTCCAAAATCTATTTAAAAAATATACACTGATTTAGTTACATACAAATTTGAAATAACTTCTTTTAAAATATTCCTTTTCCTAAATTTATAAAACTATTTTATTCAAACTCTTCATGCAACTTTGACATCAGTGTTGTTGTCGTTTCTACAGATCTGTTTTGAGCCGTTAATCATAGCTGTCTCACACACATGATCTTCCTTTTTCAAAACCAATGTTGTTTAATTTATAATACTTTTTGAATCGGTGTATACAGTAGTTGCTGGAAATTTTATCCCAACATGAAGGACCCATTTACTTTTGATTTCCATATGTAACCACTTACTGTATTGCTTTTTTTCATTGTTTTTTAAAAAAAGTTTATATTTTATTTCTTTTATTTTTCTTTACATTACAAAATGATCCCTACAATAAGTCTAGTTACTATCTGTCACTATGCAAAGTTAACAATATTATTGACCATATTCCCTATGCTGTACATAGGGAATGACTTATTTATTTCGTAACTGGAAGTTTGTACCTCTTAACCCCCTTCACCTATTTCACCTCCCCCGACCTCCAAACCTCTCCTCTCTGGTAACCAACAGTTTGTTTCCTGTATTTGTGAGTCTGTTTCTGGTTTGTTTGTTCAATTGTTTTGTTTTTTTAGATTCCACATATAAGTGCAATCATATGGTATTTATCTGATTTATTAGTGTAATACATTCTAGGTCCATGTATATTGCTGCAATTGGCAAGATTTAATTCTTTTTCACTGATGAGTAATATTCCATAGTGTGTGTGTGTGTGTGTGTGTGTGTGTGTGTGTACCAAAACTTGTTTATACATTCATCTATCATAGGACATTTAGGTTATTTCCATGTCTTTGCTATTATAAATAATATTGCAATAAGCATGGGTAAACATGGGGTACAGATGTCTTTTTGAGATAGTGATTTCATTTCCTTTGGATCTACCAGCAGTAGAATTACTGTCCTATGCTAGTCCTATTTTTAATTTTTTGAGGAAAGTCCACATTGTTTTCCACAGTGGCTGCACCAATTTATATTCCCACTAATAGCGCTCTAGTGTTCCCTCCTTTCCATATCCTCATTGACACTTGTTATTTTTGTTGTCTTTTTGATAATACCCATTCTAACAGGTGTGAAGTGATATCTCATTGTGATTTTCATTTACATTTGCCTGAATTGAACACCTTTTCATGTACCTGTTGGCCATTTGTAGTTCTTCTATAGATAAATGTCTATTTGGATACTCTGCCCATTTTAAAATCAGATTGTTTGGGTATTTTTTGTTATTTAGTTGTATGAGTTCTTTATATATTTTGAATACTAACCCTTTATCAGATAGTTTATAAATATTTTCTTCCATTTGGTAGATTGCCTTTTTATTTTGTTGATGGTTTCCTTTGCTGTGCAGAAGCTTTTTATGTGCAGAAGCAAGTTTGATGTCATCTCACTTGCTTATTTTTGCTTTTGTTGCCTTTACTTTTGATGTCAAATCCAAAAAAAAAAAATCATCACTTAGATTGATGTGAATAAGATTACCACTTATGTTTTCTTCTAGAGGCTTTATGGTTTCAAGTCTTGTGTTCAAGTCTTTAATCCATTTTGAGTTAGTTTTTGTGTATGGTGTAAGAGTGGCAGTCTCATTATTTTGTATGTGGCTGTCCAGTTTTCCAGGACCATTTTTTTTTCCAGAAGTAAGTCCAAATTTATTATGTCAGAACTATTTTTTGAAGAGACTGTCCTTTCCCCATTGTGTATTCTTGGCTCCTTTGTTGTAAGTAATTGACCACATGTGTATGAGTTCATTTCTGGCCTCTGTGTTCTATTCTATTGATCTATATGTTTGTTCTTATGCCAATATCATACTGTTTTGGTTACCATAGCTTTGTAGTATAATTTGAAATCAGGCATGAACCAATATTTTCTGAATGACCAATGCATGATGTTATTTTAATTCAAAGTAAGAGATAGATCAATGGATTTTAATGTAACATAAAATTTTATTGATATGGTTTCAGATTCCATATTGCAATTAACCATTAAGAAACTTCCAGTTGTTGGGGCGCCTGGGTGGCGCAGTCGGTTAAGCGTCTGACTTCAGCCAGGTCACGATCTCGCGGTCCGTGAGTTCGAGCCCCGCGTCGGGCTCTGGGCTGATGGCTCAGAGCCTGGAGCCTGTTTCCCATTCTGTGTTTCCCTCTCTCTCTGCCCCTCCCCCGTTCATGCTCTGTCTCTCTCTGTCCCAAAAATAAATAAACGTTGAAAAAAAAATTAAAAAAAAAAAAAAAAAAAAAGAAACTTCCAGTTGTTGAATTTGATGTAGTATTAAAGAATATTTATAATTATCTGAAAAACTATTAGAATATTCCTTCATTTTCCAATTATATACCTGTGTGAGGCTGGATTTTATGATATGCTTTAAAAGACCATTTTACGTTAGATTGAATATAGAAGCAAATATGAGAATTCAGCTTATTTTATAAAGCCAGACATTAAGGAGTTTTTCAAAAATCTAAAACAATGTCACTGCTCTCATCTATTTTTTTTTGTTTTCATAAATATCTGTAATTACTTTGGATCTGTATGGGTAATTATTATTTTTAAATGACCTGATAAACATATAATTAAAATATTTGTTTTAAATTCTAAATTAATACATATTAAAAGATATAGTCCACATAAATGAAAGCTCTTTGGGACTCACTAATTGTTAAGAGTGAAAAAGGGTCTTAAGACCAAGCAGCATGATAACAGCTGAGATCAACAGACATAAAATTTGGTTAGGTGATCAGGAAATGACTGTTGGTGGAAGTGATATTTGAATTGAGAATTGAATGATGAGAAGAAAGTAGCTACGTGAAGAATGAGAAGAGCATTCCAGGCAAGGGATGATAGTAGGGATAGTAGGGGTAGTAGGGATAGTAGCTAATGGAAAAGCTCTGAGACAGGAAAGAATTTTGAGTGTTTCCTGGGATAAAGAAGCCAGGAGATCAGGTCAGAGAGGTGAGTAGGGATCAAGTTATTAGGGTTTCAGAGACCATGATAAAGAGACTGAAATTTATCCATGTATATAATGGATTCCATTTGGGAATTATGAGTAAGGTAGTGATAGATATGGTGTGACTTTTGCCTTTAAAAGATCACTTTTTATCTTGTATGAAATATAGACTGTAGGTGCTGAGAGTGGAGGAACGAATGAAGTATTAGAAGGTAGTTGTATTAGTGTATGAGAGAGAAAAGGGGGGGCATGCACTGTGTTTTAGCAGTGGAGATGCTAAGAAGTAGTGTCTTAGTCCATTTGTGTTACTCTAGTGAATGCCATAAACTGAGTCGCTTATAAACAACAGAAATTTATTTCTAACAGTTCTGGAAGCTGTGAGTCCAAGATCAAAGCACCCAGAGATTTGGTGGCTAGTGAGGGAAGACCTGCTTCCTGATAGACAGCCATTTTCTTTCTGTGTCCTCTCATGGTAGGAGGGGTGAGGGATCTCTCTGGGTTCTCATTTATAAGGGCACAATACCATTCATGAATGTTCTGCCTTCATGAGTTAATCACCTCCCAAAGGTCCCATCTCCACATACCATCACATTGGGGATTAGGTTTCAACACATGGATTTTTGGGGGACACAAACATTGTCTATAATAAGTGGTAAGATTTAGATGATACTCTTTTGAAGGTAGAAATGACTAATAAATTAGATGTAGGATGCGAGGGAAAGTGATGGACTGGAGTTTGGTTGAGCAACTGGCTGGGAGTTAGAGACATTTACTGAAACCAGGAAGACTGGGAGACATACAGTGTTAGCAAAAAATGAGAGGGGGAATCAAGAGTTCTGTTTTGTACAAATAAGTACAAATCTTATAAGAAAAATACTATTATTTTCTACATTTTAAAAAGAAGACACAGTGGTCCAGTTATGAAACTCGTCGAAACTTACTGCTGTGTAAGTGGTGGAAGCAGGATTTGACTCTATGCAGTCCAATTCTGAAGCCTGCTGTCTCAGTCACTAAGATAAAAAAAGGACCCTTGGATTTTAGGAGGATGAACCACTAGAGTTATCTTTTAAGCTTTAAGTAAGATCAGGCCTTTGTCCCTCATACTGTTATTCCTTCCCATGACTTTCCACTGGCACAAAGAAGAAAATGCGGTCTCTTGTCTATCTCCAGCGTAATGAGGCACCATTCAGCCTCTTGTGATGCTCTAATACTCTGGCCTTCTTTGTGTTCCTGGTACAGGCCAAGTATCTTCCTGTGGTAGGGTCTTTGCAAGTGCCATTGCCTCAGCTTAAAAAGATTTTCCCCCAGCTGTTTTGCCTGGCTGGGTTTAGATCTCAGATCAAAGTCAGATCTTCAGAGAGAAGTTCCCTGACCATTCTTTTCTCGAGGAGCATCTCCTGGCACACACCACCTCAGCACCTTGTTTGTTTCCTCAGGAACCTATATAATATGAAATTATCTAGTTTACTTATATCTTTACTTTTATACTATCTGGCATTCACCACCAAAACCTCCATGAGAGCAGATTGACTGTTCTCTTTTCACCACTGCACCTTTAGGCCTAAGATAATGCATAGAACAGAATACACGGTTGACATACATTTGCGTGTTGAATGAATAGATGATGTAGTTTATAATTGGTGAGTAAATAGAGATCTTTATAGGGTACCAAAGGAATGCAGGGAGTGGTTATCTCTACTTATTTATCAACCTCAAACAACACCAACCCTGTTGAAATGAGGGGTTTCCTGAGAAATCTTCCAGTCCAATATTTTCTTCCCTACACAAACTGCTTGAAATTCTTTATTTTGATTTGTTACACCAACCATCTGCTCTTTTTCTTTTCTTTTTTCTCATGTGCTCTTAAAAGGCATACCTGTGGGAGAGTGGACCAAATAACTAGTCAATCACATTTTAGTGAGAATCAATTCAAACAGCTTCTTTTTAAGTAATATGAGCCCTTAATAGAATGGAAAAAATAAGAGTTAACTCTGGAATACAGTCACTGACATCCAGAGATTGGCACAGGCATCAGGGGCTGGAATGAAGGGAAGTAGAGAAGTGAGTGAAGGGTAAAAACAAAGACATGAAAAGACCCCAAAGGAAAAATGCTCTTTTTTCTCAGTTTTGTCCAGGAATGAATTTTGTAGTTGATGATATTTCTACCCATTCAGATGGGTTATAACTTAGTTCATGAAACGTCAAAGTCAGTTATTTAAACCATTCCACATGTATTCAACTATAAAGACAGTTTACTCTCAGAGATTTAAGTTATGCAATCTTTGTAGGAGAATCTTATGAATTATTGAAATGGTGAAACAAGAAGCAAGCAGTTACCTAATTTGCCCTTGATGATGAATGGCAGGGATTTAGAGATTAATCTCTTTCTTTGAGATTTATTTTCTGTTAAATGAAGATGTAGACACTGTCATTTGAGTTGGACTGGAGTGGAAAACATCTTTCCAAAGTTTATTAGCTTTCCAGCTGTGAATGTAATAAACTGCTTTTTGCAAATTAATGTTTGTTTTTGTTCTTACAGTTTTACAATTGTTTTTTATTCTGAGGGACAGAAGTGCAGGTGTTGACTTGGGAATAAAGTACTTCTGTTGTCCATGGTTTAAGGCATTAATTAATAATAGACAATATTTTATATGAAGTGGCAAAAAATCACGACTATTTTGGGAACAGCTTTTATTAATAACATTACTTATGCTATTTTTATGGTTACATAGCAGGAGAAAACCTTTTTCCTTAAATTCAGAGCAGTGGGCTTTGTTGTTTTGTTTTTGTTTGTTTTAGCTCTCTTCTCTTTGAATTGAACATGCAATGCTATTAAATAAAGCATTTTCTTTAGTATTGACTGAAGGTGAATTTTTTTCACCTTCAGAATTTTTAAAAATCTTAATTGGATTATTGGAATCATTAAAAAATAATAGTTATTTTAAATTATAGTAATAATCTTGGGTCACATGGGTGGCTCAGTAGGTTGGGCGTCTGAGTTTTGGTTTTAGCTCAGGTCATGATCTTGTGGTTCGTGAGTTCAAGCCCCGCCTCAGGTTCTGCTCTGCCGGTGTGGAGCCTGCTTGAGATTCTGTCTCTCCCTCTCTCTCCCCCTCTCTGCTCATTCTCTCTCTCTCAAAATAAGTAAGTAAACATTAAAAAAATTAAAAAATTGTGGTAATAATCTTAAGTTATTTTATTTTATTTTTTAAAAAATATTTTATTTTTTAAGTAGTCCTACACCCAACATGGGGCTAGAACTCATGACTCTGGGGTCAAGGGTTGTATGCTGTACCAACTGAGCTAGCCAGGGCACCCCAGTAATCTGAAGATTTTCAAGTTTAGCCCCAAATTCTGTCTTACTACTGGCTGATGTAAACACAGAACACTCTTCCTCTCTTCTTTATTACATCTCTAGAACAAGACTAGATAATAGATGTTCCATAAATATGTGATGAATAGATGTGGCTAAATGAAGATGGTTTAATGATACTTAAGTAGAGCTGTCTTAGTAATGTGCACTTTAACAGAATTATCACAGAGAAATGAAAATCAACCCTTTATGTCCTTTTGATTAGCTCTTTTCTCCAATGAGTCTGGAAGATGTTGTTAGTGTAATATCTAAAAATTAAGTGGGCACCTGGGTGGCTCAGTTGGTTGAGCACCTGACTCTTGATTTTGGCTCAGGTTGTGATCTCACGGCTTGTGAATTTGAGCCCTGTGTCAGGTTCTGTGCTGATGGTGTGGAGCCTGCTTGCGATTATCTCTCCCTCTCTCTCTCTGCCCCTTCCCTGCTTATGCTCTCTCTCTTTCTCAAAATAAGTAAATAAATCTTAAAAAAATAAAAATTAAGCAATACTAAGTACCGTGAAGAAACAGAAAGCTAAGTTTAATTAAGTCTTATCAGTAACAGTAAACCATATATTCCTAAAGTAGTTATGATGAAATCATCATCAGTGATCCAGGTTTCCAGATTACTGACAGATAATTGACCTATAACATTGTGTATATTTAAGGTAAACAATGTGTTGATTTTAACACTTACATTTTGAAAAATAATTACCAACATAGCATGAGCTAATATCTTTATCAGGTCACATAATTACCATTTGTGTGGGTATGTGTGTGTGTGTGTGTGTTAAAAGATATTCAAGATCTACTTCCTTAGCAACTTTCAAGTATATAACACAGTACTAATTAAATGGAATCATCATGCCATATGTTAGATCCCCAGAACTTATTCTTCTTATAGCTGGACCAATATCTCTCCATTTTCTCCAACCCTCAACTGTGATAACCACCATTCTACTCTCTGTTTCTATGAGTTTCACTTTTTTAGACTCCACATATAGGTGATATCATGTAGTGTTTGTCTTTCTCTGACTTATTTCACTTAGCATAATGCCCTCAAGATCCATCTGTGTTATTGCAAATGGCAGGATTTCCTTCTTTCTTATGGCTGAGTGGTTGGGATTTTCATTACTAAGATAATAACCAGTATAAAAGCAGTTACTTTTCTATCAGTAGCAGAATTTAGTATATCAGCAATTTATCATTGCCACATTCTCTACATTTGTATTCCTATCACACAGCCATACACTCAATACCATGTTTCTCCAGCTATTTTTTGATTCCCAAAACAGGATGCATGAAAGTAGAATGACTATTTCTAAATATAAAAGGAGTATCATGTTTTCAACTTTATTATGAGCAAGTGAGCCAATGTGTTGAAAACGGTGGCAGTAAATCAAGACCTTATGAGCTTAGATCCTGGTCTTTCTTACTAGCCAGAGGGGACTCAGAAATAGCTTATGTTATGCTTTTATGGTATTACTGACAGTGATAGACTCAGTCTATATGCTAAGCCAGTCTCTCCCTCTCTCATGTAGTTGACACCTAGAGATGTTTCTGAAGTCTGTTCCAGAGACATAGCAATATTTTCATTGGAGGTTAGTTGAATAGTAATAAATCATTGAGTCCCTCAAGCCAAATACACTCCTTTGGCTATAATCTATACAAAGGCCATGGCTAATATTTCATCCGGCTTTGTAGTCCTTTGTGGTTTCTCTATAGTTGTACTTCTAAAGACCCAAAGCATTTGGAGTCTTAGATCTTCAGAGACACATGATATACCTTAATATTTCCTTTGATTTGAAAGCAGAGAAATTTTTAAATGGAAGTTATTGAACAAGAGGACTATGGGACAGATAGGTGTCATCTCAGAAAATATAATAACGAACTTTGATCTTAAGAATAATGTACTAAGTGGGATAATAAAGCTTTCACTGAGTTCAGAGCATTGCCTTGTTAAAAGTAGCTTTCTTGCATTTTTGTACTTTTCTTAAAAAATAAAAGATGGCTTATGTAACTAAAATACATAAGCCTAAAATACATAAGGCTGAACATATTCAGCATGGTTTAATGTGAGTTGTGAGAAAGCGTTCTACATTCTACATGATATGGACCTGCATATAATTATTTTTCTGCATCCTTTTCCTATGAACAGGAAATTCTATGATTTATAGGTCTGGAGATTCTGTTTATATTTTTGAATTTAACAATATTAAAAGTGCTAATGATTAAAAAGCCGGTAAGAGAGTAGGGAGAATTGTACTGCATGCCTTGAATGTATGGTTTTATTTTCTTTCTTAAAATACTCTTCACCCCCAAGTTACATCTTCTGATTACAAAATTGATAAATGTTCAATAAAAAGAATTTGGGAACTATAGAAAACTATTGAGGAAAAAAAATCACCCTTCAGAGATAACCACTCTTAGTTAACAGTTTGAAATTTATTTTCAGTTTAAAAGTTGCATATTTTAAAAACATAATTTGTAAATACATCTTAAGTGTATTTAAATCATTTTTTTTCATGTAGGAAACTGAGAATTACTGGGTCAGAAGTAATTAATATTGTAGAGATTCTTTTAAATTTTTTTTTTTACATTTATTTATTTTTGGGAGACAGAGACAGAGCACAAGTGGGGGGAGGGCAGAGATAGAAGGAGACACAGAATCTGAAACAGGCTCTAGGCTCTGAGCTGTCAGCACAGAGCCCAACGCGGGGCTCTAATCCACAAGCTGTGAGATCATGACCTGAGCCGAAGTCGAATGCTCAACCGAATGCGCCACCCAGGAGCTCCTGTAGAGATTCTTAATAAGTATTTACATTGTTCTCAGAAATTTGTTTTACTGGATAAGGATCAATTTTGGTCTTTGGTAAATTTTTAATGACTTTTTAAAATCATATTTAGCATCATGATTACATTTAAATAATTTAAAATTTACCCTAGGAACTCAATATCTTTGTGCCAAGATATGCAACTTAATTACCTAAGTCAATTCATGTATTATAAGTAAGAGTCTAAAAGGCATGTGGACAGATTTCTTTGAAGTCCTGTTGCCAGCCTGTTTCATGTGTTTGGACATTTGTGGATATCTCCATTCTGAAGAGTCAAAGCCCTGAAAGTCTTTTAAGGGGTTTAATTGTATTAAAGGTATATTGTTGTATCTTGCATACACTTGAATGACTTTTAAAAATATCACATTTAGAATTTTGACCTTGTTGCTTTTACTCTACTTCCAGGTGAAGCTCAAAAGTATGCATTTCCTCATTAGCTCAGTTTGGGAAAATGTCCTAGTGAGCTTAATAAATTTTGATAAATTGTTTTAAGCAATTCTTTGTAAATGATTAAATTTTATTAACTTGGTTAAGATCAGTAAAAAAAAAATATGGTAAATTTGAATATAAGTGATGTGTATGCAAAATAGTTCTTAAAAACAACCAAAAAACCCCACCATTCCAAAAAACAAAAATTGAAAACCATAACAAACCCAAACCTGAGAGTGAGCATCTGGACTGAAGGGGTTACTTGTCAGCATGTGACGAACACTTGCTTGAACCCATTTATTCTTTGGGTTATTGTTTAAGTGAACATGATTATAAATCATTGCTAGAGTAGCAACTCAATTTAGGGCATTGTTTTCTATTTTCTGTTTATCTGTATGTTAAGGTAGTTGGGGTAAAACTATATTTCCACTGTTAGTTTATATTAGTAATTTCAATTTTGAAAGGAAGGGAGGGAGACTGAAGATCTTCACATCACTTAATGTTCAAAATGCCAGAGAAATTCTCATGTCACAATAACAGACCTCACTCCCGAACAGACAGCCTACTTATTCCAGCAAATGTTAATTAGGAGTGTTTTTTTTTTTTAAATTTTTTTTCAATGTTTATTTATTTTTGACAGAGAGAGACAGAGCATGAACAGGGGAGGGGCAGAGAGAGAGGGAGACACAGAATCGGAAACAGGCTCCAGGCTCCGAGCCATCAGCCCAGAGCCCTACGCGGGGCTCGAACTCACGGACCGCGAGATCATGACCTGGCTGAAGTCGGACGCTTAACCGACTGCGCCACCCAGGCGCCCCAGGAGTGTTGTTTTAATGTCAATGATAATTGACATTTGGTTCAATGTCAATGATAATATCTTGCCTAAGAGTTAAAATTAAAGAATTACTTCGTGGGGATGCCTGGGTAGCCTCCTAGGGTAAGCATCCAACTCTTGATTTCGCTCAGGTCATAATCTCAGGGTTCATGAGAGTGAGTCCCGAGTTGGGCTCTGCACTGACAGTGCAGAGCCTGCTTGGGATTCTGTCTCCTTCTCGCTCTGCCCCTCCCCTGCTCTCTCTCTCTCTCTCTCTCAAAATAAATAAATAAGCATTTTAAAAAGAGTTACTTTGTAGAGGGCCTTAAAATATTAAGATAGCCTTTTTCTTTTCTGTATTTATTTTTTAAGTATTTTTTTTAAAGTTTATTTATTTTGAGAGAGACAGAGACAACATGGATGAAAGAGAGGCAGAGACAGAGGGAGAGAGAAAGAATCCCAAGCAGGCTCTGTGCTGTTAGCACAGAGCCTGACATGGAGCTCAAATTCCTGAAATGGTGAGATCATGACCTGAGCATAAATTAAGTTGGCCACTTAACTGACTGAGGCACCCAGATGCCCCAACCTTTTTTCTTTTAAAAGTAAGAATATTTAGGGACGCCTGGGTGGCGCAGGCGGTTAAGCGTCCGACTTCAGCCAGGTCACGATCTCGCGCTCCGTGAGTTCGAGCCCCACGTCGGGCTCTGGGCTGATGGCTCGGAGCCTGGAGCCTGTTTCCGATTCTGTGTCTCCCTCTCTCTCTGCCCCTCCCCCGTTCATGCTCTGTCTCTCTCTGTCCCAAAAATAAATAAACGTTGAAAAAAAAAAATTAAAAAAAAAAAAAAGTAAGAATATTTATTGTGGACCATTTGAGAACACATAGCATAGAAAAAAGAAAACAACCTCACCTATCACACCATTAGCTAATATAATCTTCATTTATACTTCTGATATTTAATACTATTTATAAGTGGAATCATAACATATGTACTATTGTTGAACACTCAGTATCTCATTACCTGTTAATACATGTGTTAATATACCAAAGCTAAGTTTATTACAGCTCATTGTAGTAAGAAAGTCAACACCTTGACAGAGTCTTGGCAGTGACTCAAAATGGGGGACATTAGGTATTTGCAGAGTTTTAGGCCTGGGATGAGTGATACTGTATTTTGTCAGTTAGCATTTATAATTATTAGAATTAGACACTTTTGTGTTGAATTTTAATATGTTTATGACACATCATGTATTGTTATTACTGTTATTTATCCATTCCCTGGCACTTTTATAGACAGATTGAAAGGTATTTTGAATTAAATAAAATTTTTATGTTTACCTCTTTTTAAACTAGCTTTTCCCAGTGGTAGGGCTGCCAGTTGTTTAATTGGATTGTTTCCGATCTTTACTGGGTTGAGAATGAACTTCAACATCAGTATTGTACCCTCAGGGGAAATCTCAACCTGGTGGCTCAATTAACAAGTGAATTGTGGGCAGTCACCTCTTAAATGGGAAGGTCGGAAGGATCAAATTCTGATACTGAATATAGCATACTTATATGAATGAAAGGCAACTCCAGAAAGGACATTCATAAGCACCCTCCTCTCAAGTACCATACAGGGTAATGATTTCCCTCCATTGATAAATTGACTATAGTGCACTAGGTGATCAGGTATATTTTGCTGTTGTGTTAAAAAAACAACCTGTCCCTTTAAAAGTATCTAATCATACCCTAACTAAGCAGACTCTATCTCATTAGTGAATTTGTAGTAGCAACAGAGAATCTTTAGCATTTATAATTGTTATGGTAAGAGACAAGTTCATTTCAGAATGACAATTCCAGAAAGATGCTACATTATGCAGAAATATATTTCAGGGTTATAAATACTTGTCAATAGGAGAGAGGTTTGTTTGATTTTATTATCCTGTCAAGTTGACAGAATATAAGCACACTTGTAATAATTAAGGTCTCTGTCTTCATAATTTGAAATACTGGAGGGGCACCTCAGTGGCTCAGTCGGATAAGCATCTGACTTTGGCTCAGGTCATAATTTCACGGTCTGTGAGTTCAAGCCCTGAATTGGGCTTTGTACTGACAACTCAGAACCTGGAGCCTGCTTCAGATTCTGTGTTTCCCTTTGTCTCTGTCCCTCTCCCTTTGTACTCTGTCTCTCTCTGTCTCTCTCAAAAATAAACATTAAAAAAAATAAAGTACTGGATATATTATTTTAAGTTTATTTATTTATTTTGAGACAGAGAGACAGAGTGAGCATAAGCAGGGTAGGGGCAGAGAGAGAGAGAGGATCTCAAGCAGGCTCTGAGTTGTCAGGGCAGAGCCTGATGCAGGACTCAAACCCACAAACTGGGAGATCATTACTTGAGCTGAAGTCAAGAATCATATGCTTAACAGACTAAGCTGCCCAGGTGCCCAAAATACTGGATATTTTTAACAGACCTGGTAGATTTGACCAGTTTACCACAGTTTAGTAATTTGCTTAAAGCATTCTTATTCTTTTTTTTTTTTTTTTAATTTTTTTTTTTCGACGTTTATTTATTTTTGGGACAGAGAGAGACAGAGCATGAACGGGGGAGGGGCAGAGAGAGAAGGAGACACAGAATCGGAAACAGGCTCCAGGCTCCGAGCCATCAGCCCAGAGCCTGACGCGGGGCTCGAACTCACGGAGCGCGAGATCGTGACCTGGCTGAAGTCGGACGCTTAGCCGACTGCGCCACCCAGGCGCCCCTAAAGCATTCTTATTCTAAGCAATTATACATTTAAGGAATCCAAGCCAACCTAAGGGAAAATAACTGTCAATCAAATGATACTTTGTACACACTATGTCAGTGCTTGTGACAAGTGATTTTTAAGTCAGTTTTACCAAGGTGGGCTGAGTGATTTTAAGATGGGCCTTGTAAAGTGGGGATCAGGTTGATTGGGAAGATTTTATGACATAAAATCTTTGGATTGGATGGATAGGGCACAGTGCAAGTCTTGAAGGGAGACTGCGAAGTGAGCTGTCTTCCCCAGTGAGAAATGTTGTCTCAGAAATTAATTTTCAGAGTCCTCGAAGCAGTAATTTATTGGTTCATTGTCTTAACTTTCATGGGCAAATTGCTTAATCATGTTGACCCAGGTGGTCTTAGTTCTTGGTCCTAATTGGTTATGTCATAGTGATACAGGTGGTTGCAGTTGTCACTGTTTTGTAAACCTTTTTTTTTTTAAATGTAATGTTTATTTATTTTTCAGAAAGAGAGAGAGCATGAGCATGGGAAGGACAGAGAGAGAGAGGAGACACAGAATCTGAAGCAGACTCCAGGCTCTGAGCTGTCAGCACAGAGCCTAACGCAGGGCTCGAACTCACAAACCATGAGATCGTGACCTGAGCTGAAGTCAGACACTCAACTTACTGAACCACCCAGGTGCCCCTGTAAGCCTTTTTCTTAACATATATATCCTGAAAGTTAATCCAAGAAGGCATGAATCTCAGGCAAGCATAATCACCTCTCCTTGGAGAGGATCTTAAAATATACACAGAAAGGATAGTTTTAAATGGGGAAAACTTTATATTTTTATCTGGGCAAATGCCTAAAAAGTTGTGTGTATGGTTTATCCTTGAGATTGAACCAGAGCCTCTCTTTCCAGCCCTAAAATCCCATCTTAACCCTAATTAGCAACTAAACCTGAAACAATAGCTCAGTCAGGTGCTTGAATGAGCAAAAGAAAGGGAGTGCACTGGCCAGATATCAACCAGATACCAGGGGCCTGACTCTGTACAAGTAAAGATTCCTATATTATATACTCTTATAGAATCCTATTGTTTCTTCTTCATAGCCCATTATTTCAGTTGGTAATGAAATATATATTTAGTTACTGATTGAAAATTTCGAGTGAGCAAGAATATTTCTGCTTTGTTTGCTGTAACATTAGTGCAGGGCCTGGCGAGTGACAACAACAATAAAAGCTTACTGGGTTCCACTATGCAGCAGTCACTGTTCTAAGTACTTTATTAAGTCATTTAATTCTTGAACAGTCTATTGAAGTAGGTACTACAGCTCTTCCCATTTTACAGATAGGGAACTTGAAGCACAGACACGTTAAGTAACTTGAGTCATTATTATGTAGCTAGTAAGTAGCAAAGCTAGCATTGGAATCCGTTCAAGCAGATTCTAGCACTCACTAAATATTTATTGAATAGATGGAGTGAATGAGTTGCAAAAAGCTCTTTTGGACTAAGATGAAAGCAGTAATGCAATACGGTGCCCTTAGCCCTATAGCTAGAATATTTATACATACTAAGTACAAAACACATTATTAGGGGATGATATAGACGTATTTGAGTAAACTAAAAGAAAGGCAGCATCATGGAATCATTTATAAATGAAACACTTAATTCACTGAGGGCTCTATAAAGAAAACTGTTCAGATTCAATCCCCATCCGTTAAGTCTCCCAAAAGGTTACTGCCAAAACTATCAAAGGGAAATGAAGTGTTCTGGTTCAGCAGGTGAGCAAGCTAGGTGACTCTCCTTCTGCTTCCCCTTTGGTGGTTTGTCATGCTTTATGAAACAAGTACCTTGTAGAACCATCTATAGCTTAATCTGTTGGGATATAATATTTTTGTAAAACAACTCAGATATCAAAAACCCTAGTTTTCCCTTTTGGGTTTTTGACTTACCCATTTTTTCATGCTTTCAAATATACTGTTCTCTAAGAAATGAATTTTAAAACTAGAGCATAGCCTGATAGCTTTTTCCCTCTCGCTCACCTTGATATTTCTTGTTTCCTTAGCATGCTAAATTTCAATCTTCAATGCACAACAAAACCTGACCAACTCCCCAAACCCCCATTCTTAGTAAATATGTATAAGATCTTTTGTTTTCTTAGAAATGTTTAAAAATAAATATTAGGGCATAGCTGTCTCCCCCTGTAACATGTCTATATTTGTTTCTCATTTCAACCAGCTCAGGATTTTGTTTTAGTGGAAGTTGACTGATCTTATTAAGAACTTTAGCTACCATTGAAAATTTGTATTGGCAGGGTTAATTGCAGAGAATTGCTTCCAGGGGTTTGCTATAATTTACAACTTGGAGTTACTTCTCTAATACTTTGATGTTTGAAATAGAATCATTTGTGATTTTCCAAATATGATACATAATGTTTCACAGGGTTCAAAAGTTTCATTTGAAATTTGGACTTTCATTTGTAATTTGAAAGATAGCCTGTAGTGAAAAATGACCAGTGAAAGGCATTAAAAATTACTATCTACTATTAGAATAATGTCACGGTTGTTGCAAATCACCAGAATGGAAGTTAATCAGCAGTTGGTATTGTAATTTCATATATCCTTGTCTTAGAGTATTCAGAGTGACTTACTTTCAGCCAGAAGACTTGTGCTATACTTGGATAAGCTTAGATGGAAAATAGCCAGTAAGAGTAGTAGCATGTGTAAAAGGAGATTTGTGACTTCCTTCTTGGTATAATTTGAACGATGCTAAAATTCATGGAGTCATAGAGTTTAGAAGAGTTCTGGGCATGGGGTGACTCTCATGAATGATCATGTCTGGGTGAGGTGTTGCACTGGCTTAGGTAGCCAAGTAATAGTTGATAGTGATAAAGGGTGAAAGGTATTATTGTGGAGGAGGTAGAGTCATACAAAGGATAAATAAGGCCTGCTTTATAATTTTGCATAGTGTTTGACTTGTCCATCTATTTTCATTAAGAACTAGGGTATGGACAGTGACATTCTAGATTCTACTGGGGACCAAAGCCAATATCAGAAGGGACAGCTTTAAACCTTGAAAATGTTTATGAAGGCATTTCATGCTCTGAGTGACTTTCACACATTAGATACTATGTTGGATGAATGAATGCAATGGTGTGTAGAAAGAAGAGGCAAGGAGAGGAAGGTAAACATGGAATTACTTTGTTCTAGAAAGCAATGACTGTGATCTTTTTCTCTTATATATATCTACCCTGCCACATACTTTGAAAAATGACTACTTGGAATATTATTTAGCTTTAGGAAATAAGAATTTATTTGCTAATCAAATAATATTTATCAGTGATATATGGCAGTGATGTTCTAGGTCCTGGGAATATAGGGAGGTGGAAAGAGTCAGTCAAATAACATATACCAAGTGGTGATAAAGTCAGGGTGAAGACAATGATGAAGGTTTCTCACCATAGAATAGTCAGGTTAAGTCTGTCAATAGGCTGATATTTGAGCAGAGACTTGGGTGAAGTTAAGAGGCTGGCTGAGTAGATACCTGGAAGAACATTCCACGGGGAATAAAGAGGTAGATGTTGCAAATCATTTGGCTCCCATAGTGCTCCAGCATCTGTTTGCCACAAGCTGCCTTGAGCTCCAGGACCCCATGTAGTATATCCCATAATTCAGTCTCCTTGAGGAAGAACCAGTATTTTACTTCTTTATTGCTCATCTGTTAACAATAGTCACTCCCTTTTATTGAGTGCTAATCAAGGTACCAGATACTGATTAATTTATTCCTCACAACATTCCTATTTTTTTAATTATAAAGTTTCTTTAATATTTTTTTTTGAGAGAGAGAGAGAGAGAGAGAGAGAGAGAGAGAGAATGAGCAGGGGAAGTGCAGAGAAAGAGGAAGAAAGAGAATCCCAAGCAGGCTCCACACTGTAGCATGGAGCCTGATACAGGACTCATATTCACGAACTGTGAGATCATGACCTGAGCTGAAATCAAGAGTTGGATGCTTAACCGACTGAGTCACAAGGTGTCCCAACAACTCTGTTAAGGAGGCATTACTATCTCCATTTTACAGAAGAGAAAACCAAGAGTCTAAGAGGTCACATAATTTAACAACACATAATAATCCCAGATTTCTGGGACTGAAAGGAGATTTTCTAATTCTGAAGCCCATTTTGCATTTATTTGGCTCATCTCAGAAAGAGCTAGTATATCTATATGCAAAATCACGTTAATGGGTCAGTATTTTTAAACATTTTATTTTTAAGCTAATTGTAGGTTCACATGCAGTTGTAAAGAATAATACAGAGAGAGATCCTGTGTCCCTGTTACTCTAATTTCCCTAATGATAACATCCTGCAAAACTATAAGGCAATGGGAAAAAGGAGAATTGAGGCAAATCTTAAAGATTGTATAAAACTATAGTATAATATTGGTACTTGGCATTGACACAACCCATTGATTATTGTTCAGATTTCCCCAGTTTTACTTGTATTTGTGTGTGTGTGTGTGTGTGTGTGTGTGTGTATGTGTGTGTGTGTATTTAGTTCCACACAATTGTAGCACATGTATAGATTCATGTGTCCATCATCACGGATAAGATCTAGAACAGTTCCATCACCACAAATATCCCTTGTGTTGTTCTTTTACAACTGCATCCATTCCCCCTTCCCCAATTCCTTCATTCTTAACCCCTGGCAATCATTAATCTGTTCTCCATTTCTATAATTTTGTGATTTTGAAAATATTATATAAATGGAATAATATAGTATGTAACCTTTGGTTTTTCTTTTCACTTAGCATAATCATCTAAGAATTTATCCAAGTTGTTGTGTGAATTAATACTTCATTTCTTTTGGCTGCTGAGTAGTATTCCATGGTATACATGTACCACAGTATGATTAACCATTCGCTGAGTTAGTATTTTATTGTTCTTAGGAAATATGTGTATTTTAATAAGGGCTACCTAAAGACAATATCTTAAGTCTAAGTAGAGATTTTAAAATTACATTTCATCAGCTATAAGCTAGAAGATCTTCCTGGAAGATAATGGTCTTGGGTTACTCTTTGATTATAGTATGTAAGTGGAGGATGGCAGGAAACCTACTTTTCCATTTTATGCTTGATCTCACTGACAGTATTAAAAATGATGCTGCAGTGTACATTCTGTAACTGGATGAGATACATTGCTTTGCAGGAGAAAAAACTTTTCCATCTCATGCATCCTGTCTCAAATTTATAAGAAGGGAAAAAGGGTTGCCATGTAAACAAGCATGTTCTTGTTCTCCTCAGACAGGGAAAACAGGAATGAGAAATGATACATCTATCTTTTTAGAATTCCCTTATGGATAGACTCAAATGATTTTGTTCCTGGCTGGTTACTCTCCACTCTAACCAAGCATCTCCACTGTCATCTTTTATAAATTTTAAGTGGGCCAGATTTGTGGATTACTTCCTACTGAACATATAGAAACATATAGAAAATCTTTGCATGATGCAAATGGTTGTTTTTATTTTTTAAAAGTATATTTCCTACTTGTGTCTTCACTCTGACTTGTTTTTCAGGTCTCAGTTGCTGGTCCTCTTACCGTGTTTTTGATTCTAACTGGTTACCCTACTTGATTTCCACCTAGTTTACCTAAATAGAACTTAAGATCTGCATCTTTAAGCCTTACCTTAATTCTTTTTTGTTTCCTTTTTTTTTTCCCCACTGCATCAAAAGCCCATTGATACTTATGCTCTGGCCAGCTGGGGTTTAAAGAGAAAATCTGTGTAATATTGTGTTGTATTTGAGGGAGGCCATATGAACCTTTGCTTTTAACCCTAATAGCCTAGATTGCTATGAAGAGGAGAGTAACACTTCTATTTCTATATTAATTCAGTTAGTACTTGTTGAGCATTTATGTTGTGTGAGACAGCATGCCAGGTGTTGTGATGGCCACAGAGGTGCATTGGCCTTCAAAGAATATGTCCCAATAACAAAGGTAAGACAGGTCTATTATTGGAGAGCAAGATGCTGAGAGTTAATGAAAACCTGACAGGATGATGAAGATCTGTTGACCCTGCTTTTGTCATAATATCAACTTGACATCCGTGTCACCTCCTCCAGCTTATAGAACACACTCAGTTTTCATTGATATTCTTTTTTAATCTTCATATTTCTTGTCTATAGATTAAGTCAGTGAATCTCAGACATGTGGAGATAGAGTTCAAGAACAAATCCAGAACTTTATCAAGAGAATTTACATTCTCATTTATTATTATATTTTTTTAGTAAGAGCTTTAGGTTTTAAAACTTTACCTAAGTCTGTATGGTCTACCTTGTGACTGTGTGATGCGGAGGTGAAGAATTTAGAGTCCATTTCAATAATTTTATTTTCCTTTAATAATCCTCAAAAGAAATACTTTTTTCTCCTATGAAGGGCATGAATTAACTAACTCTCCTTCCATGGATATAATTTTGAATTATGTTGCTTGGAGGTTAAATCAGGAGAACTGCATATAAGTATATGAATGTTTAAATAATTATCGTTAATTTAAGCGTCCTTAAGAGAGCTTTAGCTGCTCAAGTGAGCATTTGCTTAATTTAAATTGAATTAAAAATAATCTTTGGGAGAAACAGTTTCTAAAGTGCAACTTGAATTTCATGGAAATGGGAGGAATAAGATGTTGTGTTGCAAAGATCTAATATTGCAAGGATGGTATTTTGAGCCACCCTGATGCAGATATGCCTGAATATTAGATTGCTACAAAATTACATTGTCAAATGATGCTCCAGAAGGGCAGAAAAGTTTCTGCCAAAGGTTTCTTTCCTGCGGCCAGAGAGCTCTATGAAAGGTACATTTCTTGCTTTCAAATTTAGGAACATCTTGGAAATTACCTGAAGGATAATTTTATGTAGAGTATATTAAAATATTCCAATTTTGCTCACCTTCCAGGTGGCTGAGCAGAACTCCTAGGAAAGAAGATTACATAAGGGCCTAATAAATGACATGAAATAGGTGCCAAAGCAACCTCTTTGTTTTAGAAATGTATTTTTGGAGAATTGCATTAGTAAACAAATATATATGGTATGTTTTCTCAAGGGAATTACCTGGACATGATTTGATTCCTAAAATCACTCTTTCTGGTTTGCCACCCTATTTTAACGGGAAAAGCACTACTAGAAGTGAGAGAAGAAATTGGTGAGAGGAACAGTCATGGGAAAGAGTTAGGGGAAATGAACATGATTGTTACAAATGTGTGTATGGTCTTTTGTACTGGCTCTCTATCATCATTATACCTTGAATACTGGTGTCAGAAAGAGCACAAGACTGTCCTGACTTTGATTACCATAAAGGTGGTCAGGCAGCTGAGGAAAAACAAGCAACTGAAAAATTCAGCTGAAGACCTTAAGAAAAGGCCCTAGGCAGTTTGCAAAAATTTGGGAAGCTTAATCGACTAGGGGGCATCGAATTGGGAGAGGGGTTCAAGTCAAATTTACCTAGATCCAGAGCTGGAGAACCTGCACAGAAGAATTACCATAACTGGCTTGGGACTGCTATAGAAAGTTCTGTTAGCAAGGTTAGCCGTTGTCTGATGACTGGATATTCAGATTTTCAGAATGTTCCCACCATTCCCTAACTGATCAGGGTCGTTTACTGTGCCAAAGTGTTTATGCAAACATTATGGCTTATGCTTAACACCTGCTTTCATTCTGAGAATCTGGAATTTTGGTATGTGTTAGGCAGAGGTGCCCCCAATGAAAACCTTGGACAGTGAGTCTCTAATGAGATTCCCTGATAGGCAACATTTCATACACATCACACAATTTGGTGCTGGAAAAATTAAGTCATCCTATCTGACTACACAAGGAGAAGACTCTTGAAATCTTGAGCCTGTTTCCTCCAGAATTTGCTCATGTTTCTTTTCCCTTTATGGATTTTGCTTTGTATCTTTGCACTGTAATAGGTAATAACTATATGTACTGTGAGTTCTAGCAAATCACTGAATTTGGAGGGGGACTTGGGGACCCCCCAACACAGAACCCTAACTGGAACAGGTTTGTAGATTAAATGAAAGTTGTAATATAGGTGTATGATACATTCTGGAATTTAAATCAGGGATGAGTTTGTAATAGCTAAAAAGCTATTATTTAAAATCTAATATTTAAACTCTTGACAACCTGGTCCAGGAATTTGTATGTACTAAGGTCCTTCTATGTAAGGCAAGTGGGGCCCAACTCCCAACATGAACTGAATCTGGTGATTTAATTTACTAGAAGAGTAGTGGACAACTTGTTAATGGAAAATCTCTAAATAGATGTTTTGGTGGAAAACTCTTGTTCTAGCAGTGCAGATACAGATAAGGAGAGAAGGTCTCATTGTTGGCATTTTAAAGACTAACATTCACCATTCATAGTTAATATCATAAGTGTTTCTTAGTTAAACGTAAACAAAATTCCTTTCGCGTTTCTTCTTTGCTGAATGTTATTCTTAAAGATGGTGCTCTTGTTGATAGCAAACTGTATTAAAAGCCAAAGCAAGATGTTCTTACATCCAAGGGAAGATGTTAACTGAAATCATAAATATCTGCAATTTAGTGTTAGCAGCTAGTCTGGCTTGCACAATCAGTGTTTAAGAGGGAAAAGTCCTCTATTTAGAGAAATACACTCCCTTATTTAAAAAAATCACAATAAACAACTTTCAGTCTTTTAAGGGACTGTCGAAAAAAAGTGTTCAACTGTTCCTTGACTTGCCTATTCTCTAAAGTAGGAAAATCTGCCTTTGAAACTAATAATGTGCAGTTTAGTTATATGGCTCTTATTGGTGTTTTGTCACTTAAGGCTTTATGAAAGCCCGGAGAGGCTACTACTGTGCAACAAGATTAGCATAGAGAATATTGATTCCTTACATTAATGAACAAAACTGGAATTATACCCTGCCTTGTTACCCTGTTGTGGGACCTGAATTAGAGGAGAGAGCCTTGGAATCATGTGGTCTTGGTTCTGCCTCATTTTTACCATCCCCTGCTGATTACCATTTTCACATACTGGTAAAATAACTGGCATATTTCTCAAAAAGAGAGTGCAGTTGGAACTTTTATATAGTTAACTTGGACATTTTAAATTCAGTTATTTGGGAGGGAGATGAGGGTGTGAATTCACCCTGTATGTGTAGATGGGGGTCTTTAAATTAGGGCAACTTAGCATCAAATAGGATGATCATATAGCTTTTTTTTTTAAATTTTTTTAACGTTTATTTATTTTTGAGACAGAGAGAGAGAGCATGAACAGGGGAGGGGCAGAGAGAGAGGGAGACACAGAATCCGAAACAGGCTCTAGGCTCTGAGCTGGCAGCACAGAGCCCGACGCGGGGCTCGAACTCACGGACCGCGAGATCATGACCCGAGCCGAAGTCGGCCGCTCAACTGACTGAGCCACCCAGGCGCCCCGATCATATAGCTTATTTAGCTGGCACTTTTGAGAATGAAAAGAGAACAATTAATACTTACACGGGGACAATTATACAGTGGGACTGTTCCTGGGACAACTGAGACATGTGGTCATTCCAGCTTTGAACACTTACTTGGTTTTTCCTGTCCTGAGTATTAGGGAATTTATTAAATTGTGAAGTATTTTAGATGTTGTGGGAGAAAATACTCAGCAAACCTGTGTTCGTTGATACTAAAACATGGCCTCAGAATACTCTGACACTTCTCTCATTGAGAGGTGGGGTCTAAGACACCACCCTTTGAATCTGGGTGCGCTTGTCACTGCTTGACCAATAGAGAGTATGATGGAAGCAACATTGTGATTTCCATGGCTGGGTCAATAGATGATGTAGCTTGTTCCCTGGGACACTCCTCTTTGGAGCCCTAAACTGGCATGTAAGAAATCTGACCACCCTAAGGCTGTCCAGCTGTGAAGAAGGAAAGCCATATGGAGAGGGCATATGGAGTTAACTGGTCATCAGTCCTAATCTTCAGGTCATCCCAGCTTAGATAAATGTAAGTAAGTGAACCTTCAGGTTGATGGGCTGCAAGAGAACAGTCAGGAAAGAATTCTTGAGATGTTTTCAGTGTAAAAAGGTGCTTCTATTATAGCACAGGGACAGGACCCATGGCAGAAAGAGCTGCACTGGGATTGTGAGGAGTAACTGATTGTATACTTTTTAGTAAGTGGGGGTTAGAGATAGGGTAAGTCTCTATGGAATTTGTGCATGTTAAAAGCAAGGTCTCCAGGACCTTGGAGGGCTAGCTGCTGTTAAGATAAGTTTCTTTACTACTGTCTAGTAAAACATTAGTCATGAGACCCTTCAGATGTATGTCAGTGGGCCATATGTTTGAAAGGTAATTGCTAACATATATCTTGGGGGGTGTTTATGGCTATCAGAGGAAAGTAGCATTTGCAAGAGCAGAGCTATAGTGGTAAAACATTAAAGGAAGTCCTTGAGGGAGCTGTAGGAGTGTTACAGTCTGTGTGCTTCAAGAATCCTACCTGGAGACTATGAGCCACAGCAAAGTTTGGCCTTTGTTCCTTTTTCCCCCATCAAGGTGATTCCACCTTGTAGCCTTGTAGCCCACCAGGTCTTCCCAGCTGAGGCCAGTGTTGTTATGAAGCAGAGATGAGCCATTCCTGTATTACTCTTTTTAAATTTCAGATGCACCTAAAACATAAGAATAATAAAGTGGTTATGTTAGGCCACTGATTTTAGGATAATTTGTTATACGTAATTGTAATGGGAATGCTGTGCTTTCTATTTTTGCATTTATCTGTTTCAAGGTATTCCAGGACTTTCCTCAATACCCTTGGCTCTGAGCAGATATATCTCATTATTCTACAACACACTGTTGTTCCTCTCTGAGGTGGGTTCCTATGTCTTGCATCACCTTATGCACATATTAGCTATCTTGAAGCACACCTGCTTTCTGGAAACTTGCTTTGTAGATTCCAATGCTTATTGATTTTCCTCTTTAAATCACAATATTATACACTATAATGTTAACCTTATGGCTTTAGTACATGCTGTTTGTACTTTTCACTTTTGTTTTGTATGTGCCTTGCCTTCTCGGGTAGGTGGTAATATAAGCTCCTTGAGGGCAAGCGCAAGCTGTGTTATTTTATCTTGTTGTGGCACAGTGCAGTGATAAACAAAGGTGGGAGGGATATGTATTCTCCCGGTGCTCCCTCGGACCATTTTTCATTTTCAGTATTTCCCTTTGATCTTAAAATGCAGGGATGCCCTGATGTATTTGAAAGCTATTATCAAGGATAATTCTGAACCATACAGAAAAAGTGAAGAGACTACTTTAGATGTGCTGTGCAAGATGAGTTAATGAGATGCTGGGAAACAAAAGCACATAATGAATGGCTTTATTTGTGGGATAAACAAGGCTTTCTGAATGTGCCAATACAAAATCCTTTATGATTAGGTTGATTTAGGTTCTTTTAACACTTTTGATAATGTTTTACAGGCTAATAAAGCTTCTTCGGGGGAAAAGTAAAGTCTAAAGTTTTTCCCATAAATTAGTTGATGCTTTTATTTTTTCCTAAATTGACGATTGTTTTCCAACAAGGAAAACTTTAAGGGAGGTTTCCTAATAATGGATAAGAGGAAATTCTCAAAGAATTAGAAAGATGTTAAAGAGATGCAGAAAAACATTTTTAGGTTAATTGCCTAGGAGGGTTTTCATGTTCCAAGATTAAGAAGACAGGGAAATCCTGATATAATGTGTCACTCCTGTAAGTGTCTTGTGGGCTGACAGTGATACTATTCTTATCCCCTCTCCCTGGGCTTTATTCAGTTCTGAAATCTTCAGTAGAAGATTGGGGTAAAAGTTTCCAAGTTCTTCGTTTCATCTCTTGGGAGTGGCATAAAATAGCAAGGGAAGATTTGGTACTAGATTAGATCATTGAATATGGAGGAAATATGTGGAGATGTAGAGAAACATTGTCAGAAGTAAAATTTTCAAATAAAGAAACAAAGACATCATTGCACAAAACTAATTAGTTTAAGAACAGTCTTTTAGTTAGTTGTTTTGAGAAATAGAACAAGCCTCATTTCTGCATTGTTAGGATTCCTGGTTTGGCTCAGGTCATGATTTCACGGTGTGTGAGTTGGAGCCCCACATCCTGGAGCCTGCTTTGGATTCTCTGTTTCACTCTCTCTCTGCCCCTCCCCCACTCGTGCTCTCTTTCTCTCAAAAATTAATAAACATTAAAATAAAATAAAATAAAATTCAATGTTGTTATCGAGTTTTGGGTCAAACTGGATGGCCCTTCAATTTCTTCTTCTTAGGGTTGATTCTGTCTCAAAAATTGTCTTATCTCAAGTGTTTACATCAATACAATATTTTTGATCCTATACATTTTTTTTTTCACATCCAGACCATTTTGAAGGTATGATACAAGATTAGAGAATTTATAGTAATTAATCACTTTTCTTTTTAGGACTTTTTTTTTTTTTTTAATTTTTTTTTTTTTTCAACGTTTATTTATTTTTGGGACAGAGAGAGACAGAGCATGAACGGGGGAGGGGCAGAGAGAGAGGGAGACACAGAATCGGAAACAGGCTCCAGGCTCTGAGCCATCAGCCCAGAGCCTGACGCGGGGCTCGAACTCCCGGACCGCGAGATCGTGACCTGGCTGAAGTCGGACGCTTAACCGACTGCGCCACCCAGGCGCCCCTCTTTTTAGGACTTTTTACTTCACCAATTCTGTGGCTCCTAGCTAACCTTGGCTTTGAGCGCTAGGAGCAGTGGTTGACCCAGAAAGTTGCTTCTCTTTAGTCCCATTGCACAGGGAGATTTTTCAGGATCCATATGCCATAACCATTAGAGTAGGTTCAGGAACTAGTAATACCAGTTGATGATCTCAGAATCCTATTGCAAGTAGGTGATTTATAGGACACTGCAAAGAAATCAGTCAGTAGACACACCTCATGCCAAAGTGATAATGGATACATAGCTTAATTCACAAATTTAGAGATGTAGAAATAGGTTGGCACAGTATGCCTTGTATCTCCTATATCTGATGCCTAGGTTGCACAAAGATAAAGTGACTTGGGTCTATTGAGTTTCTCTTTTATTAAACAACTTTTGGTTTATGAAAGAAATAGAGCTACAGCAATTTATTTTTGAGGAATATATAAATCTCAGAAGTTTGTAGTTCCAAGTTGTCAGAGAAAGTGTAGAATGTGGAGCACAAATATTTATTCTACTTGCTAGGGTTAGTTGTGGTCATCCTCTGCTTTTTTATTGTCTTGGTAGCAATGGGGACACAGAAAAGGGCAGGCAGCAGCATCTTTCCACATTATGAATGAAATTTTAGATTGCTCATATGTCATGAATTCTATGTGAAATGGGAGGTACACACAGAGGAAAGAGGATGAAGAGAAACTTAAATCTCAATTTCCTATGGGTCAGGAAATATTTGTATCAAGGAAAAAAATAAAATTTATAAATTATTTTTTTTTACTTTTATAAAAAGTAGAAGTACTTTTTGCTTACTTTTTGTAAAAAAATCATCTTTTGTATGTCAGCTATATACTTCAGTAATAAAAAAGTTATTTTTAATAGGGTTGATTAGGCATTGAGGGGTTGAATATAAGCAGAAACACAATTCACAGATTTGTTAATTATTTTCTCTGTTATGGACTGCAACTAGTTTGATCTTTAATAATAGTAAGTAAGCATATTAAGAAAGAAATGAACCTTGTTAATGGGAGCTGCTTACCTGTTATCCACTCTGAGCCCCAGAAACTCTCCTCATTCCCTATTTATAAAGTAAAATGTGGTCTTCATAGAGAAATTTTCTGATATAAATGATTAAAAAGTTCTTTATACTGCTACCACCAGAGAGAACTATTAGTATTTTTTCTATTCCTAATTTTGTGCATTATTGATGTAATACTGAATATATAAATATATTTTGCTTTTAATATAAACATTTTCTAGTTTTACTGAAAATTCTTCATGAACATGTTTAATGCTTGCATGATATTCTTTTGGTTCCTGATTTATTGTTTGCTACTAATGTTGAGTGGAATCAACTGTTCTGAGTATTAGCAAACAATAGGGTGAGCAGTCTAAACAGCAGTCAGCTGTAATAAATCCAACCCCAAGTCAGTTTATCCCGGACACCAGGAAAATGGGCTTTGCCTTTTTCTGGCTAAAAGTTCCTTCTAATAATGATGCAGACAGGTATAATACATTTTATGAATGGATAAAACTTTGTTTATGTATGGAGTATAAACAAGTCGGCTCTAAGGAACAAGGGGTCTGTAATACCTGAGATGTTCCCAAGCACCCAGGCACAGTGAAATCCTTGATATATAAAAACCCAATTCATTCTCTGTGTCATTTAGAATCTTTCACTTCAGTAATTTAGTGGGCCCTTCCCAGAACTTTTCCTAAGGTAGAGCTAACTAGAAGCTCTTCTGATCAGAAGCTGCACTTCCGATTAGTAATTATTTCATTTACATATGGGTTTTTCTCAAAACATACATAGTACCAGAAGGAGACCCTAATTTTAGGACAACAGAAAAAAGTGCACACTTGGGGCGCCTGGGTGGCGCAGTCGGTTAAGCGTCTGACTTCAGCCAGGTCACGATCTCGCGGTCTGTGAGTTCGAGCCCCGCGTCAGGCTCTGGGCTGATGGCTCGGAGCCTGGAGCCTGCCTTGGATTCTGTGTCTCCCTCTCTCTCTGCCCCTCCCCCGTTCATGCTCTGTCTCTCTCTGTCCCAAAAATGAATAAACGTTGAAAAAAAAAATTAAAAAAAAAAAAAAAAAGAAAAAAGTGCACACTCAATTTGATTTTTGCTGACAGCTGTACTAGGTTAGTTATTCCTACAGAGGTCTTGGGGGGACCTCACTTCTATATTTTTAATAATTTAAAATTTCTGTAGTGTCTTTATCCCTCTTTCGTCTAGGGATCTTTTATCTTTCATCTGATTTTCCACAAGATTGTACTTATCAGTATGCTCTGCTCTGAATTTACTGACCGATGACTTATTTTGTTTCTAACAATACTTGGTTTTGTCCCTCCTCTGCTATTGATAGCTCTGGTCAATATCATCCAACATACTACTCAATGCATTCCAGGGTATGAAGACACAGTGATTTCCCAGCCATTCTATGATATGAATATTAAGCTTTGAAAACTAAGCTTTTATGTGTGTTAGTTCTTGGGATATACTCCCTGAAATAAAATTATTAGATAAAAGTTTATGAACATTTTAAAGCTCTTGTTATATATTTCCAAAGTGTTTTCTGGTATACTACCATATGATATACATATGAAGTAATTACTGACAGGGATGCCAGGATTGAAACTATACTTGTTAGGAAGGATCTATCTCACATATGTGTTTTTATGTATATTTATAATTACCTATCTATGAGAGATTTTAAATTTGAAGCTTTATGATGAAATGAGAAAGATTAACTCCCGTCCCAACACTCAACTAAATGATAGTACATTTATTCTGTAGTTAATTTAAGCATACATTAAATCTAAAAATCATGAATCCCGCAAATAGTATTCTAATATCCATTTCCAGTTGTTCTTTTCTGAGGAACCAGGAAGCATTCTTTGCTTAATTATGCCAAGAAAACAGTTCCACCCGTTTAAGTTCTCACTAAATTTCCCTTATCCAAGTACCAGAATACTCTATCACACATTCCATTCTATTTACTAACTGCCTTTTATTTGGAATTGGTCATTTTTGCTTAAGGACTCATTGATATATGCAGAAATTTCTTGTTTTTGTCATCTCTAAATACTCAAATATTCCCTAAAATCCCAAGTGTTTATTGACATATTATATGAAAACTTAATTTTGCTATTCTTTTTTGAGTTGCATGTTTACTTATTCCTTGGGAATTGCTTTTTCCTGCTCTCTCTTCCATTCATTCTCCACGTGCATACCAACTCAATGTTCACAGACTAAACAGTGCTCTCCAACTATGGTTTTAAATATCATTTATATACGGGTAACTGCCAAATTGCCAACTCCTGCCCAGATTTAACCCAACTTCAGAACTGTATACCCAACCACCTAATAGATACCTTCACTGAGATGTTGAATAGCGCCTAAAACTTTATGCACGCAAAACTACTTTTTATTTATTTATTTTTTTTGGGACAGAGAGAGACAGAGCATGAACGGGGGAGGGGCAGAGAGAGAGGGAGACACAGAATCGGAAACAGGCTCCAGGCTCCGAGCCATCAGCCCAGAGCCTGACGCGGGGCTCGAACTCACGGACCGCGAGATCGTGACCTGGGTGAAGTCGGACGCTTAACCGACTGCGCCACCCAGGCGCCCCCAAAACTACTTTTTAAAGTCTCTATCCTTCCTCGTCATCCCAGTGATGCTCAAACTAATGTCTGCTATCAGTTTTTCATAGATCAGTCAATGGCAATTCTGTCCTAGTTGCTCAGGCCAAAACTTGGAGTGATCACTGATTTTTCTCTTCCACATTCTACTTTTAATCCATTAGTAAATCCTGTTAGTCTATTTTTAAGATATAACCAAAATCCAATACTTCTCACCATGTTTACAGCTAACAAACCAGTGTGAAGCCCCATCATCTCTTGCCTGGATTATTGCAATCACCCTCTAACAGGGTATCCCTACTTATATTTTTACTTCAGTATAATAGGTTCACTAGTGTCCCCCCCAAATTCATGTCCACTTGGAACCTCAGAATATGACCTTATTTGGAAATAGGATCTTTGCAGATGTAATTAATTAAGTTAAGAAGAAATCATACTGGATTAGGTTAAATCCTAATCTTATAAATCCAGTGACTACTGTCTTTATAAGAAGAAAAAAACAGAGACACAGACATATACCAACAGAGGGAGAAGGCCATGTGAAAATAGAGGCAAAGATCTGCATCTGCTGTTCAAGGAATGTCAGGGATTGCTAGTTACCACCATAAACTCTTAAGAGTCAAGGAAGTTTCCTCCCCTTGAGCTTGCATAGAGAGCTTGGCCCTACTAAAACCTTGATTTCAGATTTCTAGCCTCCAGAACTATGATTTTTAAATCACCCAGTTTATTATGTTTTGTTATAACCGTGCTTGGAAATTAATGTACACGCTATGGCTCATTTTCAACAGAGAAGTCAGTTATCCTTCTGTAATATAAGGTCAAGTCCTCTTTTGCTCAGACCCTTCAGTGACTTACCCTTTCACTCTGATTAAATACCCAAGTCCTTTCAAAGTCTATAAAACTCAACATTATCTGCATCCACCCATATCAACTCTCAGACCACATCTCCTTTGCTCCTCTTCACCTACACTTTACTATATCTTGATTATATCAGGCATGCTTGCACTCTAGAGCCTAGACTGCCTCGTGTAAGATCCTCTCCTCTGGATACCTAAAGAGCATTTCTTTCAACTCTTTACACAGAGAGTTCCTTCGTAATAAGACTCACACTGATCTACCTTATTTGAAATTGTAATCAGCTCCCTGCTGTGACCCCACTCTTTACTTTTACCCTCCCCTATTTTTCTTCCATAGCAATATGATCTTCTAATATATCAGATTATTTATTTATTTTTAAATATTTGTTATCTATTTTCTTTCACCCCTCACATAAACATCATAAGGGTTGTGATGTTTGTTTGGCATGTAGGAAGTATTCAAACACTTTTGAATTAATTTATTCATTCAATAATATTTTGGTGCATACCATGTGTTACATAGTGATCTTTCCCTATTTTCATGTACTGCATTTTCTTCTGTGCTATATATAGTTATAGTTCATGGAAGGACATTTTAAACATTTTTAATAGCTACCTTACAGGGTTACTATGAGTATTTTGTGAGTTGATAGATGGAATGTACCTAGAAAGATTCTGGCATGTATTAAGTGATCCATAAACGTTACTTTTTAAATTTAAATGTTTACTTATTTATTTAATTTTTTAAAAGATTTTTTTACATTTATTTATTTTTGAGAGACAGAGAGAGACAGAGTGCAAGTGGGGAAGGGACAGAGAGAGAAAGAGACACAGAATCTGAAACAGGCTCCAGGCTCCAAGCTGTCAGCACAGAGCCCGAGGCGGGGCTTGAACCCAGAATAGTGAGATCATGACCTGAGTGGAAGTCAGTCGCTCAACCGACACAGCCACCCAGGTGCCCTTTATTTATTTAATTTTTATTTTAATTCCACTGTAGGTAATATACACTGGAATTTACAATAGTTATATTGGTCTCAGGTATACGATATAGTGATTCAACAATTCCATACATCACCTAGTACTCATCACTACAAGTGTAATTCTTAATCCCCATCACCTATTTCAACCATCCCCCCCATACACCTACCCTCTGGTACACATCAGTTTGTTCTCTACAGTAGGAGTCTGTTTTAAGTCTCTTCTTGGTTTGTTTCACTCTCTCTTTTTTCTTCCTTTGTTCATTTGTTTTGTTTCTTAAATTCCACATATGAGTGAAATCATATGGTATTTGTGTTATATATACACATTATATATACACATTATATATACACATTATATATAATATAATAATATACATAATATAATATAATATATTATTTATAATATATTTATATATATATATTTATATATATATTTATATATATTTATAATATATATATATAATATATAATATATAATATATATATACCACATCTTCTTATAGGAGATTAGTGGGACTGGGTTGGTGGGAGAATAAACACAATTAATGGATTTCTTTGATTTTCAATTAAGTGTATTATTAGATATTGATACATTAAATTCCATATTTGAGTGAAATCATATGGTATTTGTCTTTCTCTGGCTGAATTATTTTGCTTAGCATAATACACTTAAGTTCCATCCATGTCATTGCAAATGGCAAGATTTCATTCTTTTGGAGTAATATTCCATTGTATATATATTATATTATATACATATACACATATGTGTACACACACATATATATTATATAATATATATACACATATAGACATGTGTACACACACACACACAAAACACCTCTTCTTTTTTTTTTTTTTGCAGATACACAGAGAACAATTTTATTTATTTATTTATTTATTTATTTATTTTTTTTATATATATGAAATTTATTGACAAATTGGTTTCCATACAACACCCAGTGCTCATCCCAAAAGGTGCCCTCCTCAATACCCATCACCCACCCTCCCCTCCCTCCCACCCCCCATCAACCCTCAGTTTGTTCTCAGTTTTTAACAGTCTCTTATGCTTTGGCTCTCTCCCACTCTAACCTCTTTTTTTTTTTTTTTCCTTCCCCTCCCCCATGGGTTCCTGTTAAGTTTCTCAGGATCCACATAAGAGTGAAACCGTATGGTATCTGTCTTTCATATGGTATGGCTTATTTCACTTAGCATCACACTCTCCAGTTCCATCCACGTTGCTACAAAAGGCCATATTTCATTTTTTCTCATTGCCACGTAGTATTCCATTGTGTATATAAACCACAATTTCTTTATCCATTCATCAGTTGATGGACATTTAGGCTCTTTCCATAATTTGGCTATTGTTGAGAGTGCTGCTATGAACATTGGGGTACAAGTGCCCCTATGCATCAGTACTCCTGTATCCCTTGGGTAAATTCCTAGCAGTGCTATTGCTGGGTCATAGGGTGGGTCTATTTTTAATTTTCTGAGGAACCTCCACACTGCTTTCCAGAGCGGCTGCACCAATTTGCATTCCCACCAACAGTGCAAGAGGGTTCCCGTTTCTCCACATGCTCTCCAGCATCTATAGTCTCCTGATTTGTTCATTTTGGCCACTCTGACTGGCGTGAGGTGATACCTGAGTGTGGTTTTGATTTGTATTTCCCTGATAAGGAGCGACGCTGAACATCTTTTCATGTGCCTGTTGGCCATCTGGATGTCTTCTTTAGAGAAGTGTCTATTCATGTTTTCTGCCCATTTCTTCACTGGGTTATTTGTTTTTCGGGAAAACACCTCTTCTTTATCCATTTATCAGTTGATGGACATTTGGACTCTTTCTTTTTTTTTAATTTTTTTTTTCAACGTTTATTTATTTTTGGGACAGAGAAAGACAGAGCATGAACGGGGGAGGGGCAGAGAGAGAGGGAGACACAGAATCGGAAACAGGCTCCAGGCTCTGAGCCATCAGCCCAGAGCCTGACGTGGGGCTCGAACTCACGGACCGCGAGATCGTGACCTGGCTGAAGTCGGACGCTTAACCGACTGCGCCACCCAGGCGCCCCTGGACTCTTTCTTTAATTTGGCTATTGTTGATAGTGCTGCTATAAACATTGGGGTGCATGTGCCACTTTGAATCAGTATTTTCCTATCTTTTGGAAAATACCTAGTATTGCAATTGCTGGGTGATAAGGTAGTTCTATTTTTACTTTTTGAGGAACCTCCATACTGTTTTCCAGTGTGGCTATACCAACAATGTAAGGGGTTCCCTTTCTCCACATCCTTACCAACATCTGTTGTGTCCTGAGTTGTTCATTTTAGCCCTTCTGACAGGTGTGAGGTCGTATCTCATTGTGGTTTTGATTTGTATTTCCTTGATGATGAGTGATGTTGAGAATTTTTTCATGTGTCTGTAAGCCATTTGCATATTTTATTTGGAGAAATGTCTATTCATGTCTTCTGCCATTTCTTAATTGTATTGTTTATCTTTTGGGTGTTGAATTTGATAAATTCTTTATAGATTTTATATACTAGCCCTTTATCTAATAAGTAATTTGCAAATATCTTCTCTCATTCTGTAGGTTGCCTTTTAGTTTTTTTCATTGCTTTATTTGCTTCATTTCAGAAGCTTTTTATCTTGACGAAGTCCCAATGGTTAATTTTTGCTTTTGTTTTGCTTGCCTCCAGAGACATGTCTAGTAAGAAGTTGCCGCAGCCAAGGTCAAAGTTGTTGCCTGTGTTCTCTTCTAGGATTTTGATGGTTTCCTGTTTCACATTTAGGTCTTTCATCCATTTTGAGTTTATTTTTGGCTATATGCATAGGAAAGTGGTCCAGTTTCATTCTTCTGTATGTCGTTATCCAGTTTTCCTAACACCATTTGCGGATGAGAATTTTTTTTTCCACTGGATATTTTTTCCTGCTTTGTTGAAGGTTAGTTGACAATAGAGTTGTGGGTCCACTCCTGGGTTCTATATTCTGTTCCGTTGACCTATGTGTCTGTTTTTGTGCCAGTACCATATTGTCTTGATGATTACAGCTTTATAATATAGATTAAAGTCCAGAATCATAATGCTTCCCACTTTGCTTTTCTTTTTCAACATTACTTTGGTTATTTAGGTTCTTGTGGTTTGGTTCCATACAAATTTTAGAATTGTTTTTTCTAGCTCTGAAAGAGTTGGTGTTATTTTGACAGGGATTGCAGTGAATGTGCAGAGTGCTTTGGGTAATACAGACATTTGGACCATATTCGTGCTTCCATTCCATGAGCATGGAATGTTTTTCCATTTATTTGTGTCCTCTTCAATTTTTTTCACAAGTTTTCTATAGTTTTCAGAATACAGATCTTTGACTTCTTTGGTTAGGTTTATTCCTATGTATCTTATGGGTTTTGATGCACTTGTAAATGGGATCGATTCTCTGATTTCTTTTTCTGTTGCTTCATCATTGGTGAATAGCAATGCAACAGATTTCTGTACATTGATTTTATATTCTGTGACTTTGCTGAATTAATGTATTGGTTCTAACAATTTTTTAGTGGAGTCTTTTGGGTTTTCTACATACAGTATCATGACGTCTGCAAAGAGTGAAAGATTGACTTATTCCTTCCTAATTTGGGTGCCTTTTATTTCATTTTGTTGCCTGATTGTTGAGGCTAAGACTTCCAGTACTAGGTTAAATAACAGTGGTGAGAGTGGACATCTTTGTCATGTTCCTGACCTTAGGGGAAAAATGGAGAGATTTCCCCATTGAGGATGATTTTAGCTCTGGGTCTTTCATATGTGGCCTTTATGATGTTGGGGTCTGTTCCTTCTATCCCTACTTTCTTGAGGGTTTTTATCAAGAAAGGATGTTGTATTTTGTCAGATGCCTTTTCCACATCTATGACAAGATCATATGGTTACTACCCTTTCTTTTATTGATGTGGCGTATCACATTGATTGATTTGAGGATATTGAACTACCCCTGCAACCCAGCAATAAATCTCACTTGATTGTGGTGAATAATTCTTTTAATGTACTGTTGGATTTGATTTGCTAGTATCTTGTTGAGAAATTTTGCATCCATGTTCATCAGAGATATTGGTCTGTAGTTCTTTTTAGTGGGGTCTTTGTCTGGTTTTGGAATCAAGGTAATTCTGACCTCATAGAATGAGTTTGGAAGTTTTCCTTCCATTTCTATTTTTTGAAACAGTTTTAAAAGAATAGGCATTAACTCTTCTTTAAATATTGAATAGAATTCTCCAAGGAAGCTATTGGGCCCTGGACTCTTGTTTGGTGGGAGATTGTTGATTACTGATTAAAGTTCTTTGCTGGTTATGGGTCTGTTCAAATTTTCTATTTCTTCCTGTTTCAGTTTTAGTGGTTTATATATTTTTAGGAATTTATCCATTTCTTCCAGATTGCCCAATTTGTTGGCATATAAGTGGCTTATAATATTCTCAAAATTGTTTGTATTTCTGCAGTATTGGTGGTGATCTCTCCCTTTTCATTAGTGATTTTATTTATTTGGGTCCTTTCTCTTCTCTTTTTGATAATCTGGTTAGGGGTTTACCAATTTTTTAGTTCTTTCAAGGAACAAGCTCCTAGTTTCATTGATCTCTTCTGCCTTTTAAAATTTCTATCTTATTTATTTTTGCCCGAATCTTTATTATTTCCCTTCTTCTGCTGATTTTCAGCCTTGTTTGCTGTCTTTTTTCCCCCAGCACCTTTAGGCATAATGTTAGGTTGTATATTTGAGACTTTTCTTTCTTCTTGAGGAAGATCTGTATTGCTATACACTTGTCTCTTATAACCTACTTTGCTGCATCCCAACGGGTTGAGACTGTCATGTTTTCATTTTTGTTTGCTTACATGCATTTTTTTAAACGTCCTTTAATTTCCTGGTTAGCCCATTCATTCTTTAGTAAGATGTTCCTTAATCTCCAAGTATTTGTGGTCTTTCCAATTTTTTTCTTGTGGTTGACTTCAAGTTTCATGCCATTGTGGCCTGAAAATATGCATTGTATGATCTCAATCTTTTTGTACTTGTTGAGGGCTGTTGTGACCCAGTATGTGATCTATTCTGGAGAATGTCCCATGTGCACTTGAAAAGAATGTGTATTCTGCTGCTTTAGGATAAAATGTTCTGAATATATCCCTTAAGCCCGTGTGGTCCCAGTGTGTCATTCAAAGCCATTGTTTCCTTGTTGGTTTTCTGCTTAGATGATCTGTCCATTGCTATAAGTGGAGTGTTGAAGTCCCCTACTATTATGGTATCTTTATCAATGAGTTTCTTTATGTTTGTGATTAATTGACTTACATATTTGTGTTCTTTCATGTTGGGGGCATAAATATTTACAATTGTTGGATCTTCTTGGTGGATAGACCCCTTAATTATGATATAAGGCCCTTCTTCATCTCTTGTTACAGTCTTTATTTTAAAATCTAGTTTGTCTGATATAAGTATGGCTATTCCAGCTTTCTTTTGATGACCATTAGCATGATAAATCATTCTCCATCCCTTTCTTTCAATCTGCAGGTATCTTTAAGTCTAAAATGAGTCTCTTGTAAGCAGCATATTGATGGGTCTTGTTTTCTTATCCATTCTGATACCCTATGTCTTTTGATTGGAGCATTTAGTCCATTGACATTAACAGTGAGTACTGAAAGATATGAATTTAGTGCCATTGTGTTGCCTGTTGAGTTGGTGTTTCAGATCAGGAACATTTTGTTTACCTTCCTTCTTATTTCTACTTCATCTATCTGATACTTGCTCAACCTGTTAGGTGTTAGTCTAGAGATTTCAAGTTTCCTAAGAACATTTTTCTAATCAGTGCTAATTTCCCCCCTAACAACACTAGCTCCATCCAAATGAGATGTATCTCTTGTGTGCTTCTATGGCATCTTGCCTTTCATTCATCATAACATTTACCACAGTAAATTACTGTTGCCTGTTTATTTCTCAGGGTCTCAAGGGCTGAGCCAGTGTCTTGCACATCTCTATATTCTATTCCCTTAATGCTATGCTTAGTATACCTTAGGAAGCAGGCATATAAAGATTTGCTAGATGAAGGATCAAACTTTAAAAAAATTTCCCACTTTATAACAAGAGAAAATGCTCTCAGCATTTTGTTCAATTATGTCTAAAGACAAAATTCAAATCTTTTTAAAAAATTTTTTTAAACATTTATTCATTCATGAGAGACAGAGAGCACAAGCAGGGTAGAGGCAGAGAGCTGTCAGCACAGAGCCCGACGCGGGGCTCGAACCCACAAGCTGTGAGATCATGACCTGAGCCGAAGTCAGACGCCCAACCAACTAAGCCACCCAGGCTCCCTGACAAAATTCAGATCTTAATGTCAAATATCTTCATAAAAATAACAAGATTAAAATATTAAAAATATTTTTTTCTTCAAAAGAAATTATTTATTAACTTTGGGTTGCTTCAGTGGATATAATCATTGGGCATTTTAGGGACCAGTACTTGAGGCTGATATATCAAAGAACATATAAGGAGGAATATTGGCCTTAATTATTTAGAGTCTAGGTCATTTTCTTAGATTGAGGTAGAGAGGAAAATTTCTCTGGGGTTATTACAAACTGAGAGCTAGAAAGGATATCTGACACATGTATGGAACGCAATGACTCCAGGACTCTCAGATTTACTTAGAAACTTGGGAAGAATAGAATTATCTACAAAAATAATTATAAGTCTGTTAGTCCTAAATCATAAGAGGAACAAGAGGAGGGAGAAAGGAAAAGGGAGGATGAGATAGACTTCAGATGGGGAAGAGGAGAAATTATTTTTGTAAGAAAGATTAAGAGATTAGATGTTAAGGTACATAGATATGAAAGGATAAAAAAACACAGGTACTCAACTCCTTTTAGTTAGAGGGTTATTTTAGTTATTCCTAGATAAAACAAATGATGTGAGGTGAGATCTCAAAGACAAAATTCAACAGACTGACTCAGAGTTTGTCTACGACCATGAAACAATTGAGAAATGCCTTGTTAAAGTTGCAGACTGGGAGTCAATTTCAAGAGCTTTGAGGGAGTCTTCCTTGGATGACTGGAAAGTCTATACTAATGATTACAGAAAATTTAGATAAGCCTGAGGGAGCTAAGTTTCAAATTTTACTCCTAATCATCTTGAGAATTATTAAATGAGTTTCAAGGTGACCACAGTTATTTTAAGAAGGAAAACACATGCTTGATAAGTTCCTTGATTAGAAATTTATAACGTTTTAACTCTATGAGAATATGCATTGATTAAGAGGCACATTAAAAATGAGTCAAACAGGACCAATACAGACAAATAAAGTCCTGTATTAAAGTTGGACTGATGGAAAACTGTTTCCTCTGTGGAATAGCATTGAACTCTGTTCAAGGAGTTGAAGAAAGGAAGAATTTATTTGAACAATAGATGTCTGTAGCAGACCTTGGACTTAATGACTGCATATCTCTCACTGTGGAGAATGCTATAAGACATAATCTAGAGTTACAGAAAACAATTTGAAGGTAGAGAAGCAAAAGAAAAAAGAAACATATTGAATCAGTAAAGAGAATTATTGTTATTACTTTGTGTGGTAGAAGAGGAACTGACACAGCCTAAAGATCATGCTGAAATGATCAAAACCCACTTGGCCTTTCTTAAAAGGACTAGGGGAGCTACAGTGGGATGTGGAAGGTTGGAAATGTGTTCCATTATTATGAGGAATAAGGTAGTAGAAAGAAGAGTTTCTACTTCTAGTGAATTGGTGCAGGTTATAATAGGTTGGGGAATTCTAAAACTGAAGTAATTAAAAACTTAGGGGACACAAACATGCCAGATTATAGACACAACAAGTGTTATGGGGGTCACAAGATTTTAAAACATAGAACTATGAAGTGATTGTCTAGTGGAAACAAATGTGGGGACCAAGGTCCTTGGGGATCAAGGACCAAGTCCTGCTTGGGGTGAAGATTAATATGCTGAGGGAATTCTAGACTGGGAAGTAATAACACCTGCTTATTTAATATAGAAATTCTTCCAGGGATGCAAGACACAATGAAGATCAAGTGCTTAGGACTGTAGGAAATATAAGAAATTTGTTTGGAGGAAGGTAGAATAAGAGAGTGGTGGCTGCTGATGCTGCTAGGAAATTTGTAACTTATAATTTGTATTCCATATTGGAGCCTACACTAAAGGATAAAAGGGAGCCTTATGATAGGCTAAGAGGTGAATCCTAGAAGTACTGTCATTGCAAATTTCTACAAGTTTTTAAATTAAATATAGAAAACAAATTATGAATAAAAGCCATCCTGACTTTCTAGAAGATAAACAGTAGACTCTGGGATCTACAGATTGGTGAGTTTAACATGGATTATCATTATGATAAAAAAAATAAGTGAATAACTGGTTTGAACAAGTAGAAGGAATTGATGATTAGTCATTAGTTTTCTAAAGACAATTTATTTTATAAGTTTATTCATTTGTTGAGTCATTCATTCTCAATAAATGGTTGACTGAAATTGGTTGAATACCAATTCAGGTGTAGATATGGATGTCTTTGGAAGAGCAGAGCCCAAGGGAGACAAGTGGTAAAAACCAAAAATAGATAAATTAGTGAATAAAAAAGATAATCACAGATTATGGAAGATGTTATAAAGAAAATAAGCTGAGAGGGGAGTAAGGTAATGCTCTGAGGGTATTAAGATTGGGTGGCTAGGAAAGGGCTTTCTGAAGAGAGAACTTTGAATTGAATTAGGGAGAATGAGAAAGAACCAGCTGTGCAAACACCAGTGGAAGAGGGAAAAGCATTATCAAAGACTCACAGAAAGGAATTAGTGTGAATAACTGAGTAACATAAGGCAGATCAATGTGTCTGAAGTACAGTGAGAAAAGGAATAAGAAAGGAGTCAAGTAAACCTTGAAAGGAAGAGAGAAATCAAGGCACATAGTGCCTTGTGGGTCAAGATGGGGAATTCAAATTTATTCTTTATTTTATTTTATGTTTATATCTTATTTTTTAGGGAGAGCAATCAGGGGAGAGAGGCAGAGGGAGAGAGAGAGAGAATCATAAGGGGACCCCACACTCAGCATCGACACTAACATGGGGCTTGATCACATGATGCTGGGATCATGACCTGAGCTGCAATCAAGAGTTGGATGCTCAACCAACTGACCCATCCAGGCACCCTGAAAAATTTATTCCAAGAGCAGTGGGAAGTTATGGACATTTCATGTAGGAGAGTGATCTGATATAATTTATATTTTAAGTGACTACTTTGTGGAGAATATTTCCAAGATGGGTGGGGGAAAAATGGAGGCAGGGAAACAAGATAGGAGCTTCTTATAGAGGCTTAGGCAATAAGTGATGGTGGTTTAGACTAAGATCATGACAGTGGACAGGAAGTGATGGCTTAAAAATATATGTTGGAGATGGAACAAAGAAGTTGAGCTGATTGATTGGATACAGGAAATAAATGAAAGGAATCAAGGGCAGCTCTTAGACTTTTGGCCAGAGTAACTGAGTGAATAATGATTTTCTGTGACACAGGAGGATTAGGTTTGTTGGAAGTAGGAGGTAGGAGTAGGAGGTAGGAGGTAGGACTCAAGAGTTGGAAAATTAAAAAAAAAAGTTGGACAATGTAATTTAGAGAAATCTATTAGATATCTAATTAGGGTGGACAGTTGTCTATAAGAATCTGAAACTCAGTGTGAACTTCAGAACTAAAGTGGTATATTTGGGAGCTGGGAACATATAAGATTTATTTAAGGGCATGGGAATCAACAAGAGCACCAGCCCAAGATGAAATCCAGTTTTTGGTGGTTGGGTGAGAAGGACATTGAAAAGCCATGGAAGAGAGGGAGGAGGCAAATCAGGAAAGGTGGAGGAATAAAAACTAAGAGAGAGGTACTTCTCAAGAAGGTATGATCAGATTTCAAGTGATACTAAGATGATGAATATGAAGACAGGGAAAAAATAATTCTACTATCACTTCCATTTAGCCTGTGGACTTCTTGCTATTCAAGGACTTGTCCTACAATAATCTCTTTATTTTGAATTATGAACTTCTATCTCTTTCAGAAGCATGAGCCTTAATATCACTCATCTAAAAGAATTCCTTGAATGCTTGTTCTTCTCAACCACTTCCCATTATCATTGATTCTCTTCATAGAACATTTTGTTAGAAATTGCAAATTGGTCCTTCAACCCCACCATTCTATTGAAATGGCTTTTATTATTATCTCAAATCACTTCCACTTTGCCATATTGAATAAAGAATTCTCTGTCTTCATTTAAAATGAAAGTCCCAGCAACATTTGACATACTTTACCAGAACATTTATATTTGTTTCCTTAAAACCATGTTCTGTAAGTTTTCCTCCTACCTCATTGGTTTCTACTCTTCATTATGTTCTGCTGGCTTCTCTTTGTCCCAGTTTCTATAGTTAGCATGCTTAAGGGCTAGATCTTGGGCCCTTGGCTTATATACCACCTGTAATGCTACCTAAATATGTATTGTTAGCCTCAACATTTCCACTGAGGCTTACAATTAATTCTCCATGACACTTAAACCTACATTTCCAACTGCTATCTCAAAATTATCATGTCTAGGACAGAACTCTTGATTTCCTATTCTTCCAAATCTGCATGAAATATGTTCTTCTCTGGTCTTCCCCATTTAAATTAAAACCTCTATTTCATTCATCTTTTTTATTATGGCCAAATTTTTTGAGTATTTTCAATTCATCAATAAGTCATGTTGGCTTTTCTTCAAAATATTTTCTGAAGCTCATCATTTAAAAATGTATTGTTTTTTTTCATGCTTTCTTAGTACCTATACCCTAAAAGAAGACCCTCCTGTTTTTTTTTTCCATTTCTGTTCTTGCCTCCTTTTTCTCCATTTCTTACAGAGTAGCAATATTGTTCCTCTAAAAGGGAGATTCAGATTATATAACTCTTTCTTACAGTGTTGTCTTGTCTTTTTTTTTATATCCAGCATTTCATTTTATTTCTTACGATTTTCATCTTTCTGTTTACATTGCACTTCTGTTCTTGCATGCTATTTACTTTATTCATCATAGCCCTTAATGTATTAGTCATAGTTGTTTTAAATTCCTACTCTAATAATTACAGCATCCTTGCCATTTCTGGTTCTGATGCTTTCTTTGTCTGTTCAAAATGTGCTTTTTGCTTTTTTTTTTGATAGGCCTTCGCCCTACCAAGAATAATTGACATACAATATTGTATTAGTTTCAGATGTACAGCATAATCATTTGATATTTGTATACATTACAAAATGGCCAGTACCATATTGCTTTGATAGTATAGCTTTGTAGTATAATTTTAAATCTGGGAGCATGATACTTCCAACTTTGTTCTTTTTTCTCAAGATTACTTTGGCTATTAGTGTTCTTTTGTGGTTCCACACAAATTTTAGTATTCTTCATTTTAGGTCTGTAAAAAATGCCATTGGTATTTTGGTGGGGATTGCATTGACTCTGTAGCTTGCTTTGGGTAATATGAACGTTTTAACAATACCAATTTTTCAATCCATGAGCATGGAATATCTTTCCATTTGTTTTTATTATCTTCAGTTTCTTTGATTGGTGTTTTATAGTTTTCAGAGTACAGGTCTTTCACCTCCTTGGGTAAGTTTGTTCCTAGGTATTTTATTCTTTCTGGTGCAGTTGTAAATGGAATTGTTTTCTTAATTCTTCTTTTACTATTTTGCTATTAATGTATAGAAATGCAACAGATTTCTGCAAAAAGAATGAAATCCTGCCATTTGCAATTATGAGGATGGAACTAGAGAGTATTATGCTAAATGAAGTTAGTCAGAGAAAGACAAATATCATATGACTTCACTCATACAAGGACTTTAAGATATAAAACAGATGAACATAAGGGAAGGGAAGCAAAACTAATATAAAAACAGGGAGGGGGACAAAACATAAGAGACTCCTAAATATGAAGAACAAACAGAGGGTTACTGGAGGGGTTGTGGGGGGGGATGGGCTAAATGGGTAAGGTGCATTAAGAAATATACTCCTGAAATCATTGTTGCCCCATATGCTAACTAACTTGGATGTAAATTAAAAAAATAAATAAAAACAAAAAGAAGAAATGCAACAGATTTCTGTATATTTCTGTATGTTTTGTATCTTGCAACTTTACTAAATTCACTTATTACTTCTAATAGATTTTTGGTGGAGGCTTTAGGGTTTCTATGTATACTATCATGTTATCTGCAAATAGTGACAGTTTTACTTCTTCCTTTTCAATTTGGATGCCTTTTATTTCTTTTTCTTGCTTAATTGCTGTGGCTAGGACTTCCAATACTATATTGAATAAACGTGTCAAGCATGGGCATCTTTATCTTATTCCTGATCTTAGGGAAAAATCAGCTTTTCACTGTTGGGTATGATGTTACTTGTGGGTTTGTCATATGCAGCCATTATTACATTTAGGTATGTTCCCTTTATACCTACTTTGTTGAGAGTCTTTGTTATAAATGGATGTTGAATTTTGTCAAATGTTTTTTCTGCATCTGTTGAGATGATCAAATGATATTTACCCTTCATTTTGTTAGTATGGTATATCACATTGATTGATTTGCAGATGTTGAATCATCCTTGAAATTCTGGAATGTATTCTACTTAATCATGGTGTATGATCCTTTTAAAGTATTGTTGAATTCAGTTTGCTAATATTTTGTTGAGGATATTTTGCTTCTATGTTTGTCAAGGTTATTGACCTGTAATTTTCTTTGTTGCAGTATCTTTATTTGGTTTTGGTATCAGAATAATGCTGGCCTCATAGAATGAGTTTGGGAACATTCTTTCCTCTTCAGTTTTTTGTCATATCCTTTTGAGGATAGGGATTAACTCTTCTTTAAATGTGTGGTAGAATTCATCTGTAAAACTGTCTGGTTCTGAACTTCTGTTTTTTGGGAGTTTTTTGATTACTGATTGTACTTCTCTACTAGAAATTGGTCTGTTTAGATTTTATATTTCTTCCTCATTCAGTCTTGGTAGGTTGCATGTGTCTAGGAGCTTACCCATTTCTGTAAGGCAGTCCCCCTCTCTTTTTTTTTCTTGATGAGTCCAGCTCTAGGTTTATCAATTTTGTTTATTTTTCAAGAACTACCAGCTCTTAGATTGATTGATCTTTTTATTACTTAAAAAAGTTTTTAGTCTCGGGGCGCCTGGGTGGCGCAGTCGGTTAAGCGTCCGACTTCAGCCAGGTCACGATCTCGCGGTCCGGGAGTTCGAGCCCCGCGTCAGGCTCTGGGCTGATGGCTCAGAGCCTGGAGCCTGTTTCCGATTCTGTGTCTCCCTCTCTCTCTGCCCCTCCCCTGTTCATGCTCTGTCTCTCTCTGTCCCAAAAATAAATTTAAAAAAAACGTTGAAAAAAAGAAAAAAAAGTTTTTAGTCTCATTAACTTTCACACTGATCTTTATTATTTCCTTCCTTTTACTAGCTTAGGACTTTGTTCTAGTTCCTTCAGGTGTAAAGTTAGATTGTTTATTTGATTCTGCTTGTTTCTTGAGGTGGGCCTGTATCACTATAAACTTCACTCTTAGGACTGCTTTTGCTGCATCCTGTAGGTTTTGGAATGTTGTGTTTTTATTTTCATTTGTCTCCATGTATTTCTTAATTTCTTCTTTGATTTCTTCATTACTTATTGGTTGTTAAGTAGTATGTTGTTTACTCTCTGCATTTTTTTCCTAGTTTTATTCTTGTAATTGATTTCTAGTTCATACCATTGTGGTTGGAAAAGATACTTGATATGATTTTCGTCTTATCTGGAGACAGTTTTGATTGTCATGATGGGTGGAAGTTTGCTACTGCCACGTAGTTGGTAAAAATCTAAGATGCAACTAAACATCCTACAAACCACAGGACAGTGCCCCCCCCCCCCCCCCCCCCAGTACAAAGAATGATCTGGACCAAAATGTTAATAGTGGGAAGGTTGAGAAACCCCTCTATAGACAATACTTCTTAAACTTTAATATGCATCATAATCACCTGGAGAACTTCTTAAAACTTATTTTTATGTTGGGTCCCCAAAGTTTCTGAATTGGAAGGTTTGGAGTGGGGCCTGAGAATTTAAGTACAGATAGCACTGATGCTGCTGGTCAGAAGGCCACATTTTAATAACCACTGCTATAGGCTAATATTTTAAGAGAAATTAAAAAAAACCTAAAATAAACAAACAAACACAATGAAGGTATGTAAAAGGTCTGGTATCCTCACATTTCTTTGGTTTATTTTCCTCTTTATTTTTAATTATATAACCACTTTGTGAATATCATCATAGTGCACAGCACATGTATTGATTCCTTTAACTATTAACATTTTTATGGTTCAAAACAATTGCATCACTCCAAAAAAAAATGTTCTTGGGCTATCCCTTTGTAGTCACATCTTTCTTTTACCCCTAATCTCTGGAAAACCAATGATATGTTCATGGTCACTGTAACTCTGAGAATCTCATGTTTATGGAAGCATATAGTATGTAAACTTTGAGACAGTTTATTTCACTTAGCCTAATATCTTTGAGACTTAGTCAAGTTATTGAGTGCCTCAATAGTTCTTTTTTTTTTATCATAGGGTGTTCCATTATGTAGATATACCATAGTTTTTGTTGTTGTTTGTTTTAATCTACTTGCTTGTTGATGTACATTTGAGTTGTTTCCAGATTTTGGTGATTATGAATAAGATTGCTATACTCATTTCAGTAGTATATGTTTCTGTGTGAATATAAGTTTTCATTTCTCTAAAGTAAATGCTCAGGAGCAGTGTTATTGAACATGTGTTAAGTGATTGGTTAACTTTATAAGAAACTGCAAAATTATTTTTCAGAGTGACTTTAGCAGTTAACATTCCCACTAGCAATGCATGAGAATTCCAATTGCTCTGCATCCTTGTCAGTACCTGCTGTTGTCAATAATTTTTATTTTAATCGTTCTAATAGGGATGTAGAGGTATCTCAGCATGGTTTCAATTTGCATTTTCCTAATGGAAAATTACCATCATTAGATGGTAAACATCTTTTCATGTGCTTATTTGCTGCCTATATGTAACTTTTTGGTAAAGTATTTGTTCAAGTCTTCTATCCATTTAAAAAATTGGGTTGTTTGTTCTCTTACTGTTGAATTGTGAAAATTATTTGTGTATTCTGGATAGAAATCCTTTGTTAGATATGTAATTTGCAAGTATATTCTTCACTCTGTTCCTTGTCTGTTGCTTGTCTTTTCATTAATTTAATTGTATCTTTTACAGAGAAAAAGCTTTAATTTTTTCCCCTTTATAGATTTGTGTTTTTGGTGTGATGTCTAAGAACTTGCTTGTTTTTTTCTATTTATTCTTTTTTTCCCCTCTTTTGCTGACTACTTATGGATTACTTGAGCATATTTTGTTTCCATTTTATCTTCATTATTGACTTTTTATACATCTATTTCTAATTTTTAAGAGGGTACCCTGGGGCTTACAATATACATTGTTAATTTATCATATCTGTAATTTATCATAGAACATTATGCCACTTCATGTATAGTGTAAAAATCTTAGGACTATGTACTTCCCATTCTGCAGTACTATCCTGTGTGCTATAGTTGTCACACATTTTACTTTTACATGTGTTTATATGTTATAAACTCCAAATATATTGTCTAAAGCAAACATAGTAACTATTATTTTTAAAGTGATTAAAAATAAGACAAAGTCTTTTTAAATTTCTTTCATTTTTATTAGTTTGGGATAATGGTCATGATTTTTCCCAGCTTTTGCTGTTCTGAAAAAGTCTTTGTTTTATCTTTACTTTTGAGATATATTTGGCTGTGTATAGAATTCTGTGTTGACAGCCTTTGTTTCAGCAATTCAATGATGTTACTCTATTGTCTTCTGGCTTGCATTGTTTCTAATGACAAGTCAAGTTATGCTTAGCTTATTTCCTGTTTATGAATGTGTCTTTTTTCCTTTGGATATTTCCAGTGTGTTCTCTTTGTATTTCTTTCTAGCAGTTTGGATATGCTATATGTTGGTGTTTAAAAATTGTATATATCCTGTTTTGAGTTCTTCATGGATCTGTGGTTTGATATCTTTCATTATTTTCTAAATTTGTCACCTATTATCTTATTTCTAATATTTTTTTCTGTTCCATTCTCTTTCTCTTTACCTTTTAGGGTTCTATTTACAAGTATGTAAATCTCTTAGATATTTCTCCCATAGCTCTATAATGGTCTGGTGTTTTGTTGTTTTTACTCTCCCACCCCTGTGTTTTAATTTGAGTGCTTTCTATTGACTTGTCTTCAAATTATGGATTTTCTTTCTTAACAGTATTGAGTCTACTGACAGGCTTTTTAAAGAAGTATTTTTGATGCTATTTTTCTTATTTCTAGCATTTTTTATTTGATTATTTCTTATATTTCTATTCTTCTGCTAAAATTTCCCATTTATGAATGCAGGTTGTTCACCTTTCCCCCCTCCCCCACCCACTAGGTCCTTTTACATTTTAATGATAACTATTTAAATTTGTGCGTCCAATAGTTTCAATACTCAGGTTATTTCTGAGTCTGATTGTGTTGATTGATTTAAAAAAATTTTTGTCTCATAATATTTCATTGAATGTTGGACATCCTATAGAACAAAAGAGACTGAAATTATAATATTTATATTTTAAAATGAGCTTGCTTGTTGTTTAACATAGTGTTGGAAGTTCTAGCATCAGCAGACAACAAAAGGAAATCAAAGGCATCAAAATTGGCAAAGATGAAGTTAAGTTTTCACTTTTTGCAGATGACATGATATTATACATGGAAAATCCGATAGACTCCACCAGAAGTCTGCTAGAACTGATACATGAATTCAGCAAAGTTGCAGGATACAAAATCAATGTACAGAAATCAGTTGCATTCTTATACACTAATAATGAAGCAACAGAAAGACAAATAAAGAAACTGATCCCATTCACAATTGTACCAAGAAGCATAAAATACCTAGGAATAAATCTAACCAAAGATGTAAAAGACCTGTATGCTGAAAACTATAGAAAGCTTATGAAGGAAATTGAAGAAGATATAAAGAAATGGAAAAATATTCCGTGCTCATGGATTGGAAGAATAAATATTGGTAAAATGTCAATACTACCCAAAGCTATCTACACATTCAATGCAATCCCAATCAAAATTGCACCAGCATTCTTCTCGAAACTAGAAAAAGCAATCCTAAAATTCATATGGAACCACAAAAGGCCCCGAATAGCCAAAGTAATTTTGAAGAAAAAGACCAAAGCAGGAGGCATCACAATCCCAGACTTTAGCCTCTACTACAAAGCTGTAATGATCAAGACAGCATGGTATTGGCACAAAAACAGACACATAGACCAATGGAATAGAACTGAAACCCCAGAACTAGACCCACAAACGTATGGCCAACTCATCTTTGACAAAGCAGGAAAGAACATCCAATGGAAAAAAGACAGCCTCTTTAACAAATGGTGCTGGGAGAACTGGACAGCAACATGCAGAAGGTTGAAACTAGACCACTTTCTCACACCATTCACAAAAATAAACTCAAAATGGATAAAGGACCTGAATGTGAGACAGGAAACCATCCAAACCCTAGAGGAGAAAGCAGGAAAAGATCTCTCTGACCTCAGCCGTAGCAATTTCTTAATTGACACATCTCCAAAGGCAAGGGAGTTAAAAGCAAAAATGAACTACTGGGACCTTATGAAGATACAAAGCTTCTGCACAGCAAAGGAAACAACCAACAAAACTAAAAGGCAACCAATGGAATGGGAAAAGATATTTGCAAATGACATATCGGACAAAGGGCTAGTATCCAAAATCTACAAAGAGCTCACCAAACTCCACACCTGAAAAACAAATAAATAACCCAGTGAAGAAATGGGCAGAAAACATGAATAGACACTGCTCTAAAGAAGACATCCGGATGGCCAACAGGCACATGAAAAGATGCTCAACGTCGCTCCTTATCAGGGAAATACAAATCAAAACCACACTCAGGTATCACCTCACGCCAGTCAGAGTGGCCAAAATGAACAAATCAGAAGACTATAGATGCTGGCGAGGATGTGGAGAAACGGGAACCCTCTTGCACGTTGGTGGGAATGCAAATTGGTGCAGCCGCTCTGGAAAGCAGTGTGGAGGTTCCTCAGAAAATTAAAAATAGACCTACCCTATGACCCAGCAATAGCACTGCTAGGAATTTATCCAAGGGATACAGGAGTACTGATTCATAGGGGCATTTGTACCCCAATGTTTATAGCAGCATTCTCAATAGCCAAATTATGGAGAGAGCCTAAATGTCCATCAACTGATGAATGGATAAAGAAATTGTGGTTTATATACACAATGGAGTACTACATGGCAATGAGAAAGAATGAAATATGGCCCTTTGTACCAACATGGATGGAACTGGAGAGTGTGATGCTAAGTGAAATAAGCCATACAGAGAAAGACAGATACCATATGGTTTCACTCTTATGTGGATCCTGAGAAACTGAACAGAAACTCATGGGGGAGGGGAAGGAAAAAAATAAGAGGTTAGAGTGGAAGAGAGCCAAAGCATAAGAGACTCTTAAAAACTGAGAACAAACTGAGGGTTGATGGGGGGTGGGAGGGAGGGGAGGGTAGGTGATGGGTATTGAGGAGGGCACCTTTTGGGATGAGCACTGGGTGTTTATGGAAACCAATTTGACAATAAACTTCATATATTTAAAAAAAAAAGAAAAAAAAGAAAATAAAATGAGCTTGCTTCTTCTCAGGCAGCATATGTAAGATTGAGTCAAACCAGTCAGGAGTTGAACTGAAATTGGGTTTTATTTTTGCTGTGATTACCTTTAATGCAGCACATGCTTTGAATTCTAAAAATACCTTGTACCAAAAGTACAAGGGAATGGGATTGAGCCTTAAGGGGGTGAGATTCTTCTTAGCACTCCTGCACTTCCTTCAAGCTCTGCCTTGTATATATGGCAGGACTTAGTTAAGAGAAAGTGTCCTTTTCCTTACTCAGTGCAGTGTTTTCAACCTTTTTTAAAAACAATTTTATTCACTATGGAGTCTTTTAAGAAACTTTTTTTCCTTTTCTGTCTTATGAAATTTTAATACCAGAGATATATCTGTTTATATATTGTGGCCCTTTGGAAGGTCAATGAATTAATATTTTAGATTTTTTTTTTTTTTTTTTTTTTTTTTAGTTTCAAATAGTGTATGTTGCCCCTTTGAGGAATGCGTTCACTTTGTTGAGAATGTATGGCTCAGTAGTATATGACCTTTAATACTATTAGTTTAAGATCATGGGTTTAGGACTGTTTCTTATTCCTTCCCCCAACATAATTTTTTTCTTCTATTTTTTTTCCCAGCAGCAATGAGCCTTTATCTGTGCTCCAAAGACAATAAACTTTGTTTCCTTTATCCCAGAGGATTAAGGCTTTTGAGAGTAGAGTTGGTGCAGACACAGCTGTTCCCCCCCCCCCACCCCCCCCCCACCCCCCCACCGCTTTCATCATCACTAGGTGATTTCCAACTGCATATCTGCACCAGTCAGGGAAGTTTGGTCTGCTTTCTTGCATAGTTCCTATGCAATGGAATTTTGAAGAAAGTGCCTATGCGAAGGTGTAAATTCTCCTTCTTTGTGCAGGTCATAGAGATTCTATAGTCTCACACTAACCCACACTTAGCCTTCAGAAGTTGTTAAAATTTCATCTGACTTCTTCTTACCTTATTTCTATGGTGATCACCTTCTTTTTCCATAGTTGAAGTAAGTCTGTGTGTTTCCTCTCAGATTTGGACTACTTCGTTGATCTATGACTTCAGTTTGATGGGTTCAAAAAAGGTAATTTTTTAAAAATTTTATCTGGACTTTTCTCATTGTTAACCTTGAAGTAATATTCTTTTCAGCTAGGCAGAAATGGAATTTGATGCTTAACTTTAAAGGTCTTTTATGATAAAAATTTGAAACTGAAGAAAGCCTATAGTTCATTATCTCCATTTTGATTTCCTTTTTAGTCCAGCATTTGTTTAGCAGGATTGAAATTATTTTTAAGTAGATATTATTTGGTGGGGGCATGAGGAGCACTTAGCTTACCCACTTGTTAAATTCTTATACTAAGATTATGCTTTTAAGAATTAGTTGAATTCTCCTCTGTGGCTTTAAAAATAATATTTAAGAGCTCTGTTGGTGACTTGCCTCTCTGGTTCTAACTTTCCATTTTGGAAACATGTCCTATAAAGATTCATCTGCCTCATTTTCATATTCATTTATTGAGCACTTGTGCTATGCCACACACTATCCCAGCTATTAGAAATTCAAAAGATGATTCTTGGTATTTTAGAATGGTGACTCAGTACAGAAGGTAGTAAAAAAAAATAATTAAAATGCAGCATGTAATTACTTTAGAGGAATCTTGGGAACAGTACCTAGGAAAATTTTGGAAACAGTAGTTGAGAAAAGTACCTACCACTGTCCGGGTGTTAGGTGTAACTTTCCAGAAAGATTTTATAAGCAGAGGTCTAAAGGATGAAGATTTAGCTAAGTGAAAGATAGGGGATGAATAGGGAGAATAGTGTTTTGAGTTAGAGAGAAAAGTATGCATAAAATTCCAGAATAGAGTGCAATGAGTTCAGGGGATTGATGACAACTCAGTATTACTAGAATATAGAATGTGGGGTGGGAAAGTGACGAGAGATAAATAAGAGAAAGAGTGACAACATGATGCTGATGGGCTTTATAAATCACAACTTATTTGATATTTGATAATTATATTTGCATGTATTAAAAGTGACTATTGATAAGTAAGTAGATTGGATCAGGGCAAGGTTAGAGTTAGGATATCAGTTAGCAGACTGTTGCAGTAATCCAATCAAGAGATGGTAGTGTTGTGAATGAAAAGAGAAGAGTGGAATGGAAAACATTAGATGAATTAGGAAGGCAGTTTGAGTTTTATAGTAACTGTGTTTGGGTAATAAAAGAGAACAAGGTAATAAAGATGATCTCCCAGCTTCTGGATTGTGGAAGAATTGTGATGAGAGTGGTATGAGTCACTGAGATAGGAGTAAGTTGTAGCTGCAGTAGGTTTTTGAGGTGATGACTCATTTGGGTCACTGAGTGTGAGATACCAATGGCCCAGTGAAGTGCAGATGTCCTGTAGATGGATGGATATATAGGTCTAAGTTTGAGAGCTAGATTTGTAGATATGGTAAGGATAAGTACAAAAATAGTGTTTGAAGCTATAGAAGAGAATATTGAACATGTGTTTGAAGACATTCAAGAGAGATGCAGAAGCTAAGCAACCCATAAAGCAGATGGATACTGATAGACAGCAGAGGGGCAACACGGAGGGTGAAAAGTCATCTGAACTGGGAAGACAATATCTTAAGACAGTGTAATCAACATACAGACTGACAAATGTACATTGGATTGATCTTGGTAGGAATAAATTTAATAGAGGAGTGGGGAGAGTACCAGCTTGTTGTGGGTTGATGAGTAGTGGGAAATAAGGAAGTAGAGATGGTGAATATAGAGAATATTTGGAGAAGTTTAGCTATGAATAAAAGGAAAAGATTGATTTATCACAATGGTTAAACGTACAGGAGCCAATATCATTAATACCTGGATTTGAATGTAGGCTCTGCCACTTAGTGGTTTTATGAAGTTGAGCAAACCAGTTAATCTCTTGAAGACCCAGTTTTCCTCAACACTCAAATAGGGATAATAATATAACTACTGAATAGGATGAATTAAGAATCATATGAAACATATCATATCTTTAATTATTATAAATATACTTAACATAAAGTAGGGTTTTTAACCTCTATTTATTAAACATTTCTATAGTCTTTCTATATGCCAGGCACTGTTTTACATGATTAATAATATTAATTCACCAAGTGTCAGCTATTATTATTGTGAAAGAAGACTTTTATTTTGGGTCTTCTGAGAAGGAGATGCTAAGATGGGATCAGACACAAAAGAGATTTATTAGAGGAAACATCTTGAGGAGAAATGGAAAGGGAGCCAGAGAGCATGGAGAGAGTCTTCATGTCAGCATGCACATTTGACTGCTGTGCAGAAGAGAGGAAAAAAAAAAAAAGCTTGGTAGGGAGACACACTGCAGCTCAGTTCTTAGAAGGTTTTGACTAGGTTGATAGGGAGTCTTCATGCCAAAGTTGCATGTCAGAGGAGTGCCACATCTCATGGGGATGGATTAGTATCCGTGCATTTTTATCCTTGGTGTGCTCAGTCATCTGCTGGGCACAGGTCTCAGAAGGGCAGTCTAGGCACAAACATGGTGGTGGATTCAGAGCCTAGGAACTAGGGATATCAGTCAATGATGCTTCTCACAGCAGGAGATCTAGGTGGCACATTTTCATGGCATCCAGAAAAGCTGAGGATTATTTTTTAAGGGTATACATTTAAATAGTATTAATATGCATGACTATGTAATTTTTTTCCCAGCAGATTTTAACTAGCTGAGTCTGAACATGGAGGTATATAGTTGGAATGATTGATTCAGAGTTGCAAGTTTTTTTCAGGAAGTACTTTGGATAAGGGGCAAGGTGAAGGGAAAAAACACAGTAGTCTAAAATATTAGCTTATTTGAATCAATATTTTACCATATTTGACCACATAAGAGGCAACTTTTACATGGTTCAACCTGTTAGATAATATCAGAGACTATCACCTTTGGCAGGGCTTAATGTTAGTTGTTTTGTAAAACTTTTATTTAGTCAAAAAACTCTGGTTCATGGTTGAAACAGTTTAAAGTCAATGTAATAGGCCATCCATATTCTCTTGCCAAATCATGCTACAATGATCTAGGACACACACTTGTGTGTTGAGTGACAAAGCCTAGGCCACAATATAAGGCTGGACAGTAATCCCGACTTTGACGTCATTAGCTATATGCTTTTACTTTCATTCAGCCTGGGATTCTGTTACATGTTCTATTTCTTTCTTTCTTTTTTTAAGTTTACTTATTTATTTTGAGAGAGAGGGAGCACATGGATGAGTGTGCGATTGGGGGAGGGGCAGAGAAAGAGGGAGAGAGAGAACTCATCTCAAGAACTGTGAGATCATGAGCCGAAATCAAGAGTCAGATGCTTAACTGAGTCACCCAAGCGCCCCTCTATTTCCTTTTTAAAAATTTCTTCTCCTCTTCTTTTTCCTGTTTTTCTCTGTCTTGTCTTCATCCTCTTTCCATTCCTCCTCCTATCCTTTGTGGCTTTGCTGAAGGACTTATTTTTACATAAATAAAATGGTTACCACCTGCCAGGGAGCAATCACTCTTTTTTCCTAATTAGTTAAATCGATACATACAACATCACTTTGTTTGTTTTTAGTTGCTCTCATTTAAATTGTGTTGCTTCTTATGCTTGGGGACTTTGGGCAAGTATTTCTGAGTCCATGGTTGTACAAGTGGTTTAGGATACTCAGGAAAAATAGGATGCTACTATATCAGATGTTAGTTTAATGCTTTCACTTTTACTTTGGGAAGATAGGAAGTGTTTTCACTGGCAGTTTGTCTAAGGTACAAAAAGATACCACAAATCTATCTCACCTTTTGGAAACTAAGAAATGTGGCAGTCTCTTTTGTATTAAGCAGATTTCCCCACTATTAATCATGATGAATAGTATTAAGTTGAATAAGAACTTGACTTTTCCTGGAAAGTCTTTTAAATGCAGTCTCTGTGGACACCAATACCATGATTCTATCCACGCTTCTTCATCCCCTAATCTTCTTACCTTGATATAATACCCAACTATCCTCTTCAAAAAGATATTTTCCCAGTGAACTGCATAGCAAAGTTGAGGGATTTATTTATTTGTTTGGTTGTTTGTTTGCCAGGAAGTTTTCTCCATTTGTCAGGCCTGCACATATCTTTATCATAAGCTCTTTACATTGTGAAGTAGAATGCTCAAGCAGATGAGTTTGAAAAGCTGCTTGCTTCAGACTATGTGCCTTTAGATCTCTTTAACAGCCTGACATGAACTGCTGTCACTGGGCATTAAGGCAGCTACAATATTGCCTGTCATTAATAGTCTCTGCTACTCTGCTGTCATAATTGCTGACCTTAGCTTGGCCCTCTGCTGTGAATTAGAATTTCTGTTAAGAGGGAATATTAATGAAACAAAGTTAAATTTCTCAGCAGTATGCAATTGGAATTAAAGACAGTCTCCATTTCAGTTTTTAAAAGAGAATGGCTTTGAATCTACACACATTGCTATTATGACTTCAAAATGACAAGCAAGATGCATGAAACAATTATACTTAGAAGCCTGTCTTTTTGAGAATGTTGGGGTAGATATTTTGTTCACTTTACAGAGTTCCTGGAAAAGTTAAAACATTTATTCTGAAGGACTGATATAGATAAATATAAATGATATAAAATAAAGGATATATATAAGACACCAGCTGAAGAATTACTTAATGACAGGTATAAGAGGGAAAAATGTTCTCTTTCATTACCATGTACTTTGCCTATTTTAAATAAAAAAACTGGGATAGGACATTATTTCTTTAGAAATGTACAAATATATAGAATATAGAGCATATTCTATTTTGTTTCTGAATGTGGGTGTTTTTCAATGTTTTACTCTACTTCCAGAAGATACTGTGTACATATATTGAGTGTTCATTTATATATTATATTTTTAGTTGTGTATTTATTTATTTGAGAGAGAGCTTGGGAGGGGCAGGGAGAGAGGGAGAGAGAATCCTAAGTAGGCTCTACCCTGTCAGCACAGAGCCTGATGTGGGGCTCAGTCTCGTGAACTGACCTGAACTGAAATCAAGAATTGGACAGTTAACTGACTGAGCTACCCAAGCGCCCCTCATTTATATTTTTTATAGTGGAAATGAAATAAAAGTTGAATTATGCATCAGGCCAATCATGGAAATGACTATAAGGTTGTTAGAAATATGGCTGGCTTTGGGGACTTGGTAGTTGTGATGTGTTTGAAGTGCTCTATAACCCTTTTTAGGGGTCATACATAATTTTAGAAGTTAAAAACTTAACTTATACTTTAAATCATCTCTTATTGTACTGTTATGTGGGATACCCGATACTATGTAATCCATAATCATAGAACCTAGGAACTGGAGGAAATCTTTTCAATTGTATATTCTAATCACTTCATTTTTTAAACTGGGAACTTTATTTTGAAATTATATCCAATGTTTGGTCATTTATTTCATTGCAAATACTTTATTGCTTCGAATAAATGTTTTGCTTTCGAGATCATTTTCTTAGACTAATTTTCTCTGCTCTTGTCTTACCTAGCTTTGAAGACCATTACTAGTTCACTTATCTTCTTGTGAAGAATATTGACTAGGGTAGTAAAGGTTAATAGCAAGAGGAGTTATGTAATTCATCTGGCATTTCGAGTTTCATTTAATACCTCAACATGATTCTATTACATCTGAACATTACTATGGAACTGAATATTCACAAAGCCTTCAGAAATGGCATTAAGGCTCACTATAAAAATATACATATATATTTAAAATGAGTGATGTTATTAGTCCGGTTCAAATGATGGAAAGATGATAAGATTGACTCATTAGGTGCCCTTAAAGAATTTGTACATGATGACACAGATGATACCTATTTCTCAAATAGCGTACCAGTTTTCACCTAGTAGAGATGTTGCCCCAAGAAGTTATAATATTAAGACACTCTTATAAGCCTGGGTTTGGCCCAAGGATCCAAAAGCTGTCATTCTTACTGTGTTGCCTACCTTCAGTCGTTTCAAAGTGGAAAATTTTTTGCAAGCTAAATAAAGCAATAGGCTTGAATGTGAGATAGTGGGGACAGTGGACTCTAAATGAAGGAAATCTGGCTAGAAAATTTGATTTGACTATCCACCATCAACCATTCTCTCAGAAGTCTACCAGGATAAGGTTTTAGAAATAGTCATCTAGGCTAGGACATGATCAGTTTGGTATCTGTGTTTACTTCTCTGGCAAGAAAACTTGCCTTTCCAATCCCAGTTAAAAGGATTGTGGTTTCAGAAGAAATACAAAATAAAAATTAATATTATAAGACAAAAAATGAAAAGACATGTCAAGCTATTTAATTATCAGGGCAGCTCAAATAATTTGGCAATCATCTTGTAAATATAGAAGTATTTTTCCTCCCCCTCAATCTGGCAGCTATAAAGGGAGCCAAGGAGAAAATTAAAGAAACTTTAGCAAGGTTAGTTAAAGTCTGACCTCCCTGCTCAGACTATGTGCAATCTCCTTAGTAATTGCATTATCATTTGGCCTTCTTTTCTGGGTAGACTGTTGGAGTAGCTGTAGTTCAGTTCGGAATACATATAAAAACAAAGTCAACGTTTAAACTATTGTTAAGATGATAGTAAAGTTAGGCAGTTCTACTAAAGCCTAAAAGGAAAAATGACATTTCATTTTGGTTTCAAAGTATGAGCATTTTTGATATAAACTGTGCTCTGGGAAAAATGCACATTAATAACTAACAAGATTATTTCAAAGTTAAAATTTTGGAGTGTTCAGACAGAAGCCGGGCTGAAGTTTAATTTTAAATTGTCAATGAAAATTGGAGTAAACAAGAAAATTTATAATATAACATTTTAGGAAAATTAATGAGCACAGTAAGATGGCAAGATTGTTTCCAAATATTTTGATATATAGTAATATATAAATACTTTATAGGATTGGAAATCAGTTTCAACTTTTTGTTGGAATACATCCTGCTGTGGTAACATATTAGTACTGGAAATTAGTAAACTTTCAACTACTTAGCATAAAATACAAAATGACCGTCATTAATTTCCATTGTTCTTCTCCTCATTCTGAATTAGGAAGTTGTGGTAAGGTATGTGATTACTCTTGAGACACTTTGCAAATTTTAAATGAACAAATAGCTTATAGTAATATTGTGTTGGTAACAGAGAAATAGATAGGATATATATAAGAATATCTTAAACATAAGTAGAGGAGGGATAATGTGACCCAAAGGTGTCAAAATGCACCCTAGCTGCCAATATGAATGAATGTGGGTTAAAATGGGTTAAAATTTTGGGTTAAATGCAAAAGCCCTCTGATAATTCCAAGCATGTTAAACTACTTTTAGCTAATGGCCTTAGCTAGAATGACTATATCAATTCTGTTTACTCTCAACCTGCCATCTAAGTTGGGGAGCCATTCAGAGAATAAGAAGGGCACTAAATCTCTGGGGAAGAAGGAGGAGGAGGAAAGGAATACTGATCCAGAGTGAACATTGCAGGTAAAGTTTGCTTACTTTGCATGTTAGCTGAGTGTGTATGTATTGATTATGTGGGTATAAAGTGGTAGAAAGTGAGATAAAATTATGCTATCCTACCTTTCAAACCTATGCTATGTTAGATTGTTGCCATGGTGAATATTTTTCCTCTAAGTGACTGCTTAATACTAACTTTAGGTCATGAAATAATTTTGAAATTATGATAAAGTGGCAAAACACTCCCTGCCTTTGACAGAAAGTTACTGTGGCTCAGGGGCAACCAGCATCAAATGTAAACAGTCAAAGTTGTGCCGTTTGATTTTTATTCTAAGACCTACAGCTTGACTTGAACTAAACCCATTATTTCTGTTTGTAACCTAGCAAAGAAGCAGAAGAATTTGGATCCAGCCAATGAAGTCATTATTTGTGAATGAATTATGTTATCTAATAAAGCTTTTGCACAAAGAGAAATATTTAATGGAAACATTGACTTAAGCCATAACAAGTGAAATAAGGAGTTGAGAAAATTATCTGCAATAATTCAGACTTAGAGTAACTTTCTAAACTTTGAGATAATAGAGAAAAAATTATTTGGAATTTTTCTTTTGTGCAGATTATTGTATAATTGCCTTTTCTACTGTGTGTGAATCTGGAAACCACCCATTCATCCCTTTTCTATTCTACAAATGTTCATTGAACACCTACTCTGGCTAAGAACTGGAAATGTGAGGCTGGAGGAACAATATCAACCATACAAAACTTATTGTATTGTGGAACTCTTAGCCTTTTAATAACTGGTTTTGTTACTTTGTAAAATATAAGCATAACATGTATATACCTAAGCAGCTTTAAGGCCTACTCTTGAGATATCAGCCATCAATAATAGAACCAGGGGCGCCTGGGTGGCACTTCACCAAGCTTCTGACTCTTGATTTTGGCTCAGGTGATGATCTCACAGTTCATGAGATTGACATCAGGCTCTGCACTGACAGTGTGTAGCCTACTTGGGATTCTCTCTCTGCCCTTCCTCTGCTCACATGCTCTCTGTCTCACTCAATCTCTCTCAAAATAAATAAACTTAAAAAAAAAGAATAGAACCAGACCAATGGATAGTTTTAAAAACAATTTAAAATATTCATCTAAATCTCTTAAAGCATGCCAAGGTGAGATTGCAGTAGTAAAGCCCAGCTTAGTTTCCCACTCCCTACCATTTCTCGGCAAGTAGGCTCTGTTCCCTACATCTCCAAGCTTCTTCACTGCAAATACCCTAAACTTCTCTCTAGGCCTTTATTTCTCCCTTCCACATCTCTGTATTCTATTCCCTAGTAACTCTGCCTTTACAGACCTCATCAATTCTCCCTTACTCACTTCCCTGACTCTGTACAACAAAGACCACAGCATTGAACTAGGACACACACACACACACACACACACACACACACAGTTTTTTTTTCTGTGTGTGTGTGTGACATAAAACTTATGGAGGAGTATTTGAGTTAGATATTTAGGTTATCCAAAAATTTCAGAAAAGTATATTCACAAATCTGAAAATGTCAATTTTTTAATTGTTTCAGCCACTTAATATGAGTTGAATATGGTAATTTTATATCTCTTTGCCTTGGATCTTTGTAATTGTGGTCTGAAGAAGCACACATAGGCTAAACCATTTTGCAGTTGTAGTGCAGCCAAATAGACTATGATATATGTGCTGTGTTTTTCTGGAAACACATTTAAATAGATATCTTCTTCCCACACTGACACCACAATCTGGTGTATGTTAATGTCCTTTAATCTCTTAAAACCAAAATGTTTTTAAAGACCTCAACTATTTATATTTGGAAAAACTGCTGCTTTGTGCAGTAGCTTGAGTATGTCTCATAAAAATTTTATCGCTAGTGCTAGCTATGTCTATAAGATGTTATGGTGGCATTGAAATCATAATTGTTCTATTGATATCATAATTGCTCTGAAGGACTATTACAGTGTAAATATGCAAGTGCTCCTGACAAGCTACACTGCTAAATGAAGCCACCAAAAACAAGCTAAATGTAACAGTGCAGATATAACAAGCCTGTTGAAGAACTTGTGTTAGAGACAAACCCTTTCTTCTTAGCCAAATGGGTAGGGACTGAGGAAGCAACTTGTTTGTATAAGTTTTAAGAATTAAAGTAAAAACCACAAACCTGGAAAAGGCCTAAGTAGTCATTTAGCTTATCTCTTTTGCTTTTGAGAAGAGAAGATAAAGGGAGCATAAGGATTTATTTTGAGGTATCAGAGCTAGTGGCATAATCAGAACTAGAGTTTAAGGCCTGACTTCTGTTCAGGATTTCCTTCGCTATGTAGTTACCATTCAGTTTCACTGTAACTCCAGGCAAATATACCTGTTTTTAATACATGTTGTCTCTCCATTTTGGGGAAGGTGTTGTTCCTGTCCCATTATGAGATCTTGATTACCGTCTGTGCTGTTCTTAAGATGAGCTGGAGTGTTAACTAACTCAAATGAGCAGAACATTCTTTGCATATAAATGAGAAGATTTGGTGAGGGGTGGAGGAGGAAGGAAATGCTCTTTGAAATAGGATACCCCCCTCCCCAGAGGGTAATTAGGTGATTGTCTGGTGGCAGGTTCTTTCTGTCCATTGCAGGGTAGAGAACAAGAAAGGTTGAGGCAGAGGATTGGTAAAGACAACAGTGGCCTACTAGCCTGGACACTTGATTAAAGGTGGTAATTTGGGGGTGGCCTGCTTGATGGTCCTAGATCATCTTTGCACTGAAAGAGCTAAAGAGTTTTAAATGTTAGATTTCATTATACACATACACACACACATACACATATATATGTGTGTATATGTGTATGTGTATGTATATGTATATGATGTATATGTATATGTATATGTATATGTATATGTATATGTATATATATGGCATGAGTTCATCTGAAACCCAGTGTTCTGATTCAGCTTTCATTGTTTACAGCTCCTTTCCATAAAATTAAGGATGAGGAAGCAACTTCAGGAGAAGGAATGACATCTTAATTTAACGATTTTTTTAATTAGTGATTTAAATTAGTGATTCTTTAGATAGATGCTAAACAGCCATTAACAATTATTTTAAAAGCTACAGTTATGTGAGTGCCTGGGTGGCTCAGTCAGTTAAGCATCCAACTCTTGATTTCAGCTTGGGTCATGATCTCACAGTTTGTCATTTCAAGCCCTGCATTGGGCTAGGTGCTGTCAGCACAGAGCCTGCTTAGGATTCTCTATCTCTCCCTCTCTCTCTGCCCCTCTCCTGCTCGTGTGCTCTCTCTCTCTTTCAAAATAAATAAATATTTAAAAAAAGCTTTAAAAAAGTTACAGTTATCCCTTGTGGGAGAAAGCGAGTGGGCCTTGAGAGGGTAAAATGCAGGACAGTGACTTAGTGGAAGAACACAGATGGCATTTCTTAACAGAGTGACACTTGAGCTAAACTCAAATTAAAGAAGGAGTAGGATGTAACAAGGCACAGAAAAGAGGAAGAACTCTCTAGCAAAGGGCAAAGACCTCAAGATTAGAAAGATCACAGTATGTTTAAGAAACTGAGAAAAAGTTATAGCTGGAAACCAGAGAGCAGAATGAGAGTGGCCCAAAAAGAGACACATGGGAGGTGGGAGGAGGTGAGCAGATGATGCTTAATAATCAAATATTCAACAAACTATATATATAAAAGTATATATATTTGATATAGGTTGATTTTTTTTAAAAAACAGTTAAGTGGGATGACATTTTAAATGAAAAGTTTTATACTTCTAAATATTTTTACTGGAGAGAGATAGTAAGAGAATTTTAAGGAAGAATATATTAGTGTGTGAAGTTAATGACAAGCTCAATACATTAGTTAATTAGTTGTGTTTTTTTAAATGAGTATATTTCAAATTCAGGGAAGATCAATTATTCTATTTAGAAGTAAATGTAACACACACCTAGGTTATAATGGAATATGTTAAATAATGAAATAGATTGATTTCAGTTACCACTATCATTTTTCCAAGCTGAGAGATACTTTTCTTTTCTAATCATTCATTATGATTGGATTAACTTTGTTTTTTATTCAGCACTTTCCTTCCTCTTGGTTGATTATATTCTGAAAGATTGCAATTTTTAAGGGTGAAAATAATTAGAAAACTTATTTAACACTTAATTGGTTGATTCATTCCTTGAGCTTCGTGCTAGTTTGCTGTTAGCTCTGACTGAGGGAAATATGCTAGTTCTAGCTACCCGAGTGATGGCAGGGAATGGGCTTATTTATTTGGAGATCAAGCAGCCTTATGAATAAAACTTGTGACTGAAACTGTTAATTTCGTGATGAAAAGTTAGCTAGTCTGGCTATATTGTAAGTACGTGCAATTACAAATGCATTTTGTTTGCACACTTAGTAATACCAAATAAAAATTCCTGTACTGATCAGCCTTAACCAGTGATAACATGGTTACCTTTAAGTGGGTTTGATGTGGAATTTTCTTTCAGTGATGATAGTGATGTGGTAAAATGTACCATGTACCAGTGTAGGAATCAAATGGAATATTTGCTATTTTTATACTTCCTGTAGCAGTTTATTATTCAGGTATATGTATGTTCCAACCTCTTTCAGGATGGCATCACACCTCAAGTTGGAGTGGAGGTGCAGATGGACTTTGCATCAAACGTTGATCAAAGGTCAGATGTTGTTCTGGGTGCTAGGCACAGTCGGAGGCTTACCAAGACAGGCATGATCTTTATGTTCATGGAACTTCTAGTCTAGATGGAGAGACCTACATTTCAAACTAGTCATTTAACATACAGTCTGACAGTCCTACTAGACTGTCATAGAGCACATAATAAGGGAGCTAGCCTTGTTTTGAGTAGTCCTGAGGAGATGAAGGTACTCAAGAAAACTTTCTTCAGATTAAATTACATTGAAGCAGAAAGCTGAAGGTAATTACAAATGAAGTTTGGGCTGAGTGGGTGGAAGAGCCCTCAACTGAGGAAAAGCCTTGAGGTATATGGAGGGAGCTGTCATCAATTCAGGCATCTAAAAAAAATGTAATTTTTATTTTGCTTATTTTTTTTAAATTTTACTTTACTTTAAAAATATCTATTTATTTTTGGGAGAGCACAAGCGGGGAGGGGGGGGCGGAGACAGAGGATCCAAAGTGGGCTCTGCTCTGATGGTGACAGTCTGACAGCAGTGAGCCCGATGTGGAGCTTGAACTCAAGAACCATGAGATCATGACCTGAGCCAAACTCTCAACTGACTGAGCCACCCAAGTACTCCTTATTACTTTTTATTTTAAAAGTATAGTTGTTATATAATATTAGAGTAGTTTCAGGTGTACAACAGTGATTCGACAATTGTATACATTGCAAAAAGCTCATTGCTATAAGAGTAGTTACCATCAGTTACTGTACAGTTATGACAAAATTATTGACTATATTTTCTATGTAGTACTTTTCATCATTCTGACTAGTTTATTTTATAACTGCAAGTTTGTACTTCTTAATATCCTTCACCTAGTTCACCTATCCTCCCACCTGGACTCCCCTCTGGCAATCACTAGTTTGTTCTCTGTATTTATGAGTGTTTCTCTTTTGTTGTTTGTTCATTTGCTTTGTTTTTTAGATTCTACATGTAAGTGAAATTATATGGTATTTGTCTTTGTCTCATTTCTTTCACTTAGTATAATACCCTAAAGGTCCATTGATGTTGTTGAAAATGGAAAGATTTCATTCTTTTTTTTTGTGCTCGGGTAATAGTCCAATGCGTTTATGTACCACAATTTCTTCATCTATTAATCCATTGATGGATGCTTAGGTTGCTTCCATATCTTGGCTATTGTGAATAATACTGCACTAAACATAGGGGTGTATATATCTTTTAGAATTAGTATTTTCATTTTGTTTGGTGATAATTATTGATAACAATTAATAATCACTACTGGCAGAGACCAGTAAGTGAGAGACTCACCAAAGGGAAATATTACCTACTCTGCTACTCTACCTGAAGAGATTCTTTCTGTTGTGTTAAATTTTTTGATATGATTTTTAAAATTTAGGATGGGCTGTTCTTACTTAAAGATGGCAAAAAATAACTAAGAAACCATTGTTGTTTACTGCTTTTTCTTCTCCTTTGCCAAACATTGAAGATCATGAGAATTTGCTTGTTTCCAAAGAATTATGAGCTGTTGCACAAGAGTGAAATGTAAAAAGCTTTCCAGGAAAAGATGAAAATAGAAGTAATCACACATATGGGAGTGGGGATTATCTACTTTTTTTTTTTTTTTTAGCTAAAGCCAGTGAAGATATCACAATATATTAACCAGGATTTTAAAAGAATGCCACTTTTTGGTATAGATTCCAGTCAGCTCACAGACTTAAGTCTGACAGAAAAAAATACTTTAATTCAATATTCAGTGGAAGGCCTTTGTCAGCCATTTACTCAGGCGTATGTTGAATATTCACGTTGGCAGTCTCACTGGGCTTTGGTCTTAGCCCAGCTTTAACTAAGGTTAGTTCGACAATTTAGTTCAATGGTTAGTTAGCCATTTAAATATCAGCATCCAATTAATCAAAGTGTGATGACATATGCCTTCCTGGAGCAGAAAAAAAGTTCAAGATGACTAAATATGGAAGGACAGTGACAGCGTCTTTGAAAATGATGTTAGATCTGTTTGGATTGTGGAATCGGACAGCAGTTGGAATTGTTGACCACTTTGAACTTAATAGCTACCTAATTTCCACCTCTGATGAAATTTTGTTTCTTATGAGTAGTCTACATACTCAAAGTTATGTCTCACCAGTGATAGGAAAGGAAGACAAATTCATTCTACTGACAACCATCTACTGCAGCACTGTCCAATAGAAATGTAATGAGAAAAACAAATAAAATTTAAAAATTTCTGGCAGCCACATTACAAAAATAAACAGAAAGCTAATAGACTAATTTTAATAGCATATTTTATTTAACCCATTATATCCAAAGTATTATAATTTCAACATATAACCAATGTAAGATTATTAGCGAGATATCATACATTCTTTTTTTAATACTAAGACTTCAATGTTTAACATATATTTTACACTCACAGCACATTTCAATTCTGAGTATTAAACACATTTATCAAGTGTTTAATAACCACATATACTAATTTTCACTATTGAAACAAGGATTTTAGAGTTGTTTCTTCTTGTATATAATTTGTTTTCACATGGTTAAAATTGTCTTTTTTGTTTTGTTTTCTATGTATTATTGACCGTTAATTTTTTGTTGTCTATTGATAATTTTTTTAGACACTCATACACATCAAATAATCTACAAATTTCTTTTTCTTTTTCCTTCCAGACTTCTACCTCCTAGTCTTTTGTCCTGCTGCTATAGTCTGAATCAGTTGTTCCCTAGGCTTTGGTGCATAGCTGAAATTTGGTGCTTCCCTTTGTCATTTTTTGTTCTGGATCCACTATTTCTTGCATGCCACACTTTTCTTCTTCTTGGTTCACTCCCTTGTTTTGTTGACACTTATCCTTCAGTAGCTTCTTAGCAAAAATGGAAAAGGCATGAAAGATAATGTTTTTATTTTCACTTGTGTTTAAATTTGCATGTTATATTATGAAGAAAATTTGGGGATTTTATGGGTGTAGTTAGTGTAGTTTGTATGTGAAATGGTAGCAATCACTTGTTGAATACCTACTTTCAGGAGGTCATAAAAACAGTACAAGTCTGCAATTTGTATATTGTTTATTACTCTAACCCCATGGTAGAGGATAAATTGTGCATTTTAGAAATTGTGGCAGAGAATAGGCTATAGCCAAAACTCAAGTGAGAGAGTGTAAGGCAGCAAGGTTGAAGAGAGGGTTATGGATGGTGTTATAAAGGAGTAGACCCTAAATGGGCTTGTAACCAATTAATTCAGCAGTCAAGTAAGGGAATGTGCACATGTACATGTGCTCTAATTGAATGCATACCTGTGTTTGTGCAACATGTACCACCCTTCCCTCTCCGTCTTTATATGAGTGATAAATATTATAATCTACCTTAAGGGGCAGTGATGAGGATTAAGTGAGATAGTGTATGTATAATGCACTTAGATGAGTGCCTGGCATGTAGTAAGCACAAAATAAACTTTAGTTATCAAATTGAGTTACCTCTTGAACCCCAAAGTGCTTGGGGATGCAAAAAGATTGAGTCCCTACTATCTGCTTAGGTGCAGTGTGAGCCTGGTAGGATGGGCCACAGAGAAGAGAGATATCCCTTGTGTAGCTTAGAGACAGGACAGAAACTTAATAGTGATTAGATGAGAGGCTGGTTATGCTGCTAATGCTTCCTTTCCTGTGGAAAATGTAGTTAAGGGGCTCCTTAGAACATTTTAAGAAGTAAAAAAAAATTAGACCATGCCTTGCTAACTTCAGAGACATATTCAGTGAATCAGGGAATGTGTGTCTTTGTTCAAGATTAACGTATAAAGGAGACTTATCCCCATCCTTATTTTTGGTTTTCCTTTAGGATTGAAAGATAAAGTATTGATCTCACAAGGGGTTGTGATTTCTTTGAACTTAGGCAAAATGAGGAGAGGTGAGATTTGTTGACCACTGCATCTTGTCCCTGTTCATTCCCTCATCTTTCTCACTTTCTTTTTCAAAAATGTCAAAATATTTTAAAACAAAACAAACCATGATGCACTATTTGTATCTTCTTATTTCTTGCCCCTACTCTTTCTTCCTCTCTCAAGCGTTCCTCTTCTTGCTCCTTTTACCTGTACTGCCTTCTTAGATCTCTATACTTTCTCTCCATCTTAATCTGTGTCCTTTTTTCTACAAATCTTTTTTATGTATTGAGGAAAGAAAAGAGAAAGATTGGTTTGGGCTGCCAGAAGGGAAAGAGATGAAAAGAGGAAAGTGTAACAAAAAGTTATAGGTGGTGCTAAAAGACAGGAGCAATGAACATATCTGGCTTCATTCTTTGTGTCCTCACATTCTCATTTAGCTGGGAGTTCCCCAGACTTAAAAATGTTTAATCTAATATTTATTTGAGTGATGTATGTATGTATATTAACTATTTCCAAATGGATTTTATATTCTGATTCTCCCTCATCCTGCCCACTCCCCTCCTTCAGTAAGAGAAGGAGGCAGAGGAAAGAAGAGATGGGAGATAAAATTACCTAAAGAGCCTCTTCCTTTTTGTCTTTATTTTGTAATTTAATATCTATTTTTTTAAATTTTGCCTATTGATTGTTGTTGTGCTCCCAGGGGCCAGCTATGCTCTGCCACAGGGCCAGTTGCCTTTTATGCTGACTAGCTCTCCTCAATCAGCAGGAGTTCTGTCCATCCAGGACCCTGTGGTGCCACACTCCATCCGGCTTGGCACTGAGTTTGGCACTGAAGCTCTATCTCATGTTGCTGTGACCAAATGCCTGTTGCCCTCCAGAGCTGCAGGTTCCTGTTTTTCTTCATTGAACCTTCTTGTGATACGAATTCTGAGTTCTGCTGAAAATGTGAGACTAGTCCATGGAGTATGCGTATTCATGTATTATAGAGGAAAGCCAAAGGTAGCTTGGCTTCCTTTCTCCTGCTTGTTGCTCTGTATTTGAGCAATGGCATCCAGAGGGTCTTGAGCTCCCACTACTATCTCAGAAGAGTAGTTCATAAAAGGCTTCCTTGACGCGGCTTATAGTCCAGTCACACAAGGGCTCTCTGAGCATCAGCTTTCTCCTGCTGTTCTTTGTATTTGCTTACTGCTCCATCTACCAGCAATGCCTTCTGGGCCTGGTTTAAGTGTCAACACCCAACCTACATGTCTTTCCTGACACTGTGCTGTGTCAGTTAGATGTGATTTCTGTTGCAAAGAACCATGTACATTCCTTTGTCAAGAGTCTTTGCACAATTTCTTTTACATGCTGAGCTATCTGGTTATCATACTTTAAGTAATTTAAGAGAGGCCCCACATTCATTTTGAATTATCAGCACTTTTTACATTGCTTGGCACATTGTAGGTAATCAACACAATCTCATCACATTGCATGAACATGTTCCTTTCATGGAGAGACTAATAGGGGAAATTATGAGCCAAGTGATACAGGTTCTAAAAGGAGGCAGAGAGCTATGCATGGGCCATGCATTACTATCTCCAAATGGTATCATCTAAGGCAGTTGTTTCCAGGGTCTCTTCCTAAGGCCAGATAATTTTTCTTCAAAGACATTATTTTGTACATATCCCCAAATAGATAACCTGAGAGATTATTTTTTACATGACTAGTATAAGAAGCAACACAATAGATTTTCTATGAATAAGCACTTCAATCTTGTGTTTCTAATTTTTAAAATTTCATCCTTAAAATATCAATTTTGAGTTAGATGGTTTTGGCTTCCATTTTTATGAGCTAATTTATTTTATCAAAATTTCAACCTTTATTTTCCATCATTTTCTCTCCTTATTTTAGCTTGCTTGCAGAGTTGTGGGTGAAGAAGGTCCATGTAGAGAGGTCATCTGTTCTATCCCCTTGCCCCAGGTAGGACAGCTGTGTCAGCAAGATAGTTGGCTAGAATCTTATAAAGGGACACAATGAAAGCTTGGCAATCTGTTTGTCAGTCTGTATTTTGAAGGAAATGGCTAGTTTAGAAATCCTGATAGTAAAAGTCAGTGCAAACCCCTTGTTGCTTTTCCTCCATTATGCGCTGCACAGAAATGATTTCAACCCTAGTGACCTCAATTGGTGCAAGGAAGAAGTATAGTAATTTCTTGTGCACATGTCCTAAAATGTGCACACATTCTTATTACTATTCCTCTGTGAAATATGATACCTTTTCCTGTTCTTTTCAAGTAGGCAAGGAAAACAGGAATAAATAAACCTATGGATTCTCTGTCTCTAGCATGTGTTACATAGATTTATGAAATGTATGATTGATTAGAAAGAGCTACTAATCAGATAAGTATTACTTTGAGAAAAAGTCAACCAAGAAGGAAAAATGACTTCTACCAATATAGCATGTGAATGAAAACTAAGATCTGAAATATCCATTTACCCACTTTCTAATTTTCATCTTATCTGTAGTTTGAACTTGGATAAGATTCACCTTTACAATGTTAAACTGTTTGCTTTTTGCATCTTTAAAACAGATTTATCAAATACACGAGTTAGTAACATTTCTGTTAATTGCCTCTGAACATACTGAAAAACTGCTGTGTGTGTAAAATTGTTACATAAGTAGGATTGAAACCCTGCAGAGCAGATTGTGAATTTTGCAATTGCATTTTTAGAGCCAACTCAGTCTAGCCTATAACTATTTTCTTGGCTTGAATTCATATAATGGATAATGGGTGTTTTCTATGAGGTAAGCAGATTGAAATGAATATTGAAGTTTGTATTTCTTTGCTTGAGAAGGCTGACTTATTTTAGTTAGGTCCAAACCACAGCAGTCTTTACAAACAAAAATAATCTAACATTTGCAAAAAAGTATATTTCAAGCCTATCATCATAACAATGGAATGGGGGTTGAGAACAGCTCCCTGAAGAAGTGGTTCTTAGAGTTATGACATAAATTTCTCTCATAGAGAAAAGTAGCACAATTGCTTTCTCATCTTCTTTCCCTTCTCTACCCTATCTTCTGCCTTTTATTTCCCTTCATCCTGTGAAATTCAACAACTGTAAAGAAAAAAAAGTAAAGAATGACATTAAACTCTATTTTTCTTATTTTACATTAAATACCTAAGTAACTATATATAATATATGAATTCCAATGTATATACCATTTTGCATTCCATTAATATCTAATGGCATTATCTTTATAAATATACTTTCAACACATTGACATATTTAAAGTGTTTATTTTTAAAAAATAAAAATAGAGCAGGTTTAGTTTCACAGCAAATTGAGCAGAAAGTATAGAGTTCCCATATATGCCTTGCTTCCACACACTTATCACTTCCTTTGCCATTAATATCTCACAGGAGAGTGGTACATTTGTTACAACTGATGAGCCAGCATCAACACATCATTGTTACCCAAAGTCCGTAGCTTACATTAGGGTTCATTCTTGGTATTGTACATTCTGTAAGTTTTGACAAATGTTTTATGAAATGTATCCATCATTGTAGTATCATATAGAAGTTTTATTGCTCTAAACATCCCCTATGCTCCATATTCCTAATCTTGGGTATATGGATCACTTTCAACATTTTTGAATTATAAATAACACTCATTGGAGAAATTGACTTTTTCTTTGCTTTTGGATCATATCTTTAAGGTACATCGTACAAAGAATTGGGTTAGAGTATATTAGACAGTTTATAGTTCTTGCTTCCCTTCATCCAATAAGAATCTTCTAAACACCATCTATGCCCAGATGCTAGGGTTACAGTAATAAATAAATAATAAACAAACAAATAAGTAAAGTACAATTCCTGCTTTCAAGTTTGAGTATATGGGATGAGGGTGACAGAGTAGAGTGTTAACTAGAAAATAAGTATATAATGCAAAATGCAAAGTGTCATAACTGAGATATGAAAAGTGTTTTTTGGTTCTCAATGACATGTGTGATAGCAGAGTAAAAGAAAGTGGAAAAAAAAGCTTTAAGAGGGAAGGATTTTTTCAGGTGGGTTTTGAAGGATAGCTATGAGTGTCTAGGCAGAGAAATGGGAAAAGGGTTTTCCAGGATGAGGGAATCATATGCGCAAAGCAAAGATCCAGTAGCACTAGCTACATTTTGGGAATGGTAAGGCTGCAGTAAGTGTTTGTATAGGTTGTGGGGATAGTGAAAATTATGGAAATTGTGGGGAATGAGACTGGATTCTTAAACTGGCCAGACTCTGGGATGTCCTGTGTCCCCAAAGGAGCTCAAGCTTTACCTTTTGGATAATAGACTGTCGACAGTCTATTATCCAAGTTCTGGTTTACCAGAACTTCCCCTGATAATCTGGGGGTTAATAGACAAGTGGTGTAAATGATAACAGCAAATATTATGCAGCCCAGTGGTTTTCAAACTTTTGTGTGATTCTGCATCACTTGGAAAACTAATAAAGGCTAGGGAGGACTAGACTTGTTGTAGTAGGATGGAGCTTAGACTTCTGGATTTTTGCCAAGTTTTCCACCTGTTTCTGATAAATGCCAAAGTTTAAGAACCACAGGTAACATATACAACAGCCATTGTGTGGCTTACTTTCAGTAGCACTACAAGAACCATCCTTTCACGTGAAATTATAATAAGAACACAATTCGAATATTCAATAAAGTCTTTAAAATACCACCAAAGTAGAATGCCCTTATAACTTCTTGGATCTTGATCTTCCCATCTCTCTTGTTATGAGCATATATTTTTGGTATCATAGCAGACCTGAATTTAGGGTCCCAGCCACCTCTACTACTTGCTACTGGAGTGATCACAGGCAAATGATGCTTTGATTAATTCATTGTCTGTGAAACATGGAAATGATAATAATGCATACCTAACAAAGACTGTTGTGAGATATGAAAATGTCCAGCATAATGGCTGGCAAGGATAGGCTCTTAATTAGTAGTAAGTTGTTAAGAGACTGGAATCTGCAGCTGAAGTTCTTGGGCTGGAATACAGATTCTACCACTTTCTGGCTATGTAATCTTGGGAAAAATTTTTTTAATTTAATTTTTTTTAATTTACATTCAAATGAGTTAGCATATAGTGCAAAAATGATTTCAGGAGTGATTCCTTAATTCTCCTTACCCATTTAGCCCATAGCTCCTCCCACAACCCTCCAGTAACCCTCTCGTTTGTTCTCCATATTTAAGAGTCTCTTATGTTTTGTCCCCCCTCCCTGTTTTTATATTATTTTTGCTTCCCTTCCCTTACATTCATCTGTTCTGTGTCTTAAAGTCCTGATATGAGTGAAGTCATATGATATTTGTCTTTCTCTGACTAATTTCACGTAGCAATAATGCCCTCTAGTTCCATCCATGTAGTTGCAAATGGCAAGACTTCATTATTTTTGATTGCCGAATAATACTCCATTGTATATAAATATACCACATCTTCTTTATCCATTCATACATGGATGGACATTTGGGCTCTTTCCATACTTTGGCTATTGTTGATAGTGCTGCTATAAATACTGGGGTGCGTGTGTCCCTTCAAAACAGCATACCTGGATCCCTTGGATAAATACCTGGTAGTGCAATTACTGGGTTGTAGGGTAGTTCTATTTTAAATTTTTTGAGGAACCTCCATACTGTTTTCCAGAGTGGCTGGATCAGCTTGCATTCCCACCAGCAATGCAAGAGATCCTCTTTCTCCACATCGTCGCCAATGTCTGTCATTGCCTGAGTTGTTAATGTTAGCCATTCTGACAGGTGTAAGGTGGTATCTCATTATGGTTTTGATTTGTATTTCCCTGATGATGAGTGATGTTGAGCATTTTTTCATGTGTCGGTTGGCCATCTAGATGTCTTTTTGGAGAAGTGTCTATTCATGTCTTTTGCCCATTTCTTCACTGGGTTATTTGTTTTTTTTTTTTTTTTTGGGTGTTGAGATTGATAAGGTCTTTATAGATTTTGGATACTAACCCTTTATATGATATGTTGTTTGCAAATATCATCTCCCATTCTGTCAGTTGCCTTTTAGTTTTGCTGATTGTTTCCTTTGCTATGCATGAGCTTTTTATTTTGATGAGGTCCCAATAGTTCATTTTTGCTTTGGTTTCCCTTGCCTCCAGAGATGCATTGAGTAAGAAGTTGCTGCGGCCAAGATCAAAGAGGTTTTTACCTGCTTTCTCCTTGAGGATTTTGATGGCTTCCTGTCTTACGTTTAGGTCTTTCATCCATTTTGAGTTTATTTTTGTGTATGGTGTAAGAAAGTGGTCTAGTTCATTCTTCTGCATGTCACTGTCCAGTTTTCTCAGCACCACTTGCTGAAGAGACTGTTTCTATTCCATTGGATATTCTTTCCTGCTTTGTCAAAGATTAGTTGGCTATACATTTGTGGGTCCATTTCTGGGTTCTCTATTCTGTTCCGTTGATCTGAGTGTCTGTTTTTGTGCCAGTACCATACTGTCTTGATGATTACAGCTTTGTAGTATAGCTTGAATTTGGGATTATGATGCTTCCCACTTTGGTTTTCTTTTTCAAGATTGCTTTGGCTATTTGGGGTCTTTTCTGGTTCCATACACATTTTAGGATTGTTTGTTCTAGCTCTGTGAAGAATGCTGGTGTTATTTTGATAGGGATTCCATTGAATATGTAGATTGCTTTGGGTAGTATCGACAGTTTAACAATATTTGTTCTTCCTGTCCAGGAACATGGAATATTTCTCCATTTTTTTGTGTCTTCTTCAATTTCTTTCGTAAGTTTTCTATAGTTTTCAGTGTATAGATTTTTCACCTCTTTGGTTGGATTTATTCCTAGGTATTTTATGGGTTTTGGTGCAATTGTAAAAGGGATTGATTCATTGATTTCTCTTGCTGTTGCTTCATTGTTTGTATATGGGAATGCAACCGATTTCTCTGCATTGATTTTATATCCTGCAACTTTGCTGAATTCATGGTACAGTTCTAGCAGTTTTTTGGTGGAATCTTTAGGGTTTTCCATATAGAGTATCATGTCATTTGTGAAGAGTGAAAGTTTGACCTCCTGGCTGATTTAGATGCCTTTTATTTCTTTGTGTTGTCTGATTGCTGAGGCCAAGACTTCAAATACTATGTTGAATACCAGCGGCTAGAGTGGACATCCCTGTCATGTTCCTGACCTTAGGGGGAAAACTCTCAGTTTTTCCCCATTGAGGATGATATTAGTGTTGGGTCTTTTGTACATGGCTTTTATGATCCCAAGTTATGATCCTTCTATCCCTACTTTCTTGAGGGTTTTTATCAAGAAAGCGTGCTGTATTTTGTCAAATGCTTTCTCTGCATCTACTGAGAGGATCATATGGTTCTTGTCCTGTCTTTTATTGATGTGATGAATCACATTAATTGTTTTGCAGATATTGAACCAGCCCTGCATCACAGGTATAAATACCACTTGGTCGTAGTGAATAATTTTGTTAATGTATTGTTGGATCCAGTTGGGCTAATATCTTGTTGAGGATTTTGGCATCCATGTTCATCAGGGAAATTGGTCTATAGTTCTCCTTTTTAGTGGAGTCTCTGCCTGGTTTTGGAATCAAGGTAATGCTGGCTTCCGAGAAAGAGTTTGGAAGTTTTCCTTCCATTTCTATTTTTTGGAACAGTTTCAAGAGAATAGGTGTTAACTCTTCCTTAAATGTTTGGTAGAATTCCCCTAGAAAGCCATCTGGCCCTGGACTCTTGTTTTTTGGGGTATTTTTGATTACTAATTTGATTTCCCTACTGGTTATGGGTCTGTTCAAATTTTCTATTTCTTCCTGTTTCAGTTTTGGTAGTGTACCTGTTTCTAGGAATTTGTCCATTTCTTCCAGATTGCCCATTTTATTGGCATATAATTGCTCATAATATTCTCTTATTATTGTCTTTATTTCTGCTGTGTCTGTTGTGATCTCTTCTCTTTCATTCTTGGTTTTATTTATTTGGGTTCTTTCCTTTTCCTTTTGATCAAACTGGCTAGTGGTTTATCAATTTTGTTGATTCTTTCAAAGAACCGGCTTCTGGTTTCATTGATCTGTTCTACTGGTGTTTTTGTTTGTTTGTTTTTGTTTTTTTTATGTTTCGATAGCATGAATTTCAGCTCTAATCTTTATTATTTGCTTTCTTCTTCTGGTTTTGGGTCTTGTTTTCTGTTATTTTCTAGCTCTTTAAGGTGTAATGTTAGGTTGTGTATCTGAGATCTTTCTTTCTCTTTTAGGAAGGCCTGGTTTGCTATATATTTTCCTCTTATGACTGCCTTTGTTGCATCCCAGAGGTTTTGGGCTGTGGTGTTATCATTTCCATTAGCTTCCATGAACTTTTAAATTTCCTCTTTAACTTTTTGGTTACCCCATTCATTCTTTTGTAGGATGTTCTTTGGTCTCCAAGTATTTGTTACCTTTCCAAATTTTTTCTTGTGATTGATTTCGAGTTTCATAGTGTTGTGGTCTGAAAATATGCACGGTATGATCTGGATCTTTGTACTTGTTGAGGGCTGATTTGTGTCCCAGTGTGTGGTCTATTGTGGAGAACGTTCCATGTGCACTGGAGAAGAATGTATAATTCTGCTGGTTTAGGATGAAATGTTCTGAACATATCTGTTACTTCCATCTGGTCCAGTGTGTCATTCAAAGCCATTGTTTCCTTGTTGAATTTTTGATTAGATGATCTGTCCATTGCTGTGAGTGAGATGTTGAAGTCCCCTAGTATTATGGGGACTTTCAATGAGTTTCTTTATGTTTGTGATTAATTGATTTATGTATTTGGGTTCTCCCACATCTGGCACATAAATGTTTACAATTGTTAGATCTTCTTGGCAGATAGACCCCTTAATTATGGTATGAAGCCCTTCTTCATCTCTTGATACAGTCTTTATTTTAAGTATGGCTACTCTGGCTTTCTTTTGTTGACCATTAGCATGATAGATGGTTCTCCATCCCCTTACTTTGAATCTGAAAGTGTTTTTAGGTCTAAAGTGGGTTTCTTATAAACTGCATAAGGATAGATCTTGTTTTCTTATCCATTCTGGTACCCTGTGTCTTTTTATTGGAGCATTTAGTCCATTGACCTTTAGAGTGAGGACTGAAAGATATGAATTAATTGCCATTATGTTGTCTGTAGAGTTGGAGTTCCTGGTAGTGTTATCTGGTACTTTCTAGTCTTGTTGCCTTTGGTATTCATTTATTTGTTTGTTTGTTTGTTTGTTTATTTATTTATTTTCATCTTTTTTCCCCTCAGTGAGTCCCCCCTTAAAATTTCTTGCAGGGCTGGTTTAGTGGTCACAAACTCCTTTACTTTTTGTTTGTCTCGGAAACTTTTTATCTCTCCTTCTATTTTGAATGACAGCCTTGCTGGATAAAGAATTCTTGGCTGCATATTTTTCCAAATCATCACATTGAATATATCCTACCACTCCTTTCTGGCCTGCCAAATTTCTGTGGACAGGTCTGCTGCAATCCTGATCTGTCTTCCCTTGTAGGTTAAGGACTTTTTCCCCCCTTGCTGCTTTCATGATTCTCTCCTTGTCTGAGTATTTGTGAATTTGACTATGATATGCCTTGTTGATGGTCAGTTTTTGTTGATTCTAATGGGAGTCCTCTGTGCTTCCTGGATTTTTTGTCTATGTCTTTTCCAGGTTAGGAAAGTTTTCTGCTATGATTTGCTCACATAACCCTTCTACTCCTATTTCTTTCTCTTCTTCTTCTGGGATCCTATGTTTCTGACATTGTTCCTTTTTAATTAGCCACTGATTTCTCTAATTCTTAAATCATGCTCTTTTGCCTTAATCTTTTCTTATTTTTGCTTCATTATTCTCCAAAAGTTTGTCCTCTATATCACTGATTCTCTGTTCTGCCTCATCCATTCTTGCTACTGTGGCATCCATTCGTGATTGCAGCTCAGTTATAGTATTTTTTATTTCATCCTGACTAGCTTTTACTTCTTTTATCTCCACAGAAAGGGATCCTAGTCTATTTTTGACTCCAGGTAGTGTTCTTATTGTGATTCTAAATTCTGGTTCAGACATCTTGCTTGTACCTGTGTTGGTTAAGTCCCTGGCTGTCATTTCTTTCTGTACTTTCTTTTGGGGTGAATTCCTTCGCTTTGTCATTTTGAAGGGAGAAAAGGGATTAATGAGGTGAAAAAATTAAACTGAAAATAATTTTAAAATAAAAAAAATTTTAAAATTAAAAAAATAAAAATAAACAAAGAATATCGGATAAATGATGCTAGATCCTAGGTGTGTTTTGGTCTGGGTGTTGAAAGGGGCTTGACAGAGTAGAGAAAAATGGGGAACTAAAAAAAAAAAAGAAAGGAAATAGTTTGAAAATTTGAAAAAATGAATACACTGAAGTAAACTAAAGTGAAATGTTGGAAGTTAAATAGAATTTGAAAAAATATACATGAAGTAAAAAATATAGTAGAAAAAATTTAAAGAAAAATATTTTTTTTTATTTATTTATTTTTTCAACATTTATTTTTGGGACAGAGAGAGACAGAACATGAACGGGGGAGGGGCAGAGAGAGAGGGAGACACAGAATCGGAAACAGGCTCCAGGCTCTGAGCCATCAGCCCAGAGCCTGACGCGGGGCTCGAACTCACGGACCGTGAGATCGTGACCTGGCTGAAGTCAGACGCTTAACTGACTGCGCCACCCAGGCGCCCCTAAAGAAAAATATTTTTAATAAAAATTGAAAATAAAACCAATTTTTTCCCTTTCTGTATTCAAGAAAAAGAAAAGAAATGAAAAAGAGAAAAAAGATGAAAGAAAAATAAGAAAGAAAATTGATTAGATGGACTGGCCAACAGACTGAAATACGTCTAAAATTACTTCGTTTTCCCTTAGAAATCAAACTATGAAGTGTTTTATAGTCCATAAACTAAACAGATGGAGAGACTTGTGCTCCTGGAGAGCGAGGTTGGCCCAATTGGGTGGGGCTTAGTGTAATGGGCCCATTCTCCACTAGTTGGCGCTGCTTAGCTTCCTGGCTTGGATTGTTGTGGTGTCTGCAGGTGCCTAGGCACATGCATGGGGGCGGTGAATATGGCGTCACCCAGCTACCCAGTCTCTAGTATGGGAACTCTGATCTCCCAGATCAGCAATCCTGCACCCGTCCTTTGTCTTTGTCTTCCATCCACTCCCTGCTTTTACACTATGACCAAGCCCCAGGCAGCACCTCCCTCCTGAGTTTTGTCTCAGATGTGGCTGTTTTACCCGACCACTTACTTCTGATGGACTGCGGCTTTGACCCATTCTGCCCCTCTGCAGGAGGGTCTCACGAGCAATGGACGGGTGCTTGCTGCACCCAGGAACATTTGTGGGACTGTGCTGCTGCCGATGCCCAGAGACTGTAGCCAGGTGCCAGCCCTCTCCAGAAAAAGTTCACGAGATATTGTAGCAGCAGTGTTTCAGGAATATGGAAAATCACAACACTAATCTGGCACCAGGCTTCCTCCTTAGGACCTTGGTCCAGCACCAGCAAATGCGGTTGTTCTTCCAGGTCCACTGGGGTCTTGCCTTTGGGGGAACCACACAGCCTTTACCAGGTGTCCTCCCAGCCAGGCAACTGCCTCTCCTGGTCTGAAGAATCCTGGACTCCACTCTGCTCCTGGGGCTTCATCCTCCCTACCAGAGCACTGCCAGGGATTGAGCTGCGGAGTTTCAGACTCTGCGCTCCCCCTGTTTATAGTCTTAATGGAGTTTAAACCCTCTCCTTTCTCCTTTCTCCCTTTTTTGCTCAGTCCCTGCAGCTGTTTCCCCTTTTTCCACTTTCTCTCCAGCTGCTTTTTGGGGCAGGGTGCTTTTCCCATATTCTGCCCACCATCTCCGTCCTGTCTCTGCATGCAAAAGTGGCTCCCTGCCCTCAGTGGCTTCTCTCTCCCCCAGTTCACCTTTCCACGCTGTGTACCTGATAAATTCTGTGGTTCAGGTTGTGCAGATTGTTGTGTTAATCCTCAGATAAGTTTTCTAGATGTGCAGGATGGTTTAGTGTTGGTCTGGCTGTATTTCCTGGTCTTGAGACACACAAAACTTCCATGCTGTTCTTGCATCTTGGCTCCTCCCCCTTGGGAAAGCTTTTTAATCATTTCTTTTTTTAAAATTTTTAAAAGTTTATTTATTTATGAGAGATAGAGATAGCATGAGTGGGGGAGGGGCACAGAGAGAGGGAGACACAGAACCCGAAGCAGGCTCCAGGCTCTGAGCTGTCAACACAGAAGCCAGACGCGGGGCCTGAACTCACAAACCGTGAGATCATGACCTGAGCCAAAGTCAGATGCTTAACTGACTGAGCCACTCAGGTGTCCCTTTTTTTTTTTTTAACGTTTATTTATTTTTGAGACAGAGAGAGATAGAGCATGAAGGGGGGAGGGGCAGAGAGAGAAGGAGACACAGAATCGGAAGCAGGCTCCAGGCTCTGAGCCATCAGCCCAGAGCCTGACGCGGGGCTTGAACTCACAGACCGCAAGATCGTGACCTGAGCTGAAGTCGGAAGCTCAACCAACTGCGCCACCCAGGTGCCCCTCAGGTGTCCCTTTTTAAAATCATTTCTATGCCTCAGTTTCCTGTTATTATAAGTGGGTGCAATGAATCCTATGATTGGAGACAATAATAGAATCTATTTTGTGGAGTTTGTAAAGGTACATGGTAAGAGCTGATGTGACAGGTTTTTCTTTATAAATAACAGTCTCAATCTTTTGGATTGAGAAATTGAAATTATTTCATTTTTTTCTTCAACTACTTTTACTCTTTTTTAAAGTAAAAATTTAATTGATTGCTACCTACATCCTTTACTGATCAAAGTGTAATGTTAAGTTTTACTTTTACCTTCTTCCTAGAACATATATACACTTTGGAGTATGTTGGCTTTATTTATCTCTCCTTCATCTATGTGCTGTTATTGAATTTTAATTTCTATCTGTATTTTAACCCCATGAAACATAATTGTTATCCAGTAAATATTTATTTATATTTACCCATGTATTTATATGTTTCATTCTCATTCATTCTCTCTTGCATCTCTTTCCTTTCATCTGGGATAATTTTTCTTCTGTTTGGAGAACACTCTTTAGTATTTCTTTTAGTATATCTTTTCTGGGAAGAAGTCTCTCTGTTTCTGCCTTTATGAGAATGGCATTTTTTTTTACTTTCATTTCTAAATAGTATTTTCACTAGGTGAAGAATTTTAATTTTTTTTTCAACGTTTATTTATTTATTTGGGACAGAGACAGAGCATGAACGGGGGAGGGGCAGAGAGAGAGGGAGACACAGAATCGGAAACAGGCTCCAGGTTCTGAGCCATCAGCCCAGAGCCTGACACAGGGCTCGAACTCACGGACCGCGAGATCGTGACCTGGCTGAAGTCGGACGCTTAACCGACTGCGCCACCCAGGCGCCCCAAGGTGAAGAATTTTAAAGTGGCAACTATTTTATTTTCTTTCCTTTTTAAATTAACTTATTAATCAATTAAAAATTTAAAATTTTTTAATTCCAGTTTATGTACAATGTTATATTAGTCTCAAATGTACAATATAATGATTCCACAATCCCACACATTACCCAGTGCTCATCACACAACAAGTGCACTGTTTAATCCTCATCACCTATTTAACCTGTCCCGTAATCGCCTCCCTTCTGGTAGCCATCAGTTTGTTCTGTTAGTTTGTTTCTTGATTTGTCTCTCTCTGTCTCTTTCTCTCTCTCTCTCTTTTTCCCCTTTGCTCATTTGTTTTGCTTCTTAAATTCTACATATGAGTGAAATCATATGGTTTTTTTTTTCTCTGACACTTATTTTCCTTAGCATTTTACTCTCTAGTTCCATCCATGTTGTTGCAAATGGTGACATTTCATTCTTTTTTATGGCTGAATAATATTCCATTTTATTTATACATACTACCTCTTCTTTAGCCATTCATCATTCAATGGATACTTGGGCTGCTTCCATATCTTGGCTATTGTAAGTAATGCTGCTATGAGCATATAAAAATAATGCTGCTGGCACTCCTGGTGACTCGTCAGTTAAGGGTGTGACTCTTGGTTTCAGCTCAGGTCATGATCTCACAGTTCGTCTGTTTGAGCCCTCGATGGAGCTCTGAGCTGGCAGTGTGAAGCTCCTTCTCTCTCTCTGCCCCTTCCCCGCTTGTGCTCTCTCAATTAGTATGTGTGCTCTGTCAATTATCTTCTCTTGTTTAGTAGGTTGCCCTTTCATTTTGTTGATTGTTTCCTTCACTGTGCAGAAGCTTTTTATTTTAATGTGTCCTGGTAGTCTATTTTTGCTTTTATTTCCCTTGCTCCAAGAGACATATATAGAAAAAAGTTCCTAAAGCCAATGTCAGAGACCCTATGTTTGTGTTCTCTTTTAGGACGTTTATGGTTTCAGGTATCATATTTAGGTCTTTAATCCATTTTGAGATTATTTTTGTGTATGATTTAAAAAAAATTTTTTTAACGTTTATTTACTTTGGAGACAGAGAGAGAGCATGAACGGGGGAGGGTCAGAGAGAGGGAGACACAGAATCTGAAACAGGCTCCAGGCTCTGAGCTGTCAGCACAGAGCCCGACGCGGGGCTCGAACTCACGGACCGTGAGATCATGACCTGAGCTGAAGTTGGCCGCTCAACCGACTGAGCCACCCAGACGCCCCATTTGTGTATGATTTAAGAGAGTGGCTTAGTTTCATTCTTTTGCAAGTTGCTGTCCAATTTTCCCAACACCGTTGTTGAAGAGGCTGTTCTTTTTCCTTTGGATATTCTTTTCTGCTTTGTCAAAGATTACTTGACCATATGATTGATTTTTGTTTCTGTTTTTGTGCTAGTACCATACTGTTTTGATTACTACAGCTTTGTAATACAAATTGAAGTTTGGAATTGTGATGTCTTCAGCTTTGCTTTCTTATTCAAGATTGCTTTGGCTAATCAGGTCTTTGTGGTTTTATACAAATTTTAGAATTGTTTGTTCTAGTTCTGTGAAAAATGCTATTGGTATTTTGATAGAGAGTTCATTAAATGTATAGATTGCTTTGGGTAGTATAGACATTTTAACAATATTTGTTCTTCCAATCCATAAGCATGGAATGCCTTTCCATTTCTTTGTGGCAACTATTTTCTTAGTATGTTGAAGGAACCTTCCATTGTCTTCTGACTTTCTGTTTTGTTTTTTGTTTTTTTTTTTCCATTGAGCAGTTAGCATAAAGGCATTTGAAATTAATCTGTTTCTTTACTCTTGCTGCTTTTTAGACTTTTCCTTTCTTTGTTTTCCTGTTATTTTAGTATGATGCATCTAGTTGTGAATTTCTTTACTTTTTTTTTACTGGTTGTGTTATATGGATTTTTATATCTGTGGTTTGATGTATTTTAATAGTTTTAGAAAATTCTTAGCCATTGTCTTTTCAAATATTGATTCTACTTAATTTTCTTTGTCCTTTCTCATGGTCCTATAATTAGTTATAATGAATATTATAACTTATCATGAAGTCTTCTCTCTTACCCTGTCTTCCATATTTTTCATGCTTTTCCTCTCTGCTTAATTATTGATATTCTGGACTATTTTCCTTTAAAAGAATATTATTTCACCAGTGTCTAATGTGTTTTCTAAATCCACCCACAAAGTTCTTAATTTCAGTTGTACTTTTAGTGTACAAATAGAAATCAATAATAGAAACCAAAAATTTCTATTTGATTTTCTTCCAAAGTTATGCCATTTTTATGGTTTCTAGCTCTGTGTTTAAATTTTGAATCTGATTTTTTATTTCTTTAACAAGTATAATCATTTCAAATCTATACCTGAAAATTTTATCAACTGTAGTTTTAGTGGTTCTATTTTTATGGTGTGTTAATTCTACTTATTTTTGCCCATGCTGTCTTGATCTCATTTACTGGTTTAGTTTTTTATTGTTTTTCAGACACTATCTTGACAAAATTGTAAAAAAATGTAAGGTCTATGGTAATATTTTCTTTCAAAGAATACTCCATTTATGTCAAAGTGCAGTAATAGTTTGGATAGCCAGCAGTTGTTTTTTGTGGGTCCATGCAAATGACTGAAAGCTGCACTGCAGTCTGTGTGAGGATATGTTACTTCTGATTCACTCTAATCCTTTTGGAGTTCCCAAATGAACTTGTGAGGGCCTTTGTTGGAGCACCAATCCTTCATGGATTTTGGCTTCCAACATGAAACTTCCAAAAGTACCACTTAACCTCTCCTCTGTCTCTCCTGGAATTGGTAAAAACTCTCAGGGGTCAAGCAACCACAAATGATACGTTTACTTCTCTGGATATATCTGTCATAGATCTTGCCTATGTAATTCTTCACTATAATATTAGTTCTCATGTATTCAAGTAGATAATTTTAATATAGTATATATTTTTTCAGGCTTTTCTAATTGGTCTAGGTGGGAGAGTTTATCTGATTTGCCTATCATGGTGGCTGTGGAATTCCAATTTTCCTTTCTTTTCTTTTTTTGTGAAACATTTTTAATTGGAAAACAATTCATAAAGCAGTGTGGAAGGTAAATTGGAGGAGGGGAGGTTATGTATGGCTACCACCAAATTGGTTCCAAAGTGGATGTGTTAGTTGACACTTTCACTAGTATTATATGAGAGTTCCAGTTGTTCCTTGATTTTTTTTTTAGCCTTGTCCACCTGGCAAGGAATTCTTGAAAAATCTGTTTGCAAGAAAATGAATTATATCTTCCTTATAGGCGCTGTGCATCTGATATGTGGATGGAAAGCAATGTGGATTGGTGGGATGTGGGGTAAGTAGCTTCTTTCTTTTCTTCTCTTCTCTTCTCTTTTCTTTTCTTTTCTTTTCTTTTCTTTTCTTTTCTTTTCTTTTCTTTTCTTTTCTTTTCTCTTTCTCCCCAGCCCTCTTTCTCTCTCTCTCCCTCCCTCTTCTTTTCTTTCTTTCTTTCTTTCTTTCTTTCTTTCTTTCTTTCTTTCTCTCTTTCTTCCTGTCATGGAGGCTCCCTGTTCATTTTAGTAGTACCAGGATACTGCTCACTTTTCTGGCCCCATTGCTCCATCAAAATGTATCTTCAGTTAGAACTCCGTCTTCAGAATTTATTAGAACATCATCTTGGGGACAAATAAAATTAAGTGCAAATATTATGCTGTTCAATGATTACCTGATAGAATCCCCATGGACCTTTCCTTTCCTAAGCCCCACACCCCCATGTCTCTGATCTTTGTACCATTTCTATGGTCTGCTGGGAAAACGTTGTTTGGAAGGTTCTTCCTGTTACCTATGTGTGGTTGTGGGTTTCTGGCAATGTTGGATTTCTCCACTAATTTGTTCTATTATAATTTTCCAAGAATTCCTTATTGCTTCTGCTGGCATTTCACTTGTTTTTTTTTTTTTTCAAAAAATTTAAATACAATATTTGTTAATATTATTTCATTTTAAGGGAGAGGTAATATTTGTGGACGTCATCAGCCATCTTGATCAGAAATCCCATAAATTTCCAATATTATTATCATTGATATATTTCAAAATAACTATTTTTATAACTTCTGTTATTTGTACTATCATCAAGCAAATAATATACTTCTCCAAGAAGATCTAAAAAGAATAATTACTTGGTTTTACATTTCCAATCCCCTTTCTTTTCTTCATTGTTTTATCTCAATAGTCTGAAATCCATCTGAAATTCAGCGTTCAAATTTTATATTAGCAAGGCTGTGTCATCTAATAAAATAGTGTTTATCTTTATCTTTCTTCATTTTCAAATCTGTTTATCTTCTGGAAATATTTATCTTGTAGCTTCCGTGGTTCCTTGTTTTGATCAATATATTTATAAGACTTTTTGTTGACAAATTGTTCCAGGTTTTGAAATATTCTTTTGTTTTCCCTTTGGTTTGAAGGGATAGTGTCTTGGTTTATACTCTTTTGTGGTATCAACTGTGTCTCTTTTAAAGTTTTATAAATTTTTCTTCAAACTTTTTTTTAACATCTGTAATCTTAGGACAAAGGAGAAATTCATTCTTATTGTCCCTAGTTTAAATATTATGGATTATTTTCTTTTTGGTGTATTGTTAAAGTCTTAGCACTGGCAATCAAGTATTCATGGTAGGCTGGCAAGGGCTTGGAGTTCAATGAAAACAGTTGTTTACAGGCATCATATCAGACATTGGGAACACAGTGGTAAATAAGACAGACAGTAACTGTCTTTATAAAGCCTACTAATGGAGAAGGGAGAAAATCACATGAGTGATAGTAATTAAGTATGATTAGCCCTATGACAAGGCAATTACAAGGATTTATCAGAATATACAGTAGCATTTCCTATCTTAATCTAGAGGAGAGAAAATCTCCTAGGGACATTGTAATATTCCTACCAGGACTGTGATTTACACATAAGCTGTATTGTCTGAAACTAATACATTAATTATAGATTGAATCTTCTGTTTGTGTTTTCTATTTTATCAGATACTTTTTATAATTCTTATTTGTATATTTTAGTTCTTTGCTTTTTAAACTAATATAACCACCATAGGGATATCAAGACATAGGACACATGTGACTTGTTTTCCCAGTTTTTGTTGTAGAATACAAAATTTACATGAATTTATTTTAAGAGAAAGAATATGATTTCAAAGAGAGTTCTTCCTTGGGAAAGGCTTGGGGAATACATTCACTGTCCTCTGTCATTATTTCAGAAGAAAAATCTGAAAAGCACCAATTTGAATATTCTGTATTGTTCCGTACTACGAGTTGTCTTCTTATTTATCTTTCATATAATTTATTCCACTCTACTTAAATCTACTCTTTCCCTTAATTTTGAATGAATTCTCCCTTCTTCATTTTTAAGTATTTTAAATTAAATGTCAAACTTCAATGACTCCCTTAAGTCAGTTGTATGATGTTTAAGGTGGAGGCTGTTGACATTAACTCTTAGGTGGTTTTGTGGCTCAGTCTGATTCTTGTTAAGAATGAAGTATAGTCACTAGTGTGATGAGAACTGGCTATTACAGGATCCTAATGACTTGTTTTTCTAGCAACTATATGGTAAGTACTAAGTTCTCTTGTTCAGTAATTTCAAATATCAACCTTGAATTGTGTCCTTGGAGTCAAGGCTGGTTTTAGAGTTCCTTGTTCGGTATTAGGTTTTCCATTTCTGTTTCTATCTCAAGATAGCCTGGGAGTATTGCCCAGGTCTGGATTTCTGAATCCATTTGCCTTAGAGCCATAGGAGTCTTCCATCACAGAACATTGGGCACTCCAGATTGGAGGACTAACCCAGTTTTTTTTACTTTAATTTTTAAATGAAGCTAACCTAGGTTTTTTGGGGGGTGGTGGTGGTGCGCGTCAAGACCTTGAGAGCCTTGAGACTCAGAGACAACTTGTGCTCTTGATGTAATGGTCAGAAAAAAGTTTAGTTTAGATGTTGAGAAAGAATAGCGAATCATACAAATATAATCCTTTAAAAGGAAACTTAGAGATAAACCAAAGCGTGTCTAACACAAGGATGTGTTATAGGTGAAGACAATTCTAGGCTAAGCAAGTGTGATAGACTTGCTCAAAGATGAGGGACTTAGTCAAAGAAACTACGTTGATTACAGACTTAAAAGTAGGCTCCTAGTCTTAGGATGATTTTTGCAACTTTAAAACTGCATTTTTTGTACATTTAACACTGTATTTTGTACATTATTTCTGCCCAGAATCTCAGTGGCAAGCATGTCAGAACATTCTGGTAACTGGTTTCTTGGCACCACCTCATTCAGCCATTAAAATTTAATTCCACTTCTCTACCCTTTGTAGCAGACTTTTTCTACACTTTCTCTCATGTTCCCTGGAGCTTCTGCAGATAGTTAAAAACATTTTAAAACTTAAATGGAGAGATAGACAAGAAAGAGGTGAGCACCTATGAATGCTTAAATCTATTCTTATATTTTATTAAAAGCTCTTTTCAATATTGTTAATAGGCAAGGTTAATTTTTATGATCAAGTTGTTAATATTACTTAGGCTTTTTAAACATAGAATTCTGTAAAAAAAATTCTATATATTTCATGATTCATTTTATTCTAGTTATACTATAATTTGTGGATTTAAAATTTTTCTTTCATAAATGGTGACTCTGAGTGATTTTGTAGAAATTATTCTCTTAAACTTCTTTCTAGACTAAAAACAAAACAAAAAAACCTGATATCACTATAAATCATCACTCTTTTGGTATGATTTACTTTATTTTAAAAGAACTGCTCATAAATGCTTTTATATGCTGTATTTGTTCTTATACAAGTAGATGCTTTTCCTTATAATATTCTCTCTGTCTATAGTGTCCTTCTTCCCCTTCTCTCTTGATTGACCTACTTGTTTTGCTTACTTATACGTAAAGATTCAATTGAAGAGTAGCTCCCTCCATGGTAGTCCTCCCCAGTAACTTAACGCAGTATTAAAAATAGTTCTTTTCTCTGTGGTCCTTCACTACTGTGTACATGTACCTTTTCTTATAGCTAGAGAAAACTTGATTGCTCTAAAAATTAGCAACAACAACAAAGCGATAGCTGTATGTCTGTGATCATTTATAGTCTCCATTATGTATTATTAGGTAATCTCCTATGTAGAAAAAACATGTGCTTGTCAAAATCTATAGGGAAAAATGTAAAAATTCATTGAAAAACTGCTCCAGAATCAAATTCCTGGAGTGTTAATACATTCGTTGCACTTTAATAAGCGTCAGTCTCCTTTTTCCTTTTTGACTGTAAACTTTGTAGAGAAGGGACTATGTCTCTTTTAATTTTGTATTTTCCTTACTTAAAAATGTGTTTTGCCTATAGAGGGACTCAATTGCTCTTTATGGAATGAATGGGTGAGCAACTAGGAATGTGGTAAATAATGTACAGTCTTAATGCCTGCTCAGTATGTTGCATATTTTTTCCATTTGCCCCTCCAGATCCATTATCTGCCCTAACCACTCTGCTACCTTGACTTTTAAGGCTTATGTTAATGGGCTCCCACGCCCTCTGGATCTCAGTTGTGTTTAGCCAATGAGGATTATTGGAAGGAGATTGGAGGGAGAGATGGTTTATTTCTCAGGCACTCTTTTTGTCAGGTCACTTTGGGTTAGTCGTGTGCCTTACTGAAGATCTCTGCTCCTCTCAAGGGGGCTTCTTTACAGAACCCTTTGCTTCTTGATTTTGGTAACTGCTCCTTTCTCTTATCCCTTTGGGCAACTCTTCTAAGTACTATCTCTTGTGGCCCCTCTACACCCATTTATATCTTTGTAATTCATCTCTTCATAAATAAATTGTCTTGAATTACCCTAATTTGAGTGTTCCATTTGTTTCCTCTTGGGACTCTAACTGGCAAACTCATCAACCATTCTCCCTTTTCCTTGGATGAAAATTCCTCTTTTCCTCTCAAGAGCACCCTTTCTCCATGTGTAGCTTATGGGGCTGATCCCACGCAGGACTCAGATTTGGTGGAGTATCTGTCCCTCTAGCTTAAGTTATTGATTTATGTATGGGTTCAGTGCCAGAAGCATTTCTTCTCTTGCTATTTTTTTCTAATACTACTGGGAAGGAGGCAGTCTTTCCTGAAATTATGGTAAACTGGGGTTCTATAGGAGCTGTCTTTGTCTTCACCTGAAGAGTCTTTATAAAAATGAAGGCAATGTATGTGGCATTATTAACAGTCACATATTATGGTTGTGCGTTAGGAACTGGGGGAGGTAAAATGACTATATTTGAAGGATGTGATGTACTAATTTATGACCAAAGCATCTAGAGAACAGAGGTCATTTTATTACTGTACATGTCTATATACCTGTTAGTTTGTGGTTGTCAAAATTTAAATATTAATGATTCTAATTGTAGGTGAGTATAAGAAATTCATCTGCCTGATATTAAGAAGCTTATCTAAAAGTTTTTCAAAATATTGTAGGATAGACCTTTTTTTAAAAAATCATTTTTCTTATATATTTTGAGTATCCGGTAAATGTCTTATTTTCCTACTTGAAAAATATTTGTAAACTTAGTCTTTTTATTCCTCCATAGACCAATGTTTTCCAAATAAAGATTACTGGGTTTACCTTTAGTTTGAAGGAATATATCAGATTGATTTCATTTGTGATCTAAGTTTTATTTTTCACTTAAATCTCCAGGGCAGGAAACCTACCAGTTGCACTAACTCTTCTCTTAGTGAGACTTCTGAATGAAGCTGAGAGCAAATTGCCAAAGGCAAATAGAATATATTATTGAAATATGCCTTGTTTCTGGCTGCATCTCAAAATAATTCAAACATGATAATTTCCTCAAGCAGGATTTTAAGGTACATAATGTATCCAAGAGACATATATCCTAAGGCTTCGGCCAGTTAGGTGGGTCTTAGAATTCAAAAGTCATGGTTGCATTTTTATTCAAATGAGTCTGAACATTCAAACAAACCATACTTCTATTTCTGAAGAGGATGAAGATGAAAAAAACAAAAACAATGTGTTCGTTTTTAAGGGGTCGGGATGAAGGGATGCTTTTTGGTCTATTTAAAAACGAATAAGAGCAGGAAGATGGCGGCGTAGGAGGACGCTGGGATCACCGCGCGTCCTGCTGATCACTTAGATTCCACCTACACCTGCCTAAATAACCCAGAAAACCGCCAGAGGATTAGCAGAACGGAGTCACCGGACCCAAGTGCAGACGAGAGGCCCATGGAAGAGGGTAGGAAGGGCGGCGAGGCGGTGCGCGCTCCACGGACTGGCAGGAGGGAGCCGGGGCGGAGGGGCGGCTCGCCAGCCAAGCAGAGCCCTCGAGTCTGGCTTGCAAAAGCGGAGGGGCCTGACGGACTGTGTTCCGACAGCAAGCGCGACTTAGCGTCTGGGAGGTCATAAGTTAACAGCTCTGCTCCGAAAGCGGGAAGGCTGGACGACAAAGGGAGGGTGAGCTGCGGAGCCCCCGGACGACAGAGCTCAGTTTGGCGGGGAACAAAGGCGCTCGCCAGCGCCATCTCCCCCGCCCATCCCCCAGCCAAAATCCCAAAGGGAACCGGTTCCGGCCAGGGAAATTGCTCGCTCCGCGCAAACACCCAACTCTGTGCTTCTGCGGAGCCAAACCTCCGGCAGCGGATCTGACTTCCTCTGGCTGCCACAGGGCCCCTCCTGAAGTGGATCACCTAAGGAGAAGCGAGCTAAGCCTGCCCCCCCTCCCGCCATGCACCTTGCCTTCCCACCCCAGCTAATAGGCCAGATCCCCAGCATCACAAGCCTGGCAGTGTGCAAGTAGCCCAGACGGGCCACGCCACCCCACAGTGAATCCCACCCCTAGGAGAGGGGAAGAGAAGGCACACACCAGTCTGACTGTGGCCCCAGTGGTGGGCTGGGGGCAGACATCAGGTCGGACTGCGGCCCCGCCCACCAACTCCAGTTATACACCACAGCAGAGGGGAAGTGCCCTGCAGGTCCTCACCACACCAGGGACTATCCAAAATGACCAAGCGGAAGAATTCCCCTCAGAAGAATCTCCAGGAAATAACAACAGCTAATGAGCTGATCAAAAAGGATTTAAATAATATAACAGAAAGTGAATTTAGAATAATAGTCATAAAATTAATCGCTGGGCTGGAAAACAGTATACAGGACAGCAGAGAATCTCTTGTTACAGAGATCAAGGGACTAAGGAACAGTCACGAGGAGCTGAAAAACGCTTTAAAGGAAATGCAAAACAAAATGCAAACCACCACAGTTCGGATGGAAGAGGCAGAGGAGAGAATAGGTGAACTAGAAGATAAAGTTATGGAAAAAGAGGAAGCTGAGAAAAAGAGAGATAAAAAAATCCAGGAGTATGAGGGGAAAATTACAGAACTAAGTGATACACTAAAAAGAAATAATATACGCATAATTGGTATCCCAGAGGAGGAAGAGAGAGGGAAAGGTGCTGAAGGGGTACTTGAAGAAATAATAGCTGAGAACTACCCTGAACTGGGGAAGGAAAAAGGCATTGAAATCCAAGAGGCACAGAGAACTCCCTTCAGACGTAACTTGAATCGATCTTCTGCACGACATATCATAGTGAAACTGGCAAAATACAAGGATAAAGAGAAAATTCTGAAAGCAGCAAGGGGTAAACGTGCCCTCACATATAAAGGGAGACCTATAAGACTCGTGACTGATCTCTCTTTTGAAACTTGGCAGGCCAGAAAGAATTGGCACGAGATTTTCAGGGTGCTAGACAGCAAAAATATGCAGCCGAGAATCCTTTATCCAGCAAGTCTGTCATTTAGAATAGAAGGAGAGATAAAGGTCTTCCCAAACAAACAAAAACTGAAGGAATTTGTCACCACTAAACCAGCCCTACAAGAGATCCTAAGGGGGACCCTGTGAGACAAAGTACCAGAGACATCACTACAAGCATAAAACATACAGACATCACAATGACTCTAAACCCGTATCTCTCTATAATAACACTGAATGTAAACGGATTAAATGCGCCAACCAAAAGACATAGGGTATCAGAATGGATAAAAAAACAAGACCCATCTATTTGCTGTCTACAAGAGACTCATTTTAGACCTGAGGACACCTTTAGATTCAGAGTGAGGGGATGGAGAACTATTTATCATGCTACTGGAAGCCAAAAGAAAGCTGGAGTAGCCATACTTATATCAGACAAACTAGACTTTAAATTAAAGGCTGTAACAAGAGATGAAGAAGGACATTATATAATAGTTACAGGGTCTATCCATCAGGAAGAGCTAACAATTCTAAATGTCTATGCGCCGAATACCGGAGCCCCCAAGTATATAAAACAATTACTCATAAACAGAAGCAACCTTATTGATAAGAATGTGGTAATTGCAGGGGACTTTAACACCCCACTTACAGAAATGGATAGATCATCTAGACACACAGTCAATAAAGAAACAAGGGCCCTGAATGAGACATTGGATCAGATGGACTTGACAGATCTATTTAGAACTCTGCATCCCAAAGCAACAGAATATACTTTCTTCTCGAGTGCACATGGAACATTCTCCAAGATAGATCATATACTGGGTCACAAAACAGCCCTTCATAAGTTTACAAGAATTGAAATTATACCATGCATACTTTCAGACCACAATGCTATGAAGCTTGAAATCAACCACAGGAAAAAGTCTGGAAAACCTCCAAAAGCGTGGAGGTTAAAGAACACCCTACTAACGAATGAGTGGGTCAACCAGGCAATTAGAGAAGAAATCAAAAAATATATGGAAACAAACGAAAATGAAAATACAACAATCCAAACGCTTTGGGACGCAGCGAAGGCAGTCCTGAGAGGAAAATACATTGCAATCCAGGCCTATCTCAAGAAACAAGAAAAATCCCAAATACAAAATCTAACAGCACACCTAAAGGAAATAGAAGCAGAACAGCAAAGGCAGCCTAAACCCAGCAGAAGAAGAGAAATAATAAAGATCAGAGCAGAAATAAACAATATAGAATCTAAAAAAACTGTAGAGCAGATCAACGAAACCAAGAGTTGGTTTTTTGAAAAAATAAACAAAATTGACAAACCTCTAGCCAGGCTTCTCAAAAAGAAAAGGGAGATGACCCAAATAGATAAAATCATGAATGAAAATGGAATGATTACAACCAATCCCTCAGAGATACAAACAATTATCAGGGAATACTATGAAAAATTATATGCCAACAAATTGGACAACCTGGAAGAAATGGACACATTCCTGAACACCCACACTCTTCCAAAACTCAAGCAGGAGGAAATAGAAAGCTTGAACAGACCCATAACCAGCGAAGAAATTGAATCGGTTATCAAAAATCTCCCAACAAATAAGAGTCCAGGACCAGATGGCTTTCCAGGGGAGTTCTACCAGACATTTAAAGCAGAGATAATACCTATCCTTCTCAAGCTATTCCAAGAAATAGAAAGGGAAGGAAAACTTCCAGACTCATTCTATGAAGCCAGTATTACTTTGATTCCTAAACCAGACAGAGACCCAGTCAAAAAAGAGAACTACAGGCCAATATCCCTGATGAATATGGATGCAAAAATTCTCAATAAGATACTAGCAAATCGAATTCAACAGCATATAAAAAGAATTATTCACCATGATCAAGTGGGATTCATTCCTGGGATGCAGGGCTGGTTCAACATTCGCAAATCAAGCAACGTGATACATCACATTAACAAAAAAAAAGAGAAGAACCATATGATCCTGTCAATCGATGCAGAAAAGGCCTTTGACAAAATCCAGCACCCTTTCTTAATAAAAACCCTTGAGAAAGTCGGGATAGAAGGAACATACTTAAAGATCATAAAAGCCATTTATGAAAAGCCCACAGCTAACATCATCCTCAACGGGGAAAAACTGAGAGCTTTTTCCCTGAGATCAGGAACACGACAGGGATGCCCACTCTCACCGCTGTTGTTTAACATAGTGCTGGAAGTTCTAGCATCAGCAATCAGACAACAAAAGGAAATCAAAGGCATCAAAATCGGCAAAGATGAAGTCAAGCTTTCGCTTTTTGCAGATGACATGATATTATACATGGAAAATCCGATAGACTCCACCAAAAGTCTGCTAGAACTGATACATGAATTCAGCAAAGTTGCAGGATACAAAATCAATGTCCAGAAATCAGTTGCATTCTTATACACTAACAATGAAGCAACAGAAAGACAAATAAAGAAAATGATCCCATTCACAATTGCACCAAGAAGCATAAAATACCTAGGAATAAATCTAACCAAAGATGTAAAGGATCTGTATGCTGAAAACTATAGAAAGCTTATGAAGGTAATTGAAGAAGACTTAAAGAAATGGAAAGACATTCCCTGCTCATGGATTGGAAAAATAAATATTGTCAAAATGTCAATACTACCCAAAGCTATCTACACATTCAATGCAATCCCAATCAAAATTGCACCAGCATTCTTCTCGAAATTAGAACAAGCAATCCTAAAATTCATATGGAACCACAAAAGGCCCCGAATAGCCAAAGGAATTTTGAAGAAGAAGACCAAAGCAGGAGGCATCACAATCCCAGACTTTAGCCTCTACTACAAAGCTGTCATCATCAAGACAGCATGGTATTGGCACAAAAACAGACACACAGACCAATGGAATAGAATAGAAACCCCAGAACTAGACCCACAAACGTATGGCCAACTCATCTTTGACAAAGCAGGAAAGAACATCCAATGGAAAAAAGACAGCCTCTTTAACAAATGGTGCTGGGAGAACTGGACAGCAACATGCAGAAGGTTGAAACTAGACCACTTTCTCACACCATTTACAAAAATAAACTCAAAATGGATAAAGGACCTAAATGTGAGACAGGAAACCATCAAAACCTTAGAGGAGAAAGCAGGAAAAGATCTCTCTGACCTCAGCCGTAGCAATCTCTTACTCGACACATCCCCAAAGGCAAGGGAATTAAAAGCAAAAGTGAATTACTGGGACCTTATGAAGATAAAAAGCTTCTGCACAGCAAAGGACACAACCAACAAAACTAAAAGGCAACCAACGGAATGGGAAAAGATATTTGCCAATGACATATTGGACAAAGGGCTAGTATCTAAAATCTATAAAGAGCTCACCAAACTCCACACCCGAAAGACAAATAACCCAGTGAAGAAATGGGCAGAAAACATGAATAGACACTTCTCTAAAGAAGACATCCAGATGGCCAACAGGCACATGAAAAGATGTTCAGCGTCGCTCCTTATCAGGGAAATACAAATCAAAACCACACTCAGGTATCACCTCACGCCAGTCAGAGTGGCCAAAATGAACAAATCAGGAGACTATAGATGCTGGAGAGCATGTGGAGAAACGGGAACCCTCTTGCACTGTTGGTGGGAATGCAAATTGGTGCAGCCGCTCTGGAAAGCAGTGTGGAGGTTCCTCAGAAAATTAAAAATAGACCTACCCTATGACCCAGCAATAGCACTGCTAGGAATTTATCCAAGGGATACAGGAGTACTGATGCATAGGGGCACTTGTACCCCAATGTTCATAGCAGCACTCTCAACAATAGCCGAATTATGGAAAGAGCCTAAATGTCCATCAACTGATGAATGGATAAAGAAATTGTGGTATATATACACAATGGAGTACTATGTGGCAATGAGAAAAAATGAAATATGGCCCTTTGTAGCAACGTGGATGGAACTGGAGAGTGTGATGCTAAGTGAAATAAGCCATACAGAGAAACACAGATACCATATGGTTTCACTCTTATGTGGATCCTGAGAAACTTAACAGGAACCCATGGGGGAGGGGAAGGAAAAAAAAAAAAAGAGGTTAGAGTGGGAGAGAGCCAAAGCATAAGAGACTGTTAAAAACTGAGAACAAACTGAGGGTTGATGGGGGGTTGGAGGGAGGGGAGGGTGGGTGATGGGTATTGAGGAGGGCACCTTTTGGGATGAGCACTGGGTGTTGTATGGAAACCAATTTGTCAATAAATTTCATAAAAAAAAATAAAATAAAAACGAATAAGAGAGTTACAAATCTCTACATATAGTGTCAATTTTTTTCAGGAATCTTTGAATTCTTTCAAATAACAGTTACAGATGAGATTCTTTTCCCTAAAGGTTTATTCTTTGGACATCAATTGTCAGTTTTTCTAAAAGGAAAATATTACAGAAACAATATGTTTTAGGCCAGGATAAAGAAGCACATAGCTTCTAATTTGATTGTTGAAATCCAGAAACATCTGCTAACAAGTCTGAATCTTGATTGTTCAAATTTCCTGAGTCTCAGAGGTACCCTGATGATAACCTCCCTTCAAAATATCACCTTCTTATTTAGTAGATTTTTTACCATTTTTTTTTTTTTGTTATTTGTTTTGTTTTGTTTTGTTTTGTTTTCTGGACTAGCCTGAGTTGATTCTGTTGCTTGCAACTAAAATATTTTAACCAGGAATTTTAGAGGCCAAAATTCTGAAATCAAGGTGTTGATTCCAAAATCAAGGTGTTGGCAAGGTTGTCTCCTTCTCAAGTCTCTGTGGGAGAATATATTCCTAGCTTCTGGTGACTGCTGGCAATTCTTTGTACTTCTTGGCTAGTAGCTTCATTCTCTTCTCTAGTCTTCATGTGATCTTTCCTTCTGTGTCTCTGTGTCTTCTTCATTTCTGTCTCTTATAAAGACCCTTGTCATTGGATTTAGGGCCCACTCAATATCCAGATTGAGATTCTTGAGATTCTTAATTAAATCTGCAAAGACACTACTTTAAAATAAGGTCATATTAAGGGGTACTGGGTATTAGGACATATCTTTTTGGGACTGCTGTTCAACCCATTAGATCCATCAGTAGTCTGTGAGATGGGTGACAATGTTATCCCCATTTCTTTTTTTTTTTTTAATTTTTTTTTTCAACGTTTATTTATTTTTGGGACAGAGAGAGACAGAGCATGAACGGGGGAGGGGCAGAGAGAGAGGGAGACACAGAATCGGAAACAGGTTCCAGGCTCTGAGCCATCAGCCCAGAGCCCGACGCGGGGCTCGAACTCACGGACCGCGAGATCGTGACCTGGCTGAAGTCGGACGCTTAACCGACTGCGCCACCCAGGCGCCCCAAGTTATCCCCATTTCACACATGAGTAAGTAAAGGCTGAAATTATACAGCCAGCACAGTGAAAAAACAGGACACCAACCAAAACCCCATTCTAAGGCCAGTGCTCTTTCTTCTATGTCATAGCCTCTCTTGACAATACTATTTTTGCTTCCATAATCATTTCATCTTTTAAATAGAAAATAATACATGTTTTAATATTGTTAATAGACTTGACAAAGTTGTATATTTTATGAGAATCATGCTTAGTTTCCTTCATATGAAATGATTCTTGTTAACAAGCTATTCTCAACAAAATTCCTCAGCTTTTCAGAGAGCTAAGGAAATTAAGAGAGAAATCAAATATATTTTTCCTCATCATCCTCAGCCATTATTTTTTTTTATTCATGATTTTAATCTTCTATTTATATTGCTCTCCTTCTGCTTAGTCTCATCCAACTTCCAGATCCCTGGGGCTCAGCTAGTGATGAGCACTCTTGAAGAAGCCCAGGGAAGGCATGCTGGCTCTGTCTGCAATCCTCTTTTCCTGGCACTCTGTGTAAATAATCAAGGATGCACCTGTCCCATTACAGACACGGGAATGGGGCCATGATGCATGTTTGGGTTTTGGTTTTTAAAAGCATCTATTTTGTAGACTGGTCCTGTTGAGGTCAGACCACAGAGCACAAGATAACATGTGAATAAACTTGCTGCAAGGTATGACACATGGCAGTAATTTGCCTGAGTGACTAAGAAGACTTGTCTTTCTTTCCATGCTTTTCTAAAATTTGGAACATTCTACCCTATCACAAAACTCAAATATCCAATTCACATTGAGTCAGTTATGGAAATTCAGAATACATATCAAGGATGCAACGAATTGATTTTCTAAACCAATTCTTGATTTAAAAAATAGTTTATATTCCTGTATCATTGAATGCTTCCCTTTTTTTAATCTTATTTTATTGTTTAAACAGGTTAAAAAGTAAACAATATGCAGGTAAAAAGACTAATCTAAAAAATTGAGCATCTAAATTTTTTTTCAACTTAAATGCCTATTCCCATATACATTCTACCTTCATGAAAATAATTCTTACTTGAAGACAGTTCCACATTTTCCAAGAAGTCCTGAATCCCAGGTTTTGATGTGCTTCTCTTCTCAAATTTGGTTAGCAATTAGCTTGTACTCTACACTTTAATTTTTTATTATTTAGCATATACATTATAGTTTTGAGTGCTTATTTCATATCTTGTCACCAGACTGCAACTTCCAGCAACTGGTACTTGCCTTGTAGCTACAAGTATTAGCCAAACCTACCAAATATTGAGCTATGACTGATGCAAAGTACAAACTACAATTATTTTAACCCTGGAGCTGATAGCAACATGTTTCCTACTGCATTACATGATACTTAACATTATTGCAGGTTTGCTGTGTACCAGGCACTGTTCCAAATGTCTTCTATGTATGTACATAGGTTTATGGAAAATCTGAAGACTAAATGGTTTGTTGGGAAGTCACAGCAGCACTGTCATTGTTTTGAGGAATACAATTTTCATCAAAGTTTTGGTTCATATCTCTTTCTGGAGGATATTATTGCTATTATGCAGAGTCAAGATCAACTAGACTTTCATCTTCACTTTCCTCTTCCACTCGGTCCCTTTTCAATGTTTTTCAGAATTCACATTTTTTCAGGGCCCATTCAAATCAGATTTGATAGATGAGGCTGTTGATTAATTTTGTCAACAAGTGAAGAAGAGTTTGAGTGATTACACTCTTTTATTAAATTTTTTGCACTAACATTCTTGGCAGCTGATTCAAAAGCATTAAAATTGCCAATATTGTAGGGAGACTTATGCGTGAAAGAAGTGCCAGCTATAGGTTCTTTAGTTTGGCTTTTCCCTAGTGAGCTTTTGCAGGAAAAGCAGCAAACACATTTAGGAACTAAGGCTTTTATACCACTTGGACCTGCCTTATTCTTAACTGACTGTAACTAAAATTTTCTGCTCCTGGGAATCCAGATATCTGCCAGTGTTTTATAATATCTTCCTCAATGACGAGCATTCTTAGTACTCTAGATATAGGTTTTAGAGGCTATTCTAAGAAAGAAGCTCAGGAGACTTTTTTGGTTGGGTATTTGTGTATTTGGGAACGCAGGCCCTTTACAACTATAGCTAAAGATGTTCTGATTTAGTTCTCTCTCATATTCAGGAGGTAAAGATACAAGATCTTTAGCCTCAACTTGTTTGCATTCTCTCTTGTCTCCCATTGGGGACATCCCCACCCTTGATTTCGTCATCAGGGATGTTATTTTTGTGGAGTCTTTCTCCCCCCACCCCCCAATGGAAAGTACTGCTGTAAGAATAGGAACTTCTACCATAGTATCTGTCATGGGCTGAATGTTTATGTCCCCCCAAAATCATACGTTAAAGCTCTAACCCCCGATGTCATGGTATTTGGAGATGGGCCTTTGGGAGATTATTAGGTTTAGCTGAGGCCATAAAAGTTGGGTCCTTATGATGCGATGGTGCCCTTAGAAGAAGAGACCAAAGAGCCTGTTCTCTTCTCACTATGTCAGAACACAGCAAAAAGATGTCTTGTCTTCTGTAAGGCAAGAATAGATCTATTTTTTTAATGTTTATTTATTTATTTTGAGAGAGAGAGAGACAGAGAAAGAGAGAGAGAGCATGATAAGGGGAGAGGCAGAGATAGAGGGAAGAGAGAATCTCCAGCAGGCTCCATGGACAGCCCAGAGCCTGACGTGGGGCTCCATTTCATGACCCTGAGATCATGACCTGAGCCGAAATCAAGAGTCAGATGCCTAGCTGACTGAGCCACCCAGGCGCCCTCACCTCCTCACTGCTCACCCACTTTTTTTTTAATGTGGAAAAGAGAGCTCTCACCAGGAACCTGACCATACTGGTACCTTGATCTTGGACTTCCCAGGCTTCAGAACTGTGAGAAATAAATGTCTTAAGCCACCCAGTCTGTGGAGTTATGTTATAGCATTTTGAACAGACTAAGACAGTATATTCCTTATGTTTTCAATACCATTTATTCCTTATGTACACCATCCAATTTTTCCTACAGTGTTACCTCCATTAGGATGCCCAGAATTTTGTCATCATGATTTACATCTTGACAACTTTCTGTCCATGAAAAGTTTTCATAATTTTCAAAATTCAATTATGATTTTTGATGGTAGAGACGAAAAATTAAAAGTCATTCTGTGCCATTTTGGGTGAAGTCTCTGATTGAGTAAACACATTTTTCAACATCTCATGGCAAGTTCAAAATCCAACAGGACTGCACAGAAATGTGTTAGAATTTTTCTCTGAAGTTGTTGGGTTTTCCAGTTTGTTTTTAAACTTTGTTTCCTTTGAAATAATGTCCAAGCTTTTTTTTTTTTAAAAAAGGTACTTAACATATGGCTAGTTGACATAGTTATTTCAAGTCAGCTACCTATACTTCTATTGAAAATTTTTATATGGTGATCTTCAGAATTAGTCACTTTCTTTGCTTTTAAAATTATAAAGTATTCTGAATCCTGTTTCTATGTTATTCCATGTACTTGTAGAGTTGACATTCTTTCCAGATGAAATAGGTTTCAGGAACTAAAAAGCAAAACCAAAAGAAAATTTCACATCTGAAGGAAAAACATTTTGATTTTTTTTTTTTCAACGTTTATTTATTTTTGGGACAGAGAGAGACAGAGCATGAACGGGGGAGGGGCAGGGAGGGAGGGAGACACAGAATCGGAAACAGGCTCCAGGCTCTGAGCCATCAGCCCAGAGCCCGACGCGGGGCTCAAACTCACAGACTGCGAGATCGTGACCTGGCTGAAGTCGGACGCTTAACCGACTGCGCCACCCAGGCGCCCCATTTTTTTTTTTAATTTTTTTTTCAACGTTTATTTATTTTTGGGACAGAGAGAGACAGAGCATGAACGGGAAACATTTTGAATCATCATGGAGACATGTAGCTATCTTGGCACTACCAGACTCTGAGACGGCAACACCTCAAATAAATTTATACTTTTAATGTCCTCATTTAGAAAAGTTGTCCCGCTATGATACAGAATGAGCTAACATCAGAAATTCCTATAACTTTTAATAAAGGTAAAAAAATATCTATTAGGAAACTTCAGCCATATTTAAACAGTAATTTGAAACTGTTTAAAGTACTCTGTACACAGATCAAAATTATCTTACAGTTCTGGCTGAATAATATCAATGACAGGGAAGAAGGAAAAATTCCACCAGCTTGAATTCCTTGCCATTCATATAACCTGTTTGAACCTAAATATTGAAGAAATGTCTGAATCTTTAAAAAATATTAAAATTTTACTCTTTTGTTTTAGTAAAAATCATATCAAAAATATCCACAATTTAGTTTTCAAAAATTAATTTTCCACTGTTATTTTAATAAACTTTAGGGTTAAAATTATTCAAAATGATTATATTCTAAAAATGCCCACCTCAAATATCTGGAACCTTTTATATAAAACCTAGATGATGTTCTTTGTCTATGAATGGAATCTGAGTAATTCCTTTCTACAAGGGATGTCCTGGCCCAAGGGTGCTGCTATGCTCCATCCTAGGAAATGGTCTTCAGTGAGGCTCTTCCCTTCCTACAACTGGCCTCAGTCCCCAGATGACTCTAACTTGATTCACAGTGTTCTGGGCCCAGTTTCACGAGAGGCTCTAGAGTTTGGTTTTGGACACATTGAATTTGAGCTGACTACAGTCTATCCCACTGAAAATGTCCAGAAGACTGTGCCAGACTAGGTCCTCTGACAAACAGTCACCAAGATAGAATTTGAAATACAAGAGATTAGGAAAATACCTGTGAGAAATAAATAGGGGGGCATCAGGAGTCCACAAAGAGTCTGTAGATGCAGGCATGACACATGCAAAAGAGAGGGGGAAAGGAGGAGGGTTGGATAGGAATTGCTTCAGACTACTGTGAAATTCAGAGCAAGTTTTGGCCAGGCCAGTGGGAGTAGAGCAGAGACTATCCCTCAGGGTACTGTATTCCCAGTTCCAGTGTGCCTTCTATGTTTGGTCATTGACAGGGAACAGCCAGCAAGACAAGGCCTCAGTGTGGGTGTGAATGCTGATCCTGAAGGTAGAGGTTGTCTTGAAATCAAATATAATCGGGAGAATGGAAGCCTGGGAGTTGGCAGGAATCTTAGGGAAGGTCTTGAAAGTGGGATTTGAGCAAATCTTACTGAATTGCAGGAGGCTTGACTCCAGCTGACTTCTGACTTAAGGCAAAGTTAGACATTTAATTTTTTGAGATACCCCTTATAGAGATAATGAATAGTAGAGGAACTCTTGGAGGGAAAATACCAGAGGAAAAAAAGTCTGTACTTTAGTAATTATTCCAGATAGAAGAAAGAAATGGTAGATTTAGTAATGATAGTGAAAGACTTTAATGATAGATACGAACCAATACCATCTGTAGCGATAGTCTACTGGTTTCCCACCCACATCCAAATTTCTGTTTCTTACTTACAACCCCTAATTTTTATTGCATGGATAAAATATTGTATTTCCTATTCTCCCTGTGTAGCAAGGCTTGACTCAGTTCTTGGCAAGGAGATATGTGTAGAAGAAGTTGGATGGAAGTTGTTGACAGAATGAGAAGGTGCTTTAAAAGCATACAGGCAGCTGGGATGAGTCCTTTTTGTTTACCCTTTCCTCTTTTCTGTCTTCATGAAGTTGGAAATGCTGTGATGGCTGAAGCTTCAGCAGTCATTTTGGACCATTAAATGCCCTTGAGGGTGGGCAATAATTGCTAGGATGTTGGAACAAAAAATAGTAAGAGTCCTGGGTTTCTTATCTCCAGACTTCTTTTATGTGAAAGAAAAATAAATGATTTTTTTCTTACTTAAGCCACAGCTAATTTTGGTTTTCTCTTTATGGCAATATAACTGCCATGTAATAATGGCACTTGCTATTTATTGAGCCCTATTATATCTCAGGAATGGTGCTAAGAACTTTATATTATTAGCCCAATTAATCGTCACAGTAATCCTGTGACATAGGTGCTTTTATTTTCAATGATTTAACAGATGAGGAAAATGAAACAGAGAAGGGTCATGTAAATTGCCCAAGATCACCTAGCTAGTGTGTAGTTTCAAACTTATTTGTTTGATTTTAAAGCTTGTGTATTATCTACTCCAACATGCTGTCAGTTGGGGATACAACTTAATTGAGATTCTGAGAGTCTTATTTGAAGCTACTGTGTTTCTCTAAACTTAACACTTTATCATCGACCAACTGTACTTCTTGGCCTGTCTTCTTTCATACGTGGTTTTGACAAATCCCCATCCCACCTAAGACCTTATTCCACTGCAGCTATGCTATAGCCCAGCATGATGTTTAAATCCTGCCAGAATCCGCTTTGTACAGTTCTCTATGATAGCAATCCCGAGGCAGGGCGAGAGCTGTGCTCTCAGAGGGTATTTCTTTGTTCAAAATCGAAAGGAGGTAGCAGCTGGCCTAAAATTATGACTGGCAACTGGTCTCAGACTTATTATGGTTGCCCTGATGCTTTCTCAGATTCACTGAAATGTTTTTCCTCTGAGAACAAAGCTTCCAGAAACTCAAAACACCTGTATTAACTGGTGACCTAAAAGGAGCACTTACCTGCTAACTTCCTGGCTGATTTTCAAGTAGGTTGGCAGAGCCTTCCTGCTGTTACTAGGCTTCTATAAAGAATTAATTATTCTGGATAGCTAGGCCTATTTCAACAGAAACTGCCTCATTTTAAAAGTCTGTCTTTTGAAATTTTCTAATAACCATTAAGAGCCCATTAGCAAAATTGTCAGGAAAATAAGAAAGACTAGTAAAGGCATTATCCCTATCGTCCCTACTGAAGACACAGCAGCATATATTAGTTTATATGGATGTTTTTGTTTTATAATTATTCTAGATGACGGAGATGAAAGAGCTTAAAACCTTTTTATTTATGTTTGTGATTGAGAGCGGAGTATGAGAGAGTAGGGATGAATGGAAAGGATCATTTAAATATTTTATTCAAAATTACATGAATAGATACCATTTACTGAATGCCTGTTAGGTGTCAGATGCCACAGGAGGTACTTTACTTCTCTCATTTAATGCAATCTTTTCACCAGTCCCTATGAGGTAGAGCACGGTTTGTAAATATAATGATGTTCAGAGATATTGATTGAATTGCCCAAGGTCACACAGTGGGAATTTACATAGAGATCTGTCTGTCTCCAAAGTACATGTTTTTTCCATTTTATTGTTCTATGACAAAAAGCATTCAGTGTTACGGGATATTTTAAACAGAGATTCACTTTCTAGAACTTCAGCAATACTGAAAACTTCAGTGCCACTGGTAAACAGCTTTGGATCACTGATTATGGTCTAGTTTGAAGTTTTTAGATCCTACCTTCTTTTCTTTCCTGCAGCTACCCTTTGACCATGGTATGTATACTAGAAGAAAGAATGAAGTTAATTAATTCTGTTCAGTATTAACTGCATTGGCAAAAGTTTTGATGAAGAAGGAAATGGAAATTACTGATGAGAATGAACTTTGTTTATTATTTTTCAGTTTCATTTAATGGTACATTACCATTCTTCATTCCCATGATCTCTTGAATTGACTTTAGGTTTTTAAAAAAATCTCAAAATTGCTCTCATTTAGCAAGTGAATACAGTATTGCTATTACAAATAAGAAAACTAAATTATATTTGCTTATAATAGTTTATAATTACCCTAATAGTCACATAAAGAAATTATGTAAATCCTTAAAGCAACCAGTTTCATTTGTTACTTTGAGGAAGGTCAACACCCACAAAATAGTTCTGTGAGAGCTTAGTGTGGTAGGGTCTCAGTTGAGTGGCGTATTGGTACACTTGATAGACTACCTGGCCATGTATACAGTTGATGCTTAAAATCTTTAGCAGTAGCTGTAAGATTTTATGACCATTAGTAGTAACCAACATCATTCAGTGTACCATAAAGTTTCTGCTTAAAGGAAATTTATCATTTGCTAAGTTTTACGTGAAGGCAGTGCAACATAGACTATTTTAGTAGCCAATGAAATACATAATAAATACTCTTTATCAGCTATCCTCTATGGAAATTTTGAATCCCAAATGAATATTATTATTTAATTTTCATTTTGTATGTCTTTCTAGCTAAAGAAGTTTGGAGAAAGTAATCATGAAGTTATTGAGTTTTTCTCTCTTTACATTAGAATAAGTCAAATATTTTTCAGATTCCTTTATGGGTTGGATATTGACTACAAGTTATCATTGACTTAGGAAATTATGCAATAAATTGATTGTTCAATGTGTGTAGAACACTTGCTTCTTTGGAAACATAAAAAGAGAGAAAATATATAAATATTTACAAAGTGTTTGACAAATTTAAATAATCTTACTATTAACTTGGTGCTGATAATATTTATGGGTGAATATAGGAAAAGGAGAGTTTATCTACAGACGTAGACTCTGGCTTGTCTGTTTTCATCCTGTCCAATAGCTTTCCTAGAGAGGAGGGATAACCAGGAATCATGTACTTCCATTACAAAAGGCAAATTTGTTTGAGGGTGTAATTTTTCCTGGATTTGGTTTGTTTTAGGATTGCTTGCCTGGGTGTCTTGGTTATGCAAGTTTAGGGAACAATACCAGTCCCTGTTCTAGGAGTAGGTTGCGGCGAATTCTTCAGGGAACCCATCAAGATGCTTTTCCTTATAATCCCAGGTTTGAGAAGGATGGTCCTGGGGCAGAAGGAGGATTAATTTGCATTAGGAACTTTCCTCATTCCTTCTTCCCAGGATTTAGAACGGGAGACTACCAGGGTAGCTTCAGTCAAGTTCCAGTGACAAGGACAGGAAACAAAATGAAGCAATACAGTGGCCTTGAGCAGATAGAATCCTAGTCAGGCAGGCCTAACACAAAGGACTAAATGTCTGTGAAAGATGACTGTTTTTCATCGTGTGTGTGTGTGTGTGTGTGTGTGTGTGTGTGTGTGTGTGTGTTTGTGTGTATGTGTCCAAAACCAGTTACTCTAGCATGGTGGTTCTCAAACTTTGACAGGCATGAGAATCTCCTGGAGGGATGGTAAATACAGATATTTGGGGCCCACATCCAGAGTTTCAATAACCCTAGGGTGATGTGTGAGAGTTTTTATTTTCAACCAGTTCCTGGGTGATACTGCTGCTATTGGTTCAAAGACTGCACTTTGAAATTCATTGCCCCCACCACACAGGCAAGCTTTATGTAAGGGGTTCCTGTGAACCCAGAGGGCTGTGACTATGTGGGGAATTATGGGGCTTTGGCAAGAGTCCAGCCCAGAAAGGGCAATGCTGAAACAGTGCATAGCTTCTTTTGTCCTTGTCCTGATATCTTTTGTAGGTGTTTTATGAAGCAGTGAAAAGCAATGGTGGTGAACTTGTACCTTTTAATCTCTCGCTACCTAAAATATGGAAGCAGGACTGACTAGCCATACTATTCTGAATCTTTATTCTTGGAATTTTTGAATATTCTCATTGCCCAACTTATAATATATGTTTTAGATAATGCACCTGCTTTTGTTTCTATTATCTTAGTTTATAAAGGTGAACTTATGGAATATATCTGTATATTTTCATTAGTACTAAAATCTTTTTACTTTATTATTCACCTATACAAAACAATATTTCCATACTATTTCTAAACCATAGTGATTGTAAAACTTATTGACTAGGAAATGAGGATGTTCTGAGAAGTTGAAGGTTTTTCACCTAACCCCTGCTCCATCCTGAAATGGACTTTATCTGCATTTTGCATCTGGGAGATGACAAGAAGTTTAATGTTTCAAGTTTCCAAAAAGTAATGTTAAGTAAGCAGTCAATAGAGAAGGGGCAATGAGGCAAAGCAGAGTGCCCCCAGATGCTAACCTGCTATTTGTTTTTTTCTTTTCATTTTTCTGCCTTTTTAATTAAAGAAAAAAGTCTTGTGGGCATGGAGTGAGTGTGAGTGTACATGCCAGGGCTGGGAAGGCTGGTAGCGGGAGCAGATCAGGCATTCTACCCACTCATTTATCCTTTATGTATGTCATAGCTGGTACCATACGTTTAGAGCCAATCAATTTATGCATATGGAAATTCTTTCCTTGGTTTATATATTTAGCTAAATAAAAATGTAAGGTAATGTTTATTTAATTGAATAAAAATTGCTACATTCAGACTTCAACTTTTTTTCCCCTCCTCTTTATTTGCTGAACCAGTTTACTCTTCTCATTATTTTCTCTCTTATATTGGCTTTGTTTTATAGTAAGATATTCACTCATGTAACAGGATGGTACCTTTCTTATATATATTTTTGCCCACCTATACCTATCTACTATCTACACCTGAATTAGAGAAAGTAAACACAGAAAACTCTAGAAAACTGATTTCTTCTCTTTAACTTTCACATGGCTTTAATTTTATCCACTTATTCTTAGTTTCTGTGGGCTTTATCTCATGACAGGACAACTTGGAAACATTTTTGGCATAGTTTTATTCACTGGTAAAACATAGTATGATCAATAGTGTAGACAATATAAAAAAGTGTTGGTTCAGCACTTGGTAAATTGACTTCGTTTTAGTAACTACAAGCAAAAGTTTTACACAACTACATAATTTTATTTTATTTATAATTTTTATAATGTTTATTTATGTTTGGGGGGGAGGGGCAGAGAGAGAGAGGGGGACAGAGAATCCAAAGCAGGCTCCAGACTCTGAGCTGTTTGCACAGAGCCCGACACGGGGCTCGAACTCACAAACCGCAAGATCATAACCTGAGCCATGTTTCACCTACTGAGCCATCCAGGCACCCTCAAAACTACATAATTTTAACAACTTGTTGGAATGGAAATCTTTGAAAATGATGATCTTATCAAAGTCCTTATGAGATTACAGAAACTTTACAAAAGGGGATGACATATTAAAGTATCAACAAAGCTTTTGTCCTAACATGTTTCTAAAAACCTTTTTAGGCTTCAGATCTGCCCATATTCATATCCTGAAGGGAACAGAATCAGGCAAGGATCTATTCTAATGACTCTTTATTTGGGTTAAACTACCACAAAGGAAGAATACTTTTGTGGATCTGTGAAATGCTAATTTTTCCAATTAATGTATTTTATGAAAGACCAGAGAGTTTAAAAAGAGGAAAACAATTGATTTGAGTTTCTGAGTTAGGTTAGTTCACACTAGCTGTGGTCTTTGGAAATTTAGAAAAAATTAATTAGTTTATAATTCTTATGAGACAACATCGAGATACAACTACTCAGATTTTTCACTAATTTCTCTGTAACTCAAGTTTACGCTGACAAGAAGTCCTGGGTAGCTATACAGCCCTGTAGGGCCATCCCTTCCATATTTCATATCCCTTCCTGATATTGTGGGATTGCTTGTCTGTGCCTGGTAGGAAGTGTTTCAAGCTGGACCTCCAGATGGAAAACTCCAACAGGGTTTAATTATACAGGTAAACTGATTTGCTTGGTCATGCACCTGGAAAATCTAAGATGAAGAATAACTTAAAAGTGAATTAAATGTAGGACAGGTGCATTATCATTTCCCACCACTTTACAAACATGAGATAGAGAACAGTCTCTTAGCTCCTTTACATCACTGAATGAGGTCAGAAAATCATTTGAATTGAAGCCCTAAAAAGGCCTTTCTGCAGGAAAAGGTGATCACACACAATGGGTAAATTCTGCTCCTATTTATGCTAATTTATTTTATAATCTTAGACTTCTTATGGGAAAATACAGTTCAAAGAACAGAAGAAATATAGAGGAAGAGGTAAGTAATTGCAGCTAAAGAAGAAGGGATAAGGCAACTTTTGTTGAGGCCATGACATCAACGCTGGGTCTTGAAGAATAAGTTCTTCAGTAGAGAAAATGTTTCAGGCAGAAGGCACAGCTTGCACAAAGGCAGAAATCAACATGGTAATGTAGTGACTGGTATGTATGTATGTGCACACATGTGTACCTAGGGAATAAGAGGTGGAGCTGGAAAGGTAGGCAGGGAATGGAATAAGAAAGGACTTTTATATGTGCAGGGCAACGTGGACACTGATCTAGTCCTATGATTACAGACAGTGCTCCAAGAGCAATTTCTGGTGGTGCCAGTAAAGAGGGCTTTGGGACTCATCTTCATTTCAGCCAGGGTCAATTTACATGTTTTATAAATTTGAGTTCTACCTGGTCTCTATGTTACACAAAGTATTCTACAGCTTTCATATTCACCCTAGACAGTTATATCTTTCTTGCCATTTTTGGCATATAGCCTTTAAAACTATAGGCAGTTATATTACCTAGTCTATGAATTTCACAGAGCATAATATTTCTTTATTTTGCTTACTTTACTCTCTTCTTTTCTTATGAAGATAATTTGTGATTTAACAATGAAAATTATGTCATGTGGAGGCACTAGATCTTTCGACCTATTTTCCCTTTTAGGATTACATGACTTAGAACTTTGCATTTTTCTCCGAACTTTCAAAGTCTTGTCTTACTATATTTTAGACTTCTATAAAGCCATCTAACTCAACTTTTTTTTTTTTTTTTGCTGGGTATTGTAAGGCTCCTGAATCCTAAGATTCCTATTACTTTGCTTCCCTAACGAATTCTTTTTTGGTCTTAAGTCCCAAACTGTTTCTTTGACCTTTTTTTTTAATGTCCAAATTATGAAGACCCATCATATGCTTTGTTTGAACTAAATGACAGACAAGACCTAATTGAGGTCCTCATTATGACCGTGTCCATTTTGTGACCTGTCTTAGTAGCACATTCTAGAACTGACTCAGGAATGTTGCAATATCATAATACCTTTCATTTCTTTCCTCCCACAAATTTCTACCAAAATTTTTATTCCAGTGCTGAATGAAGAAGAGGGTTTATAACCCTACAAAGCCTGGTGACAAAATATTTAGCGATTAAAGGGTTGCCTTGTCCAATGCCTTCCATGCTATAATAGTGCTTTTCTTATTTCAGTACTTTTTTTCTTGTTAACTACGGTTATAGAGATGAGATATTGACTTCCTTATTTTGAGGGATAAGAGAATGTTATTGTATTAGAGGTGGAATTGAAACATGGTTACTTTAGCTGCGGAATTTATAGTGTATATTTCCCCTGGATTATAGGCGGTCAAAAGGTGATCTGCTAAAACTTTTTAAAATTATAGATAGTTTGACTGGAAGTAAATTAATGTGTTTTTCTGGTAAGTGGTATATAGAACCCAGAATCTGAGTACCTGAAGCTTGGAAAAGGAAGGAAAAATACAGGCAAAAAGAAGACTAAAAGTCTATGTTGTGCATACCAGAAATCAAATGTAAATTTAGAACAAACTTACATAATAAAAAAATCTCTTTTAAAAAATAGTTATAAAACAAATGATGTTTTCTCAAATCCCTTATTTTGTGATATTTCAGTCTAATAAATCTACATTGAAACTTCTAAAAAGATTCAGTTTGCATGGACAAGATTATAAACACTCTTCAGGCTAGCATAGGAAAGAGTTTCCATCTACTTCCCAGGTTTTGTTTATATCTCTTAAATCATATTCCAGGGACCTTTGAACACTAGAATTTCTCTAGTTCAACCTTTCTATGTTTTTTTATACTTTACCAGCACCTTCTTCGTTCACTAAGGAGAATGGATGGAAACTTTCCATAAGAGGTGAGCCCTGTAATGTTTGTCATCAGGTGAAAGCATGGCAAAGCTTTCTGATGAGAATAAAGAAAAATACATGAAGAAAAACACAACTGCTGCTTGTACTTTTCCTGCAGATGGCACTGGTGTTACTTAGATAAAAAGACATTTTTGTGCTCAGCAGCTTTTAGTTCATTGTGCACACTGGAAAAGCTCATATGTACTAGGAAATAAGTAGATGTCTTGCAGTAAGTAGTCACTTATCTGTGCATGATTGAACCCCAGCATGGTTCAACCAGTCTTTTTGGAGGTCTGCTTTTCAATTAATGCATTCACATGGACAATAAAATCTGATGAGGTACTCTTTTTGACCAGGGGAGAGGCCTACTACAAAAAGCACACTACAGACTGAAGGCCCATCCTCCCAGTTGCATCTACATGAAAAATCCAGCCCTGTCTGAAAATGCATAAATGTCACAGGAGTATAGAGGGAGGTAATATGATTGTTTTTAAGTAAAAACTCCTAGGAGATTTATTCTGATAGAGTTAAAAAGGACTTCAACAAAGACTTATTGAATACTTATTTGAGGCAATGCATAGTGCCAGATTATTATGGACAGTTCAAGGACTAAAAACAAAACCCAAACATAATAAGCATCTTCTCAGATGTCTCAAGCTAATTGCAAAAATAGATATATGCATAAATATGTGAGATATAAGTGTCTAAGTCCATTAAGGCTATTATAATAAAATACCACTGATGGGTAGCTTACAAACAACAGAAATTTATTTCTCATAGTTTGGAGGCTGAAAGTTTGAGGTCATGTTGTCATTATGGTGGGGTGAAGGCTTTCTTCTAGGTCACAGACTTCTCATTGTATCCTCACATGGTGGAAAGGTCTCAGGGTCTCTCTCAGGAGCATCTTTTATAAGGCACAAATTTTAGTCTTGAGGGCTCCACTCTCATGACTTAAGCATGCCCCAAAGACCCCACTTCTAATACCTTCATCTTTAAGGGTTTAGGATTTCAACATGTAAACTTTGGAGGGACACAAACTTTCAGGCCATAGCATACAAATTAGTTTCATAAATGATAAACAGATTACCAATAGGAATAGGGAAGGAAGGAGTAAAGAAGGAATGTTGAAGTGGGCTTGAGAGGGAGAGTGAAAGGAGGGCCAGTCTTCAGCTGAATATGAAGTGGGAGGAGACAAAATAGAATTTCCAATAAGAGAATTGTAAAAACACAGTGGTCAGCAAAGCAGTGTATAGAGAATGGTTGTTCTCTTCAGATTTAATGATTTATTCAGGGACTGATATATTTTGTGTTTTCTGTTAGGTGCTCTAAAACCTGACTGTATTTTACTTTTGTCTCAGTTCAGGCGTCTGTAACAAATATACCATAGACTGGGTAAGAATAAATATTTATATATCATAGTTCTGGAGGCTAGGAAGTCCAAGATCAAAGTACTGACAGATCCAGTGTCTGGTGAGAACCTACCTGCTGGTTTGCAGATGGCCATCTTCTCATTGTATCCTTATATGGTGGAGATCAGAGAGAGAAGAAGCAAGTTCTTTTATATCTCTTCTTATGAGGACACTACTTCTATTGATGAGGGCTTCACCTCATGACCTAATTATCTCTCCAAAGGCCTACCTCTAAATACTATCACATTGGGGATTAGGCTTCACTGAATTCTGGGGGAACACATTCAGTCCATAGAGACATTTCAATTCTGTGCTCTTGAGTTATTTAAACTCTTTGTGCCTTTGTTTCCTCATCACTAAAATGAGGTAAGAGTATTCACCTCAAAGGGTTTCTGAGGGGATTAAATGAGCAAACATATGTATAGTATCTGGCCATAGTAATAAATATTACTGTAATCATAAAATAATTAGATGTTATTATGCACATTTGTGTTTTATGCTAATCAGTATATAAGGAGAGTTCTAATTCTATCAGAAGACTAAGAATTAGGTATCCCTACAATTTTACTTATAAGAAAATTTAGGCTTAGAAAAATTAACTACTTGCTAAAGATAATACAGGCTATGTTATTTATTTATTTATTTATTTATTTATTTATTTATTTATTTATCTATCTATCTATCTTTCTTTTTTTAAGTTTTCCCTTAAGAAAAGTTTATTTATTTATTTTTGACAGAGAGAATTGGTTAGAGAAAGAGCACATGAGCAGGGGAGGAGCAGAGAGAGGGAGGGAGAGAGAGAATCCCAAGTAGGCTCCAGGCTATCTGTGTAGAGCCTGATGCAGGCTCTCAATCCCATGAATGATAAGATCATGACCTGAGCTGAAATCAAGAGCCAAATTATTGACTGAGCCACCCAGGCACCTCTAGGCTACATTTTTTAAATTGAAGTATAACTGACAGTTTAAAATTGTATGTTTAAGGTGTAAAATTTGATGATTTAATATACATATGCATTGTGAAGTAATCACCATAATCAAACAAATGAATATATCCATTGATACAACCTGCATTTGCACCAAGGCTAAACCCACCCATTTTTCTTCTTCACCATTGACTTCTTAATAGTTAAGTTTATTGTAATCAGTCTCTGTTGTGAGTGGGTGGCAAGAAGCTATAGTAGGATGTAAAAAAGGTAGGGGCCTAGAGTGGAAGGCTTCTAATGCTTGGCCAAGCATTTAAAATACTAAATGTCTAACATCCATTCCTTCATCAGTTGGTGTTCTGGTCTAAGGTAATGATATGAGGCTGGTCTTATCCAGGGAGATAGTCAAGAGATGTGAACACAGGAGAATATTTAACTTTTAGATAAATACTGAGGAAAAAAATTAATCTGAGTAGTTAGGGGAGAACCAGGAGATATTTCAAGTGTCATGGATTCAGTTGGTAGGAAAGTTTCATGAAAGAACAAAGTGTTGACTGCTTGTAAGCAGTTAAACAAGCAAAAGACTCAAAATTATTGGACTTCCTGGTTAGATGAACATCTGTAACAACTAGCAGAATAGATTCAGTCCAGTGTGGGGGTTTCTAATTTATGGGTGAAGTAAAGGGAGATTGAGAACAATAAGTGGGGACAAGTATAGATTAGCCTGGCTAGAACAAAGCTTGGAGATACTACTTTGTAGTAACTTAAGGAAGAGACTTTAGTACCCAAGGGGAAGCATTATAACTGAGGATTTTCTTTTAGTATAAAGAGAGAACAGTAGTAGTTCAGGGGACTAAAGTAGCAAAAGAGATGAAAAAGGGACAGCTGAAGAAGAAGAGCAAATAATGGGATGTTTTTGGATAAGCCTAGACATAATGGTCACGAGAGTATCAGAGGAGTGATCAGTAATGTCAGGTGCAGAAGAGGAATCAACTAAGGTTTCATTGGGGGAGTGAGAACAGAGGCTGTGTGGAGAAACTTCTGTTGAAGGGCTCGAGGTGCTTGGTTATGAAAAAAAGAGACGGGAGGAAGCCCCAGAGGTGGTGGCTTTTTTGTTTGTTTTTATTTTTTATTGTTAAAGATAGTCCTGTATTTATGTTTTTGAGGAAGATGCCAATAAAACTGAAGCCAGAGAAAGGTATTAAATGACAAAGTAAAACCAGAGAGATGATAGTAGAGAATCAGGGAAGGATTTAGTCATTCAGTGCAATGAAGATTGGAAAAGAGAAGAGTTATGTGGATATAAGTTTGTGAATGAAGGTGGAATATTGAAGGAGCTTCTTTTTGCCTCACAGAGGAAGTAGAGTGGACAGGGGCTACTACATACATTCGAATTCTCATATATGACATGTAAAACCTTTGACTAATTCCCTAGTTTTCATCTTCTGCTCCTCTGGATGCAACACAACACCATCTAGAACTCTTACCATGCTATTCGTATGCTGTACTTTTGCATGTGATGCTCCCTCTATAAGAAAGTTCTTTCTTAAGATACCTCTGCTGTTGAAGCAGAGTTTAATGTCTCTCCTGTGTCTTGAACTATAGAGTTCTCCCAAACAGGCTTTATTAGATTGACAGCACCTTAGAAACAGGGACCATTTTTCATTTACCTTATTATAAGTTACTAGTTCTTGGCACATAGTAGTTGCTTGATAAATATTTGTTTAATTTATTTATTTTCCAAACAACGCTTTTGTGTGCTTTAATTTAAAAGTTCTTTTAGGGGCGCCTGGGTGGCGCAGTCGGTTAAGCGTCCGACTTCAGCCAGGTCACGATCTCGTGGTCCGTGAGTTCGAGCTCCGCATCAGGCTCTGGGCTGATGGCTCAGAGCCTGGAGCCTGTTTCCGATTCTGTGTCTCCCTCTCTCTCTGCCCCTCCCCCGTTCATGCTCTGTCTCTCTCTGTCCCAAAAAAAATAAATAAACGTTGAAAAAAAAAAAAAAGTTCTTTTAGCAATTAGAGATTATTCCAATTTTTGTTCTTTCTTTTTTTTTCTTTCTTTCTTTCTTTCTTTCTTTCTTTCTTTCTTTCTTTCTTTCTGAGAGAGAGAGAGAGAGAGAGAGAGAGAGAGAGAAGGGGAGGGGCATAAGGAGAAGGAGGGAGAGAGTCCCAAGCAGGCTCCATGTCTAGTGAGGAGCCTGATACAAGGCTCAATCCCACTACTGTGATATCATGACCTGAGCTGAAATCAAGAGTTGGATGTTCAGCTGACTGAGCCACCCAGGTGACCCTGTACTTTCAATTTATAAAGCTAAATTAGAGGCAGATTTGATTTTAAAATTGGTGGAAATGCTAACTTATTGGCTAAATCACTCTTAAGTACACACTGTCTTTGATTCATGTGTAGCTGGCTATCTTTGTGTGGATCAGGGAACACTAACCAGTGCTAAATCTCTCAAGGGCAGAGTGTTTGTTTTAATTTCTGAATCTACAACATACAGTTGCCACAACCATGCTTAATAGATGCCCAACAAACAACTAGTAGATTTTATTAAATAAGTAGACTTACGTACTATTTATGGGTACAGTGTCATTTTGGGGAAGTTATTTTACATCCCTGTGTCTTAGTTATTTGTCTCTCTGTAAAGTGGTCCCATCTATTAACTTCTTTTCAACAATTATAGTTTAGAATTGATCAGATTACATTTGATTAGTAATTTTTTACTTATAGAAGAAAAGCACTATTTAAATAGTTATTCAATCAGGGGAAAAGTTCTCAATCATGTGCTGACCTTTCTAGTGGGAGACTATACATAGATAATATCTGCAACAATCATCTTTTTATGCAGTCCTTTAATATAACATTACTTTTGTTTTTATTTAAATCAACATGAATATATTGCCTCTGTTCCTTAAATGATCAGTTCTCTCTTATTTATATTACTTTATATTTTCATCTCCCTTCTTCCATGGTTTGCTATACTTCTCATCTCAGTTCAGGATTTTACTTCCTGATCTATGTATTTCCGTCTTCAGCTCATAGAGTTTCTCACCACCCGGAGTGCAAACACTGTCAACATGTATTGATGGCTTTCATATTATATGTTGACAGTGCTACTACTCAGGAGTGGGGATGTGGTCAAAAAGGCAGATATGACTGTTCATCTTTTCCAGAGAATATTGCTGTGATAAGAAACATTCACAGGAGGCTTTTCTGTTTTTATTCTCAAGGTAACTTTGGTATGTACACCTTACTTTTTATTTCTCAAACCTATAATATTGCTAAATTTCTGTAGGCTTTGCTTGACATCATATCCTAGTGTTTTGCTTCTGTGAGTTTTACTTAGCAGGCATGCAAAGAAATAGTGGTGTTGACATTCTCTATCTTATTTAGAATATTTTATCCAGGGCCCAATGTACTGTGTAATTTAATTTGAAATAATAAATTGAATACAAATGGAAATGGTGTGCTGTCTTCCAAAACACATTTCCTAGAGCCCTTTTCTTGAGATTGCTGTGGCTATCAAAGGACACCATTACAGAAACATAACCTTATGTACCGTTCCATGTTTGAATGTGCATTGGGAGGGCAAAACCCAAGATAAAAGGCAGTCACATTGTATTTTAAGTTTCAACAATAAAAAAAAAAAAATCATGTGTCTAAAATGTGATTTTCTATAAAGATTTACCCCATGATGTTTCCCATAAATTGATTTCTTAATTAATATATACAAATATAATTAGTTTTGTTCAGACTATAGATATCATTAGCAAAGAAAAATGGATTAAATTGGGTAAAAATGAATAAAGTAGGAAAAAGTAGCATAGGATTAGAGGGGAATAAAGGCGAATCCATTTACAACCTTTGGTTGGAATGGTTATAAGACAAGACACAAAATGTAGAATATCTAGTAGAAGTAATAAGTGTAATCATATCAAAGTTTTAAAACTTTTATTTAAATTAGACACTATAAAGTCAAGACAAGCAGTACTGAAAACATGTTTACAACCTCTTTATTTGCTTTCTTATTCATTCTTCCAATAAACATTTATTGACTACACAGTATGTTCCAGGTACTATTTTGGGCCCTAGGTACTGTTTTTGCCCTCTAGCAGTGAACCAAACAGATAAAAACAGGGAAATGAGCAGAGGAGATGAGTAGGGAATTCAAAGGTAAAGTATAAAGGGTCTATGAACATTGCACCTCATAAATTTTAATTTGTTTTACAAATTAAAACAATGAGATAGCAAATGTTCCTCAGAAAATTGGGAACAGGTAGGTAAGAAAGATTGAAAATCCATTGGTAGTGATGGTGTGGGGTACTGGGTAGTTTCAAGCACTTTGGTGCTCAGGTAAGTCAGGAGTCCTTTCAGGAAACAATCTGGTAAAATCTTTCACCCCGCAATTCCCCTCCTAGTTGTATATCTGTTACAGATTGAATGTTTGTGTGTCTACAAAATTCATATGTTGAAGCTTTTACTCCCAGTGTGATGATATTTGGAAATGGGGACTTATGGAAATAATTAGGGTTAGATGAAGTCATGTAATTGGGTCCTTTTAAGGAGAGACATGAGGGAGCTTACTCTCTCTCTTTGCTATGTGAGGTCACAGCAAGAAGGCTGCTCTCTGCAGCCATGAAGAAACCTCACCAAAACCTCACCATGATGGCACTTTGATCTCAGACATCCAGCCTCCAGAACCGTGGCAAAATAAATTTCTTTTATTTAAGCCAGACTATGGTATTTGGTATTTTGTCTATGGTATTTTGTTATGGCAGTCTGAGCTAATACAATATCCTAGAAAAAAAATGATATATAGTCATGTTCATTGAGTTTTGTAGCATTTTTCTTCAATGACAAAAAAGGAAAGATAGACAACTAGAAAACAATGAGAAAAAAGGCAATAAATACATACCTATCAAATTACTTTAAATGTAAATGGATTGAATACTCTACCCAAAAGACATAGGGTGGCTGAATGGATCAAAAACAAGACTCATCTCTATACTGCCTACAAGAGACTCATGCAGACTGAAAGTAAAGGAATGAGAAAAGGTATTTCATGCAACTGGAAACAAAAAAAATATTGGTGTAGCAAAATTCATATGACACAAAATAGACATTAAGGTTTTTTAAATTTTTTAAATTTATTTTTGAGAAAGAGACAGAGCATGAGTGGGGGACGGGCAGAGAGAGAGGGAAACATAGAATCCAAAACAGGCTCCAGGCTCTGAGTTGCTTAACTGACTGAGCCACCCTGGTGCTCTTAGACAAAATAGACTTTAAAACAAAAAGACTGTGTAGGCACCTGGGTGGCTCAGTCAGCTAAGTGTCGGACTTTGGCTCAGGTCATGATCTCATGGTTCATGAGTTCAAGCCATGCATTGGGTTCTCCACTGACAGTGCGGAGCCTGCTTGGGATTCTCTTTCTTTCTCTCTCTGCCTGTCCCCCACTTTCTCTCTCTCTCTCTCTCTCTCTCCCTGTCAAAATAAATAAATAGACTTAAAAAATAAAACAAACACTGTAACAAAAGACAAAGAAAGGTATTACATAATGATAAAAGGTATTACGTAATGATTACAAAATGATTATTTCAAGAAACAGATACAACACTCATTAATGCACCCAACACGGGAGAATATAAAGCAAATATTGACAGACATGAAGGGAGAAATGAACAGTAATATAAAAAATGGAGGATGGGTAAAGGAAGATGAATAGATGGAGCACGAAGAATTTTTATGACAGTGAAAATACTCTATATGATGCTAAAATGGTGGATACATGCCTTTGTATATTTGTCCAAACCCATAGAATGTACAACATGAGATTAAATCTAATGTAAACTATGGACTTTGGGCGCCAATAATGTGTCAATGTAGATTCATCAATTGTAACACCTGTACCTCTCTGGTGCAGAATGTTGATAATGAGAGACACTATGCATATGTGGGGGCAGTATGTGGGATATCTCTGTATCTTCTGCTCAATATTGCTATGAAGTTAAAACTGCTCCAAAAATTAAGTCTTTGGAAAAAAATCAGGAGACAATAAAACAAAACAAACAAAACAAAATGGACATAACCCAAATATCCATAGTGGGTGGATTCTTTTTTTTTTTTTTTTTTTTTTTTTTTTTAATTTTTTTTTCAATGTTTATTTATTTTTGGGACAGAGAGAGACAGAGCATGAACGGGGGAGGGGCAGAGAGAGAGGGAGACACAGAATCGGAAACAGGCTCCAGGCTCCGAGCCATCAGCCCAGAGCCCGACGCGGGGCTCGAACCCACGGACCGCGAGATCGTGACCTGGCTGAAGTCGGACGCTTAACCGACTGCGCCACCCAGGCGCCCCTTAGTGGGTGGATTCTTAAAGCATGACAAATTCACACTTGACCTGTTACAGCAGATCTCTACTACCAATATGAAAATATCTTTAAGGAAATAGGTAAGAAAAAAAGTTAATATTATTGGGGTATAATCCTATTTGTGTAAAATGAATATAAATACACAAATGAAAGCCATATATATATGAAAGCCATATATACATATATATGTATTTTTATATGTACATATGTCAATATGTATAAAGAATTATGCTAACAGTGATTGATTGTCCATCTGGAAAGAAAAGGTAAATTAGATAGAAATCCAAGGAACCTTTACCATCACTTAAGTTACTTGAAATTCCATGCAAGGATGAATTATTTTAATAATTTTATTAAAGTTATTTTAATACATTACATTATTTAATAAAATAATTTTAATAAAGTTATTTAAAAAAATACAATGGCATACATTTTTTAAAAAAGTCAATGAGAAATTAAGAAAATTGGCAACTGAGAGGATTATGTGAACTGAGTTCTCCAAAGTGTAAGAACGTAGTGTTTAGTCAGGTTTGTCTGATGTACAGGTTGTATATTGAAGAAGTGAGAAAAAAAAAAAAAAACACTAAACAACTGAACTGAAAGTGTCTGTGTATGGTTTTAAAGTTGGACTACGTTGTATGGATTACATTTTAAGCAGAAGTATGAGGTTATTGAACCTATATTTTATGAAGTTTTACCTGTTGTACAAGATGGATTGGAGAAACTAGAGACAAGAGGCTTAAGGTGTGTGTGTGTGTGTGTGTGTGTGTGTGTGGACAATTACTGTATTGCATCTCAAAACAAAGTTAGAAATACACTACTAATGGTCAGAGAATAGAAATAAGTGGACACACTTATACATTAATGTGTTTACATAATTTCTCCATTTTAGCTACTGCTAACGTTTTTATATACTTAAGGAACCTTGAACATACCAAGTTAGCAAAATTTTTTTATGTTTTCAAGAACATTTGTTCTGATTTTTAAAAATTTCTTTGACTTCAGTTTCTTATGAAACCATGAACCTTATATCAGGCCAAAAAGATAGATGATACCTACGTTAGCATCGATCTCAAGATATCTTTTTGACTTTTTTAACTAGAAAAAAAAGATATTGAAAAAGCTATCAGTCACCACTGTCTTTCCTCTACTGGTGATAGAGATGGAGTCAATCAACCTGAGCATTTGCCCAGGTCAGCAGACTAGAAGGGACTTTTGACATGTGAACAAATTTCATGATATAGCTCTCTCTCCAGATTACATCCTAATTTTAACTGTGGACTCTCATTGTTTTTAAGAAGGAGTTTTTTTATCTCAGGAAAACGGTCTACCTTTTTCTATACTGTTTTTCATCACCAAGGCTTTTTAAAGTTATGTATCTCATAATTTAACCCAAAACCACATTTCCCAGTTGCATTCTCGCCTCCTACAGCATGATTTTATAATTAATTAATTAATTAATTAATTAATATTTATTTGAGTATAGGTGACTCACGATGTTACATTATTTTTAGGTGTGTAACATAGTTATTCAATGTCTCTATGTTATGCTATTGCTATGCTCATCACAAGGATAGCTACCATCTGCCACCATACACCACTGTTACGGTATCATTGACTAAATTCCCTGTGTTGTACCTTTTATTCTCATGACTTGTTAATTCCATAATTGGAAGCCTGTATCTCCCACTCCCCTTCACCCATTTTGCCCACCCACCAACTCCCTCCCCTCTGGTAGCCATCAGTGTGTTCTCTGTACTTATAGGTCTGATTCTGCTTTTTGTTTGTTATTTAATTTGTTTTGTTTTCTTAGATTCTGCATATAAGTGAAATTATGTGGTATTTGTCTTTCTCTGTTTCACTTGTCTCACTTAGCATTATACCCTGTATGTTCATCCGTGTTGTTGCAAATGGCAAGATCTCATTCTTTTTTTATGGCCAAATAATATTCCATTGTGTATATATACCACATCTTCTTTATCCATTCATCTATTAATGGATATGAGGGTTGCTTCCATCTCATGGCTATTATAAATAAAGCTGCAATAAATATATAGGTGCATATATCTTTTCAAATTAATGTTTTCAGTTTCTTTGGATAAATACCCAGTAGTTGAATTATTGGATCATATGGTATTTCTATTTTGAATTTTTTGAGGAACCTACATACTGTTATCCACGGTACCAGCTTACATTTCCACCAACAGTGGAAAAGAGTTCCTTTTTCTTCACATCCATGCTAACGCTTTTTGTTTCTTTTCTTTTTAATTTTAGCCATGCTAACTGTTGTGAGATGATACCTCATTATAGTTTTGATTTGCATTTTCTCTGATGATTAGTGATGTTGAGAATCTTTTAATATGTCTGTTGGCCACCTATATGGCTTATTTGGAGAAATGTTTGTTCATGTCTTCTGCCCATATTTAATTGGATTATTGGATTAATTGGATTATTGGATTTAATTGGATTATTGGATTAATCTATCAAAGATTTCTGCATGAGTTCAAAATAAAAGTAGACTCTGAATTCATTTGAACAGAGGTCAAGGAAGGCATCATAAAGAGATGACATTCAGAGAATCAAGGTCGAAGTGCAGCAAAAAAGGAGAAAAGGCTACTCCAAGCAGTGTTCATTAATAGCTCATTTTTGCTTTGGTTTCCCTTGCCTCCAGAGGCGTGTTGAGTAAAAGTTGCTGTGACCAAGATCAAAGAGGTTTTGCCTGCTAATTCCTCTAGGATTTTGGTGGCTTCCTGTCTTACGTTTAGGTCTTTCATCCATTTTGAGTTTATTTTTGTGTATGGTGTAAGAAAGTGGTCCAGTTCATTCTTCTGCATGTCACTGTCCAGTTTTCCCAGCACCACTTGCTGAAGAGACTGTCTTTATTCCATTGGATATTCTTTCCTGCTTTGTCAAAGATTAGTTGGCCATACATTTGTGGGTCCATTTCTGGGTTCTCTACTCTGTTCCATTGATCTGAGTGTTGTTTTTGTGCCAGTACCATACTGTCTTGATGATTACAGCTTTGTAGTATAGCTTGAATTTGGGATTATGATGCTTCCCACTTTGGTTTTCTTTTTCAAGATTGCTTTGGCTATTTGGGGTCTTTTCTGGTTCCATACACATTTTAGGATTGTTTGTTCTAGCTCTGTGAAGAATGCTGGTGTTATTTTGATAGGGATTCCATTGAATATGTAGATTACTTTGGGTAGTATTGACATTTTAACAGTATTTGTTCTTCCTGTCCAGGAACATGGAATATTTCTCCATTTTTTTGTGTCTTCTTCAATTTCTTTCATAAGCTTTCTATAGTTTTCAGTATATAGATTTTTCACCTCTTTGGTTGGATTTATTCCTAGGTATTTTATGGGTTTTGGTGCAATTGTAAAAGGGATCAATTCCTTGATTTCTCTTTCTGTTGCTTCATTGTTGGTACATAGGAATGCAACCGATTTCTGTGCATTGATTTTATATCCTGCAACTTTGCTGAATTCATGGAACAGTTCTAGCAGTTTTTTGGTGGAATCTTTAGGGTTTTCCATATACAGTATCATGTCATTTGTCAAGAGTGAAAGTTTGACCTCCTCCAGGCCGATTTGGATGCCTTTTATTTCTTTGTGTTGTCTGATTGCTGAGGCCAAGACTTCCAATACTATGTTGAATACCAGCGGCTAGAGTGGACATCCCTGTCTTGTTCCTGACTTTAGGGGGAAAACTCTTGGTTTTTCCCCATTGAGGATGATATTAGTATTGGGTCTTTCATACATGGCTTTTATGATCTCAAGGTATGATCCTTCTATCCCTACTTTCTTAAGGGTTTTTATCAATAAAGGATGCTGTATTTTGTCAAATGCTTTCTTTGCATCTATTGAGAGGATCATGTGGTTCTTGTCTTTTCTTTTATTGATGTGATGAATCACATTGATTGTTTTGCGGATATTGAACCAGCCCTGCATCACAGGTATAAATCCCACTTGGTCATGGTGAGTATTTTTTAAAATGTATTGTTGGATCTAGTTGGCTAGTATCTTGTTGAGGATTTTAGTATCCATGTTCATCAGGGAAATTGGTTTGTACTTCTTTTCAGTGAGGTCTCTGTCAGGTTGTGGTATCAAGGTAATGCTGGCTTCCGAGAAAGAGTTTGGAAGTTTTCCTTCCATTTCTATTTTTTTGGAGCAGCTTCAAGAGAATAGGTGTTAACACTTCCTTAAATGTTTGGTAGAATTCCCCTAGAAAGCCATCTGGCCCTGGACTCTTGTTTTTTTTGGGGGATTTTGATTACTAATTTGATTTCCCTACTGGTTGTGGGTCTGTTCAAATTTTCTATTTCTTCCTGTTTCAGTTTTGGTAGTGTACCTGTTTCTAGGAATTTGTCCATTTCTTCCAGATTGCCCATTTTATTGGCATATAATTGCTCATAATATTCTCTTATTATTGTTTTTATTTCTGCTGTGTCTGTTGTGATCTCTCCTCTTTCATTCTTGGTTTTATTTATTTGGGTCCTTTCCTTTTCCTTTTGATCAAACTGGCTAGTGGTTTATCAATTTTGTTGATTCTTTCAAAGAACCGGCTTCTGGTTTCATTTATCTGTTCCACTGTTTTTGTTTTTTGTTTTGATAATCTTAATTTCAGCTTCCTTATTATTTGCTGTCTTCTTCTGGTTTGGGGTTTTGTTTGCAGTTATTTTTCCAGCTCTTTAAGGTGTAAGGTTAGGTTGTGTATCTGAGATCTTTCTTCCTTTTTTAGGAAGGCCTGGTTTGCTATATATTTTCCTTTTATGACTGCCTTTGTTGCATCCCAGAGGTATGGGGCTGTGGTGTTACCATTTTCATTGGCTTCCATGAACTTTTAAATTTCCTCTTTAGCTTCTTGGTTATACCATTCATTCTTTAGTAGGATGTTCTTTAGTCTCTAAGTATTTGTTACCTTTCCAAATTTTTTCTTGTGGTTGATTTCAAATTTCATAGTGTTGTGATCTGAAAATATGCACGGTATGATCTAGATCTTTTTGTACTTGTTGAGGGCTGATTTGTGTCCCAGTATGTGGTCTACTGTGGAGAATGTTCCATGTGCACTGGAGAACAATGTATAATTCTGCTGGTTTAGCATGAAATGTTCTGAACATATCTGTTACGTCCATCTGGTCCAGTGTGTCATTCAAAGCCATTGTTTCCTTGTTGCTTTTTGATTAGATGATCTGTCCATTGCTGTGAGTGAGATGTTGAAGTCCCCTACTATTATGGTCTTACTCTCAATGAGTTTATGTTTGCGATTCATTGATTTATGTATTTGGGTGCCCTCACATTTGGCACATAAATGTTTACAATTGTTAGGTCTTCTTGGTGGATAAACCCTTTAATTATGATATAATGCCCTTCTTCGTCTCTTGATACAGTCTGTATTTTAAAGTATAGATTGTCTGATACACGTATGGCTACTCTGCTTTCTTTTATTGATCATAGCATGATAGATGGTTCTCCATCCCCTTGCTTTGAATAGGAAGGTGTTTTTAGGTTTAAAGTGGGTCTCTTGTAAACAGCATCTAGATGGTCTTGTTTTCTTATCCATTCTGGTACCCTATGTCTTTTGATTGGAGCATTTAGTCCATTGACCTTTAGAGTGAGGACTGAAAGATATGAATTCATTGCCATTATGTTGTCTGTAGAGCTGGAGTTTCTGGTGGTGTTCTCTGGTCCTTTCTAGTCTTTATTGCTTTTGTGTGTGTGTTTTTTTCCCATCTTTTTTCCCATCAGAGAGTCTCCCTTAAAATTTTTTGCAGGGCTGGTTTAGTGGTCACAAACTGCTTTAATTTTTGTTTGGGAAACATTTTATGTCTCCTTCTATTTTGAATGACAGCCTTGCTGGATAAAGAATTCTTGGCTGCATATTTTTCCAAATCAGCACATTGAATATATCCTGCCACTCCTTTCTGGCCTGCCAAGTTTCTGTGGATAAGTCTGCTGCAAACCTGGTCTGTCTTCCCTTGTAGGACTTTTTTCCCTTGCTGCTTTTTCTTTCTTTGCCTGAGTATTTTGTGAATTTGACTATGATATGCCTTGTTGATCATCGGTTTTTGTTGACTGTAATGGGAGTCTTCTGTGCTTCCTGGATTTTGATATCTATGTCTTTCACCACGTTAGGAATGTTTTCTGCTATGATTTGCTCAAATAACCCTTCTATCCATATTTCTTTCTTCATCTTCTTGGACCCCTATGATTCTGATGTTGTTCCCTTTTTAATGAGTCACTGATATCTCTAATTCCTAAATTGTGCTCTTTTGCCTTAGTCTCCCTCTTTTTTTGTGCCTCATTATTCTCCATAAGTTTGTCCTCTGTATTGATGATCTTCTACTCTGCCTCATCCATCTTGGCTGCCATGGCATCCATTCGAGATTGCAGTTCAGTTACAGCATTTTTTATTTCATCCTGACTAGCTTTTACTTCTTTTATCTCTGCAGAAAGGGATTCTCATCTATTTTCGACTCCAGCTAGTATTCTTATTATCATGATTCTGAATTCTGGCGCAAACATCTTGCTTGTATCTCTGTTGATTACGTCCCTGGATGTCATTTCTTCCTGTCCATCTTTTGGGGTGAATTCCTTCATTTTGTCATTTTAAAGGAAGAAAAGGAATTAAGTTAAAAAATATTAAAATTACAAAATTAAAAACAACACACAAAAAAGCAAATGTTGCTGGATCCTAGGTGTGTTCTGTTCTGGTTGTTGAAAGCAACTTGATAGAGTAGAAGGAAAAGGGAAAGATAAGAAAAGAAAAAAGAAAAAAAAAGGAAAATGTTTGAAAATTTGAAAAAATGAACACAATGAAGTAGAATATAATGAAATGATGGAAGTAAAAAATGGAATTTGAAAATTTTACAGAAAAGTAAAATATATTAGAAAAAATTAAAGAAAAATATTTTTAATAGAAATGGTAAATAAAAATCTTTTCTCTTTCTGTATTCAAGAATAAGAAAATAAAAGAAAAAAAATTGAATAGATGGACCAGCAAACAGAGTGAAGTATGATTGAAATTACATCAGTTTCCCCTAGATTTTGAACTATGAAGAACTTTATAGTCTGTAAACTAAGCAGGCGGAGAGAGTTGTGTTGTTCCTGAAGAGTGAGGTTTGTCCAGTTGGGTGGGACTTAGTGTAATGCCTCCCTTCTCCACCAGATGGTGCTGCTTAGCTTACTGGGGTGGATTGTTGTGATGCCTATATGTGTTTATGGGCATGAGCAGGAGTGGTGAAAATGGCATCAGCCCACTACCCATTCTCTAATATTGGAACTCTGTGCTCTCCCTACCGGTAATTATGTACCTGTCCTTTGTCTCTGCCTTCCATCCACTGCCTGCTTTTGCACTGTCAGGTTGCCAGGTGGCACCTCCCTCCTGAGTTTTATCTTAGATGCAGTTGTGTTTCCCAGCCCCTCACTTCTGAGGGACTGCAGCTTACCCGTTCAGACTTTCTGGAGGAGGGTTTCAGTGAGCAATGCCTGGGTGCTGGCTCACCCCCAGGAATGTTTGGCAGACTGCACTTCTGCTGATGCCTAGAGACTACAGCTGGGTTTCAGCCCGTCCCAGAAAAAGTTCACACAATCATGTAGCAGCAGTGTTTCAGGGATTATGGAAGATCACAACACACATCTGGCACCAGGCTTCCCCCTTAAAGTCCTTGTTCCAGCAGTAGCAAATGTGGTTGTTCTCTGGGGTCCATGGGACCTTTGCCTGTGGGGAGGCCACACAGCCTGTGCCAAATGTCCTCCCAACAGGGGAACCATCTCTCCCTGTGTGGCCCGAGGACCCTGAGGACCTCATTCTCTGCTCCTGGAGATTCGCCCTTCCCACGAGAGCTGCAGATTTTCAGACTTTGCATTCCCCCTATTTATAGAGTCTTAATGGAATTTAAACCCTCTCCTTTCTTCTTTCTCCCTTTTTTTTCAGTCTCTTGTGTACTCTTCCTTTTCTCTCCAGCTACTTTTGGGAAGGGGTGGGGGTGCTTTCTGCACTCTCCCCCCATCTCTGTCCTCTCTCAGCAAGCAAAAACAGCTTCCTGCCCTCTGTGGCCTTCTCCCCTAGTTCACCTCTCTGCACCATGCACCTGCTGAGTTCTGTGATTCAGGTTGTGCAGATTGTTGTGTTAATCCTCGAATCAGTTTTCTAGGTGTGCAGGATGGTTTGGTGTTGGTCTGGCTGTATTTCAGGGAGGAGAGATGTAATAAAAACTTCCATGCTGTTCCTCCATCTTGGCTTCTCCCCCAAGAAACATTTTAAGTAATAGCAAAGGAATGGCCTATTATATAGAAAGAAAAAAGCACAGTTTTTCCAGAATTTCATTTGCTGACATTAGTGATGTATAGTCATTAGTATTAGCTAAAGATGTGATTCAAATCATATAATTGGGAAGGAACAAAATATAATTAAATTGTTCAATGGTAAGTGGATGTAGTCACCTATATAGAATTAAACTAAATTTATCATTTAATTTAGGAAAGGACCCTGAAAGGGCCAAAAAGGTAAAGCTAGCTGACTGCATGTTTTTCAGTACATTCTCAACTCTTAGAAATTTAAATGAATTAAGAACAGACACCAACTCCAATACATTTGTAAAACCACTGCTTCTGTGATAATTTAGGGTTAATGTCAACAACACAGGATCCAAACAAACCTAGTGTGACACAATGACTGCCTTAGCCAGGGTTTTCAAACTTGGTGATAAATTCAAAATCTGTATACATTTTTTTTTTTTTTAAATTTTTTTTTTCAACGTTTATTTATTTTTGGGACAGAGAGAGACAGAGCATGAATGGGGGAGGGGCAGAGAGAGAGGGAGACACAGAATCGGAAACAGGCTCCAGGCTCTGAGCCATCAGCCCAGAGCCTGACGCGGGGCTCGAACTCACGGACCGCGAGATCGTGACCTGGCTGAAGTCGGACGCTCAACCGACTGCGCCACCCAGGCGCCCCAAAATCTGTATAAATTTAAAACAAATTGGTATGAATTTGTTAACATCGGGCAGAAATAAGTACATTGCTGCCTTATATGTTCCAATTTTTTATCTTAAACAAATGCATGCTGTAATCTGTTGTTCCATAGGAAGTAAAGTATAAATTAAGAAGGTCCCTATTTAGACCTTATGATGTCCTTGAACTATGTGCATAGAAGCTCAATTGATGCTAAAATTACAATGACCTGTTATGTGGCAAATGTCTTTCTCTTCTATTTTATTTTATTTTATTTTATTTTATTTTATTTTATTTTATTTTCTTCTTTCCCTTTCCCTTTCCCTTTTTCTTTTTCTCTTTCTTTCTTTCTTTATTTCTTTCTTTCCTTCTTTATTTCTTTTGAGTGAAACCATTGGTAAGATTGATGCATTAATCTTCTCATCCTTTATTACAAAGTACATGTGTGTTATAAAGGAAACCTCAAATTGGAAAATATTTTTTTTTCAAAATGGAAAAGTGAGGAAATAGTACTTTTTTCTCTGAATTTCATATTTAAAGATGATTGTAGATTGAGTGGCCTCATTCAAGCTGATTCTCTACTTTGAAGTCTGCTTCTTCCACTTACTAACTGTATGACCTGAACAAGTTAACAGCTCTGTGGTTCAGTTTCCTCAACTAGAAAATGGGTATGAAACTCTCCTCCCTCTAGACCTGATATGAAGATTAAATATGATAATGAATAGGGGATGGGTAGGTGCTCAGCTCATGGAGGCTCCCCACTGCCCTGCTTATAGAAGGTCATATATAAATTGTTTTGGTTTTAACATCTGGTTACTATCAAAGTATGCATTCTGCTGAGAAATATATTTGTTTGTCCACAATACATTAAAGATGATTATAGGTATGAATCTTAGACTTTGAATATTAAAATGCTGCTTTATATTCATATTGATTATTCATTAGAAAGCCAGAATTCTGATATTTCTGCCTTCCTTGAAGCAGTTGTAGTTTATCAAGAGATTTTTAAAGAGGTAACAGCAGGGCAGGGTGGCCTGCTCATGAAGAGATTCTTATCTGACACATGACTTATGAAAATACCTTCTTTACTCCCACATCAAGTTTTAGATTCTTGCTGTGCATAGATAACTTGGTCTAATTGCCAATCTACAGGATAAAGCACAATCTTGCTGTTTCCCTTTTGACAAAGATGGTTTTGAAATCAAACCAAAGAGATTTCAAAATGCCCAGGATAACAATGCCAAGAACTAGGATTAGGGTATTTTTTTTCTTGAAATTTATTTATTTTTTTCCTTTGCAGCTGAGTTGGGGATCTGTAGTTTACAGGTTGCCATGGAAACAAGTCATTTGTGTGAGTTCCCATGGCAAGAGTGCCATCCTGTGAATGGTGAAAGTCAAGGTGGCACCAGGCTCATCTATGCTGGGAATAGTTCAGCTCTAAAACAACCAAAATCTTAGTAAGCATGGTTATAGCAAAGAGGGCACTGTTTCAATGAGCTAAAAAACAATTGCCTAATACATTTTCTACCAACTGGAATGTGCCTGCTTAGACAGAATAAGTTCTCTAGTGCAGGTGTGTCATGGTGCATATTTACATTTTGACCAGGACAAATTGATTCCTTTTCTCAAATAATGAATGCAATATTAATGAGAATACTGACTTGATATATTAGCATTAATTGGTTTTTACTCAGTCAAAAGTCACCTGTGCAATTTTTAAAGCACTCAGGAAATAAATCTCTTTGTAATATGCTGGTTTAGAAACCACTTTTTTTTTTTTTTAGTTTAGTTATTTAGTTTAGTTGAACTGTCCACAGAAAACCTTACACTAATGGGAGGTTAATGTGTTAAAAACTATTTTCATCATTCTGTGGGTTGTTTTTTATACTTTACAAAGAATAGCTATTTATGTTTTAGGGTTTTTAAAAAATGTTTATTGATTTTTAGGGGCGCCTGGGTGGCGCAGTCGGTTGAGTGTCCGACTTCAACCAGGTCACGATCTCGCGGTCCGTGAGTTCGAGCCCCGCGTCGGGCTCTGGGCTGATGCCTCAGAGCCTGGAGCCTGTTTCCGATTCTGTGTCTCCCTCTCTCTCTGCCCCTCCCCCGTTCATGCTCTGTCTCTCTCTGTCCCAAAAATAAATAAACGTTGAAAAAAAAATTATAAAAAAAAAAATGTTTATTGATTTTTGAGGCATAGAGAGAGAGAGAGACAGAGCATGAGTGGGGGAGGGGCAGAGAGAGAGAGAGAGACACAGAATCCGAAGCAGGCTCCAGGCTCTGAACTGTCATCACAGAGCCCAATGCGGGGCTCGAACCACAAACCATGAGATAATGACCTGAGCTGAAGTCGGATGCTTAACGAACTTAGGCACCCAGGCGCCCCTATTTATGTTTTAGTTTTTAATGTATTTCTCTGATCCTCAATCTGCTCACCCATTTCTTACCTCTTTCACTTGTTAAAATAGATAGCAGACAGTAGAATGGAGGTTATAAATATAGAAATCACCAAAAGGTATGCTTTCTGAGGTGAGGATGTACAATTTCAGAGCTCAAGACATCAGAGAAGTCATATTTATGTTTTATCAATATTTTTATCATGTTTTGATATACTTTGCACTTAGCTTCCTCTGACATGACTAATAAAATAGATTTATTTTAATGATCAAGAGGTTCTCATTAAAGAAACACAAAAAGAAATTTCTTGTTGTTTTGGCTATTTCAAAAAAAATTTTTTTTAACTTACTACTGATATGTATGGTTGGGAATTCCCATTCCAATTCTGTTATCATAATTCAGGTCTCAACTGATCACCTTTCCCAGGATTTACAAATCCAGATAGTTATTTTCTACTATACTCTGACTACTTTGGATAATTATACTTATATGCCTTATCTTTTATTTTCATAAGTACAGCTTCTTTTAATTCACCACCTACCACTGTAGATGTAGTATGTGTGTATGTCTATCAACATCTTATTATCTTTCAAACATTACATATGGACAACACTATTTCTTCCTTGTTTCTAGCTGCCTTGATCACAGAATTTCACTTGAAGTTTACAGAATTTGCCATAAGTAGTTATCATAAACAAGTGCTAAAATACAAAAGGTAGAATCACTAACCCTCAAAGATAACATCCCAAATCCCCCATAATAACATGAAAAAAACCCTCCATTCTCCAATTCCCCCCACCACTTGGTATGTGTAAAAAGTGTCATGATAAACAATTTTTAGGCTTTGTCAGATTTAGTTTGCCAAATGTATATACATGAAACCAGAGAGTGACTGGATAGAATCCCAGCAAAGCAAGATAGAAAAAACCCAAAACAAAAATGGAGAATGGAAAGAGGGGTAAAGGTGAGAACTCAAGGGGAAATGCTAAAATGAAACCAGAGGGAGGTATTGCAGAGGGAGAGAGAAACATTATAGAGTAAGAAAAGAAGTAAAAGAAAATTGAACAGAATGCAGACAGAATCATTCTAGAACTGAACATATCTGAAGTGTCAGGCAATACATCTCTAAAAATGTATTTTGGAGTGCAGTAATTTCTTTTTAATAGTAGGCTATTCTCAAGTGTTATGAAAGACACATGGGATTCAGTGTCAATTGTACTCTTGGTATTCACTCTTTCTGTATGGACTCAATGGAAACCACACAGCTAAAAAAAAGAGGTAGAAGGCAGTTTTCATAAAAGGGGAAAAAAGAAACAAGTTATTGGCATTACTGGAAAAAGCATTTTAGGAATACTATTTTAATTGCTCATGCATCTGTGCTGTGAAATATAGGCAGCTTTGATGACATTGTTGCCAAACATTGATTTGAAATCAAATGTCTTGCATACTTCTATTATAATTTTTAAAAAGCAAAAGAATTATATATCATGACCTAGTGATATTTATTCCAGATATGCTAGGATGGTTCAACATTTGAAAATTAATCAGCATAAGTCATCATATAAATTGACACAGTGAAAAAATTTGACAACATCCAATAGCCATTCATGATAAAAAAAAAAAAAACACTCAGCAAACTAAAAATTAAGGGTAAAATTTTCAATTTTGTTAAAAAAATCTATACAAGATCTGCATAAAACATACTTATTAGTGAGAGACTGGATGCCTTCAAGATCAGGAATAAGGCAAGGATGTCTTCTCTCACCACTCCTATTCAACATCTTATTGGAAGTCTTACCTAGTGCAATATGATAAGAAAAAGAAATTAAAGTGATACATATTGGAAAAGAATAAATATAACCATCTTTATTCAAGGATGATATGATTGTCTATGGGAGAAAATCCCAAACAAAAAAAGCTCCTGGAACTAATAAGTAAGTACTGGAAGATAGCGATATGCAAGTTTACTATTATTACTTTGGAAAAAAATACCCTTACCTCATAGAACAATTATGAGTAAGAAAAATAAAACATTTTATTTTACTTTCATTTATTCTTTTCCTGATGCTTTCCCTTTTTTAGAAAATGTAGATCTGAGTTTCTGACTTAAACATTTTTCTTTTCTCTAAAGAACTTTTCACATTATTTTGGACAGATATGCTGGTTGTGAATTCCATAAGTTTTTATTTCTTTCTTACATTTGAGTTGAGTTCAAATTGTTCTTTTGCCTGCCTTTTAGTAGTCCTTGTAATTTTTGTTGAAATCTGGACATAATATATTGGATAATAAGAACTGAAGTAAATGGGCCATTTGTGTGAGGTTTTATCTTAATGTAACAGCAGTTGGACTGTGTTCAATATGTTTTGTAGCTGTTGGTGTCAGAGGTTTTAAATTCCTCCAGCATCCTTGATCTTAGTCTTTTAGTGGGCTTATGTCCTTGAGGTTACCTTCTCAGGTGTTTTTTTTTTTTTTTTTTTTTAACATTCATTTTCTCTCCCACTTAGGTGAGACAGAAAGCCTAGAGAGGGCTGGAGATGGGTATTGCCTTTGTGCCTATGTGAGATAAGACTCTAGTAATGTTTCACTGGGAAGTAGGTCTTTGTTATGGTATATTTTGAAATAGATATTCTCCCCCTTCTCCTATCAAAGACATTAGGTAATTTTTCTTGGCTTCTCACTGTGAGAACCTGGTGGTATTCCTAGAGATAAAATGCATAAAAATATGGTGGCAGGATACAAGGTTATTATATACAAGTCAATTTTAATAGCACCACAAATGTACTTAGGTGTGTATCTAACAAAATATGTATGGGATGTATTTATAGAAAACTATAAAACTGATGAAAGAAAATTTAAATGGAGAGAATCTTAAGTTCATGGATTACAAGACTTAATATTGTCAAGATATCAATTCTTTTCAACTTGAACTACAGATTCAAAGTTAGTATACATACATATATACATTTTTGTGCTTCTTCAGCTGGAAGAGCCCAGAAACAGTGACAACTAATAGCAATGAACACACCTAGCCTCCAGATCCTGGTTTTTAATACCTTTGTACAATATAAGAAACCAAGGCTTCTTGGACAAATGGCTGATTATAGAACTGGGGCAGGATATATATAAGATGAACACAGAGGATCTTATAATGTGGAAAAGAAGAAATGCTACTTATCTCCAAACAAGAAACAACCTCACAGTGATGGAGTGTGTCAAAAGTAGAAAGGAGTCAACTGTAAGAGCTCCCAGTTACCAAAGCTGGAACAATTTGAGCAACACAATAACATAGATTATATTCCAAAGTATAAAATAAATATCAATGAGTTTATACTGGTGTAAATAGAATAACTAAATAAATGGTGAAGAATAGTACAATCTCTCATGCAAGAGAACTCCAAATAACTTATGTAGATACTTCACCCTTTGGGAGATGGAGCAGAAATTCTCATTCATTAAGCATGCACTTTAAATAGTGACTTCTTTCCAAGGAATATAGAAAGGGTGAAAAATATTAACTTCCTAGTGGAATAACCTAACAACTATTACCACACTAAAGTGATCAAGGTTAACATCAACAATGATAAGTCACGTTGATTGTATGTACACTTGATATGATTTTTTTTTAATTTTTTTTTTAACGTTTATTTATTTTTGAGACAGAGAGAGAGACAGAGCATGAACGGGGGAGGGACAGAGAGAGAGGGAGACACAGAATCGGAAGCAGGCTCCAGGCTCTGGGCCATCAGCCCAGAGCCGACGCGGGGCTGGAACTCACGGACTGCGAGATCGCGAGATCGTGACCTGAGCTGAAGTCGGACGCTTAACCGACTGAGCCACCCAGGCGCCCCAACATTTGATATGATTTGATGACAGTGGCACTTTCCTTTGTTTTCTTCTTCACAAAACCCATAACCCCATTTTAATGATGGGAAAAAATATCAGACAAATCCCAGGTGAGAGATATTCTATACAATTTCTAACCAGCATTCCTGAAAATTGTCAAGGTTATCAAAATCAAGGAAAATCTGAAAGACTGTTCCAGCCAAGAGCATCCTATGGAGATGTGACAACTGAATGTAATGTAGGGATCCTGAATGGGATCCAGAACAGAGAAAGGTCATTAGGTAAAAACTAAGGAAATCATAAACTATTGGAACTTCATCCCAAAGTTCCAACTTTTCCAGGGGCTGCCTGAATGACTGACTTTTGCTTTGCATGTTTTGGAGTGCTGATAGGATGTAACATACTTTAGATACCTGAGGGCCACTAAGAACTAAGATAGTGATTTGCACTAGTAGGAAAGTTTGAGTCCCTTAAGAATACTTAAGAATAAACTTAACTAAGGAGGTGAAAGATGCATGCTGAAAAAACTACCAACATTGGTGAAAGAAATCAGAGAAGACACAAATAAATATTTGTGTTCATGGATTGGAAGACTTATTATTGTTAAAATGTCCATACCACTCAAAGTGATCTACATATTTAGTGAAATCCATGTTAAAGTCCCAACTTCTTGTGGACATATAGAAAACAATCCTAAAATTCATATGGAACCACAAAGGACCCTAAATAGCCAAAACAATCATGAGAAAGAACAAAGATGGAGGCATCACATTTCCTGATTTCGAGATATATTACAAAGTTACAGACATATAGACCAATAGAGTAGAATCTAGAACCCAGAATCTAGAACCCAGAAACTAACTCATGCATATATTGTCAACTGATCTTTGATAAGTATTCTTGTGCCAAGAATACACAATGGAGAAAAGATAGTCTCTTCAACAGAAAGTATTGGGAAAACTAGCTACCCACATGTAAAATATTAAAATTCATTATTTATCTTATACCATACATAAAAATTAACTCAAAATGGATTAAAAACTTAAATGTAAGATATATCTGGAGGAAAAATTGACATCCACATGCCAAAGGATGAAGAGTGGACCACTATCTTATACCACACACCAAAATCAACTCAAAATGTATTAAAGACTTGAATGTAAGATCCAGAACTGTAAATCTCTTTTAAGAAAACATAAGAGAAAAGCTCACAGCATTGTTCTTGGCAGTGACTTTTTGGATTTGACCCCAAAAGCAAAGGCAACAAAAGCAAAAATAAACAAGTGGAATTACATCAAACTAAAAAACTTCTGCAAAACAAAAAAACAAAACAAACAAAAAACACCAACCTCCCCCTCAAAACCAACCAACCCACCAACCCACCAACAAAACACCAACTATCAACAAAATAAAACGGCAGCCTACAGAATGGGAGAAAATGCTTGGAGTTAATATCCAAAATATATAAAGAATTCATACAGTTCAATAGCAAAAATAACAACAACAACAACAACAACAAAACAAAACAAAACAAAAAAACTCCAAATAATCTGATTACAAAATGGGCAGAGGAACTCAATATTTTTTTTCCAAAGGAGACATACAAATGGCCAGCCGGTACACGAAGAGATGCACTATATCACTGATCCTCAGGAAAATGCAAATCAAAACCACAATGAGACATCACCTCACACTGTTAGATGGCTGTCATAAAAAAGACAAGAGGCAACAAATGTTGGTGAGGATGTAGAGAAAGGGGCACTCTTTGCATTCTTGATGGCAATATAAATTGGTGCAGCTACTATGGAAAATAGTTTGAAGGTTCATCAAAAATTGAAAATAGAACTATCATATGATCCAGCAATTCCACTGCTAGATATATATCTGAAGGAACTGAAATCAGTATCTTGAACAGATAATCTGTATTCCTTTGTTCATTGCAGCATTATTTGCAAGAGCCAACACATGGAAATAATCTAAGTGCCCATTGGCAGATGAATGGATAAAGAAAATATAGTGTACACACACACACACACACACACACACACACACACACACACTGAAATATTATTGAACCATAAGAAAGGAGATCCTGCCATTTGTGGCAACATAGATGACCTTGAGAGCATTTGGCAAGTGAAGTAAGTTAGAGAAAGACAAATACTCTTATATGTGAAATCTGAAAAAAACCTTGTACTTGCACAGAGAACAGATTGGTAGTTGACAGAGGCATGGGGATTGGGTGGGGGAAAAGAGTGAAGGTAGTCAAAAGGTACAGACTTCCAATTATAAGGTAAGTAAGTTCTGGGATGTAATGTACAGAATAGTGACTATAGCTAACAATACTGTATTGTATGTTTAAAGGTGGCTAAGAAAGTAGAACTTAAAAATTCATATCACATAAAAAATTATAGCTATGTGAGATGATTGATGTTAACTAAACTTAGTATGATGATCATTTTGAGATTAATACATATACATACAAAGAATTATATGCTTTTTACTATAGTTAGCCAAAGTATAATTTTATGTAACAGAGAAATTCTGATATTGATTTCTACATCATTAGAGAACTGATAAAATTTTATTTAGGTGTGATCAAGACAATTAGTTTTGCTGTCCCAGGCCTGAATTCTCTTGGTATGGACTTTAATTTCTGGTAATTCTTGTCTGATTGTACACTGAGCTTCTTGGAAAAGATGATCCCATCTTGAGATAATAGTAGCAAACAATTATATAGCATTCATCATGGGACCAGCATATTCCAAGTGTTTTAAGGTGTTAGTTAACTGACTTAATGCTCACAACATCCCTGTTGGATGGCTGTTGACATTTCCATTCAACAAGGGAGGGAAATTATTTTCACATTCTATAAGGGGCAGAGTAGGGACTATGAACTTAATTGCTAACTATAGGGTTCTCCATAAAGATGTGACTTTGGGTTATTAGAGTCCATATTACTAAATTACTATATTTTTAGTTTGTATATGAAAATGCTCAATTTGCAGATTTTAAATAAATAATTATGTTGAATAGAAAATTTTGTTTCCTACAAAATATTCAAAAGAATGCTGCCTGTCTGCTTCACATACCATTGCAAAGGACTCTACCAACTTCTGCTTGTCACTGTCATTTTGTTGTCTGACCTCAGCTTTCAGTTTTCCTCAACATTCTGGCCTCTGTGTGTCCTGCCCCAGGTGCTATGATGAAAAGGAATTCTAACCTGTTTCCTGTGACTGGCAGAATATCTTCTTGATTGAGATCCAAGGGGAAAACTGATTCTCACATCACCCCCAACCCATACCAATAGGCATCAGTGCTGCTTATTTGTGTCCCTGATACAGTTTGAACTTAAAACTTTTGACATACCTAATGAAAAGCATTTGAACACAGATTTCTAAGATACCAAATGTTAATAAGAACCATCAAATACCTAATAATGGTTTCTTTGCTTGATCAAAGATCTCCACAGGAAGGAGATTGGCAATTCAGTAGGTGACACTTTTCCCACTGAGCCAGAACTAAAGCAAAACCCCAGGAACTCAACCCATCCTGGGAACACTGAGAAATGGGACAAAGGAAGTATTTATTTATGGTATTAAAAATATATTTTTTGAAGTGCTCAGGTGTGCTGGTTAAAATCCAGTTTCGATAATTACATTCTTTTCACAGAAATTCCACCTACAATTATAACTGCCAACTCCAATTTTACCAACAGTTTGAATTCTAAGTAGTCTCTTTTTGACACACACTGTTTTCGAGTTCCATTTTGCAATGACTGGCCGATTGTCCCCACCCGCCTGCCTATACCTAACTGGGATGAAGTAGCACAGGAAAGTATTTTGGGGTATAATTAAGTGATTTTAATGAATGGCACTATATTAAAGCAATGTAGTATTTATTAAAATACAATCTGATTATGTAAATTATCACAGATTTTGGAATTCTGATGATGATGAATAACTTTTGGCTTTTTCATTTGTGATAACCTGCAAACCTAGAACTTGGTGTACTATATTTTCATCCCTAAAAAGTAGTTATCTTTTATGATTCTTCTTTTAAATACACAAATCTATCACCTGCCTGATGCAAACATATTCATGCTGTTGTTATTCATTCCACGTAGGATGACATAATGTACTTCAAAGATAAAACACTTTACATGGAAAAGACAGAGTACTTCACTAAACATATATCAAATCCCTTCCTTGAACTGAGAAATATATGAAAGTTTATTTTTGTTTTCAAAGCCCTTATGATTTTTAAATTGAAGGAACCAAAAATCCCAGGCATTTTTCTTAAACTTAATATTCAGAAGAAATAAGTTTTATCTTAAGGTAAAAGTTTTGAGAAATAATCTCATTACTTTCTGTTTCCTCTGTTCTTCCATCCTTTGGCATCCCATGCTTATCCCCAAATTTCAGAGAAACACATTCTTAGTTTCTTGTTCTTTCTTCCCACCAGTCTCTCTTGCATTAGTGTTTCATGTTTTCCTTTCCTTATCTTGCAGACTCCTCTAAAGTTGAGTGTATGTAATGAATTTCAACTTTCCATTAATGCCTATATAATGCATAATAATAACTATTCAGATAAACCAAACAATCTTTCTGAAGCACTGAGAACTTTAAAAGGGACAAAGTGTTATTCATTCAATGAATAACTTTTGTGCACTAATTTTAAGACAGATATTTAGAAATGTTAAATACAATGATTGTTACTTTATTTATTATTATTTGTAATTTTTTTTTACTTTACTTGTTAGTTTACCAAGCCAAAAGCCTCTGTCAAAGCTCAAGCCTTCACAGCACACCTAGAGTAAAGCCTGGCTTTGTATCTGCTCCTTCTATTTTCTGTCCTGAGTTTTAGTCATCTAACACCAACTTCTTGAAATGTATCATTGTAGTCAATAACATCAACAGTGCATGAGCCTCCCCAGTAGTCTGGTATCTCTTTCAAAGCATATGTCAACCCTATTGCCAGCCTCCAGTGCCAACTTGTATTCTAACTGTAGTAAGAAAGTAAAATTAAATCCTTGTCAGTACTCCTTTTCACATAGTGAGGGAGTAGACACAAGCATATATTATGAAAAAACGTTACTCATCTGTATGATGTAATTCACAGAGTATTATTAGATTTTCCTATCTCAAGGTAAAGGCAACAGACAAGAACATTGAAACAGTTGTAGGGACCAAGGGCAGGCTGCCCCAAGATGGCCACTTTCCCATGAAGATTATTCTGAACTAAAGGAAAGTCAGACCCTACGACCCTCAAGAGAAACTTTTGCCCCTCCATTAACAACATAAAAGAATCTAAATTGGGGTCTTTCCCAGAATGAGGATTGATTGTTAGCAGAGATACATTTTATCTGAGTAACCCATCTATATGCAAGGCAAACATTTAGTTGCCAAATATCTGCTATTTTTATTGCCCTGTGAAGTACATTCCTTTCCTCAGAAGTCCCAGATTCCTTTTCCCCCTTCTCCTTAGTTCAGGGTGACCTATATACCTCATTTTGCCCGACTGTCTTTGGAATTTACATATCTCTGTGGATTTCTTACACATAAGCTATTAAATTTAATTTTCTCTTGTTAATATGTCTCATGTCAATCTGATTCTTAGTCCAGCTAGAATGACCCTTGAAAGGGACAGAAATTCTTGCCCCTGGACACTGTGAAACTTGAATAAACAAAATTCGTATTTAAAAAATAGTCAGGAGGCTATAACTAAAGTTGTCTTAAATCAACAGGACAATTACATACCTGTTTGATAAGATGTGCCCTCGAACATCTGAAAGAACTGTTTAATACTTAGGACTGATAAGGACTCCCTTCTTGATCAAACTTTAATGAGGTCCTTTGAGCCCTCTTCTTGATTATGCCCTATCCTTGGCTGGCTGAGCCCAGTTTTAATAAAGAATACTATTGAGCCCACTTTTAGCAAAAATCCTGCTAAGCCAGTTTAGCAAGCATCCCCCACCCTTGATATCCAGTCATGATCCTCTTTCCCACTGTTGATATCTAATCAAATTCCTCTTAGTAATTCTCTGTTTAATGACTCCCTCACCATGCCTGTTGGTTGTAAATCCCAGCTGCCCTGTTATATTCAGAGTTGAGTTCAATGTTTCTCTCCTATTGCAATAGTCTCGAATAAAATCTTCCTGACCTGTTTAACTGCACTCAGTGCAATTTTTCTTTGACAGAATCAAAGGGTGAACTGATCCAAATATCTTCAATCCTAGTCTAGCACAACATGAGGCACCCACCTCCTTTATAGATCGGTTTTGAATGGTAAACTTTCAAAAATGCATATATATATATTGTAAGAGGAGCATATATATATATTAACATCTATTGGTCTTCAGTAGGATATTTAAGGGGTGGGACACATGGCAGGTAAATTTTAATCAGGAAGGAGGATTCTGGTAAACTATTATAGGATGAAGAATTTATCTGACAAGAGTAGGTGTCTATGTAAGACCACAGTAGGGGATCCCAGGCAATTTGACTTTGTGGTGGAAGAGAGCTCACACGTGAGTTACAGGTGCCAAAAGGAAAGAAAGAAGGAAGGCCATAATATGGGAAATATTTGGACACTGGAAATGGCAAAGATATAATTGAAGTGGATTTTGCTGTTCCTCAGGTTTGTATACTCTCACTACAGAATAAGTTCTAGCCAACACCTTAGATGGCATTAGAAAGAATAAAGTCACAAATAGAGGTTCCCCTCATAATGTACTGAGTTTTATAAATGAAGGAAAACTTCAGTTCTTTCAATCCTGACCCAGGGATCTTAGCTTAAATTGTTGCTTGTCTCCCTTAGGAAATATAGAAGCAGGATAAAACCATGCTATATTGTCAGAATACTAGGGATAACCTACTCAGAATACTAGGGATAAAAAAACCTGACAAGAATGGTGCTAAATCCTTGTATAGGGATGCAAGTATGTAAAAATAATAGTGAGAAAAAGGTGAGCATTACCCCCATATTCTAGCAGAATATTTGCTCTGGCAGAAACAGAACTGATCTTTATGTATTGGATTTTATCTTAGATTATACAAGTGTGTACATCAAAATCAAAAATTGCTTTCATGGCTCCTCCCATTAAATTTAGGGTGTATTGTCCAAGTGCATTAAACTGGCCAGATCTTGCCAATTCCATCAAAGAATCTGATGAGATTCCAACCATTTGAAAGTAATTAAAACTGAAACAGTAAACACCAAAGCCCTTCTACTCCTACAGCCAAATGCTACTTTTCTGAATGTAAAGTGGGTATAAAGGACAATTGTGTTGCATAGGGAAGTATGAATAGTGTCAGGAAGTCACTGCTTAGGCTTCTGCCCAGCAAGCAGTTTAGAGGTCACCCAATCAGAAATCACTCAGGAAGTCTTTTCATCTCTGCAGGCATATGCTTAATCATAAAAACTAAGACTGACACTGAAAAAGGCTAAAAGTTCACTGTGTTCAGAACAAATGCCTTTGCGTGACACAATTTTCATGTGAACCTTCCCACTTTATGGCAAGAATGTTTTTGCCCATATGTAATATAGTTAACAACTATTGGGCACACACCTAATGCAGCCTGGTTCTCTAATGGACAAATTCTCCTTCATTGCTTCCACAACTTCGACAGCTCAACTTAAACAGGAATTGTCTTGGAGGATTGCCATCTTGCTCAAGTTGCCAGAGCCATGAAACTGCTTTAACAGATTTGCAAGAAGCCTATTGATCTGCTCAGATTCGTCTTCTGGAACATGCACAGCTTCTGTCTTCTCTGCCATCTTTCCTCCAATATGTCTTTGTTTCATTTTCCCGGGGGTTTCCCTTTTCCAAAAATATTCACTGTAAAAATGACCTTCAATAAATCCATTTTAGCACTTTTCCATCAGTACAAAAAAAATCCATTCTTCATAGCTCTAAAAACCAAGGTTGAATCTTCATTAAAAGAGCCAAGCACTTTAAAGCATGGCCACCTTACCTTTGTTCTCTTGTTTATATGTTGTCTTTGTGGTTTAAAAACATTTATCCCTTTCATTTATTTTACTTCCTTAAAATTAAAATGTCCATTGAAAAAAATAATACAAAATAATTTTGGCTCTTAACCACCACCTAGTTTCTTCATTATGCCATCTCTTTCCTGAGTGAATATATTAGTATACCCTATTTGGCCAAGATCATACCAAATTTAGTACTTAGAAATGCCACCTAAAACATCACAATAATAATGTTGACGGGTTTTTTAAAAGTTTGATACAGGATAAGACTTTTGTCTTTCCCATATTAAGATAAATTCAAGATGAAGCTTCTGAAGTTTTCCTAACTTTTGATGTTATGGCATTGTTTTAAAATATTGCTACAGCCACAAAATAAAGAATGCTTTTAAAATGATATTTTATAATAATTTGATAATATTCTGGATGAATATAGTCCAATGACTTGCAACTACAGAAAACATACAGATGAGCCATCTCAAATACACACACACACACATGTACATATGCATACAGGCATACAGATATCATATACATTTATTTTGTATGCATTCATAATAGGTAAAAATCTAGAAAACGGTAAATAAGCCCCACATGCATATAATAACACATATGCATTCTATTTATACTGCTCAATCAAAAAGCATGTTTGGGGTGCCTGAGTGTCTCAGTTGGTTAAGCGTCTGACTTGGACTCAGATCATGATATCACAGTTCGTGCGTTCAAACCCTGCATTGGGTTCTGTGCTGACAGCCTAGAGCCTGGAGTCTGCTTAGAATTCTGTGTCTCCCTCTCTCTCTGTCCTTCCCCCGCCCATGTTCTGTCTCTCTCTTTCTTAAATAAATAAACATTTAAAAAAATTGCAAAAGCACATTTTTCTCCTTAACTATTGCTTATATTCTTCAAGAGAAAAAAAAAATGAAATTTAACCTAAATGTCAAAATTCTCTAGAAAAAGGATCCTGTGCACTGCTTGTGGAAATATAAATTGGTGTAGCCACTTTAGAAAATAGTATGGAGGTTTCTCAAAAATTAAAAATAGAACTACATGGTCCAGCAATTCCACTGCTGATTATTTATCCAAAGGAAATGAAAACACTATCTTGAACAGTTTCCCTATGTTCCCTGAAGTAGCCAGGAAATGGAAACAACCTAAATGTGCATTAATGGGTAAATGGATAAAGAAAATGTGGTATATATATGTGTATACACACACACACACACACACACACACACACATACACATACATATATATGTATGTATATATATATATATATATATATGTATATGCACAATGGAGTATTATTCAGTCATAAAAAAGAAGCAGATCTTGGGGCTCCTCAGGGGCTCAGTTGGTTAAGCATCCAACTTTGTCTCGGGTCATGATCTTGTGGTTTGTGAGTTTGAGCCCTTCATCGGGCTCTGTGCTGACAGCTCAGAGCCTGGAGCCTGCTTCGGATTCTGTGTCTCCCTCTCTCTCTGCCCCTCCCCCACTTGTGCTCTCTCTCTGTCTCTCAAAAAGTGAATAAATGTAAAAAAAAAAAATTAAAAAAAAAGAAATAAGCAGATCCTGCCATTTGTGGCAACATGGATGGACCTGAAGGCATTATGCTAAGTGAAATAAGTCACACAGAGAAAAATACTGAATGACCTCACTTATATGTAGAATCTAAAAAAACAAAACAAAACAAAACAAAAACTCAACTGGGACACCTAGGTGGCTCAGACAATTAAGTGTCCAACTAAGTGTCCAACTCTTGATTTTGGCTCAAGTCTTGATCTCACAGTTCGTGGGATCAAGCCCCACGTTGGGCTCTGTCACTGCAGAGTCTGCTTGGGATTCTCTCTTTCCTTCTCTCTCTGCCTCTTCCCTACTTACACTATCTCTCCCAAAATAAGTAAAGAAACTTAAAAAAAAATCTGAACTTGCAGAAACAGAGAACAGATTGGGAATTGATGGAGGTGTAGTGGGGGAAATGTGTGAAGGTGGTCAAAAGGCACAAACTTCCAATCATAAGATGAATAAGTTCCAAAGAAAGGTAATGTACATCATGGTGACTATAGCTGACAATACTGTATTGTATATCTGGAAGTGGCTAAGAGAGTAGATCTTAAAAGTCCTCATTGCAAGAAAAATAATGTGTTAAAATTTGTGAAAAAAAGAATACTTTGATTAATCCATATTCTGGGGTTAACAATTATTAGGCTGTTGATTGCAAAGACTTTTCCTAGCCATCCTTCTTAATTGGAGAATCTGAGACACTAACAATTACACACTGTTGATAGAAACAAAACAAAAACAAATAAAAAAAATAAGAAAACCTCTACAATATGCCTAAAGTGCCATCCTTTCCTTAAAAATTCCACAATAACCTATCACCACCCATCCCAGATAATTGAATGTATTTTCTACTTTGAACTGTCAAAGCAGTGTGAATCTCAACCGTTTCATCTGTCATCCATCCATTTATTCACCCATCTGTCTTACTCATTGAATCCATAAGTATTTTCTAATGCATTGCTGGAACTGCTAGGCATTTAGGAAAACACGTACAGTCCTTGCTGTAAAGGAGTTTGTGGTCTATCACTGGGGATGGACAGTAATTCCACAAAAATCGAAAACATTTGTAATTACAGATTTGGATATTATTTGTTTTTTTCCTCTGCTAGGATATGAGGACATTAAGAGCAAGTACTGTGCTTTCTTCATCTCTTTATCCTCTTATAATATCTAAAATATTCTTTGCACCAAATAGCTATTCAGTTAAATATTAAAAATTTACAAGGTGAGGCACCTGGGTGGCTCAGTCAGTTAAGCATCCGACTTCGGCTCAGGGCATGATCTCACAGCTCATGAGTTTGAGCCCTGCGTTGGGCTCTGTGCTGACAGCTCAGAGCCTGGAGCCTGCTTCAGATTCTGTGTCTTCCTCTCTTTCTGCCCCTCCCCCACTCATACTCTGACTCTCTCTCAAAATAAGTAAACATAATATAAAAATTAAAAGAAAAGTTTACAAGGCTCTGTATCTAATTCCAATATAATTGTTTTTAATTTTTAAAATTAATTTATTAGAGAGAGAGAGCACAAGCGAGTGGGGGAGGGGCAGAGAGAGCGGGAGAGACAGAATCCTAACATTGTCAGCACGAAGCCTGACACAGGTTTTGAACTCACGAACTTTGAGAGCATGACCTGAGTCAAAATCAAGAGGTGGACGCTTAACCAACTAAGCCACCCAGGCGCCCCTCCCACATAGTTTTAATGACAATTTGTTTTGTTCTTGTTCTTCCAGGACAAATCTCTTTTTGAGATTTCTAGTTGTTAGAAATTATTAGGTACAAACTGACTTGGCATTTCTGTTGATGACTACGGAAGTTGAAAAAACACACACAAAATAAACCTCACTATAGTTAAAGTTTCAAACAGTTATGTTTTCTGTGGAGATTTGTAAAAAAATAATTGTGTCATTGAAGGATACAAGTATATATAGGAAGATTTCCCTTAAATATATAACTTGGTGATGAAATTTCCACAAAGCAAATATCTGGAATGAGCAATCCCTGTACAAATAAAAAATCCTATGATAATTTTTATCCTAGTTGGCAAAACTCACTCTATACAATGACTATCACATTGCCTTGTACAGATAATATTTTATAAGAATGCTAAATATTTTAATGCAATCTACCTGGATTTCTTATAGGTAAATGAGCTATACTAATTTTCATGCTTACACTATTAAGTAAAGTGAAAATGTGCTTCTCATAGCAAGTGCTTTCCTACAAATACATACCAGCTGAACACTAAATCTGTCCTGGAATCTTTTGCCCTCTTGGCATTCTGTTGCTCCTGTTTTGTCAACTCTGGTGAATGAGTTCGCCTCAGTCTTTGTTTCTGTTCTCAGAGCTTCTGACTATTGCTAGACCCACTATAATTTTATATGGGGTGTTCCCTGTGCTGAGAAATTCTTTGTTTCCTCTCCTGTTGACTTTCTATTTTGTTCCTGGAAGTGGTAGTTTTGGTTTGAAATCTGTGTCAGTTCACAACTCTAACCTTTAGTAATTTATTTGGTTTATATTTATTGAAAAGTGTGAATTCTAATTTTTAAATTTTATTTTTACTTAATTTTTCTTCTCAGTGTTAATGTTCCACTTGGCCTTTTTATTCCCTAATTACTCAGCAATGTTCTTTACTCAGTTCTAGTTCTTTTCAACTTTCTTCAGCATTCTACACTGTTATGCCACTACAGGATCTGGATATATTAGAGTACAAAAGGGAGTGCTTCTCTTTTCTTTCCCTTGGTTTTCACCACATCTCACATAGCCTGGTTTTTCTGCTAAGAATTGTTCTGGTATTTTCGTAGCTGAGTTTTCTTCTGCCTTGCAAACTAAAATATTTATAAGACTTGTAACTTGCCTAACACATCTTGGTGCTTAACAAGTATTTTTGGCTTATTAAACACACTAAGTTTCACTCTGTTTTCTCTTTCTTCATATTCTGTTTCATTACTTCATTTATTTTTTCCTCTCTCTTTCTTCTCTATCTTTATAACAATTCTCTTTCTTTTGGCAGCTTGCCCAAGACCCATAAATAGGCTTAAGTCCCCTTCCTTGAATGTATAGATACAGAATAAATGTGTGTAGTTCAGTTTTCCAGTTGCAAAAAAATGGAAAACAATTCTGCTTAATTTAAATATAAAAAAATATTTGCATGTGAGTATTCAGAAGTTCAACAGATCAAGAGGAATCATGGGAAGCTAGGATCTGGTTGAAAGAGATTCATTTACATACCCCCCCAAAAAAGGAGTATAAAACATAAAACAAGTAATGTAAAATAACTTTTCTTCATACATGCAAATACAATCTTATTTCCTGCTCAGTATTCCACATTCCATAAACATGAAACTTCAGAAACTGGCTTATAATCATCCTCCCTTTAGTCCTGTTGTGATTCCATCTTGATATTATGCAACTTATAGACTAAATTTTAAAGTTAGGTAGCCCAAATGACTTTTTTTTTTTTTTGCATTTCCACAAGTTTATTTGGTTTTCTTGGCTTTAATTTTATACTAGGGTTAAGTCAATATATTTTTTGTATTTATCTGAAGAAATAGTAAAAAGTGTTTTTTTTAATATGAAATTACTGTCAAATTGGTTTCCATACAACACCCAGTGCTCTTACCTACAGGTACCCTCCTCAATGCCCATCACCCACCCTCTTTCCCTCCCTCTCCCCATTAACCCTCAGTTTATTCTCAGTTTTTAAGAGTCTCTTATGGTTTGGCTCTCTCCCTCTCTAACTTTTTTTTTCCTTCCCCTCCCCCATGTCTTCTGTTAAGTTTCTCAGGATCCACATAAGAGTGAAAACATATGGTATCTGTCTTTCTCTGTATTACTTATTTCACTTAGCATTACACTCTCCAGTTCCATCCATGTTGCTACAAAAGGCCATATTTCATTCTTTTTCATTGCCACATAGTATTCCATTGTGTATATAAACCACAATTTCTTTATCCATTCATCAGTTAATGGACATTTAGGCTCTTTCCATAATTTGGCTATTGTTGAAAGTGCTATTATAAACATTGGGGTACATGTACCCCTATGCATCAGCACTCCCATATCCCTTGGGTAAATTCCTAGCAGTGCTATTGCTGGGTCATAGGGTAGATCTATTTTTAATTTTTTAAGGAAACTTCACACTGTTTTCCAGAGTGCCTGTACCAGTTTGCATTCCCACCAGCAGTGAAAGAGGGTTCCCGTTTCTCCACATCCTCACCAGCATCTATAGTCTCCTGATTTGTTCATTTTAGCCACTCTGACTGGCATGCGGTGGTATCTCAGTGTGGTTTTGATTTATATTTCTCTGGTGAGGAGTGATGTTGAGCATCCTTTCATGTGTCTGTTGGCCATCTGGATGTCTTCTTTAGAGAAGTGTCTATTCAGGGGTGGAGTTTGGTGAGTTCTTTATAGATTTTGGATACTAGCCCTTTATCTGATATGTCATTTGCAAATATCTTTTCCCATTCCGTTGGTTGCCATTTACTTTTGTTGGTTGTTTCCGTTACAGTGCAGAAGCTTTTTATCTTGGTGAGGTTCCAATAGTTCATTTTTGCTTTTAATTTCCTTGCCTTGGAGATGTGTCAAGTAAGAAATTGCTGTGGCTGAGGTCAAAGAGGTTTTCCTGCTTTCTCCTCTAGGTTTTTGATAGTTTCCTGTCTCACATTCAGGTCCTTTATCCATTTTGAGTTTATTTTTGTGAATGGTGTAAGAAAGTGGTCTAGTTTCATCCTTCTGCATTTTGCTGTCCAGTTCTCCCAGCACCATTTGTTAAAGAGACTGTCTTTTTTTCCATTGGATGTTCTTTCCTGCTTTGTCAAAAATTAGTTGGCCATACTTTTGTGGGTCCAATTCTCAGTTCTCTAATCTATTCCATTGGTCTATGTGTCTGTTTTTGTGCTAATACCATGCTGTCCTGATGATTACAGCTTTGTAGTAGAGGCTAAAAGTCTGGGATTGTGATGCCTCCCACTTTGGTCTTCTTCAAAAGTACTTTGGCTATTCAGGGTCTTTTGTGGTTCCATACAAATTTTAGGATTGCTTGTTCTAGCTTCAAGAAGAATGCTGGTGCAATTTTGATTGGGATTGCATTGAATGTGTAGATAGCTTTGGGTAGTATTGACATTTTACCAATATTTATTCTTCCAATCCATGAGCACGGAATATTTTTCCATTTCTTTCTATCTTCTTCAATTTCCTTCATAAGCTTTCTGTAGTTTTCAGCATACAGATCTTTTACATCTTTGGTTAGGTTTATTCCTAGGTATTTTATGCTTCTTGGTGCAATTGTGAATGCGATCAGTTTCTTTATTTGTCTTTCTGTTGCTTCATTATTAGTGTATAAGAATGCAACTGATTTCTGTACATTAATTTTGTATCCTTCAACTTTGGTGAATTCATGTATCAGTCCTAGTAGACTTTTGGTGGAGTCTATCAGGTTTTCCATGTATAATATCATGTCATCTGCAAAAAGTGAAAACTTGACTTCGCCTTTGCCAATTTTGATGCCTTTGATTTCCTTTTGTTGTCTGATTGCTGATGCTAGAACTTCCAGCACTATGTTAAACAACAGTGGTGAAAGTGGACATCCCTGTTGTGTTCCTGATCTCAGGGGGATAACTCTCAGTTTTTCCCCATTAAGGATGATATTACCTGAGGGTTTGTCATAAATGGCTTTTATGATGTTTAAGTATGTTCCTTCTATCTCAACTTTCTCGAGGGTTTTTATTAAGAAAAGATGCTCAATTTTGTGAAATGCTTTTTCTGCATCAATTGATAGGATCATATGGTTCTTATCTTTTCTCTTATTAATGTGATGTATCACAATGATTGATTTGCAAATGTTGAACCAGCCCTGCATCCCAGGAATGAATCCCACTTGATCATGGTGAATAATTCTTTTTATATGCTGTTGAATTTGATTTTCTAGTGTCTTATTGAAAATTTTTGCATCCGTATTCATCAGGGATATTGGCCTGTAGTTCTCTTTTTTTTTGCTGGGTCTCTGTCTCGTTTGGGAATCAAAGGAATGCTGGCTTCATAGAATGAGTCTGGAAGTTTTCCTTCCATTTCTATTTTTGGAACAGCTTGAGAAGTATGGGTATTATCTGTGCTTTAAATGTCTGGTAGAATTCCCTAGGGAAGCCATCTGGTCCTGGATTCTTATTTGTTGGGAGATTTTTGATAACCGATTCAATTTCTTCACTGGTAATGGGTCTGTTCAACTTTTCTATTTCTTCCTGTTTGAGTTTTGGAAGTGTGTGGGTGCTTAGGAATTTGTCCATTTCTTCCAGGTTGTCCAGTTTGTTGGCATATAATTTTTCATACTATTCCCTGATAGTTGCTGGTATTTCTGAGGTATTGGTTGTAATAATTCCATTTTCATTCATGATTTTATCTATTTGGGTCCTCTCCCTTTTCTTTTTGAGAAGCCTGGCTAGAGGTTTATCAATTTTGTTTATTTTTTCAAAACACCAACTCTTGGTTTCATTGATCTGCTCTACAGTTTTTTAAGAATCTGTATTGTTTATTTCTGCTCTGATCTTTATTATTTCTTTTCTTTTGCTGGGTTTGGGGTGCCTTTGTTGTTCTGCTTCTATTTCCTTTAGGTGTGCTGTTAGATTTTGTATTTGTGATTTTTCTTGTTTCTTGAGATAAGCCTGGATTGCAATGTATTTTCCTCTCACGACTGCCTTCACTGCATCCCAAAGCGTTTGGATTGTTATATTTTCGTTTGTTTCCATATATTTTTTAATTTCTTCTCTAATTGCCTGGTTGACCCACTCATTCTTTAGTAGGGTGTTCTTTAACCTCCATGCTTTTGGAGGTTTTCCAGATTTTTTCCTGTGGTTGATTTCAAGTTTCATAACTGTGGTCTGAAAGTGTGCATGGTATGATCTCAATTCTTTTATACTTATGAAGGGCTGTTTTGTGACCCAGAATGTGATCTATCTTAGAGAATGTTCCCTGTGCACTCGAGAAGCAAGTATATTCTGTTGCCTTGGGATGTAGAGTTCTAAATATATCTGTCAAGTCCATCTGATCCAATGTCTCATTCAGGGCCCTTATTTCTTTATTGATCCTGTGTCTAGATGATCTATCTATTGTTGTAAGTGGGGCATTAAAGTCCCCTGCAATTACCACATTCTTATCAATAAGGTTGCTTATGTTGTGATTAATTGTTTTATGTATTTGGGGGCTCCTGTATTCGGTGCAAAGACATTTATAATTGTTAGCTCTTCCTGATGGATAGTCCCTGTAATTATTATATAATGCCCTCTTCATCTGTTGTCACAGCCTTTAATTTAAAGTCTACTTTGTCTGATATCAGTATGGCTATTCCAGCTTTCTTTGACTTCCAGTAGCATGATAGATAGTTCTCCATCCCCTCATTCTCAATCTGAAGATGTCCTCAGGTCTAAAATGAGTCTCTTGTAGACAGCAAATAGATGGGTCTTGTTTTTTTATCCATTTTGATACCCTATGTCTTTTGGTTGGCTCATTTAGTCCATTTACATTCAGTGTTATTATAGAAAGATATGGGTTTAGAGTCATTGTGATGTCTGTAGGTTTCATGCTTGTAGCGATGTCTCTGGTACTTTGTCTCACAGGATCCCTCTTTGGATCTCTTGTAGGGCTGGTTTAGTGGTGACAAATTCCTTCAGTTTTTGTTTGTTTGGGAAGACCTTTATCTCTCCTTCTATTCTAAATGACAGACTTGCTGGATAAAGGATTCTCGGCTGCATATTTTTTCTGTTCAGCACATTGAAGATCTCCTGCCATTCCTTTCTGGCCTGCCAAGTTTCAGTAGAGAGATCGGTCACGAGTCTTATAGGTCTCCCTTTATATGTTAGAGCATGTTTATCTCTAGCTGCTTTCAGAATTTTCTCTTTATCCTTGTATTTTGCCAGTTTCACCATGATATGTCGTGCAGAAGATCGATTCAAGTTACGTCTGAAGGGAGTTCTCTGTGCCTCTTGGATTTCAATGCCTTTTTCTTTCCCCAGATCCAGGAAGTTCTCAGCTATTATTTCTTCAAGTATACCTTCAGCACCTTTCCCTCTCTCTTCCTCCTCTGGAATACCAATTATGCGTATCTTATTTCTCTTTAGTGCATCACTTAGTTCTCTAATTTTCCCCTCATACTCCTGGATTTTTTAATCTCTCTTTTTCTCACCTTCTTTTTCCATAACTTTATCTTCTGTTCACCTATTCTCTCCTCTGCCTCTTCAATCTGAGCCGTCGTTGTCTCCATTTTATTTTGCAGCTCATTGATAGCATATTTTAGCTCCTCCTGGCTGTCCCTTAGTCCTTTGATCTCTGTAGCAAGAGATTCGCTTCTGTCCTTTATACTGTTTTCAAGCCCAGTGATTAATTTTATGACTATTATTCTAAATTCATTTTCTGTTATATTGTTTAAATCATTTTTGATCAGTTTGTTAGCTGTTGTTATTTCCTGGACCTTTTTCTGAGGGGAATTCTTCCATTTCGTCATTTTGGATAGTCCCTGGAGTGGTGTGGGACTGCGGGGCACTTCCCCTGTGCTGTCTTGAATAACTTGTGTTGGTGGGCGGTGCCGCAGTCAGACCGGATGTCTGCCCCCAGCCCACCGCTGGGGCCACAGGCAGACTGGTGTGTGCCTTCTCTTCCCCTCTCCTGGGGGCGGGGGGAATTCACTGTGGGGTGGCGTGGCCTGTCTGGGCTACTTGCACACTGCCAGGCTTGTGGTGCTGAGGATCTGGCGTATTAGCTGGGGTGGATCAGCAAGGTGCACAGGGGCGGGAGGGGCAGGCTCAGCTCTCTTTTCCTTCAGAGATCTGCTTCGGGAGGGGCCCTGCGGCTGGGAGGGAGTCAGGCCCGCTGGAGGGATGGATCCACAGAAGCACAGCGTTCTGTGTTTGTGCGGTGCAAGCAAGTTCCCTGACAGGAACTGGTTCCCTTTGGGATTTTGGTTGGGGGATGGGCAAGGGAGATGGCACTGGCAAGCACCTTTGTTCCCCGCCAAGCTGAGCTCTGTCCTCCAGGGCTCAACAACTCTCCCTCCTGTTGTCCTCCAGCCCTCCCATTCTCTGAGCAGAGCTGTTAGCTTATAACCTTCCAGTTGTCAATTCCCACTCGCTGTCCGAGCACTCCTTCCGGCCCCTCCGCTTTTGCAAGCCAGACTCGGGGGCTCTGCTTGGTCGGGGGGCCGCCCCTCTGCCCTGGCTCCCTCACGCCAGTCCGTGTAGCGTGCACCGCCTCTCTGCCCTTCCTACCCTCTTCGGTGGGCCTCTCATCTGTGCTTGACTCCGGAGACTCCATTCTGCTAGTCTTCTGGTGGTTTTCTGGGTTATTTAGGCAGGTGTTCGTGGAATCTCAGTGATCAGCATGATGCAGGTGAGCCCAGCCCTCCTACGCCGCCATTTCCCAGGATCCTCTATGCTTTTTTCAAGCCCAGAGATTAATTTTATGACTTATTCTAAATTCTTGTTCCGTTATATTGCTTACATCATTTTTGATCAATTTGTTAGCTGTCACTACCTCCTGGAGTTTCTTTTGAGGAGAGTTCTTCCATTTTGTCATCGTGGGTAGTCCCTGGGGTGGCTCCAAACTGCAGAACACTTCCCCTGTGCTGTCCGCAGTAACTTGTGTTGGTGGGCTGGCCTCAGTCAGACCCAATGTCTGTCCCCTGCCCACCGCTGGGGCTACAGTCAGAGTCGTGTGTACCTTATCTTCCCCTCTCCCAGTGGCAGGACTCACAGTGGAGTGGTTTGGCTCCTGTCTGGGCTACTTGCGCACTGCCAGGCTTGTGGTGCTGCTTCGACAGGATCTGACATAGTAGCCAGGTTAGATCCGCAAGGTACACAGGGGCAGGAGGAGCAGGCTTAGTTTGCTTTGCAGGCGGTGGTCCCCTGTGGGAGGGGCCCTGCAGCACCATGAGGGAGGCCAACCCCTTGGAGGGATGGATCCACAGAAGCACAGGGTTGGGTGATTGCGCGGTGCAAGCAAGTTCGGTGACGGGAACTGGTTCCCTTTGGAATTTTGGCTGGGGGATGGGAGAGGGAGATGGCGCTTGCCAGTGCCTTGTTCCCCTGCCAAGCTGAGCTCTGTCTTCCGGGCCTCAACACCTCTTCCTCCCGGTGTCCTCTCGCCCTCCCCACTCTCTGAGAGCATAGCTCTTGGCTTTTAACGTTCCAGATATTAAGTCCTGCTGGCTGTCAGAACTCAGAACTCACTGAGTCCGGCCCCTCTGCTTCTGCAAGACAGACTTCGGGGGCTCTGCCTTGCCAGGTGGGCTGCCCCTCCACTGCCCCAGCTCCCTCCTGCCAGTCCGTGTAGCATGCACCGCCTCTCTGCCCTTCCTGCCTTCGTCTGTGGGCCTCTTTTCTATGCTTGGCTCTGGAGATTCCGTTCTGCTAGTTTTTGCGGCAGTTTTCTGGGTTATTTAGGCAGATGTGGGTCTAATCTAAGCGATCTGCAAGACGAGGTGAGCCCAGTATCCTTCTATGCCACCATCTTCAAAAAGTGTTTTTCCCAAGTGACTTTATATAAAGTGGCAAGAGAGAGGGAAAAGGAAGTTATACATATAAAAATATTTGTATACTTTACATTTATTAATTTTCAATTATTATTTAATAAGTTAGCAACACTTCATGGCTTATTATTTATATTCATTAATTTTGTATAAAATGCATATGTGTATGCACACATACATAAATATGTGACCCATTATTGAAGGAAACAAATACGCTAAATTTTCAGCCTTTACTTCTATAATAGTCATGAAATTGCATATGTTTTTGTGATTTCTTCCACCACTACTCTGGATGTTCTTTGTGACTCCCCCAGAAATGTTCCATGGCTTCTGGCTTATATCTTGGTAGGAAAAAGTTTCAGGGGCTTCCACTTGGTTCTGTTGTATTAGCCTTTAGAAGAAGCATGGATTCACAACAGCATCATCAGGGGTGAATCCAGGATCTGGCACTTACTAGCTCTGTAACCTTGGGCAAATACTTATTTGTGCCTTAGTTTTTTTATCTATAAAATGGGGGTAATAATAGTACAAGTTTGCTGTGCGGATTAAATAAATGGATGCGGGGTTGTCTGGGTGGCTCAGTCAGTTAAGCGGCTGACTTCAGCTCAGGTTGTGATCTCACAGCTTGTAAGTTTGAACCCTGTGTTGGGCTCTGTGCTGACAGCTCAGAGCCTGAAGCCTGCTTCAGATTCTGTCTCCCTCTCTCTCTGCCCCTCGCCTGCTTCTCTCTCTCTCTCTCAAAAATAAACATTAAAAAAATTAAATAAATAAGTGAAAGCATATAAAGTATTTTTTTTAAGTGTTTATTTATTTATTTTTGACCGAAAAGTATGCAGGGGGGCAGAGGGAGAGAAAGAGAATCTCAAGTGGGCTCTGTGCTGTCAGTGCAGACCCTGACATGGGCCTCCATCTCATGAGCTGTGAGATCATGACCTGAGCCCAAATCAAGAGTTGGATGCTTACCCAACTGAGCCCCACAGGAGCCCCACATGTAAAGAATTTATAAGTTCCTCCTCTTGCACTGTTGATGAGAATGCAACTTTATACAACCACTGTGGAAAATAGTATGGAGGTTCCTCAAAAAGTTGAAAATAGAACTACTATACAATCCAGCAATTGCACTACTAGGTATTTACCCAAAGGACGAAAAATATTGATTCAAAGGGATGCCTGCACCCCAAAGTTTATACCAGCATTATGAACAACAGCAAAATTATGGAAACAGCTCAAGTGCCCATCAACTGATGAACGGATAAGGAATATATGGTGTATACTTACAATGGAATGTTACTTAGCCATGAAAAAGAATGAAATCTTTCCATTTGCAATGACATGGATGGAGCTAGGCAGTAGTATGTTAAGTGAAATAAGTCAGTCAGAAAAATACAAATACCATATGATTTAACTCATATGTAAGCTTAAGAAACAAAACAAAGAAACAAAGGGGGGGGGAAAAAGAAAGACAAACCAAGAAGGAGATTCTTTTTTTAAAAATTTTTAGTAAACTCCACATCTAGCATGGAGCCCAATGCTGGGATTGAACTCATGACCCTGAGATCAAGACCGGAGGTGAGATCAAGAGTCAGATGTTCAACTGACTGAGCCACCTAGGGCCTCAAGAGTTTATTCTTTTTGGTTAAGAGAATAAACTTATGGTTAACAGGAAAGGGGGGGTTGGTTAAATATGTGATAGAGATTAAGGAGTGCACTTGTGATGAACACCAGGTGTATGGAAGTGTTGAATCACACCATATTGTACACCAGAAACTAACATTATACTGTATGTTAACTAGAATTTAAATAAAAACTTAAAAATTAAAAAAAAAGAATTTATAACAGTTTCTGACACATTGCAATACTCAAGTGTTAGTAATTATTATCAGTAGTAGTAATAGTAATTCTCCAAGATTTACTAATGGGGATTAACAGTATAGCGGGTTCAGGGTGTCACTGGCCAATAACGGGATAGTCTTAACTAAGACTTCTGTTTATCTCTTTATTTTTGTAAGCTCACCACAGTGGCAATATGAATTTCTAAGAATTTGTGTTGATTTAGAGTAAATGTTAAATACCTGAATGTTTTGGATATGTCCCTTTCCTAAGTACACAGTAACGCTAGTACATGGGTGCAAGCTCCATCAGGAAAAGCCAGACGAAAGATAACAATATACTTGGATGTTTTTAAAATGGTCCTCCTCAAGTTATAACTTTCCCTGCTTTCAAGGGACTGTAGATGTGTAAATTGCCTCAGCTCTGAGAATTGGATGAGGAGTCATGGCTCTCAGTAGTGTTATGAATTAGGTAGTATCTCAAATTGCTGCCTATTTTGTTCCTAAGAACTTCATGACCCCAAAAGTCCCTGTGGTTGGAATGTTCTGGTTGCCACACTGGCCACACTTCCTATCATAGTAGCAAGCTCACTTGCCTTTCTCTGGTTAAGTATTATTACTAGGTTTCTAGCATCACAAAATCCATTTTATCACCTTGAAATTCTTTTCTGCACTTTCATCCTGGACTATTATTCTCACTAAATGTCTTTCATTTGCTGTTTTATAGTGGCCATCATATTCTTGTATTTTCTTGAGAATGCCAAATTATTCTTCAAGTTTTCTTTTGGTTTCCTAAATATTTCAGAAATCTGCTATTCCTCTGAGTCTTCATGCTTCATGACAAACTTTATTGTTTTTCACTTTTGTTTTGTCCTTTCTGAAAAAGGAAGAGTTTTTCCAGACATGGTGTTTATCAAATTAGCTTTTCTGACCACTTGAGTGGTGGTCAAATCCCCTTTTACACCTTCAGCCAGTCATCAAGTTGATACAAATGGTATATAGCCCAACTCCTACTGCACAGTAGTAATCTCTTGTGGCCTATGATGCTGACAACTGCTGAAATGGACACTCTCAACATGAAAATGAAATCCTCAGAATCTACTTCTTCCAAGCCCCTTTTGATATTCATTCTTATCTACTAAATTATTCAGAGGAAATATGCCTCCTAGAATGCCAAACGGTACTTCTAGTCATTTCTCCATCCTTCTTAACCGGTTTTCTGGGACCTCTCTCTTCTTTTAGAAATATTGCCTCAAGTTGTGGGCACAATTCTTGATAACTTGAAAGGCTTCAGCAATTGGTTATTGGTCAGTTTCCTAGTTAGCAGGGACCCTGAGTTTCTGGTCTAGGGGCAGAAGGTGAAGCATAGCTTGTGGACTGGCATGGCATTAGGTTTAAAAATTTGATCCTATGAAGCTTGTAGCGGGTAATGAGAAATCCTCATAGATTTTGACAGGAAGCTGACCATCAATCCTAATTTCTATGGATGGTATTAATTTCCATTCTTTTGGTTTTCATAGCTGTTTCAGTGAGAATTTAGGAAAGGCTACAGCAGTCATGTTTGCCCCTTTATACCAGAAGCCTTCATTCATTGAAGCATTTGGATAGAATTTCCCAAAGTGTATTTTGAATACACCATTGCAAAAAAATTACATTAAAAAAAGTATTTCACAGGGCAAGCCAGGACATTTGAGTTATACTGAAATAAAGAAAGTTATGGGGCACCTACGTGGCTCAGTCAGCTAAGAGTCTGACTTTGGCTCAGGTCATGATCTCGTGGTTCATGAGTTTGAGCTCCACATTGGGGTCTGTGCTGATAGCTCAGAGCCTGAAGCCTGCTTCAGATTCTGTCTCCTCCTCTCGCTGCCCCTCCCCCACTCATGCCCTGTCTCTCAAGAAATAAATAAATGTTAAAAAAGAAAAAGAAAGTTAAACAAGTTTGTTTAAAGTAAAGCTTCCCAAAGCTTTTGCTATGTTAATGTACATAGAGAATCCCTTCGCTAGGGTTAGAGTATGTATTCTTTGTTGCCCAAACTTATTTGAACACAAGTCTCCCCCATTCCATAAGCCATTTTCTGAGACTAGTGTGTTATAGAACATGTTTTGGGAAAAATAAGTTTATAGGTGGTTTTTATTTTCTGGAAGTTGCCTATATCTTACTGGAGCTGTTCACTTTGTTGTTAATTATCCTTGAGAGGGAGATGGGACCAGAGGGCATGAATTCTCAGCCAGAACTCCTCTCTTCTCAGGCTTATTATTCCAAAGAGTTTGCTAGAAAGTGGGGTAAGTATCTGAACAGTTCATGTCCAGCAAAAAAAAATATATCTTTCCATTTGCAAGTAAATTTACTCCTCAGGTGTTTGATTGCAATGGAAATTCATACACATACTTCACTTCATATCACCTTGTTTGTGACCTCTATTCAATTTTCCCTGCTGATTTAATCCAGTTTCCAAGGCAGGATAAAATTTTGGCTTTTGAAGGAAAGGGAGTAAAATATATATAGATCAATATTACTGTGTTTTGTTTTGTGATTCCTGACTGTTTTCTCAGAATCCTAGCAGTTTGTAATTGGCAATGACTAGACTGGGTAGGTCTGTTTTAGGAGATCTAAATTGGATCTCAGCTCCACTGCCTTTGGAAGCTGTACTTCCTGAGTACCAAGAAGGACTCACTGTCTAGAATAGTATTTCTCACTTAAACTGTACTGTGAGCTGTTAACGTCATTAATGGAGTTGCAAATTTTAGGGACTACATAGTTAATAACACTTACTGTGAAAAGGTTGTTATTCTTTGGCCAAGAAGAATAATATGCTGACTTTTAAAACACTGTGAGAAACAACAAAATGGTCCTAATTCCCCCCTCCCTACCACCTCCTGCCTGTATCCATCACCAAGGCCTAAAAGTCACCATTTGACAACCCCTGATCTGAACACAAAACAGTACAATGGCAAGAATAAGGAGAGAGGAGGTGGGTAGCAACAGCTACAAAGTATACGGGGGAAGAGGGAGGAGGTGGTCTAAAGTGGTAAAAGTTTACTTCACCAGCAACTACGAACTGCCAGTGTTGAATGTCCAGAGCCTCTGTGAACCAGTTGGAACTTGCTGAATTTGAGTCTGTATCTTTGGGAAGTTTGCCAAGACTGTAGTAACCATGAGATTTAAAATATTTGCCACAAGGTAGACACCATTACTGTAGTGCTAAAAATGTTTTCAGAGTGCCAGTAGGTTATGTTTGAATTCTGTATCTTAGATCAAGCTAGTATCCCTAATATGTCAAAGATTGATGATTTAGCAATCTTTAGCAAGCTTATCAATAGCAAATATTTTATCTGGTCTTTACCCTGTAGTTACAAGCTTCTTGATGTGAAGGGTTGTTTTAGTCAAGGTTCTTGGTTGCAAGCAAAAATTCAAAACAACTTTATTTCAACTAAGAAATGTTTTGAAAAATACTGAAGTAGATCACAGAGTTGAGGGAAAAGCTGTAAGAACCAGGAAAGTTCTAGTGGGCTATAATTGGATTGGTGCTAGAATTCTCTCTTTTATTTATCTTCTCTGATTGATGTGGGCTTGGTCCCATACTTAACTTTAACCAATCATGGTGTCTAGGGAAAATGGGGTTTTTTGATTGGCCAGCCTGGACCATATTTCATTTTTTTGGTCATGGGATCAGAGCATTATGATAAGCAGTTTGATCAAACCCATATGACAACCAGGGAGAGCAGATCTCAAAAAGAGTGGGCAGTGGGGTGTTTGTGTGTGTGTGTGTGTGTGTGTGTGTGTGCACATGTATGTGTGTATGTATGTGAGAACATTTGTATTTATTTGCATGTGTGTATAAGAGAGAGAGAGAGAGAAAGAGAGCAAAATTTACTAAAAAATAATGAAAAAGCAATGCTGAAAAGAAAAAATTATTATGGATATTGAATCTTATCCAGTCCTAACATGGTACTATACACATATGGCTCCTCCATAAGTATTAATTTGATTTCCTATACCTCTCATCTAGGGAGACCATTCTTGAAAAGACCTCATTTAAGCTTGTGTCAAATTCTGGCACTGATTCTAGAGGAATTCTGGAAAGATGCAAGTCGTCATAGGATGACTGGTTATTTAGTTGAGTGGATTTTAATCTCTGTCAGTCTGAAAGAATGGCTTATGTTTAGGTGAAAGTCATCACTGTCTGACCCCCCTGGCATTGAGTAGGATGGATACTTGAGGGTTGGGAGGAATCTAGTACCTAATGTCATCATGGTGCCTCCAAAGACAATCACTAATTTTTACCTAAATACTTCTAGTAATAGGGGCTCCTTGTTTCATAGAAATGCATTTTCTCTAATAGCTATATTGTTTACATTATTTCCATATTATGGAACCATATTATCACCTCTTTGATTTATAGAGATTTTGTGCAATCAACCATTCTTTTATGATATCATTCTTTAATATTTGAATATTGCTCTCAACTCCTTTGCAATCATCTTTTAAGGTCATTTACCTTCTTTTTTGCCAACCAATCATTTGTGAATGACACTTTAAAATTGCTGCACACTATTTAGCAGTACACATTGAAACCCTGATAAAATTTGCCTTATAAACCCTACTTCTAAGAGTTTATCCTAGTAAAACAATTATGTATATAAAACTGTAAGACTTAAGATACTTTGTGTGGAAAAAGAAAGTAACTTATAACAGTTGAAAGTTATAACGGCTTAAATGTCCAATAATAATGAGTTTGCTAAGGTTTGAAATGTTCATATGACAGACTACTATAACGCCATTAAAATACTCCATATCTATTAACAGGGGATAATATTCATTATATAGGGTTGTTTCATTTATCTCTTGCTGCATAATAAATCTCCCCAAATCTTAGTGGCTTAAACCAAAAATGATTAATTTCTTCTGATACTGTGGGTTAGCAATCTGGGTGGTTCTACTTGTCCTGTCTGAAATCACTTATACATCTCTAGTTATCCCATGGCTTAACTGGGCTAGAGAACTCAAGATGGCCTCCCTCATCTGAACGGTAGTCCATGCTGTTGATTGTGGTGCCTCAGTTCTTCGAGGCACCAGAATTTACGGGGTCATGTCTATGTCATCCTATGAGTCAAAGCAGGTCACAAGACTACTCTAAATCCAAGAGATGAGGAAATAGACTCTACCTCTTGATGAATAGAGCTACAAATGATTTATCACCGTGCGCACGATCTATCACAAGTAACAAGTAAAAGACGCAGGTTATAAATAGCTTGACTCGATTTTCTGTTATTGATACACACACATAAATATACAGATAATATTCTTGAAGGATATATGCACAAATATTAAAAGTGAGTTTTTAATGGATGGTAGGGTTATGATTAGTTTTGTGGGATTTTTGTATGAGTGATACGATTATTATTATCTAATTTTCTACAACTAATCAATTGTGTAATGAATTTAAGAGAGATGTCTTAAAATACTAATCATCGTGTTTTCTGTGTGCATCCCTACTCCTCTGCTTTCTTACAGGTGTTTTTAGGGTCTACCTCAAAGGAGGATTTATTAGTTAAGATACGTTAGAGTAAGTTGAAGTAATGAACTAAGCCCTAAATATCAGTGGTTTGATAAAACAAAGATTTTTTTTTTCTTGCCCACATTTATGTCTAATGAAGTTCTGTGATGCTGGTATAGGACTCTGCTCCACATAGTTGCTTCAGGGACTCATTTTGATACTTCCATCTCAAAATTTCATTGGTTGCATAATTTTCACAGCAGGGCAAGAGCAAGATGGCAGGTTGGGAATTGGTTTTTAAATGCTTTGACCGAGAAGTGACACATATTCTTCTGCTCACAACCCTTTGGTCAGAATGAGTCCTATGACCTGCTACATAACCTTCAGGGGGCTGTGACATGTGGAGGGACGCATGGACATTTGGTGAGCAATAAATATCTCTGACATATATTCCCTCATGGTCATTAATATTTTCTTCTCCCTCAACTTTCCATACATCAAATATCTCTTCAAAGGGGGTGAAATTCCATCCATTTATGACATATATTCCCTCATGGTCATTAATATTTTCTTCTCCCTCAACTTTCCATACATCAAATATCTCTTCAAAGGGGGTGAAATTCCATCCATTTATTACATTAAACTAAAAAAATTAGGATGATACATATTAATCTCTACATCAGCTCTGAATGTACTCCTATCAGTGTAGAGTCCTGTTGCATCCACACCACTCCTGAAACAGAATGCTATGGGCACCAGTGACAGTCACAGCAAAGTTTATTTCAATGAGAGGCAAGGCCAACCGATCAGGACTGACACTCTTGATTACAGTGCGGCCTCGAACAGTCGGGGTATGGAGTTTTTATAGCTGACCACATCGCCTTATCATCACCTGGGAACAGAGCAAAGAAATAGTTCCCAGATGGGGGTGGAAACAGTTCAGACCTTCTGTGGTTAAGCCGGTTAAGCCACAACCAGTTGACCACCTTGACCCTGCCTCTGGTGCCACTTTTTCAAAGTTCTCAACATGCCCTTGCCTCAATCCAATCAAACACTAATCCAGTTGATTTTTTCAACTTGAAAAACTTTTGTTCCCTTGATTGATGGGACAAGGCTGTTATCTCCTAACCTACAGTGTCAAAACAAAGCTGTTACTTCTCAAGGCTACAGGTTAGCCCTACAATTTAACCCTTACAGTCCTATGAACTAAAAGACAAGTTTGCTTCCACAAACCCAGGCTGAAGTAGTATAACATGGCAGGAGAACTACAATCCGTACTTCCTTTTAGAAACAGGAATGATGGAAGGCATGTCAGCCACCTGTCTACAGCGATTCTGAAGAACCACCTGCAGACACTGGGGCCAGACTCAGCTCTCCCCACAGAGCTTCTTCATCCATTGTTCTCATGAGCCCTGACTGTGCCTTTCTGTGAGGTTCTTCTTTTTCTTTGTCCTCTTTGGCCACTTCTAAAGAAGGCATTGAATTTACCTTTTGGGAGAGTGTATGGATTTTGAAACTTAATTCCTTTCACTTGAAATTTGGGAGCCTGAGTCATTTTACATCTCTGTCACAAGCATGTAGTTTCTTTGATAGGCAACTCTCTTGAAAATTTCATAGGCTTTTATTAGAATCCAGTCAGTTACACAGTCTAGTAACTGAACTGACAGTTATATTTGAGATTTAGTTCCCAGATCTGCTGTATTTCTTTGCTATTTTTTCCTCTCATACTCATCTCAAACTCCCTTTCTCTTTCTTTACTTAATGATGGATATCCTTGAATCCATCTAGAGCAATGGAGAGATAGAAGGCCACACCCTTCATCTAGTATTTTCCCTGAAGCATTTTAATTTAATCAATTTTAACTGATTGATAAATTTTATTAGGCATGATCTGCTCAATTTTAATCTCATTATGTATAGTTTAGGTTTTGAAAGCACAGTCTCTTTTCTCTTTCATTTCTTCTTATAATCAGTAAATTGTTTCCTGAGAATCTTATCTTTTTCTGATATTTACATGTCAGATTCAACTCAAAATAGCCAATGCACATGCTAATTTTCTTTCTTTACAACCTCTTCCTTTAGAACTACCAGCTTACTACTCAATTGTCTGCTTTTCAAGTTATGTCCTGTAACTAGTTACCAAATATTTTGCCATTGCTTAATTAAAATGGCTATATTTATAGCTTTGATATCACTTTCCTTGCATTGTGCTGTGTGATTACTAAGCCAATGACATACCTTAGGATTTTGTTATGGAAACACCCCATGCCTGGCATGAATTCTGCATTCACTCAATAGGCTAGACTATGCTACATTAATAAATTCACACTAAAATATCTGGTTTAACACAACACTAGTTTATTCATTGCTCATACTTGATGTCCAACAAAACAGAAGTTCCCTTACAATGCAAGTACTTACAGCCCCAGGCCTTTTCCCTGAGCCAGGAAAAGGCTGTAAAGGCCAATTTTCCTTTATCTTATAATGCTACTATTTCATCATATGACTTTATAGTTGCTTCAGAAAGGGAAGAGGAAACCATCTACTGGCTCTTAAATGTAAAGGAGGTGGGAAATAATAAGAAGAAAATAAGCATTTGTTTAGTAATAAATATCTGTGTGGAATAAATTCAGCGGGACCCTTACCTAGTGTTAGTCCAACACAGGAAGATGAAGTTATATAGGAATTAAAAATATTACTGACAAATACTGTATCATCATTGATTTTATGGTACCAATCATAATACTTAAAGATCAGAATGTATTTTGTATCTCCTTTTCTAAGAGTCTATACCTGTAACAATATTAAAGAAAAAGTTTTCCGTATGCAGTATGATACTCACTCTTCTTTTTTCTTATTCCCCCTGAGATGAAATAATTACGAGCAGAACTTCATACAGTATTTTATTTTTATCTTTAAAGATAGAGGTGGTGGAGATAAGTAGAGGGAAGACTACATCCTCTTAAGTTATTTTCTCCTCAAGGTCAGGGGATTCATAACATTTACTTCTGGAAGTGACTAAAATTTTTTTTTTAATGTTTGTTTGTTTGTTTGTTTGTTTGTTTATTGAGAGGAGAGAGAGAGAGAGAGAGAGAGAGAGAGAGAGAGAGAGAGAGAGCAGCCAGAGGGAGAGAGAGACAGAATCCAAAACAGGCTCCTGGTCCTGAGCTGTCAGCACAGAGCCCCATGCGGAGTTCAAACTCACAAATGGTGAGATCATGACCTGAGCACAAGTTGGATACTTAACCTAGTAAGCCACCCAGGCATCCTTGTTTTGAAAGTAATTTGACAGGTAATCTAGTTCAAATTCTTATTTTAAAAGGTGAGAAAGAAGAGACTTAGAGTGACTAAATGACTTATCAAAAGTCACCCAACTAGTTGCTATCGGGAAATGTGAAGAGTCTAAAATTTTACCCTATTTGCAAGCTAATAAGCTTGCCTTCTGCCCCTTTATAAATGTTGTTAGAAGACGCAATACGTCTGCATCAGGGACAAAAGGCGTAATTACAATAAGAAGCAATAGCCAGAGTTTCATGTTCACTTGAATCTCTTCTCTTTGTCCCCCAGTTTCTGTGCAGGTGGGCCTAGATGCCTGGTCTTCCAGTGGACGTGTTAGGTAGAAGCTAGATATGAGCAGTGGAAGGAACACCCCAGAGATAAGAACGTGAGAAATAGGTTACACATTAGAAGTCCTGGGGCACTACATCCTGACCCTGGGGCTTCCAGGACCATGGGGCTAACAGAAAAAGAGCTGCAAGTGCACAGCAAGTGTTCTCCTCTTCCACCTTTGCCCCAGGGTAACCCCTAGATTTATGATAATGCATTTGCATTGCGGTGGTAGTCCCTTCCCCCCACCAGAGAAAGATGCTGGGAGGCTGACCTTACAGAGTCAAACACTCCCCTTCCCAACCTTGTGGGAGGAGTCCCAAAAATGTTTGGAAGCAGCCTCCATTAGAGACCACCCTGTCCTTGATGCAGGACCCGGCTCAGGGAAAAGGAAAGGACCCCTGTAGCCTCAGGGCATTTGCCACCTCTGGCCCTGCCCGCCCTTCCACCTTGAGAGTGTAAGATCCTCAATAAAGCTGCTTTGTGCTTTCACTGTGGCGCTGATCTCTAATGCTTTATTGCGTCAGTGCCAAGAGCCCAGACACAATGGCTTTTCGTGCTGACAGATTGTGTTTCAGGAGAGGAATGCTGAGCTCTCTACTTGGGGAATTCGCTGCTTTTATAGTGAGCAGGAGCAAACTGCTGTTTGTCTGGAGAGAGGCATTACCTCATTTTTCAAAGCTCCTTGCTGCAAACATGACCCTGATAAATGGCCCTAACTGGGCCATTAAGGGAATTTCATTTTTGGCATACCTGGCAAGAATGTGGAGAGATGCTCAGTGCCCCGTGGTGGTGGATTGCTGCTTCCAACAGTTGGTAGCAAAGTTTACACTAGAATTTGCTCTCTCAATTCCTGGTTTACTGAACTGTCCATAGCACTGTGTCGGAAGACAAAAACCTTTTTATTTTTTTGAATTTATTTTGATTTATTTATTTTTAAATATAATTTATTGTCAAATTGGTTTCCATACAATACCCAGTGCTGATCTCAACAAGTGCCCATCACCCACTTTCCCCTCTCTTCCCTACCCCCATTAACCCTCAGTTTGTTCTCAGTACCTAAGAGTCTCTTATGGTTTTCCCCCCTCCCTCTCTGTAACTTCCCCCCCCATCACTTCCCCCATGGTATTCTGTTAAATTTCTCAAGACCCACATATGGGTGAAAACATATGGTATCTGTCTTTCTCTGACTGACTTATTTCACTTAGCATAATACCTCCAGTTCCATCCACATTGCTGTAAATGGTCAGATTTCATTCTTTCTCATTGCCAAGTAGTATTGCATTGTATATATAAGCCACATCTTCTTTATCCATTTGTCAGTTGATGGACATTTAGTTTCTTTCCATAATTTGGCTATTGTTGAAAGTGCTGTCATAAACGTTGGGGTACATGTGCATCAGCACTCCTATATCCCTTGGGTAAATTCCTACCAGTGCTATTGCTGGGTCATAGGGTAGTTCTATTTTTAGTTTTTTGAGGAACCTCCACACTGTTTTCCAGACTGGCTACATCAGTTTGCATCCCCACCAACAGTGCAAGAGGGTTCCCGTTTCTCCACATCCTCTCCAGCATCTATAGTCTCCTGATTTATTAATTTTAGCCACTCTGACTGGCGTGAGGTGGTATCTCAGTGTGGTTTTGATTTATATTTCTCTGGTGAGGAGTGACGTTGAGCATCCTTTCATATGTCTCTTGGCCATCTGGATGTCTTCTTTAGAGAACTGTCTATTCATGTTTTCTGCCCATTTCTTCCCTGGATTATTTGTTTTTTGGTTGTGGAGTTTGGTGAGTTCTTTATAGATTTTGGATACTAACCCTTTATCTGATAGGTCATTTGCAAATATCTTTTCCATTCTGTCAGTTGCCTTTTAGTTTTGCGGACTGTTTCCTTTGCAGTGCAGAAGCTTTTTATCTTGGCGAGGTCCCAGTAGTTCATTTCCTTCAATTCCCTTGCCTTTGGAGATGTGTTGCGTAAGAAATTTCTGTGGCTGAGGTCAAAGAGGTTTTTTCCTGCTTTCTCCTCTAGGGTTTTGATGGTTTCCTGTTTCATATTCAGGTCCTTTATCCATTTTGAGTTTATTTTTGTGAATGGTGTAAGAAAGTGGTCTAGTTTCATTCTTCTGCGTGTCGTTGTCCAGTTTTACCACACCACTTGCTGAAGAGACTGTTTTTATTCCATTGGATATTCTTTCCTGTTTTGTCAAAGATTAGTTGGCCATACATTTGTGGGTCCAATTCTGGGTTCTCTATTCTATTCCATTGGTCTATGTGTCTGTTTTGTTATCAATACCATGCCGTCTTGAGATTACAGCTTTGTAGCAGAGGCTAAAATCTGGGATTGTGATGCCTCCCACTTTGGTTTTCTTCTTCAATATTACTTTGGCTTTTCAGGGTCTTGTGTGGTTCCGTATAAATTTTAGGATTATTTGTTCTAGCTTTAAGTAGAATGCTGGTGCAATTTTGGTTGGGATTACATTGAATGTATAGATTGCTTTGGGTAGTATTGACATTTTAACAATATTTATTCTTCCAATCCATGAGCATGGAATGTTTTTCTTTGTGTCTTCTTCAATTTCCTTCATAAGCTTTCTGTAGTTTTCAGCATACAGATCTTTTACCTCTTTGGTTAGGTTTATTCCTAGGTATTTTGTGGTTCTTGGTGCAACTGTGAATGGGATCAGTTTCTTTATTTCTCTTTCTGTTGCTTCATTATTGGTGTATAAAAATGCAACCAGTTTCTGTACATTGATTTTATACCCTGTGACTTTGCTAAATTCATGTATTCTAGCACTTTTGGTGGAGTCTGTCAGGTTTTCCATGTAGAGTATCATGTCGTCTGCAAAAAATGAAAGTTTGACTTCATTGTTGCCAATTTTGATGCCTTTGATTTCCTTTTGTTGTCTGATTGCTGATGCTAGGACTTCCAATACTCTGTTAAACAGCAGTGATGAAAGTGGACATCCCTATTGTGTTCCTGATCTCAGGGGGAAAACTCTTGGTTTTTCCCCATTGAGGATGACATTAGCTGTGGGCTTATCATAAATGGCTTTCATGATGTTTAAATATGTTCCTTCTATCCTGACTTTCTTGAGGGCTTTTTTTAAGAAAGGATGCTGTATTTTGTCAAATGGTTTTTCTGCATCTATTTACAGGATCATATGGTTCTTATCTTTTCTTTTATTAGTGTGATGTGTCACATTGTTGATTTGCAAATATTGAACCAGTTCTGCAGCCAAGGAGTGAATCCCACTTATTCATAGTGAATAATTCTTTTTATATGCTGTTGAATTCAATTTGCTAGTATCTTGCTGAGAATTTTTGTATACATATTCATCAGAGATATTGGCCTGTAGTTCTCTTTTTTTGCTGGGTCTCTCTCTGGGAATCTCTCTTGGGAATCAAAGTAATGTTGGCTTCATAGAATGAGTCTGGAAGTTTTCCTTCCATTTCTATTTTTTGGAACAGCTTGAGAAGGATAGGTAATAACTCTGCTTTAAATGTCTGTTAGAATTCCCCAGGGAAGCCATCTGGTTTAGAACTCTTATTTTTTGGGAGATTTTTGATAACTGATTCAATTTCTTCACTAGTTATGGGTCTGTTCAAGTTTTCTATTTCTTTCTGTTTGAGTTTTGGAAGTGTGTGGGTGTTTAGAAATTTGTACATTTCTTCCCAGTTGTCCAGTTTTTCATAGTATTCTCTGATAATTACTTATATTTCTGAGGGATTGGTTGTAATAAATGTATTTTCATTTGTGATTTTATCTATTTGGGTCCTCTCCCTTTTCTTTTTGAGAAGCCTGGCTAGAGATTTATCAATTTTGTTTATTTTTTCAAAAAACCAACTCTTGGTTTCATTAATCTGTTCTGCTGGTTTTTTTTGTTTGTTTGTTTTTGGATTTCATATTGTTTATTTTTGCTCTGATCTTCATTATTTCTCTTCTTCTGCTGGGTTTGGAGTGTCTTTGCTGTTCTGCTTCTAATTCCTTTAGGTGTGCTATTAGATTTAGTATTTGGGATTTTTCTTGATTCTTGAGATAGGCCTGGATTGCAACGTATTTTCCTCTTAGGACTGCCTTTGCTACTTCCCAAAAGGTTTGGATTGTTGTATTTTCATTCCCATTAGTTTCCATATATTTTTTAATTTCTTCTCTAATTGCCTGGTTGACCCATTCATTCTTTAGTAGGATGTTCTTTAACCTCCATGCTTTTGGAGGTTTTCCAGACTTTTTCCTGTGGTTGATTTCAAGTTTCATAGCATTGTGATCTGACAGGGTGCATGGTAGGATCTCAATTCTTTTATACTTATGAAGGGCTGTTTTGTGACACAGTATGTGATCTATCTTGGAGAATGTTCCATGTGCACTCGAGAAGAAAGTATAATCTGCTGGTTTGAGTTGTAGAGTTCTAAATTATCTGTCAAGTCCATCTTGTCCAATGTATCATTCAAGGCCCTTGTTTCTTTATTGATTCTCTGTCTAGATGATCTGTCCATTGTTGTAAGTGGAGTATTAAAGTCCCCTGTAGTTACCACATTCTTATCAGTAAGATTGCTCATGTTTATGATTAATTGTTTTTATATTTGGGTGTTGCTAAATTCGGTGCATAGACATTTATAATTGTTAGGTCTTCCTGATGGATAGACCCTGTAATTATTATATAATTTCCTTCGTCATCTCTTATTACAACCTTTAATTTAAGGTCTAGTTTGTCTGATATAAGTATGGCTACTCCAGCTTTCTTTTGACTTCCAGTAGCATGACAGATAGTTCTCCATCCCCTCACTTTCAAATTTTTTTTTAAACGTTTATTTATTTTTGAGACAGAGAGAGACAGAGCATGAACAGGGGAGGGTCAGAGAGAGGGAGACACAGAATCTGAAAAAGGCTCCAGGCTCTGAGCTGTCAGCACAGAGCCCGACGCGGGGCTTGAACTCACGGACCGCGAGATCATGACCTGAGCCGAAGTCGGCCACTTAACTGACTGAGTCACCCAGGCGCCCCTCCATCCCCTCACTTTCAATCTGAAGGTGTCCTCAGGTCTAAAATGAATCTCTTATAGACAGAAAATAGATGGGTCCTGTTTTTTTTTATCCATTTTGATACCCTATGTCTTTTGGTTGGAGCATTTAGTCCATTTACACTTTGTTAGTATTGAAAGATATGAGTTTAGAGTCATTGTGATGTCTGTAGGTTTCATGCTTGTAGTGACGTCTCTGGTACTTTGTGGTCCTTGCAACATTTCACTCACAGAATCCCCCTTAGGATCTCTTGTAGGGCTTGTTTAGTGGTGATGAATTCCCTCACTTTTTGTTTGTTTGGGAAAACTTTTGTCTCTCCTATTCTGAATGACAGTCTTATTGGATAAAGCATTCTTGGCTGCATATTTTCCCTGTTCAGCACATTGAAGATTTCCTGCCACTCCTTTCTGGCCTGCCAAGTTTCAGTAGGTAGGTCTGCTACTACCCTTATGGGTCTACCTTTGCATGTTAAAGCCCAATTATCCCTAGATGCTTTCAGAATTCTCTATTTATCCTTATATTTTGCCAGTTTCACTATGATATGTCATGCAGAAGATTGATTCAAGTTACGTCTGAAGGGAGTTCTCTGTGCCTCTTGGATTTCAATGCCTGTTCCCTTCCCCAGATTGGGGAAGTTATCATCTATGATTTGTTCAAGTACACCTTCAGCCTCTCTCTCTCTCTTCTTCTTCTGGAATCCTATGATACAGATATTGTTCTGTTTGATTGAATCACTTAGTTCTCTAATTCTCCCCTCATATTCCTGGATTTTTTTAATCTTTTTTTCAGCTTCCTCTTTTTCAATAATTTTATCTTCTAATTGATCTATTCTCCCCTCTGCCTCTTCAATTTGTGCTGTAGCCTCAATATTTTGCACCTCATTTATAGCATTTTTTAAAAATTTCATGGCTATTTTTTAGTCCCTTGGTCTCTGTAGCAATAGATTCTCTGCTGTCTTCTATGCTTTTTCTTCAAGCCCAGAGATTAATTTTATGACTATTTTTCTTAATTCTTGTTCAGTTATGTTGCTTAAATCTGTTTTGATCAATTCTTTAGCTGTCACTTCTTCCTGGAATTTATTTTGAAGAGAATTCTTCTGTTTTGTCATTTTGGCTAGTTTTGTGTCCCTTATGAGTTTTAAAATTTTGTTATGTGCTCTGCACTTGCGAGCACTGCTATATTAAACATGGGTTATACACTGTCAAGGGCCTGGCCCTTCAGGAGGTGTTTTTTGGAGAGTGTTACTTTCCCTCTGTTGTTGTGACTTTGGTTATTTTATTTCCCTTCTTGTATTTATGTATGGACCCTCCATCAGATGTGCTATGTTTGTTCCTTGAAGTAGCCCTATGGTCCCTCAGGTTGTCTCAGTTTCTCCCTGGTATATTCAGTCTCTTTTCCTTCCAGACTCTTGGGTTCAAAGTCCTTTGGCTTCAGCCCTTCTTTGTTTGAGAGACGCAGGAAGTACAGATCCCCCTACTTCTCTGCCATGTTGGCCTGGCCCCCAACAAAACCTTTTTAAACATTATCTTTGGAAAGGGCCCATATTTTGTAGTCCTATTGAAATATTTAATATTTTTTCTGTTAATGATCTGATTGGTAACTTAGGTCATATATTAGGTAACATGACCCTGAATTATTTCATATATAATAAGATCTAGTCAAGGACCAACAAATTTGTGCCAGCAAATCCTGAATTATAGGAAATTTGTCCTTTTAAAATGCTGTATTTTTCCTTCAACTTGTTTTATACTTTGTTTTTGGTAGTCAACATTTACAGATCTCCTCCCTTGTGTCCATCTATACTTGGAGTGTAGGTTATATGACAAATTACAAGTCTTGACCTCATAGTGCTTATAAGACCCATGTGTAAGGAAGTGAAAAACAAAAATGAAGAAGCATATGCTAAGAGTAGATTGAGCAGTATAGAATACAGGTTTATGGGATCCCAGAAGAGTTAGAGATTTCTTGCCAGCTGTGGTCAGACAGGATTCATCGATGAAATCAGAAAGTAAGATAGCTCCTAGAGAAGGGGGAGACAATGAGTACTATTACTCTTTGCATTCTCTGTTATTTTGAAAGTAAATATTAAGGGTTATTCTTAAATGGCAACCATATAGGCACTTTCCTCATCTGTTTTATTCACTGCTCAATATTCAGTTCTTAGAAAAATGCCTTGCCTATGTTAGAAACTCATAGAAACACTAATGAATGAAGAAATGATGGTTAAAGATGTGCATGATTTGTACTATTTGTCTTCAACATTCATTTTTTGCACAGCCCACACATTCATGCAGTATACATTCATACAGAGACAATTTCTCATTCACTGAATTGGGTCTTTCCTATGGTTCCTGGCCCTGAGAAAAAGGACTTGATGTCAGCATGACACTACAGAGGATTTTTTTTTTTTAATGTTTACTTATTTTTGAGAGACAGAGAGAGAGAGAAAGAGAGAAAGAGAGAGAGAGAGACAGCCTGTGAGTGGGGTATGGGCAGAGAGGAGGGAGACACAGAATGCAAAGCAGGCTCCAGGCTCCATGCTGTCAGCACAGAGCCTGATGTGGGGCTTGAACTCACGAGCTGTGAGATCATGACCTGAGCTGAAGCTGGATACTTAACCTACTGAGCCACCTAGGCACCCTACAGGGACATTTTTTTAGCCAACTATGAATCTTCCTCAGTTGAACCCAAATATTTCTTATTGTCTTGGATCATGTGGCTTGGATCATGTATACTCATGAAGTGATTTTTTTACCTTATTATATATCCCACTTATTCCTCCACTCATTCTTAACTGTAGGCTCAGGGTTGTGGAGGCCACATAAGTGCTGGTGGTGAATGGTGCAACAAATCCACTGTTAATAACAGTGGACACAGCCTTCTTTTATCTTTTTCATAGTGCATACTGAGCTCTGTTGGCAGAGGCTTGAGGGCCAGGGATAGCTTCAACACCCATATAAAATGATACTAGATCTATGGGAAGGAAACAAGAACGGATCGAATTTCTGCAGTTCCCTGGGGCACCTGGTCTTCCTCCTACCTGTTACCCATTCCTGACAACTCCCCATTCTTGTCACCATGTTGCTTGGCAGTAGTGTCCCAACTATTATTATTATAATTAAATAATATGTAATAAATCCTTATATATTATTAGCTGCTGAAACATAATATTTTTTGTTTATATGGGGATAAAACCATCTTGAAGCCATGTATGTTCAACCTTCAATATTGGAGTTTCAAATATATATTCAGAAATATAGGAGATTGCTTATGTTTTGTTCTTGGACTATAGGATTTACGTCTACTATTAATGATATCTATGCAATTTTCTAGTGAAAACTTTAATTTTTTTAATGTTTATTTATTTTTGGAGAGAGAGAGCGAGCGAGTGTGTGTGTATGCACATGAGTTGGGGAGGGGCTGAGAGAGATGGAGACACAGAATTGGAAGTAGGCTCCGGGCTCTGAGCTATCATCACAGAACCCCACGTGGGGCTCAAACTCAGGAGTGGTGAGATCATGACCTGGGCTGAAGTTAGATGCTTAACCAAGTGAGCGACCCAGGCACCCCTCTAGTGAAAACTTTTAACTGGGTGAACATAGTCATAATAATAATTTGTTATTATTAATCTCAAATAATAATTTGAGATTAGGAAAAATGAAATAAATTAAACTTAGTAACTAGTGGGATGTCTTTAGAAGTATTTTCCATACACATCGCGGGGCAGTCAATTTAAAAATATTAATTAAAAGGAATTGCTAATTAAAAGTCTTATACCATTTTAGAAACCTTTTCTCATATAATGAGAGCCACGTTTTCACATGGCTTTTTATAACATTTTAATTTTGCTCATGCTTTGTGAATCTAGTGAATCTAACAAGGATCAAAGTGACTCTCACCTTCCTTGGAAGGAAGCTATTAAATTAGATGTTATAACTTATAAATTCACTTATTTGTGCTGAGAGATTCATTCTGTAGAAATGTCCTTCTGTTTCAAAATCTTATTGTTGCAATGATGTAGATTTCTGAAGGAAAAATAAAATGGGCAGCCTGAAAGAAATGCCAGATGGCCAGGCATTGCACAGAGAGATCTGAAGCCAGGTGTAATGCCAAGCAGTGCTTACTAGGATCACAGTGGGGGTAGGAACAAATGAAGGATTGCCCTTAGTGTGAATCTTTTATGTCTATGTTAATTCTAGGGACTTATGAACATTGTAGGCCTGTCCACAGTTGGGAAGATGGGAACTCTACAGTTTTGTTTCCCTATTGGATTCACTCTGGGCCCAGGTAACCCAGAAGCCAGAGAACCTGTAGGTGTAGATATTGACTTGGTGGAATGTTATGATATAGTCAAAGAGTAATCAGTAGGTATCAACTTTTTCACTTTCAGATGTTAGCTAAACCCCTAAAACCCTGACAAAACTCAGCTCTCAAGGGAATCTCAGATGCTAAGTACTGAATATTTGTTTCCCTTACAAATGCCTATGTTGAAATCCTAACCCCAAAGATGATGATGTTAGAATGTGGGGACTTTGGGAACTGCTTATGTCATGAGGGAGAGCCCTCATGAATAAGATTAATGTCTTATGAAAGAGTTCCCAGAGAGATCTCAAGCCCTTCCCCTATGGGAGGACACAGTGACAGGTTGCCAGCCAAACCAGGAAACGGGTCCTCACCAAAACAGGACCATGCTGATGCTTTGATCTTGGGCTTCCCAGCCTTTAACAGTATGAGAAATAAGTGTTTGTTGTTTTTAAGCCACCCAGACTGCAGTGTTTTGTTATGACAGCCTGAATAGACTAAGGCATCAGATAAATTGAGAATGTGAATCTAGATATTTGTTAATAGTGCTAAAGGATTATGAATCAAATGATATCTGGGTAAACCTAGTAAAATACCACAAATCATTCATTCATTCATTCATCCAATAATTATTCACTGGTTCTTAGGAGTACCAGATATTCAACTGGGCCCTGGAAGAGACAAGCAGATTAAAGACATGGTCCTAGTCCTCAAGAACCTTGTGATTTAGGTGAACAAACATTTTTTTTTTCCTTGAAATTTTTGTATACACAAAAGAGGGCCATTTATGTGGCCAGTTCTTGGATTTCCCCATGTAGCATACCTATCTATTTGAGCATTTTGTTAGCCAATGTACTAATATACAAACTCTTGACCATTCGTCTACACAATTTAATGTAAGAGGAGGTTTCAGTTTAGTAGGAGCAGTGTTAGGAATAGTTGGTTGTAAGCTAGATATCCTTCCCACTTCCCCTGCCTAACAACAAAATTACCATTAAGTTATTCAGAAAATGTTTGCAAAAAGCCTTTCATAGAACTTATCTCTAGAAAAATAGAATTACATTTACATCAGTGGTGGACTATTGACAAGGTGCTGGTAATCCCTGAAGATTGAGAAGGAAACAAAGTTTTATTTTTATCTCTTTAAGTGATTAAGTTTTCATCAGTACTTTTATGCAGTGTGTGTAGGTGGAGGAAGCCATAAAAGGGACCCAAAACATATACAACAAACAATTTTTGTTGATTGGAAAAATAATGGTAAAGATAGAGTGAAAACAAAACTAAGAGGTTATTAATTAATAAATATTTACTTGGTAACCACTATGGGAAAGACACTGCTGAGCACTGCAGGGGATAGAAAAATGGTCATGGCCTTTGATCCCTACATTCCAGGAGGTTGTAGTCACTGGGTATAGGAGTACAACAAATCTATATAATTGTAGCACATACCATAATAGGTTAAATGCTTCTATGGCAAAGAGAAAAATAAAAGGATAAAAGGTTCAGGAAAAGAGAGAATCTGGTTGAGTATGTGTTTGGGGCTTGAAAACACTGTTAAGATTAGTGAAATGGGATTTCTGCTGTTTCAGGATGGATGACATTTAAGTCAGCAGACATGGGCCAAGGTGCAGAAGTAGGAAAAAGGACAGTTGAGGAAATGTCCAATAAGTCAGGGAATTCAGGGCATACCTTGGGGAAAAATGGCTGATAAAGCTAGAAAGATAGTATGGAAAAAGGTTACACATATTTATTTATGTTTTTCTTCTCTTTTTACCTGTTTTCTTTTTGAAAAGAATCTAAATCTTTCCTCCTATCTTACCTTCCTCTTTTTTTTCTTCTTGAATTTGCAGAGAAAAATGTGTCCTCCAAATAATCATTTTGTTTAATTGTAAGGTCATTAAATGCATTTGATCCAAGTGTCTATTATATGTGATTTTCAAAAGTCACAGCAGTGAAATAGTACTCATAAGTCTATAGTGTAGCAAGTCTTAGAAGATCAAAAAAGAGAAAAAAGAATAAAAGCTAAGCTTTAAATGTATGGATGTGAAACCAGGTGGTTTTCCATAGCAACATTTTTCCCCATAGACATACAGTTTTGATGCGTTGCCTTTTAACTTCTAGTGGATTAAAGATAAAACCTCAGAGTTGAAACAGATCAGTAATTAGATTTTTCCCAGTCTCTTTACTTTAAGGAAGAAAGCAGGCTACTCTCTATCTCGAGTTACTTTATTTTTGGCTCACCTTATAGTTGTTTGGCTTTGAGACATTTCATGTTTAGATTAAGCATGCCTTTGGGCAAATTTGATTTTTATCAGGGTAATTCCAAAGCATGTTGAATTCACAAAGTTAGAAGTATAAAAGCTTATTTCTGATCACCTTTAATAGGATAATATTGGTTCCTTTTGTTAATTTTTAAAAGTAAGATCTTGGATAGTGTAATTATTATCATTCCATCATAGATTAGTTTTGTTCAAGTGCTTGCTACTTAGAATTGTGAAAAACTACAAGTGATTGCTATTGCCAAAACTTGGCTGTTACTTTTGTGGTTAATATTAAACCTGTTTTCAAGTTCAGATTGTATTTACTTTATGTATAAGTCTAATTTTTAAAAAAAAATTTTTGCATGACAAGAAATTGTCAGTGTGTTTCTAAGTGTCAGTTTCCAAAATCAATCATCCACCCTAATTGTGTTCTGGTCACTTATATTAATGATTGTAAAATAACATGCTGAAAATTGTCTTATTTGTTCTATATATAGCCAGGAAAAAAAAATCTGTCTGCATGTCAATATGCTCTTAAATTTAAAGTTCCTCCAAACTAAAAAAAAAAAAAAAAAAAAAAAAAAAAAGAAAGAAAAATGAATTGTAATTTTGTATAATTTTAATATACTTACTTTGTGGCATTTATCACAAAAATAAGTTTGCTCTTATAATATTCATAATTAATTAAACTTTTATTTAGACATTTCTTTTAACCCTTCCTATGCTACTTAAAATGTATTTCTCTTTTTGTTACTCTACCAGTTAGGTTAGATTTTATAATATTTGGTTTAAACTTATAATAAGAACCTTGAACAGTAATCATATTTTCTTTTATTTTCTGTTTTGATTCAGTGAATAAATTCTTTAATTGTTAAGATGGCACCTCAGCATTATGTTGAAACAAAAAAAATCGGGAATTGTTTACTGTAATTATTAAGCTGCCAATGGCTTTACAAAAAGATGTTTCTGCCCAAATGAGTATTACGGATGTAAATAACATAAAATGCACTCAAACTGTTTCCACAGGAGGGCTTTCCACAAAAGTACATATGCCTTGAATTGATATGAAAAATAATTTAATTGGCAATGTACTTCTCTATACCAAGAAATAGGCTCACCAGTCTATAGTATCCATCATGGGAGAGATCAATTAGATGTCTCTTTAACAAAAATATAAAAAAAAGAACTGTTTTGCCCCTCAGATGAAATGATTTCCTCCCTGACCAAAAAACCAAACCAAAACAAAACAGAAAAAACAAAACAAAACAAAACAAACACTGCACAATGAGATGAGTCAATCCAATCTTACACAATTAATACTCTTACCTGAAGAATGGAAGCACCTTATTATGATTGAGTTCCTAGATTGCATTTTTTTTTTCTCATCAGATTTTAGGTTTGTTCCTGAGGATGGAAAATGCTTAGGTTTGTGTACTTGCCAAAGTATGTACCCAAAGCTATCAGTAGCTCCTTTCTTTGTTCATGTGTTAAAATTGGAGTGCTTAAAATGTATAAGGATGGTTTAAATGTTAAAACTAAGCATGCATAGAGATCTAGGCAGATATCCAGTCCATAGACATGGAATAGCTTTTTTTGATGGAGTTTTCTTATTCCATTAATACTCTCGAGTGATTCAGTTCCCTGGAGGCTATCCTTGATGTACTTGTGGAAAGGCTGACATTCTTAGAATTTCAGTCATACAGTGCAACTGGTATTGTTGGAAAATTACACAGAAGAAACTGTCCTGTTCTATATGGCTAAGCTCTGGTAGATAAATATTTAATGAGTTCCAAAGAATATCAGTCATTAGTATTTATCATTACTGGTATGGAATATAGCTAAATATAGCTGAATACAACTCAGTATTTTTGACAGCACACAATGGGAAAAATAAGCTTTGAGGGTGTTTTGTTTTCTCCTGATTGATTTAAATTCAAAGGTATAGCTTTCTTGTCTGTATCAACATTCCACTGAATACAAAGATTGTTCAGCAAAAGTGCACAAGACCAGCATGTCTAACATCATTCCCTGCTCGGTTGAGAAAATCATGATGCAAAGAGTTGAACAGACCTTTGCCCCTAATTTGTATCCTTTGACTTTTGCCAAATTCTTAGTCCTAACTATTTCTAGGGCTTATTGGGTAAAATAACACTTAATATTCCTGTTTGATATAGATGCTTTAACTATGACAATAATTTCTACTTAAATGAATACATGTATTATATGCAAATTTATTGTTGAGTCTCAACACAAAGATTCTATAAAGATTTTGTTTGGACTTAAAAATCTTTATCAAATGGACCCAATGACTTACCAACTGGTTTAGACATTTCATGAAGTAAATCTTCATTACATTTCTAAATAATGATGATTTGAATAATTTTTCCAAGTTAACACATACAAAAGGTACTTTTCCTCATTTCTCATTTAGAGGAGACTATTTTTTAAATTTTTAAATGAAAAATTTAATTAAAAAGTGGTGATATTTTAGAGCTCATTAGATTATGAATTCTTTCCTTTGCTATGTCATTGTTTATTGGAAAGAATTTAAGTGGAATCATTTGCCTTTATCATTTGCCTTCTGGTGAGTACACTCTGGCATCCCACCCTAACTTTTAAAGATTTGCTTCATTGTTACTATCTCATAGTGCTTAGCAAGAGGGCATTGTATATAGAATAAATATTGTTAGTGTGAAAAAATCATGTTCAACTGAAACTTTTGTTACACATTTTGGTAATGAATACAGGAGAATGGTGGGCTCAGTTTCGAATATCATACTTGGCTGTTCCAGCCAAATTTTGAAGATTGCTATTTAGACTCTTATCTGAAGTTAACAGTTGAAGGTTCTCCATCTTGTATTATACACTGGCTACAATATGGGAGATTGCCTAGTGTTTAATGGAGAAAGGGCACAATGTATGTTTTGGACATATAATGTTCTGGGCTGCAGTAGTGTTTCTGCCACAGTAGAATAGGGGCAACTCCTTAGAGTAATCTGGTAACATATCAAATCACCAGAATTCATTCTTTCTTTCTTTCTTTCTTTCTTTCTTTCTTTCTTTCTTTCTTTCTTTCTTTCTTTCTTTCTTTCTCTTTCTTGTGTGTGTTCATTGAGTTGGAAATTTCAGCTAAAGTGACTTTCATGCAGTTGGATAATTATCCTGTTAGTATCTTGTTTACTACTGTGTGTAGCATAGATCTCTTGGATATTATAGCAATTTTCAATGTGGAATGTGAGAAAACTAGATAATAGTACTTTAAATAAAGGTAGGTCTTGATGTGTGAGCACTTATAGTATTTAGTGTAGCAAATAATATCTTTGCTTTATACTATTTGATAAGGCTCTTCAATTTGTCATATCTTCCACATCACTATAAGAAGGGCTTTCATGATACCTTCTCTCTCTCCCTCTTTCTCCCCCTCTTTCTTGTCCTTTCTCTCTGTTGTTGTTATTTTCCTCTGAGTATCTTAGGAAACTTGGCTTAAAAATAATAAGTAACAAAATCATTTAGCTTATTAAGATATGTGGAAAGGGAGTTTCAATTTTAATCTCAATGGCTGCTAAATCAATAATTAAAAACACACTGAAATTAAAGGGAAAAGCATTTAAGTGAATGAGCCCAGTTCTTTCTTGAATAGGACAAGCCCTTTAAATATGGTAATTGGTTGTATAAGGTTTGTTTTTAGCTTTTGAAAACTAACTTTGTGCTTTTTTTTTTTTTTTTAAATTTTTTTTTTTCAACGTTTATTTATTTTTGGGACAGAGAGAGACAGAGCATGAACGGGCGAGGGGCAGAGAGAGAGAGGGAGACACAGAATCAGAAACAGGCTCCAGGCTCTGAGCCATCAGCCCAGAGCCCGACGCGGGGCTTGAACTCACGGACCGCGAGATCGTGACCTGGCTGAAGTCGGATGCTTAACCGACTGCGCCACCCAGGCGCCCCAACTTTGTGCTTTTTTTGTCTCCATGCTATTTCTTGGGGAGACTGAATATTGTTATGAACTCAAAAATAGATTTATATAAAAAAATTGTCACGGATAATAGTTAGTCAATTGAATTCTGTCCTATTAGTACAGTGGGAAGAACAGGATTATATTTCTTTGGTGTTCCACATAAAAACACTTTGTTTCTTTGAGCACTGTGGAGCCAATGGGATTCAGCTTTTGCATACAAGTGAGTTAACCACAATGCTTATTGAAAACAGCTTGCTCAGGCTGCTGTCAGGTCTTGCAACCAATATAAATGCCTTGCAGGCAGATATAAATGCAGCCCATGCATTAAAAAAAAATATTAAAACACTTACTGGCACAAGCTTATAGATGGTATTCAAGTTTCATTCAGGCTCTGGTATCTGAAAGTCTCTTATGACTTTCCTATTTCCTTTTGCTTCAGGACATTGAAATAAGCCTGACTCAGAGACAAGATATGCATATTTATATATGTTTTATAAGAACAACTAACCTTGAAAAAATGCAGAATATACTCAGAGAGGGCTGAATTATGCTTACTTTTCAAATTCCCAATAGTCCTTTATTTTCTGAACAGTGATTTAAAGTCCTTGTGAGTGAAGAGCTTTGAAAGGGGCATTTATTAATGTGCTCAATATATTTATTTATGACCAAATGTATTTTAAAAACAGCATGTGTCCTAGATTTGGAAAATGTTGTTAGGATTCTTTAGTGTCATTTTACTTGCTCTGGAAGACTTATAGTCTCAGTAAGTATTTTAATTTTGACTGGAGAAAAAGGTGGAAAGATGAAAAAAGGAAACCCACTAAAGTGTTTTTAGTGTATAGTTGTTTATTCAGAATTCTCATTACCAGAAGTCTCAAATAGCATTTCTGTAAATCACACATGCAGTGATAATTGATTTTTATAATGGTAAGTTTTAGTTATTGCTACATATTGAGGAGCCTCTGAATCATTAAAGAAACATTATGATTAGATTAGTTTTAGTATCAAGTGTTTAACATTACATCTCCTTTCAGGGTACAATATATCATTCACAGAGATACAAATTTGCCTTTCAAATTCTGCACATGCCTGGAAAAGCTGTGCGGGGCTGGTTAAACATCTCTTACGTTAGCACATGCTACATTGAAAAGGACCCTCTTCTCTCTCTCAAATGGTTTCATCAGTGTCATAATATTTAGAAACATGGACCTAGAAGGTAACTGAGCCCATCTTGATTGTATCTGATTTTAAGAAACCAGGTCCTTTGGCCCTGTTTGGACTGTCTTCTGCATTGGTCTCCCACACATCTGCCTCCCTCGCCTTCTTCCTTCCCCAATGCATCCTTCCAGAACTTTGGCAAGATAATATTTCTAAAATATACTTTCATTTGTGTCACACTTCTGATCATGAACCTTCCATGTGTTCCTTCTCTCCTCCCCTTCCTCGCCCCATTTCAATCTCTTTTCTGGTTAGCATTTAGGTTTGAGATAGTAGTCAATGGAGGATAGAAAAGAGTGTCAAGAGGGAAAAACAAAAACCTGAGATAAAAAAAGAGAAGATGAAACAACTAAAAGAGATAAACTTGGGTTCTCAGACACTTAGGATAAATGATTTATAATGTATATACTTAGTGTGTATTATGCTGCAAGTTAGAAATATTGTTTTGAGATCCTCAAGATGGTTTTATCTAGTTTAGAGTATGACCTGTGCTCTTTCCTTTGTTAGAAATTATGGATTTTTTTACTGCTTTGGAAACCAATGAATGATGATCCAGTTAACATGTATCTCTAATATTATTGGCATGTTAATTTTCACTGATGCATAATTACATCTGATATCTAGAAAATATAAGATAGTCTGACAAACTATCATCTAGAATTAGGCTAGGAAGGATCATTTCACTCTTAGGCCCCCATGTGACTGTGGCCCATGCATTAATAGATAAATAATAGATTCTGAAGGGAGGTCTGAGTTGGGCAAGACAAAATTGTGAGATGGGGGTTTTCCATTCTCACCACATCTACCTTTCCTTGTACACCATTTCACTTTACTTTCCATTTTACTCTGTACCGTCTTGTTAGTTCAGACAGGTTTTTGCTTTTCACTTTTTCCCTGCTGCAGCTTCCTCACCTAAACAAGGGAGGTTCAACCTTATTGAATCTTACTTTTTGTTAACTCTGCTTACATTTTAAACCATGTCTATTGTAAAATAAAACATCCCATACAGAAAATCACCCAAATTAAATGTATGGTTTAATGAATTATATTATAAGGTAAGCATCACCCAGGTCAAGAAACAGAACTTTCCCAGCCACCCCAGAAGCCCTTCTATTTGTACCACCCCAGTTATAACCCTTTTCTCCTGCCATTATCCCAACTTTTATAGTAATGACTTCCTTGCATTTTTCTTTTAACAGTTTTGTCACTAACATACACAGTTTTGAAATTTTGACATGATTTTAAGTCTTTAAAAAAATCTCTATGTTCCTCTTCCATCCCTTTCATTTCCTTATAATGTATCTATTTAAAAAGCTAGGAAATTTGATATGTAGAATTTGCCACTGTCTGGATTTTGATGATGATATCCTTGTGATACAGCTTACTATGTTTCTTTGTCATGGATATTTCTTGCACATTGGCTACTGAATCCAGAGGGTGGATCTGATTTATGCATGATTCCTTTGACAAGACTATACACAGTATTTGGTATGATTATAGGAAGTACTAGCCTAGTTTTCTCTTTTTGTGATTTTATTTATTTATTTTTTTTATGCTTTATCAGTTTTTATTAAAAAATATTTTACATGTGTAAAATGATAGGTATATATAAGATGTAAATGGTAATTAAAATGTGTCCAGAGTTCAGCTTAGGATATAGAATATTATCAATGCTTTTATTTATTTTTTTTTTAATTTTTTTTTTTTATGAAATTTATTGACAAATTGGTTTCCATACAACACCCAGTGCTCATCCCAAAAGGTGCCCTCCTCAATACCCATCACCCACCCTCCCCTCCCTCCCACCCCCCATCAACCCTCAGTTTGTTCTCAGTTTTTAACAGTCTCTTATGCTTTGGCTCTCTCCCACTCTAACCTCTTTTTTTTTTTTTCCTTCCCCTCCCCCATGGGTTCCTGTTAAGTTTCTCAGGATCCACATAAGAGTGAAACCATATGGTATCTGTCTTTCTCTGTATGGCTTATTTCACTTAGCATCACACTCTCCAGTTCCATCCACGTTGCTACAAAGGGCCATATTTCATTTTTTCTCATTGCCACATAGTATTCCATTGTGTATATAAACCACAATTTCTTTATCCATTCATCAGTTGATGGACATTTAGGCTCTTTCCATAATTTGGCTATTGTTGAGAGTGCTGCTATGAACATTGGGGTACAAGTGCCCCTATGCATCAGTACTCCTGTATCCCTTGGATAAATTCCTAGCAGTGCTATTGCTGGGTCATAGGGTAGGTCTATTTTTAATTTTCTGAGGAACCTCCACACTGCTTTCCAGAGCGGCTGCACCAATTTGCATTCCCACCAACAGTGCAAGAGGGTTCCCGTTTCTCCACATGCTCTCCAGCATCTATAGTCTCCTGATTTGTTCATTTTGGCCACTCTGACTGGCGTGAGGTGATACCTGAGTGTGGTTTTGATTTGTATTTCCCTGATAAGGAGCGACGCTGAACATCTTTTCATGTGCCTGTTGGCCATCTGGATGTCTTCTTTAGAGAAGTGTCTATTCATGTTTTCTGCCCATTTCTTCACTGGGTTATTTGTTTTTTGGGTGTGGAGTTTGGTGAGCTCTTTATAGATTTTGGATACTAGCCCTTTGTCCGATATGTCATTTGCAAATATCTTTTCCCATTTCGTTGGTTGCCTTTTAGTTTTGTTGGTTGTTTCCTTTGCTGTGCAGAAGCTTTTTATCTTCATAAGGTCCCAGTAATTCACTTTTGCTTTTAATTCCCTTGCCTTTGGGGATGTGTCGAGTAAGAGATTGCTACGGCTGAGGTCAGAGAGGTCTTTTCCTGCTTTCTCCTCTAAGGTTTTGATGGTTTCCTGTCTCACATTTAGGTCCTTTATCCATTTTGAGTTTATTTTTGTAAATGGTGTGAGAAAGTGGTCTGGTTTCAACCTTCTGCATGTTGCTGTCCAGTTCTCCCAGCACCATTTGTTAAAGAGGCTGTCTTTTTTCCATTGGATGTTCTTTCCTGCTTTGTCAAAGATGAGTTGGCCATACGTTTGTGGGTCTAGTTCTGGGGTTTCTATTCTATTCCATTGGTCTGTGTGTCTGTTTTTGTGCCAATACCATGCTGTCTTTTTGTGATTTTAGTAACCACTGATATTGACTGCCTACATACATAATTTATTGGCAATTATAAATGGTGATTTCTAATTCTGCCATTTCTTTTTCTCATTTATTAATTACCATACTTTTATAAAGAGACTCCCTCTCATCTCCCATTTGATTACCTAGTGCAACAGTTCATCTAGGAAAAGCTGGATAAATGTTGCTTCCATCCCTTTATTTACTAGTTTTCAAGATAATGAAGTTTTTCTCTGTCATCATTGGAAGGTGACTAATGTTTAAAATATTATTATGATAGATCTAAACTCCTTACAATTTGTATCATTGTTAAAGCTCACATACTATGTGATTAACCTTTCTTAATCTTTATGTTACTATACAGTCATTATCTAGCTAGGGATGGCCTTTTCAGTAACTGAATTTATTTTTGATAGACTTAATTCTTTTATTTCCCATTTCCTCCTACAGAATGTAAGTGACTTTATGTTAATATAAGTGCTATAATAAAAGAAACACGTTTATTGTGAAAAAATGTTAAAAATTAAAAGACAATAAAATTAACTTACAACTCACCACTCAAAACTAACCACTATCACATTTTGGTAAGTAGCTTTCCAAAATTCTTCATGCATAATATATAAAATTTAAATCTTACTCTTTGTTTTAGTCTATGATATATGATGAATGTATTTTCATGTGAATAAATGTAGACCATCTCATTACTTTGAATGTATGGATATAAATTAATGGATATTAAGTTTCTATTTTTCCACCAAAAATAATGCTGCTGAATAATTACTGAAAATAATTACTGAAAATACAAATATATATGTATATTTGTATTAGAGATGCAGTACATTTCCTAGCCCAACCATATATCCTCAGAAAGTTATGAATAGGCAGTGAATATATTACATTAAACCCTCCCCTCAACATCTGGGATACTAATCTAGAGTTTTATAAAGTAGCTTAACCCAAACTGATGAGATAATAGTAGCAATCAGATTTTTTGCTTAATAATTTATTTATTTTCAATTTTTTTTCAATATTTATTTTTGAGAGACAGAGACAGAGCATGAGTAGGGGAGGGGCAGAGAGAGAGAGCCACACACAGAATCTGAAGCGGGTCCAGGCTCTGAGCTGTCGGCACAGAGCCCGACATGGGGCTGGAACCCAGGAACCGTGAGATCATGTCCTGAGCCGAAGTCGGACACTCAACCGACTGAGCCACCCAGGTGCCCCCAAAATTTAGAATTGTGAACTGATAAACTGTGCTAGTCACTGATCATTTCAGTTGGGGGTTACAGTAGCCATATTTGGCCATGTGAAACCTGAGGTTTACAAAGAAATAGCAAGTCTATTGAACAAAAAAAAAAAAAAAATAGAGCAGATATACAGAGCACCTACTATGTGCCACTCACTGTTCTAGCTGCTTGGGATACATCAGTGAATGAAACAGTGATTTCTGTTTTCGTGGAACACACATTCTAGAGACAAGAGACAATAAACTATTGGCATTTTAAATGAGCAGTATAGCATATTAGCATCATATGGAAATAAGGAAAAGGAGAGAAGAATAAAGGAGGTAGGAACATAGGTTTTAGAGATGGGTGATGTTGTTCTTATGAAACTAATCGAGAAGCCCGCTGCCCTAGTTCTGGTAACTTTCCAGTTAGTAGTTCCAGTTTGCATGAATCCTGTCTTGTTATACTCATTTACAGTACAGATATAGTATTTATAGTATGCTGACTTTTGTGACACTTAGGTATCCTTCAATAAGTCTCCTTTTTTATTTTAACTAGTTTTAATCTGTTTCTGTTCTTTTCAACTTTGATGAAAACATTCTTATGTTCTAATTTACCTGATTACTTTTCTTGGATAATTTCCTATACATGGATTACTGGATTAATGAGAATTCACCTTCAAATTTCTCAGATACCTTTTGGCTGAATTTGTGCTTTAGTTTCCCAACTTCTGGTAATATTGAAGGGGATGATAAATATCCATGTGACATATGACCCAACATATTATATATCAGAGAGGGTCTGGTCAGGAGCCAGTGATTTAAGAAGAGAAATTTTGATATAAAGAATTTTTTTTATGAGATAAAAGGTGGGTAACTATTAAAAGACATTATAAAAGGGACCCCAAAATCCATAGAGGTAGCATCTGTTGAGTGTGGCTACTACCCTGAGAGCTGAGGGAAAAGTCAACAAGGAAGGAACTGAGGAGAAGGTCCTGCAAGGCTGAGGTGCAGACCTCTAAGGAGAGGGTGTGGTTGCCACTAGGCCATGCCGCTCACCACTCTGGTGATGAAGGAGCTTGCCTTGAAAACTGAAAGCCACCATTCTTAGGGTGATCCTTGCTGATGGGTACCTACTGCTGAACTGCAGGAATGCCCCCAGCTTCTGGGACCCCTAAAAGTCCCTTTTTCCTTTTGGAGCCTGGACTTGTCCTTCCAGGACTCTTGAATGGCTGTGTCTCACAGTGAGCCAACTGGCAAAATACAAGCATAGTCTGCAGACGGAAAACAAAGTGGGGTTGAAGCTGGGACGCTATATATTAATATCTGCAAATGTGGTCAGTGTATTCCGATTTAAACCCATTAACAGAATAGTTTTGATATAATAGAAAATAAGGCAAAAATCCATTTGCTTTTCTCTACACAAAATGGTCTATTTGGGCTCAGTCCCATTTGTTCTGAAGCTATTCTGAGCATGAGAAAAGTTTCTAATATTTTAAAAATTCCTTCTTTGGGCTATAATTCTGCATCACTTTCTGGCAAAGTGATGGGATGGTTTGTTTCATCATTCAGCTTTACCACCCGAGTGAAGACCAGATAGTGCTTGAGTCCAGAGAGAATTTTATTGATTTAAGTTTAATACTGTGTATTAATCTTGCTGTGAACAGCCTTTCCTACTCATCAGATTCCCTATATACTGCTTACAATTATTTTCCATGTATAACTCGCAAGCCTTTTCAAATGCATTTGTCTCATGGGAATCCAAGAGCTCTAGAAACATTATAGTGTGTATTTCAGTGGTTGCAATTTCAAGGTGCAGCAACACCTGGTGAGGCCATTACAATTCATCTTCTGTCTCTTAGGGAATGTAGTAAATTTTCCAACGAACTAGATATTTTTTCTGTATTTATTTCTCTTCTTTTTCCTTCATATTGCACCTGCTTAGCAAATTATACCAATATAAAGAAATAAAATTATTCTAAAATGGTATTTGACTACAACTGTTACTTATATAGGATAGTAATCACTGTTGGCTTTTTTTTAAATAAATAAAAGCCTTCCTCTTATTAGCACCCCACATTATATAGTCTGAAGGTAAACTCCCATCATGTCTCACTTAGAACATTATTAGGCTAGCCCACTAAATTTTTGCTTATACTCTATTCTTAGATGCCCCAAATCTGTCCTCCATCCTCCATACTTCCATCAGTGAGGTCTTTCCAAAAGACCTCATCTTGTTCGTATCAGTTTTTCTCCAGGGTTAACCCCCCCTCCCCCCATTGCTCCCCAGTGACCAAGTTCCTTTGCAAGGAGACAGGCCATCCCCAACAGCTCACTCCCTTATATTCTGTATCTCAGTTGCCTGAACCACTGGCTATCTTGCACAAGGGCATACTATTTTTGTGCCTAGTGGGTTTCTACTCATTCTTCCAGACTCAGACTAAGGTTTGTCATAAAAATTCTTTGGAAAGTGTTGTTTACTCTGTGTCACCAGTGTTTTATTCAGTACTCATTCAGACATTTCAAATATTTGAGCACTTACTATGTGCAAGAGAAGAGAATAGAGAGTGATGAGGTAAAAAGATGGCAGTTTTAGGTAGGATGACTGACTTCTCTGAAGTAATGTTGAACAGAGAGCTGAATGAACAGATGGACTGAACCGAGTGGATGTCTGGGAGAAGAGCATTTCAGGCATAGGGTATAGTAAGTGCAAAGACCCTGAGGCAGGGATGTGCTTTGGTACAGAAGGAGTAACATGGAGAATGATTGACAGGAGAAGAGGGAGAAAGGGGGTGTGGTTAGAGATAAGATTAGATGCTAGGGTAGGATTAAGACAGATCACATAAGATCTTGTAGGCCATGGTAAAGATGTTGGGTTTTATTCTGAGTGAGATGGGATGTGAAATATTGTATAAGAGGATATAGGATTAAGTCCTCCTCCCCCATTTGCTTTTATAGTAGAAAAAGCCTAATTCTTTAGAACATAGGACATTTTTCAGGTAAAATTCTTTTCACTTTTGCAGCAAAACCTGCTGGGCAACAATGGGTTAACCTGCTATTTTGCCTTTTGTGGGTAGGAGATATATTTAGGTGAAAGGAAATGATGATTCTTGGAAAAATCAATTTCTTCTTATCAAATCTGTGAAAATGAAAAAAGCTCACAGTTTTTGCAATTCCTTGGAAAATAGTTTTGTATTCAGTAATGGTGTTTGATCATGTATTAACCTATATTGATCAAATCAAAGTGTTGGAATGGCTCATTGTTTTTTGTTCTGTTTAGTTTCGTTTATCACTTTATGTCTGAATACATGGGCTATATTTGTGATTTAAATTACTATTTAAAAATTCATAGTAAAATCTTAACAGAGGCAACAAAAATAGAAACCCAGAAGTATACAATTGTTTTCACTATGGAAAGGACTTTTTTTTTTTTCTTAAGAGAAAAGATCTTTATCATTTTGTATAATGAATTAATGTGCAATTTGCATGACTTTTTTTTTTTTTTTTTTTTTTTTTTTTTTTTTTTTTTTTTTTTTTTTTTTTTTACAATTTAATGGGGATTCTAAAAGTAACATAGGATATAATGCATCTGGAATTTCAACTGACTTTTAAAAATAAAAAGGATACTTTAAAATCATGGACAACCTTAGGATTAAAATCCAAGTATATTTTAGAAATTATGTGTGAAGGTCAGGGATGTGGGAATCTCAGTCTCAAACTATAGTGCTTTAGTTTATCCAATCAAATTTGATATGGTTATGCCATCCACTTTGTACCATGTGGCCCATTCCAGTTTTGATATGAATTTCAGAAGTGCAGTACCAACTCTGACACTGGAGTCTTCCTCTGAAGAGCTGTATTTACTTCTTTTTAATAACTGAGGATTTTACATGACTTAACATCTAACGCTTCCATGAAAATGGATCAATAAGAATTTTAGTTTCAACAACATTTAAATAACAACCAAAAAAGAGTTCAACTACATAAAACTGTACCAAAGAGATATGAAGTGCATTAGAATCCAATGGGCAAAATGGGTGAAGGGGAGTGGGAGATATAGGCTTGGAATGAATGTCATAGGAATAAAAGGCATGGCACAAGGAATACAGTCAATGATATTGTATGTCAATACAATGAGTCAGTAGCAATGTATAGTGACAGATGGTAGCTATGCTTGTGGTGAGCACAGCATAATGTATAAACTTGTGTAGCTACCATGTTATACACCTGAAACTACTATAACATTGTGTGTCAGCTATACTCAAGTAAAACAAATTTAATGTATTATAAGGAAAAAGTAAGGCTCCAGTTGTATATATATTGCATAAAGCAACTATGTTTAACAAAAAACTTCTGTGAATAATGGTAGTAATGTTGATGATGATAATAATAGAAGAAAAAAAAGAATCCAATGGGAGCACAGATTTTGTACATGCTCACGTTTCCACTCCCCCAGATCTTATACTCAGTGCAAAAAGGTGGTGATAGAAAGGGTCTCCCTGTATGTTTAAAAGCAATCACACCAGAAAAGGAGAGGGAGGATGAACCAGAATGAAACTTTCTCTAAAAATATTTTAAAAGTTGCCCTTCCTACACTTGTCATATATTAGATGTAGGTTATTTAGTTTTGGATACTTGGTGTTTTGTCAAAAAATAGAATATTTTTGTTCTTTTAAAGTCTCATATTTAAGGCTTTGTGTTTCCCAGAATTTCATTTGAGTTCCAGAAGATATTAAATATAAAACTAGATTTTTTAAAAAGTTGCTGAATTAGTGTCCCATCCACGTCCAAGTTAGACAAAGCTCACATGATCCGAAAAACAAAAAACATTTCATTGACAGTTCTTTCTGACATTCTTTAGGGATGTGTGTGTGTGTGTGTGTGTGTGTGTGTGTGTGTGTGTGTGTGTTCCAAAACAGCCAAAGAACTTAATATTAAAGAAATAGCAATGATTTGTGATTTAGCCCATACACTCAGAGTGATAACTTTTGCATAAAGCATAGGGCAGTGAATTTGGCCAGAGAGAAGGACTAACAGAGGGAAAAAGCCTGTGTTCAGTACACTTTGATGTATCTCAGCTACCTGGTCAAGCTATGTGCAAGAGTCCTAGGAGTTCCAGATCATTGTTAACCAGCTGTAAGAATATTCCCAGGAAAAGTATCCTGCCTGAATGCTTTTGTGGTGACACGTTCTAATCCTAGTGTGCCACACTTTGTTCTGGCCTCAAAGTACTTGGGATAGTTTCTGGAAGATCTTGGGGATAGAAAACACTGTGCTGGGATGGTGGCATTAGGGGAGGAGGTGGAAGATAGGACCTGTTTGGGAATTTTGTATCCCGGGGCATATTTTACTAAATATTAGTCCCTACTTCCCATTATTGTAGTCAAGGAAGACAGGACAAGAGATTCAGAAAAATTAAAAATGCACAAGCAAGTGTTCTCACAAAGAGGCAGTTAAAAGTCAGGATCCGTGGAAACCAGGATTGGGAAATTCTTTAAAAAAGAAATTACAATAATCTTGTAAGAGAATGAGTAAGAAGATGCAGGAATGGGATTAATTTTAAAAAAGAGAGAAATAGGGTAGATGAACAAATATCCAATTTTCTTCCCACTAAGTAAAGCGTTTAAGGCCATTTTTCACATTTTCTGACAGAAAAATGTGTCTGTGATATTACAGCCCCTAACACGGGCAATGTTCAGACTTTCTGATTCTGCATTTTCTGAACATTGATGGTTCCTTCACATGGCTCGGCACTTTAGAGATGAGCATTTCTCCTGCTCATCAACCTGGCAGGGCTTGGAGGTTATTAACACCGGCCTACTTTCAAAGTCCTGAGCTGAAGCCCCAGGGTATCCAGTTGTATAGTGAAACCCAGACAGGAGGAATGGCAGTCTTTCTGTCTCTTTATGGGGAAGAAATCATCCCTGTTAATTAAATGAAGAGTTTGAGCGGTGCTTGGAGACTTGTCTGTAGCTCTCCTGTGGAAAGAGTTTTCTTTGTCATGTCTTTGGAAGTTAAGCCTCCAGTTCAAGCTTTTCATTTGTGAATTAGAATTTGAACTTTTTTTTTTCATTAAGGCAAATAAAATCCTTGCAATCATATTTCTAAGTATAAATAAAAATCATAGATCTCAAATGTAGATTTGGACCATTGACCACTCTACTCTTTTATTTATTTTTATTATTTTTTTTTATGAAATTTATTGACAAATTGGTTTCCATACAACACCCAGTGCTCATCCCAAAAGGTGCGCTCCTCAATACCCATCACCCGCCCTCCCCTCCCTCCCACCCCCCATCAACCCTCAGTTTGTTCTCAGTTTTTAACAGTCTCTTATGCTTTGGCTCTCTCCCACTCTAACCTCTTTTTTTTTTTTTTTTTCCTTCCCCTCCCCCATGGGTTCCTGTTAAGTTTCTCAGGATCCACATAAGAGTGAAACCATATGGTATCTGTCTTTCTCTGTATGGCTTATTTCACTTAGCATCACACTCTCCAGTTCCATCCACGTTGCTACAAAAGGCCATATTTCATTTTTTCTCATTGCCACGTAGTATTCCATTGTGTATATAAACCACAATTTCTTTATCCATTCATCAGTTGATGGACATTTAGGCTCTTTCCATAATTTGGCTATTGTTGAGAGTGCTGCTATGAACATTGGGGTACAAGTGCCCCTATGCATCAGTACTCCTGTATCCCTTGGATAAATTCCTAGCAGTGCTATTGCTGGGTCATAGGGTAGGTCTATTTTTAATTTTCTGAGGAACCTCCACACTGCTTTCCAGAGCGGCTGCACCAATTTGCATTCCCACCAACAGTGCAAGAGGGTTCCCGTTTCTCCACATGCTCTCCAGCATCTATAGTCTCCTGATTTGTTCATTTTGGCCACTCTGACTGGCGTGAGGTGATACCTGAGTGTGGTTTTGATTTGTATTTCCCTGATAAGGAGCGACGCTGAACATCTTTTCATGTGCCTATTGGCCATCTGGATGTCTTCTTTAGAGAAGTGTCTATTCATGTTTTCTGCCCATTTCTTCACTGGGTTATTTGTTTTTCGGGTGTGGAGTTTGGTGAGCTCTTTATAGATTTTGGATACTAGCCCTTTGTCCGATATGTCATTTGCAAATATCGTTTCCCATTCCGTTGGTTGCCTTTTAGTTTTGTTGGTTGTTTCCTTTGCTGTGCAGAAGCTTTTTATCTTCATAAGGTCCCAGTAATTCACTTTTGCTTTTAATTCCCTTGCCTTTGGGGATGTGTCGAGTAAGAGATTGCTACGGCTGAGGTCAGAGAGGTCTTTTCCTGCTTTCTCCTCTAAGGTTTTGATGGTTTCCTGTCTCACATTTAGGTCCTTTATCCATTTTGAGTTTATTTTTGTAAATGGTGTGAGAAAGTGGTCTGGTTTCAACCTTCTGCATGTTGCTGTCCAGTTCTCCCAGCACCATTTGTTAAAGAGGCTGTCTTTTTTCCATTGGATGTTCTTTCCTGCTTTGTCAAAGATGAGTTGGCCATACGTTTGTGGGTCTAGTTCTGGGGTTTCTATTCTATTCCATTGGTCTGTGTGTCTGTTTTTGTGCCAATACCATGCTGTCTTGATAATTACAGCTTTGTAGTAGAGGCTGAAGTCTGGGATTGTGATGCCTCCTGCTTTGGTCTTCTTCTTAAGAATTCCTTTGGCTACGAGCCCCGCGTCGGGCTCTGGGATGATGGCTCGGAGCCTGGAGCCTGTTTCCGATTCTGTGTCTCCCTCTCTCTCTGCCCCTCCCTCGTTCATGCTCTGTCTCTCTCTGTCCCAAAAATAAATAAAATTTGAAAAAAAAAATTTAAAAAAGAATTCCTTTGGCTATTCGGGGCCTTTTGTGGTTCCATATGAATTTTAGGATTGCTTGTTCTAGTTTCGAGAAGAATGCTGGTGCAATTTGGATTGGGATTGCATTGAATGTGTAGATAGCTTTGGGTAGTATTGACATTTTGACAATATTTATTTTTCCAATCCATGAGCAGGGAACGTCTTTCCATTTCTTTAAATCTTGTTCAATTACCTTCATAAGCTTTCTATAGTTTTCAGCATACAGATCCTTTACATCTTTGGTTAGATTTATTCCTAGGTATTTTATGCTTCTTGGTGCAATTGTGAATGGGATCATTTTCTTTATTTGTCTTTCTGTTGCTTCATTGTTAGTGTATAAGAATGCAACTGATTTCTGTACATTGATTTTGTATCCTGCAATTTTGCTGAATTCATGTATCAGTTCTAGCAGACTTTTGGTGGAGTCTATCGGATTTTCCATGTATAATATCATGTCATCTGCAAAAAGCGAAAGCTTGACTTCATCTTTGCCAATTTTGATGCCTTTGATTTCCTTTTGTTGTCTGATTGCTGATGCTAGAACTTCCAGCACTATGTTAAACAACAGCGGTGAGAGTGGGCATCCCTGTCGTGTTCCTGATCTCAGGGGAAAAGCTCTCAGTTTTTCCCCGTTGAGGATGATGTTAGCTGTGGGCTTTTCATAAATGGCTTTTATGATGTGTAAGTATGTTCCTTCTATCCCGACTTTCTCAAGGGTTTTTATTAAGAAAGGGTGCTGGATTTTGTCAAAGGCCTTTTCTGCATCGATTGACAGGATCATATGGTTCTTCTCTTTTTTTTTTGTTAATGTGATGTATCACGTTGATTGATTTGCGAATGTTGAACCAGCCCTGCATCCCAGGAATGAATCCCACTTGATCATGGTGAATAATTCTTTTTATATGCTGTTGAATTCGATTTGCTAGTATCTTATTGAGAATTTTTGCATCCGTATTCATCAGGGATATTGGCCTGTAGTTCTCTTTTTTGACTGGGTCTCTGTCTGGTTTAGGAATCAAAGTAATACTGGCTTCATAGAATGAGTCTGGAAGTTTTCCTTCCCTTTCTATTTCTTGGAATAGCTTGAGAAGGATAGGTATTATCTCTGCTTTAAACGTCTGGTAGAACTCCCCTGGGAAGCCATCTGGTCCTGGACTCTTATTTGTTGGGAGATTTTTGATAACCGATTCAATTTCTTTGCTGGTTATGGGTCTTTTCAAGCTTTCTCTTTCCTCCTGATTGAGTTTTGGAAGAGTGTGGGTGTTCAGGAATTTGTCCATTTCTTCCAGGTTGTCCAATTTGTTGGCATATAATTTTTCATAGTATTCCCTGATAATTGTTTGTATCTCTGAGGGATTGGTTGTAATAATTCCATTTTCATTCATGATTTTATCTATTTGGGTCATCTCCCTTTTCTTTTTGAGAAGCCTGGCTAGAGGTTTGTCAATTTTGTTTATTTTTTCAAAAAACCAACTCTTGGTTTCGTTGATCTGCTCTACAGTTTTTTTAGATTCTATATTCTTTATTTCTGCTCTGATCTTTATTATTTCTCTTCTTCTGCTGGGTTTAGGCTGCCTTTGCTGTTCTGCTTCTATTTCCTTTAGGTGTGCTGTTAGATTTTGTATTTGGGATTTTTCTTGTTTCTTGAGATAGGCCTGGATTGCAATGTATTTTCCTCTCAGGACTGCCTTCGCTGCGTCCCAAAGCGTTTGGATTGTTGTATTTTCATTTTCGTTTGTTTCCATATATTTTTTGATTTCTTCTCTAATTGCCTGGTTGACCCACTCATTCGTTAGTAGGGTGTTCCTTAACCTCCATGCTTTTGGAGGCTTTCCAGACTTTTTCCTGTGGTTGATTTCAAGCTTCATAGCATTGTGGTCTGAAAGTATGCATGGTATAATTTCAATTCTTGTAAACTTATGAAGGGCTGTTTTGTGACCCAGTATATGATCTATCTTGGAGAATGTTCCATGTGCACTCGAGAAGAAAGTATATTCTGTTGCTTTGGGATGCAGAGTTCTAAATAGATCTGTCAAGTCCATCTGATCCAATGTCTCATTCAGGGCCCTTGTTTCTTTATTGACTGTGTGTCTAGATGATCTATCCATTTCTGTAAGTGGGGTGTTAAAGTCCCCTGCAATTACCACATTCTTATCAATAAGGTTGCTTCTGTTTATGAGTAATTGTTTTATATATTTGGGGGCTCCGGTATTCGGCGCATAGACATTTATAATTGTTAGCTCTTCCTGATGGATAGACCCTGTAACTATTATATAATGTCCTTCTTCATCTCTTGTTACAGCCTTTAATTTAAAGTCTAGTTTGTCTGATATAAGTATGGCTACTCCAGCTTTCTTTTGGCTTCCAGTAGCATGATAAATAGTTCTCCATCCCCTCACTCTCAATCTGAAGGTGTCCTCAGGTCTAAAATGAGTCTCTTGTAGACAGCAAATAGATGGGTCTTGTTTTTTTATCCATTCTGATACCCTATGTCTTTTGGTTGGCGCATTTAATCCATTTACATTCAGTGTTATTATAGAAAGATACGGGTTTAGAGTCATTGTGATGTCTGTATGTTTTATGCTTGTAGTGATGTCTCTGGTACTTTGTCTCACAGGGTCCCCCTTAGGATCTCTTGTAGGGCTGGTTTAGTGGTGACAAATTCCTTCAGTTTTTGTTTGTTTGGGAAGACCTTTATCTCTCCTTCTATTCTAAATGACAGACTTGCTGGATAAAGGATTCTCGGCTGCATATTTTTGCTGTCTAGCACCCTGAAAATCTCGTGCCAATTCTTTCTGGCCTGCCAAGTTTCAAAAGAGAGATCAGTCACGAGTCTTATAGGTCTCCCTTTATATGTGAGGGCACGTTTACCCCTTGCTGCTTTCAGAATTTTCTCTTTATCCTTGTATTTTGCCAGTTTCACTATGATATGTCGTGCAGAAGATCGATTCAAGTTACGTCTGAAGGGAGTTCTCTGTGCCTCTTGGATTTCAATGCCTTTTTCCTTCCCCAGTTCAGGGTAGTTCTCAGCTATTATTTCTTCAAGTACCCCTTCAGCACCTTTCCCTCTCTCTTCCTCCTCTGGGATACCAATTATGCGTATATTATTTCTTTTTAGTGTATCACTTAGTTCTCTAATTTTCCCCTCATACTCCTGGATTTTTTTATCTCTCTTTTTCTCAGCTTCCTCTTTTTTCATAACTTTATCTTCTAGTTCACCTATTCTCTCCTCTGCCTCTTCCATCCGAACTGTGGTGGTCTCCATTTTGTTTTGCATTTCATTTAAAGCGTTTTTCAGCTCCTCGTGACTGTTCCTTAGTCCCTTGATCTCTGTAGCAAGAGATTCTCTGCTGTCCTGTATACTGTTTTCCAGCCCAGCGATTAATTTTATGACTATTATTCTAAATTCACTTTCTGTTATATTATTTAAATCCTTTTTGATCAGCTCATTAGCTGTTGTTATTTCCTGGAGATTCTTCTGAGGGGAATTCTTCCGCTTGGTCATTTTGGATAGTCCCTGGTGTGGTGAGGGCCTGCAGGGCACTTCCCCTGTGCTGTGGTGTATAACTGGAGTTGGTGGGCGGGGCCGCAGTCCGACCTGATGTCTGCCCCCAGCCCACCGCTGGGGCCACAGTCAGACTGGTGTGTGCCTTCTCTTCCCCTCTCCTAGGGGTGGGATTCCCTGTGGGGTGGCGTGGCCCGTCTGGGCTACTTGCACACTGCCAGGCTTGTGGTGCTGGGGATCTGGCCTATTAGCTGGGGTGGGTAGGCAAGGTGCACGGCGGCAGGGGGGCAGGCTTAGCTCGCTTCTCCTTAGGTGATCCACTTCAGGAGGGGCCCTGTGGCAGCCGGAGGAGTCAGATCCGCTGCTGGAGGTTTGGCTCCGCAGAAGCACAGAGTTGGGTGTTTGCGCGGAGCGAGCAATTTCCCTGGCCGGAACCGGTTCCCTTTGGGAATTGGCTGGGGGATGGGCGGGGGAGATGGCGCTGGCGAGCGCCTTTGTTCTCCTCCAAACTGAGCTCTGTCGTCCGGGGGCTCCGCAGCTCTCCCTCCCTTTGTCCTCCAGCCTTCCCGCTTTCGGAGCAGAGCTGTTAACTTATGACCTCCCAGACGCTAAGTCGCACTTGCTGTTGGAACACAGTCTGTCAGGCCCCTCCGCTTTTGCAAGCCGGACTCGGTGGGCTCTGCTTGGCCGGCGAGCCGCCCCTCCGCCCCGGCTCCCTCCCGCCAGTCCGTGGAGCACGCACCGCCTCGCCGCCCTTCCTACCCTCTTCCGTGGGCCTCTCGTCTGCGCTTGGGTCTGGTGACTCCGTTCTGCTAATCCTCTGGCGGTTTTCTGGATTATTTAGGCAGGTGTAGGTGGAATCTCTCTACTCTTTTAATTATAGCTCTAAGGAAGCTATAATTTAGGGTTAGAGATTGAATGCAGTAACATATATCATAGTTAAAAGCTCAGGTTTTCACTGGAGTTTTAACTGTCATTTTTGTGATCTCTCCTTTATCATATGCTACAAATACTGGGGGTTGAAAATGGTGTCTGCAGTTACCTAGGGCGCCAGCCCCTGGGCCTAGTGTTCCTTTAGTCTGTGAGTTGCTACAGAGTTGCTGGCTTGTTTCTAGTGAATTACCATTTTGCACATTAAGGACAATACAAGGGCAGCTCTGGGATACCAAAGTAAGTCTTATACCGTTTGCTAAATAATGGGAAAAGCTTGTATTTTGGAGCCAAACCTGATTTCTGCCTGGCCTCTTTCTAGATGTGTGGACCGTAGGAAGTTCACTTATTTCTTCAACGCTTATTATAAATATGAGAATTTTGTACACTGCTTGTGTCATCTGAGACACTGCCAGGCACTTGATGGGAAATTTTTAAATAATAGCTACTTTACTATTTAGGCATTAATTAATAAAATATTGTCACTTTGAATCTTTTCTTAGAATTGAAGTCATCTAACATTTGCATACATCTTCATCCTCTACTCAGCTACTTAAGGATTCAGGCATTTGGGAGAGATGGGTTGACTGTGTCTTCAAATTATTTGCCTGCAAGTTTTCAGAGAGAAGGCATTACATTGCATTTTGAGCACTCATTATTTCCAAGGTCATCTTCTCAAACCACCTCCTTGTCCCCAATACCGTTCTTACTAGGGAGAACTACATATGTTGCAATTTGATTTTTCTTGGCACTGTCCTAGCTATTGCATGAAATTTTGCTGACTTCTTATTCTTCATCCTCTACCTCAGATCTCAATACAAACATATGTATACCACCCCTATACCACTTACACAGGAGACTGACAATGTCTCTCCTTCATAGTCTCTTTTTTTAAAAAAATTGTTAATGCTTATTTATTCTTGAGAGAGAGAGAGAGAGAGAGAGAGAGAGAGAGAGGCAGGGCAATGTGGGGGAAGGGACAAGAGAAGGAGAGACACAGAATCTGAAGCAGGCTTCAGGCTCTGGACTGTCAGCACAGAGCCCAGTGCAAGGCTTTAACTCACAAACTGCGAGATCATGACCTGAGCAGAAGTCAGACGCTTAACCAACTGAGCCACCCAGGCACCCCCATAGTCTCTTTCTAACTGAGCCTTCTGTTGCCTTTAGTGTCCCTAAGTTAAACTCATTCTCCCCTGACTGTTGTCATCTGCATTGTTATAAATGTAATTGTTCAAGGTCACATAAGTTTATCTCTTTAATAACCTCTAATTCTTCAAGCTATTTTATAACTTGGATCCTGCCAGAGACTTTTAAAGTTGCCAGGTTTCTGTCCACCTGAATATTTAAAATACATGAAACAAAAATTTCAAACAGAAATACACTGAAGATCCTTCATATTAAAGTCATTTGTTTCTGATGTTGCAATTGGGTATCATTCTTCAACTAAGTAAATGTATACATAAAGATGCCTGTTTCTGTAGTGCTCTAAAAATAGAATAAAATTAACAAGGAAATAAATTCTAGTCATTGACCAGATTTTAGAGAGGGTTTGTAAAAAGCAGGGGTTGTCAAACTACAGCATATCAAATCTGGCCCACTGTCTCTGTGTCTCTGTAAGGCCTGCAACCCAAGAATGTTTTCTTACATTTTCGAATGGTTGAAAAACATCTAAAAGTAGAATAATATACATATATATGTGTGTACACACACACACACACACACACATATATGTATATTATTCTATAATATACTCATGAACTCACCAACTCTGAGATCATGACCTAAGCTGAAGTCAAACACTTAACCAACTGAGCCACCCAGGCACCCAGTCACTATATCTTTAAATCTATAATTTCCCTGTCCTTTTTTCTCTGTGAAATACTTGTTGAAGAAGCCAGAGCATTTTCCCTGTAGACTTTCTGGCATTATGAATTTTGCTGATTGCACCACACTTGTGTTATCTAACATGTTCCTTTGTCTCCTGTATTTAGTATGAAAGCTATTTGGAAATAGAGGATTGATCAAATATATGCTCGATTTAGGACAAGAATACTTAATAGGAGGATCCATCAGGAGGCAAATGAATATTTTGTGTCTTTCTTTTTATAATTTAGAGGCCTTGATGATCATTGCCCAGATCCATTATTTCATTAGGGTGACATTATAATTCCATCCTTCCTTTTTAATTTATTAGCTGAAAAACTTCTATAAAGGGAAGCTTCTCATCTTCTCACATACACATACATATTAAACATACTTCTTTGATCATATTTTCAATCATTTGCAGTTACTATTATTGTTGCTTAAAATACTCCACTTTTAAAAACTACTTCATTTTTTAGATAGTGGGAATTTAGCTACAAAATTTTAAACATATTTTTAAAAGATTATCTTAATTTATGTCCCAAGAATTTGTGTCTGGTTTTATTTAAAGTTTACTTTAAGGGGAGCCTGGGTGGTTAAGCATCCAACTCTTGATTTTGGCTCAGGTCATCATCTTATGGTTCATGAGACTGAGCCCTGCACTGGGCTCTGTGCTGACAGCACAAAGCCTACTTGGGATTTTCTTTCCCTTTCTCTGCTTCTCCTCAACGTGTGGGCACATGCATGCACTTTCTCTCAAAATAAATAACCTTAAATTAAAAAAAAAAGAGTTAAAAAAGTTTAGTTTAATGCTTTTTCTTTATACATGCAGCGAATTCTGAGTGCAAATAATTAAACCTTGCAATGTGAGTTTTGTGCTAGAGATGTCAGCCTCCACCCTTCTTCTAAGGGCAACCCTTCTTGAGTCCTATGATCACATCACGTGGGGTGAGGCTCTTGCTTGTCTCTGCCACCTCACCATTTCTTTTCTTATTTAATGTAGCTTAAATGAGTTGTCTGCAACCAGAAAAGGCTAAGATAAACAGAAATGTTCATGTTAATAAACTGTAGATTGAAAATAAAGAGATTTGGTTCTTGCTCTGACTCTAGCACTAAGGTACAAGTTGTCAAATTGGTCTAAATCAGCATTTTCCCCAGTGATATCCCTCAAAACCATAATTCTGTGGGATCCTTTGCACAAGAGTTTCTTGCTCACATCAATTTGGGAAATAGTGCCTATAATTTTCATGTCTTGGTATGTCACTAGGCCTGTTAGCATAAAAGGCTCTGAGAATTTTACAGGAAAGAAATCCATTTAACTTGGTGTTAAGTGTGTGGTTTCCTAAGTCTACCTGGCCCAAAATCATTAACACTACTATCTTGTGCCTTGGAGTTGCAAGGTGCACCCTGTGGGAAATGTTAGAATAGCTAATGTCCAGGTCCTCCTTAATTCTCCAAGTTAGATTGTCCTGAAAAAATGTGTCAGAAATCAAATTTTTTTCTTCCGTATGGAATCTGCCCTCTTTCTTTTGTCTTCTTTGGCTCAATCAGTGAAGCTGACTTTATCTCATCCCCCACATTATCCAGGTCAAAACTATTCTTGGACATCACACTTTAGATTGGATATGAATTTTGGTTGTAATCATTTTCTGAAGAGGCCCAGAGAAAAAGAGGGATGGCTTTGCCAAAGTAGACAAAAGGAAACTCTTAGGAAGACTAGTGGAGTATCGGAGTATTAGATAATTAACTTAGAAAAAATGGGAATTTGAAGTCCTACAAAATAAAGATTGAAACCTAAAACAGGGCGGTCATTGTGAAAATAGCAAATGGAAGTTACTCCTCATCAGCTGGGAGAATTTTCATTCCAGCACACATATTTAGCATCACCAGGGCTTTTGGTTTATGGACCTGTGAACATCTAGCACTCACTCTGCCACTAAATGGGTCACCCTCAGTAAATCATATGGGCCACAGCTTCTTTATGTGCAAAGTGAGAGTGTTTCACTAGATGATCCCCAAGGTCTCCTTCTGTTCTAAATCAGTGATCCCAAGAAATGTGTTTCAAAAGCATCTGTATTTTATATACTCTTGGTGTATGGAGAAATGAAGTAAAAAAGACTTTCCTCCTTTTCAAGTGTATTTATGTTGTCAAGCTTAAAAGATGGGCTGGAACTTTCCTGAATATAGTGGTAATGTGCTTGGTGAAAATAGTGTGGTTTTGGAAAAGGAGTTCAGAATTAAAAGAAAAATATGATAGAGCTTTAGAAATCATTTTTTTCTCTCAAATATGCAAATGAACAAATAATTGGAAGTGATTATTAGCATCAGGGTGATACAGCAAATATTCTGAATATAAATAACTGATTATTTGCAGAAATTGTTAAAAACAGAAAAAATAAGAACAGGCAATAGCAGGGAAAGAACATGGACTCTGGGACAAGTAGAGCATTTGAGATAGGTTTTTACAATGTGAAAAAGACCTTATGGGCAGGCTGGGACATCATTTCAGATTTTTATTTTCAATTCCCAGCATGTTCTTTTACTAACCTTTTTCTTTTTAATTGCATTCTCATTTTATCCAAGCCAATAGCTTCAGAATTACTGTGCTTTTCGTTTCATGCAGTCAGTTTGCAAATAGAGCATGTCTGGGTTCTTCTGTGGCAAAGAGAATTAGGGGGGAAAAAGTTAGCTTTGATTCTGTAACAAAATGTCTGTAAACACAGCAAAACTTAATCATGGTCGTACTCTAAGTGGCCTTATGAAGCTATCTGCTCATGACTGTGCCCAAAGTAAAGCTTTAAAGCTCCCTGAAAATATTTGCTAGCCGGAAGCCATCAAAGGTAAATGACCTTAATGTATACTTCTAGTGGAGAACTAGATACTTTAGTGAACTCCAGGAAACAAAAGTAGACAAAGTATTCAATGGCAGTGCATAGAGCAACCTAGTTTTTACTTCTCACCTCAGGCCTGCAAAGCTATTGCACAAAGCAGCCATGAGTAGTGTCCACTTTTAATATGGTATTTGCAATTCAAATGTTTTTCTTCCTCAATTTTAATCTGCAATTGCAAACACTGTATTCCGCTTTTGCTTGTCATATCCTTGGGGCTTTGTTCTGCCAAATTGTTAGCTCACTACTTTTCATGGTAATTTATAGAACCCAGTTCACTTTGTGTCACCACAGGTTATAAATGAAAATGGAAACAATTTGCTCTTAAGAAATCTTTCTGAAACAAAATGCAAATAACATACTGAAACCAACTAAAGGTATTTAAAAGAGCAGTGCAATGTAATTATAGGGGTTATATTACAACAAACATTTTCTTGGTCTCTCTCTCTCTCTGTCAGAGGATATCTTTCTTTCTGTATTGAAATTAAGATACTTTCTCTTGGGAACTTTTTAACTACTTGTTTTTCCCAATTAGTTAAGTTAAAAACTCTGGACTGTGGTGGGAGTGGAAGGGGTGGTCTTGGAGTTATTCCTGAGGGTTTGCAAATCTATCTGTATACTAAGCACTGTTGCTACACTGAATAACCTGTTTTTCACAACCTGTTTCTCGCATTATTGGACCACTTATATCCTTCCTTCCTTTCTTCCTTCTTTTCTTTCTTCCTTCTTTTCTTTCTTTCATTCATTCTTTCTTTCTTTCTTTCTTTCTTTCTTTCAAGTACTCTCCACATCCAACATGGGGTTTGAACTCACAACCTGAGATCAAGAGTCGCATGCTTTATTGACTGGGCCAGCCAGGGACCCCTATTTTTAAATATAACAGAAGTTGTGATTGAATTTCTTGAAATCGAAAATGAAATCATGGAACATTTTTTCCAATTATGAATTTTCTTGACAGATTATCAAAGAAGTATCACTGTAACAAGTGAGTATTTTACATGTAAATCTAAAAAGGAGTTTCTCAAGCTCCTCGTTGTGAACCCACTTCTCTGTCCAATATGTTGAATAATAGAATTAAATTGGTCATTGAAAAGAATCACTATGAGTTTCAAATATGATTCTTTTAGAGCAGGGTTTCTTAATCATGAACTCATGGATCCCTGGAAATTACTTTTAAACTTGCATATATATATATATATATATATATATATATATATATATGGCATATAAATATATATGGCATATATATATATTGCATATAAATATATATTGCATATAAAATTGCATATATATATATATATATATATATAATTTTTTTTCTGAAGAGAGAATCCAGAGCAGTGTTCATCCAATTAATAAAAGTGTCTGTGACCATAACAAGATTGGGAACTACTGTAGGTGGTAAAGAGATAACCTGAAAAGAGTTTATTTTAAATTTCCTTAGAATGAACTATATTTTGAAAAGATGAAAAAAATTCTAAGTCAGCAATTAAGAAAAGCTTTTGTAGGAGAGAGTGATATATTCCAACAATAAATTAAATATTCTTTGGCAATTATCTACAGTAAAGGAAAATTCAGGTATACTGTATTATTCATTCTTTCAGAGAAAAATTGCCATCACTAACCTGTGTTTTTATAATTAACTCACTTTTGTTTTTCCCTCTGTGTTTGTAGAAAGCTATCCTTTACTGGAAGAAATACTTCAGACTAGAAATTGAGAGGCTGGTTTTAACATTTTCTCTTCCATTGCTTGATCATCTATTGGCAGAGCAGATTGTGATGCTTATTTTAAAAATGATCTATTAATGAAAAATAAATTTTATTAGTTATCTGACTTTGAACAAACAAGACAATCAGGTAACTAACTGCTAGAAATGTTTTTCTTTAAACTAGTCACACTGGTAGCAAGTAATTATGAATTTAATTTCCCTTTCCTTCAATATTTCTACCCATGAAACAAATTTAAGCATCTATTGTCATTTGGTTAATGGAAATGCTAAAAACATGGATACTATTTGTAGACACATAAAACTCAGAAAATTGAAATATGTTTATTTCCATTTTTAAACATTTGTCAAGATTTTGCTATGTCCGACAACCAAATAATATGCCCTCAGCTTTCACCTACAGAATTCTTCAACAATATTCCATCTTTAGGAACACATACATCCCTAACTGGAACCATATATTGACATTTCAGCAATGACTTTTGACTAATCAGCTAGATCGTTTTCTATTTTAAAATACTTTATTGTAGGGGCACCTGGGTGGCTCAGTTGGTTAAGTGTCTGACTTTGGCTCCGGTCATGATCTCCTGGTTCATGGGTTTGGATCCTGCATCGGACTCTGTGCCGACAGCTTAGAGCCTGGAGCCTGCTTTAGATTCTGTGTCTCCCTCTCTTTCTGCCCCTCCCCTGCTCATACTCTGTCTCTCTCTGTCTCTCAAAAAGAATAAAAATGTAAAAAAAAATTAAATAATTTTTTATAATAAAATTTGCCTACAGTGAAATGCATATATTTTATATGTATAATACAATGAGTTTTCACTAATGTAAATACAAATATACACACATATAAACAACTCTCAATCCAAATATAGAACATTTTGGGGTACCTGGGTGGCTCAGTTGGTTGAGCATTTGACTCTTGATTTTGGCTCAGGTCATGATCCCAGGGTTGTAGGATTGATCCCTGTGTCTGGCTCTGCACTGAGCATGAAGCCGAGATTCTCTCTCTCCCTCTGTCCCTCTTCCCTGCTTGCACATGCCCTCCCTCTCTCTTCTCATAAAACAAACAAAACACAAATATAGAATATTTTAATCTCTGCAAAAAGTTTCCTGTACAACTACCTCATAGGTGACTGCGTTCTGATTTCTATCACTATACATTGGTTTGAATTGTACACAAACTTTATGTAGACAAAGTTATATAATATGTACTGTTTTTATGTCTGGCCTTCTTCATATGCATATGTTTTTAAAATTTGTCCTGTTGGGGCACCTGGGTGGCGCAGTCGGTTAAGCGTCCGACTTCAGCCAGGTCACGATCTCGCGGTCCGTGAGTTCGAGCCCCGCGTCAGGCTCTGGGCTGATGGCTCGGAGCCTGGAGCCTGTTTCCGATTCTGTGTCTCCCTCTCTCTCTGCCCCTCCCCCGTTCATGCTCTGTCTCTCTCTGTCCCAAAAATAAATAAACGTTGAAAAAAAAAATTAAAAAAAAATAAAATCTGTCCTGTTGTTTCTATCAGTAATGCATCCCTTATTTTTGTACCAAAATATTTATCTACTCTACTATTGATGGATGTTTGGATTGTTACCAGTTTTTGGCTACTCTGAATAAAACTACTATAAACACTTTATACAAGTCTTTGAGTAAATATATATTTTCACTTTTCCTGAGTAAATACTCAGGAGCAGATATGCTCAATTGTAAAGTACATATATGTTTAACTTTATAGGAACTGCCAAGCAGTTCTTCCATTGTATCATTTTATATCCCATTAGCAATGGGAATTCCAGTGATTCTGTATCCTCACCAACATTTGAAGTTGTTAGTCTTTTTAATTTTAACTACTATAGTGACTGTGAAATAGTATTATTACTAGGCTATAATTTGTAATTTTTTGATAACTAAAGATACTGAATACTTTTGTAATATGCTTTTGATTTCTGCTTGGGGGTAGTCTTTTCCCCATGTAAAAATTTGGGCTTCCCTTTATTATTAATTTGTAGCAATTTTTAAAAATATATTTTGGGTATTTTCTGGTGTGTGTGTGTGTGTGTGTGTGTGTGTGTGTGTGTGGCTTAACTTGTCTTTTTTTAAAACGTATTTTTAGAAACACATACCTTTTCGATTTTGATGAAGTCTAATTTATCATTTTGTTTCTTTTATGGCTAGTGCTTTTTGTATACTATGTAAGAGTTGTTGCCTCCCTCAAGACTGTGAACATATTCTCTCATGATTTTTTAGCTTTTATCTTTTGGTCTATGATCTGATTTAAATTAAGATTATCATGAATTGAAGTAGCTTGCATTTTGGTTAGTTGTTCCAGCACCATTTATTGAGAAAATTCTCCTTTCTTTACTCACCATAAATGTGTTGGTCTATTTCTTGAATCTCTTTTCTACTGATCTTTTCTTCTAAACTTTGCCAATGCCACACTATCTTGAGTATTGTGACTTCATAGTAAGTTTTGAAATCAGATTGTAAGCCTTCCTACTTTACTTTTCTTAATTTTTTTTTTCTATCTCAAGTCCTTAGACTCGTAAGTTTATATAAGAAAAACTGCTGAGATTTTATCAAAATTGTATTGAATCTAGATGATTTGGGGAGAAATTACATTGTTTCAATGTTGTTTCTTTCATTCTATAAGCATGGCATATCTTCCCATTTATTTAGGTCTTTATTAATATCTTTAAAATGTTTTATAATTCAGTGTGCAGGTATTTTATAGCTTTAGTTATTGAAAATGAAACTGTTTTTAAATTTTGTTTTTGTTTGCTGTTAGTACAATTGTTTATTTTCTGTTTTCTCTTATTCTGTAATTTTGTTAAATTTCTTGCTAGTTCTGGTATTTTTTTTTTCCTATAGTTTACTTAGGATTTTATATATAACATATAATAAATTTATATAATTTTAGTCCAGTGAGTAAAAACAATTTAATACTTCCTTTCCAATTTTTATAACTTTTTTTTTTTTAATTTTTTTTTTCAACGTTTATTTATTTTTGGGACAGAGAGAGACAGAGCATGAACGGGGGAGGGGCAGAGAGAGAGGGAGACACAGAATCGGAAACAGGCTCCAGGCTCTGAGCCATCAGCCCAGAGCCCGACGCGGGGCTCGAACTCACGGACCGCGAGATCGTGACCTGGCTGAAGTCGGACGCTTAACCGACTGCGCCACCCAGGCGCCCCTCCAATTTTTATAACTTTTACTTTTCTTTGTCCCTTATCACACTGACTAGGTTTCCTGAAGTTGTGAGACAAAGGGTATTATTCAATATTTGCCAATAAATATAATGTTAGCTATGGGTTTTCATAAATGCCTCTTATTATAATGAGGGGTTCTTCTTCCATTTTTAGTTTGTGAGCTTTTATCATGAATTTGCCCTGAATTTTGCCACATGCCTTTCATCCTTATGATTTCAATGTGCTCAAATGTATTATTTATTTATTTATTTATTTATAATATTTGAAAAATGTTTTAAAGTTTTTTGTTTTTTTAATTTACTTAGAGAAAGAGAGTGAGAGAATGGGGGAGGGCAGAAAGAGGGAGAGAGAGAATCCCATGCAGGCTCCATACTACCAGCATGGAGCCTGATATGGGGCTCATGAACTGTGAGATCATGACCCAAGTGGAAATTCAGAGTCAGATGTTTAACTGACTGAGGCACCCAGGTGCCCCTTGATTTTTTTTAATATTTTTATTTAGTTATGATATATTCTCTGTTTTATATATTTCTGGATTGATTTAGTTATATATTTACTTATATTTTGTTCATAAATTCTATATGTGTATTCATGGGGGTATTGGGGTGTGTGTGTGTATATATATATATATATATATACAAAATATAAAAATATAAAACTTTTATATGTACATTCATGGGGGTATTGGGGTGTGTGTGTGTGTGTGTGTGTGTGTGTGTGTGTATACACAAAATATAAAAATATATATTTAAATTTTTAATGTTTTATTCATTTTTGAGACAGAGGAGACAGAGCATGAGCAGGGGAGGGACAGAGAGAGAGTTAGACACAGAATCCGAAGCAGGCTCCAGGCTTTGAGCTGTCGGCACAGAGCGGGACTCGGGGCTCCAACTCACAAACCACGAGATTATGACCTAAGCCGAAGTCAGAAGCTCAGCTGACTGAGCCACCAGTCACCCCTGCCCCCCAAATATGTACTTTATCAGGTTTTTAAGTTGGACCTTTAAAGCAACTTGTTTTTTTTCCATTTATTTTGTCAAATTTATTTGCATAAAGCTATTCCATAATATATGCTTATTTCATTTTAATGTCTGTAAGATCATAGTGTTGCTTTTACTCCTAATATCGGTAATTAATGTTTTCTCTTTTTTTCTCATTTATTTGTTCCAGGAATTTATCAATTTTATTAATCTGCTCAGAGAATTAACTTTTGACTGTTAATTTTCTTTACTGTCTGTTTTTTATTTCTTTAATTTCTGCTCATATCAGTATTTCTTTTATTTTCCACTAACTTAGGGCTTCATCTGCTTGTCTTTTTCTAGTTTCTTAACGTGCAAACAGATCATTGGTCATAAGAATTCCTTTTAAATATAAGAATTTAAGGGATGCCTGGGTGGCTTAGTCAGTTGAGCTTCCAACTTTTGATTTCAGCTCAGGTTAAGATCTCATGGTTTGTGAGATTGAGCCCCGCATCAGGCTCTGTGCTGACAGTGTGGGATGTTCTCTCTCTCTCAATCTCTCTCTCCTTCTGTCCCCCCCTGCTTTAGCACTCTCTCTCAAAATAAATAAATAAACATTTTAAAAATATAAGAATTTAAATCTATGAATGTATTAAAACATTATTTCAGCTGCATGCTATAAATTTTTATATATTGTGCTTCATTCAGTTAAAAATATTTTCTATTTCCCCTATTGATTTCTTCCTTGACCTTCTAATTATAAGATATTATTTAATTTACAAATATTCATAAATTTCATAGATAGTTCTATGGATTTAAATTTAATTCTCCATGGTCAGAAAACATAGTCTGTATGATTTCAGTATCTTAAAACTCGTTATGAATTTATGGTATACTGTACTGTCTATCACAGTGACCATTATATGTGTACTTGAAAAGAACTCATTCTAGAGGCATTGGATATAATTTTCTACACATGTCACGTAGGCCAAATTGGCTGATAGTGTTGTTCAAAGTCTCCTATGTCCTTACTAGCCCCTTCCTATCCTATTTTATATCCTTGGAGCAAGCCTTTTTAGGTATAAAATAAAATATGATTATAATAGATTTATTTTCCTATTTAATTTAATTATATTTAGATGTTGATAAAACTTTATGCAATCTATTTATAAGGCTGCCCCTCTGTTTTCATGGGGGCAAGATAGCACATGAGGGCAGTGTGTTGTAAATCAAGGGACACTGGCTTGAAAATAAGACACTCTAGGTTATTGTCCCAGCTATGCTACAAAACCCTTCCTAGTGCCATCTTTTACTTGAATTGATGGCTTTCATTTTCAGTGTACTTTTCTTTTGGGAGAGATATGGGTCAGAGAATCTTACCAACACCTTTTATTTTTCCTATGTTTTCCCTATGCTTTCATTTTTAAGCAATATTCATTAGTTCCAAAAATATTCATTGGTCTTCAACTATTTCCACACACTCTTATGGATGCTCAAGTAGAGCAGATATCCATAAAATAGACAAAATTCCTGCATTTTTGTAGCTTTCATTTTCATGGAAGAAAACAGTACATATAATAAATAAGTAGATTGTATAGATTACTATAAAATGATAAATGCTACGGGAGACATAGAGGAAGGTAACAGAGATTGGAGTGCTGGATTTCAGAGTACTACTGAAAAATTGGCATGTGGACACAGACTTGAGGGGGATAAGATAGTTAGCTATTGGATATCAGGGGAAAGAGACTTTCAGAATGAGAGGGCAATCATTGCAAAGGTCTTAAGTCAAGACTGTGCCGGATATATATGGAGAACAGTAAGGAGGCAATGTTGCTGGATCAGGGTGAACAAGGAAGAGAGTTTTAAAATATAAGATCTGGGAGTAGGGTCAGTTCACAGAGGCCTGTTTGGGCCATTTTAAGGACTTCTTTTTTTTTTTTTTTTCCAAGTAAAATGTCTCTTATGCAGAGAAGTGTCACAATCTGACTTTCATTTTAAAAGTATCATTGCAGATATGTTGATAATAAACTATTGTAGGATATGGGTCAAACAGAAAGATATGTTGGAGGTTTGCAGCAATGCATCTGAGAACTTAATCTGGTTCAGACAGGGATGGTTGAATAGAGGTTATGAGAAATAGTCAGATTCTGAACATATTTTGAATATACTACTAACAGAATTTGCTTATTGATTATAAATGGGGTATGAACAAAGATGATTCAAAGATGATGTGAAGTTTGTTAGCCTTAGCAACTGGAAGGACAAAATTAGTGTCTAGTGTAATGGGGAAGGCTACATTTCTTTTGGAAGAAGGTGAGGAAGATCAGATACCATATTTGGAAATTGTGAGTTTGAAATGATGCCTTGATATCATGTAGGCATTTGAATATGTGAATCTGGAATTTGGCAGAAAGGTCTGGACTGGAGATACAAATTTGGAAGTTTTAAGCATATATACCATATTTAGATGGAGAAGGGCAAGGCACTGAAGATGAATTCTTAGGGCATTTCAAATTTAAGAGTCTGGGAGAAGAGGTGAAACCAGCAGAGAGCACTGAAAAGGAGTGAGGAAAGTTAGGAAGAAAAATGAAAGAGGGAGATTTCCTTCAAACCAGGTAAAGACAGCCTATCAAAAAAGAGGGAAGGCACAGTTCTGTCAGCCTCTACTGGTAGGTTGAGTAAAATAAAGGGACTTTAACAACATGGAGGCCATGTGGCTTCTGGGCAAGAGCAGTTTTTGATACACTGTGTGGCAGGAGTCGGGGAGGTGGGGTGGGAAATCTGATGAGGGGGAGTTTTGCTGGAAAGGGAAATTAATAAATGGAACCGTGCCTGGTAGGAAAGAATAGTAACATTTTTTTTTCTCTTAATGTGAGAGAAACTAGAAGAAATCACAAGGATCTGTAAGTGTTATTTATATTTACTTATTATTTGATATGCATGCTTCATTCCCAGAAGTCTTCGAGGTGGATTACAAAGAACAAAGCAAACAAAACAAAAACAGTAAAATAAAATAAAAAGGGAGGTTTTCAGTAATTTTACTTCTTTATAAAGGCTTGTAATTTATGCCTTCTAGGTAATAGAGTAGGCAGCATCTTGTATTTTAGGAGAGAAACAAGCAGAGTTATTATTCATCTGTTTTTTGTTTTTGTTTTTGTTTTTTATTGAGACACAAACACCATGAAGCCCTGTGCCCGATTTGTGCATTGTTTTTTTGTTGCTGACATTAAACATACATAACTTTGGTATCTATTTTGCTTGGCTGCTCCCCAGATCTGATTTAAAGTTATAGTTCTTGTTGCAGGTAAGACAGCATAATGATATGTTGGTTAAATTGCTTCTTCATTTATAAAACAAGTTCTGAAATGTTACCTGTCTTTATAAGCACACTAGCATTTTCCTGTTATCTTTATAATTTATTCTCAAGATGATGCTTTATCAAAATGAAAGTTACTTTTAAAATCTTACAATCTGAAGACATCCGGATGGCCAACAGGCACATGAAAAGATGCTCAACATTGCTCCTCATCAGGGAAATACAAATCAAAACCACACTCAGATATCACCTCACGCCAGTCAGAGTGGCCAAAATGAACAAATCAGGAGACTATAGATGCTGGAGAGGATGTGGAGAAACGGAACCCTCTTGCACTGTTGGTGGGAATGCAAATTGGTGCAGCCGCTCTGGAAAGCAGTGTGGAGGTTCCTCAGAAAATTAAAAATAGATCTATCCTATGACCCAGCAATAGCACTGCTAGGAATTTACCCAAGGGATACAGGAATATCCTGTATGATGAATGGATTATCATCCAGTATCCTGATGAATGGATAAAGAAATTGTGGTTTATATACACAATGGAGTACTACGTGGCAATGAGAAAGAATGAAATATGGCCCTTTGTAGCAATGTGGATGGAATTGGAGAGTGTTATGCTAAGTGAAATAAGCCATACAGAGATAGACAGATACCATATGTTTTCACTCTTATGTGGATCCTGAGAAACTTAACAGAAGACCATGGGGGAGGGGAAGGAAAAAAAAAAAAAGGAGGTTAGAGTGGGAGAGAGCCAAAGCATAAGAGACTTAAAAACTGAGAACAAACTGAGGGTTGATGGGGGGTGGGAGGGAGGGGAGGGTGGGTGATGGGTATTGAGGAGGGCACCTTTTGGGATGAGCACTGGGTGTTGTATGGAAACCAATTTGACAATAAATTTCATATATTGAAAAAAAATAAAAAAATAAAATCTTATAATCTTTTCTCCCCAGTTTTATTGAGATATAACTGACACACAACACTGTATATATTTAAGACGTAAAGAATAATGACTTGACTTGCATATATATTGATATGATTACCACAATAGGTTTAGTTAATATCCATCACCTTGTATAGATATAAAAAAAAGAAGAAAATGTCTTTTTTTGACTTGTGATGAGAACTCTTAGGATTCACTGTCTTAACATTCAAATATATCATATAGAAGTGTTGACTAGTCATTATGTTGTACAGTACATTCCCAGTACTTTGTTACCTTACAATTAGAAGTTTGTTCCTTTTGACCACCCTTATCCAATTCCTTCATCTCTCACCCCCTACCCCAAATCTGGTAACCAGAAATCTGATCTCTTTTCTATGTGTTTCTTTTTTAATTGCTTTCTTTCTTTTTAAAAACTTTCACAGATAAATGAGATCAAGCAGTATTTGTCTTTTTCTGTCTGACTTTTTCACTTAGCATAATGCCCTCAAGTTCTCCATCCATGTTGTCACAATGGCAAGATTTCCTTTTTTTAATGGCTGAATAATATTACGTTGTGTGTGTGTGTGTGTGTGTGTGTGTGTGTGTGTGTGTGTGTGTGCATTTATACCCACACCTCACAACTTCTTTATCCATTCATCTCTCAATGGACACTTATGTTGTTTCCATGTCTTGGGTATATAAATCATGCTGTTATAAACTTGGGGTTGCTATGAACATCTCTTCAACAGTGTTTTTTCTTTTCCTTGGGTATATTCCCAGCAGTGGAATTACTTTATGGTAGCTCATTTTCCAATTTTTTGAGGCACCTCCATACTGACTTCCATAGTGGCTGTATCAATTTACAATCTCACCAAGAGTGCACAAAGGTTCTATTTTCTCCACATCCTCACCAGCATTTGTTATCTCTTTTTGATGATAGTCATTCTAACAGGCATGAGGTGATATCTAATGGTTCTGATTTGCATTTCCTTTTTGATTAGTGATGTTGAGCACCCTTTCATGTACCCGTTGGCCATTTGTAAATCTTCTTTGGAAAAATTTCTATTTTGGTTCTTTGCTCATTTTTAATTGGATTTTTTCTATTGAGTTGTATGGATTCTTTATATATTTTAGATATTAGCCATTTTATGAGAAATGACGTAAATATTTTTTTCTTATGTAGGTTGCTTTATCATTTGTTGATCATTTCTTTTGCTGTGCAGAATGTTTTAGTTTGATGTAGTCCCTCTTGTTTATTTCTAATTTTGTTGCTTATGTTTTAGGTGTCATATAAAAAAAATTGTTGCAAAGACCCTGTCAAGGAGATTTTTTCTGTTTTCTTCTAGGAGTTTTATGGTTTCTTCTTTTATATTCAAGTATTAATCCACTTTGAATTAATTTTTATTTTTGGCTTAAGATAGGGATCTAGTTTCATTCTTTCAAATGTGAATATCCAATATTCCCAGCACCATTTATTAAGAGAGCATCTTTTCTTCATTGAGTGTTCTTGGCTCTCTTGCAAGTATTAGTTGACCTTATATACATGGGTTTATTTCTGGGCTCCTAATTCTGTTCCATTGGTCTTCGGGTCTGTTTTTTATGCCAGTACCATACTGTTTTAATTACTGTACTTTATAATATAGCTTGAAATCAGGAGTGTGATGCTTTCCACTTTGTTCTTTCTAAGGATTGCTTTGGCTATTTGGAGTATTTTGTGGTTCTATGTAATTTTGGGATTTTCTCTACTGCTATAAAAAGTGTCATTGGAAACTTGGTAGGGATTACAATGAAAATAGATGGCTTTGGGTAGGTAGTATGGACGTTCTAACAATATAAATTTTCTTTTTAAGAAAATGTTTTTTGTTTTTTTTTAATTTTTTTTTCAACGTTTATTTTTATTTTTGGGACAGAGAGACACAGAGCATGAACGGGCGAGGGGCAGAGAGAGAGGGAGACACAGAATCTGAAACAGGCTCCAGGCTCTGAGCCATCAGCACAGAGCCCGACGCGGGGCTCGAACTCCCGGACCGCGAGATCGTGACCTGGCTGAAGTCGGACGCTTAACCGACTGCGCCACCCAGGAGCCCCAAGAGAATGTTTTTTAATGTTTATTTATTTTTGAGAGAAAGAGACAGAGCATGAGCAGGGCAGGGGCAGAGAGAGAGGGAGACACAGAATCCAAGCTGTCAGTACAGAGCCCAATGCAGGGCTCAACCTCATGAACCATGAGATCATGACCTGAGCTGAAGTTGGCCACTTAAGTGACTGAGCCACCCAGGCACCCCTAAATTTTCTAATCCATAACATGGGATAACTTTCCATTTATTTGTGTCTTCTATTTATTTCATCAGTACTTGTAGTTTTCAGTGTAGAAATCTCTCACCTCCTAGATTAAATGTATTCCTACATATTTTGTTGTTTTTGCTGCTATTGCAAATGGAACTGTTTTATTTCTTTTTCAGATAATTTGTTGCTATTGTATAGAAACACTACTAATTTTTTTCCTTTGTTTTAAATTTAAATTTTAGTTAACACGCAGTGCAATATTGGTTTCAGGAGTAGAATTCAGTGATTCATCACTTACATACAATACTCGGTCCTCATGACAACAAGTGCCCTCCTTAGTACCCATCACCCATCTAGCCCATCCCCCACCCACTCCCTCCATCAACCCATGGTTTGTTCTCTGTATTTAAGAGTCTCTTGTGGTTTGTTTCCCTCTCTTCTCTCACTCCCCCTTCCCATATGTTCATCTGTTTTGTTTCTTAAATTTCACATATGGGTAAAATCGTGTGGTATTTGTCTTTCTCTGATTGACTTATTTCATTTATCATAATACATTCTAACTCCATCCACATCATTGCAAATGGCAAGATTTCATTCTTTTTTGATGGCTGAGTAATATTCTGTTATATATATAATATATGTTATATTAATATATTATATATATATACACCCATCACATCTTATTTATGTATTCATCAGCCAATGGACATTTGGGCTCTCTCCATAGTTTGGCTATTGTTGAAAATGCTGCTGTAAACATTTGGGGTGCATGTACCCCTTCAAATCAAAACACTGTTGATTTTTGTATGCTAATTTTGTATCCTGCAACTTTACTGAATTTGTTGATTAGGAAACAGTTTTTTGGTGTAGTGTGCAGGATTTTCTGCATATAAAATCATATCATCTGCAAATAGGAACAATTTTATTTCTTATTTTCCAATTCTGAGGCTTTTTATTTCTTTTTCTTGCTTTATTGCTCTGGTGAGAATTCCCAGTACTAGGTTACATAGGACTGGTGAGAATGGGCATCCTTGTCTTGTTTTCCTCGTAGAGGAAAATCTTAGAATAAAGGCTAGATTTGTTTCTGGTCTTTCACAACTGAGTATGATGTTAGCTCTGAACCTGTCATATGTGGCCTTTATTATGTTGAGGTTCACTTCTTCTATACCCACTTTGTTAAAAATTTTTATCATGAATGGACGTGAATTTTGTTAAATGCTTTTTCTGCATTTATTGAGATGATCATATGATTTTTTTTCTTTTACTGTATTAATGTAATGTATCACATTTATTGATTTATGTAAGTTGAATCTGCCTTATGTCCCAGAGATAAATCCCACTTGGTCATGGTGAATTATCCTTTTAATGTGCTGTAATTAAACTTGCTAGTATTTTATTGAGGATTTTTGCCTTTATATTCATCAGCATTATTGGCTAGTAGGTTTCTTTTCTTGTGGTGTCCCTTTCTGGTGTTGATATCAGAGTAATTCTGGCCTTGTAAATGAGTTCGAGAGTGTCCCTCCTCCTTGATTTTTTAAAAGAGTTTGAGAAGGATTAGAGTTAATTCTTTAAATATTTGATAAAATTCACCTGAAGCCATCTTGTCCTGGACTTTTCCTTATTGGAAGATTTTATTTTTTTAAAACTAATTCAGTCTCCTTATTAATAATTGGTCTGTTCAGATTTTCTATTTCTTCTTTATTTTGTCTTAGTACATTCTGTATTTCTAAGACTATTTCCATTTCTTCCAGGTTGTCCAGTTTATTGGTTTATAGTTGTTCATAGTAGCTTCTTATGATTCTTTATATTTCTGTGGTATCAATTTAATGTTCCTTTTTCATTTATAATTTCGATTTGGGTCTTTTTTCTGTTTTCCTTCATTAGCATAGCTAAAAGTTTGCCAATTTTGTTTGTCTTTTCCAAGAACCAACTCTTAGTTTTATTATCTCTATCATTTTCCTGTTCTCTATCTCATTTATTTCTCCTCTAATTTTTATTATTTCCTTCCTTCTTCCAACTTTGGTCTTAGTTTGTTCTTTTTTTTTTCTAGCTCCTTGAAGCATAGAGTTAAGTTGTTTATTTGATATTGTTGTTTTTTAATGTAAGTATTTATTGTCGTGTACTTCTCTCTTAGAACTGGTTTTACTGCATTCTATAAATTTTGGTATGTTGTATTTCTCTTTTCATCTGTCTCAAGATACTCTTTTATTTCCTCTTTAATTTCTTTTTTGATCCATCTATTGTTCAGGAGAGTGTTGTTTACTTTCCATCAGTTTTCCAGTTTTCCTTCTGTTATTGATTTCTAGCTTCATACCATTGTGGTCAGAGAAGATACTTGGTATGATTTCAATTTTCTTGAACTTGCTAAGACTTGTTTTGTGGCTAGCTAACATATGGTCTACCACAGAAAATGTTCCATGTACACTTAAGCAGAATATGTATTATGCTGTTGTTGGATAGAATATTCTGTGTATGTCTGGGGTATATTTGGTCTTTAGTGTTGTTCACATCTGCTGTTTCCTTATTTATTCTCTATCTGGATGAACTATCCATTGTTGAAAGTGGGGTATTCAAGTCCCTGACTATTATTATATTACTGTTATTTTTCCTTTTGTCTCTGTTAGTTTTGGCTTTATATATTTAGGTGCTCTGATTTTGGGTTCATAAATATTTACAATTGTTCTATCTTGATAGTTTGACCCATTTATCATTATATAATGCCTTTTAAAATTTTTAATCATTTTTAGTTTAATGTCTATTTTGTCTGTTATAAATATAGCCATCCCTGCTTTTTTTTTTTTGTCATTTGCTTGAAATATTTTTCTATCACTTCACTCTCAGTCTATGTGTGTCTGTAAGGCTAAATTGAGTCTCTTGTAGGCAGTTTCTTATATTTCTGGGTCTTGTTTTCTTAAATTCATTCAGTCATTTTTTTTATTGAAAAACTTAATCCATTTTAACTTGAAGTAATCATTGGTATGTTAGGATTTGCATTGCCATTTTGTTGTTTTCCAGTGTTTTTTAGATCCACTGTTCCTTGCTTATTATCTTGCTCTCTTTTTGTGTGTGTGTTTCGATGCCTTTGAAGCACCTTTATGATGCTTTTTTTTGTGTAATTATTTCAGGTTTTTTCCTTGTGATTGCCATGAAGGTTACATAAAATATCTTAAAATTATAACATCCTATTTTAAACTGATAGCAACTTAACTTCAATGGCATTTCTAAAATTTATACTTATATTTCTCTTGCCCCTGACATTTTAAGTTATTGATGTTACATTTACATATTTTTATTTTCTGTATCTGGTAACAGATTATTGTAGTTGTGATTATTTTTATTCATTTTTTAAACTTTTAAACTAGAATTGAAAGTGAATTACATACCACTATTACCGTATTTCAGAATCTAATTTTGACTATATTAAATTTGACTATATTCGTTACCAATGAATTTTATGCTACCTTCTTATGTTTTTATGATGTTAACTAGCATCCTTTTACTTCTACTCAAAGAACTCCCTTTAACACTTCCTATTTTTTTTCAAGTTTTTATTTAAATTCTAGTTAACATACAGTGTTATATTAGTTTTAGGTGTAGAATTCAGTGATTCATCATTTACATGAAACACCTAGTGGTCATCACTACTAGTACCCTCCTTAACCCATCACCCATTTAACCCATCCTCCCACCTGTCACAAAAACAGACACATAGATCAATAGAAAACCTTTAGCACTTTTTTTTAGGGCAGGTCTAGTGGTGATGAAATGCTTCAGCTTTTATTTGTTGGAAAAGTTTTTATCTATCCATTTTATTTTTTGACTTTTGACAATTTAATTATAATGTGTCTTGGTGTAGCCCTATTTGGGTTCAATCCATTTGGGATACTTTGGGCCTCATGGATTTGGATGTCCATTTATCTTCCCAGGTTTGGGAAGTTTTCAAGCCTTTTTCCTTTAAATATACTTCCTGTCACTTTTTCTTTCTCTTTTCCTACTGGAGTTCCCATAATGTGAATATTGTTTCTTTGAGTCTGTCTTGTAAGTTCTGGAGGCTTTCTTCACTGTTTGTCATTCTTTTTTCTTTTTGTCCCTCTGACTAGATAATTTCAATATAAGTCGCTGATTCTGTCTTCTGCATGGGAGGGTCTGTTTTTGAAGCTGTCTTTTGAATTCTTCAGTTTAGACATGGTAGTTTTCTGCTCTAGGATTTTTTTTAATGGTTTATGTATCTTTGTTGAACTTTTCATTTCATTCATGCATTGTTTTCCTAGTTTTGCTTAGTTGTTTGTGTGTTGTCATAATTCACTAAACTTTTTTTTATTTTTCATTTAGCTGTTGTTTATCGTAGTTAATAAGCCCTGAAAAAGTATTCATTAGACTGAATACACTAGAGAACATTTCCAATCATAAAATAACTATAGGGACTATAGTCTCTAGGAGACTGTGCTTTTCTGTTTCAACAAGTGTTGAGATATTGAGTTCTAGAGACAGAAGTTCAAGTTCTACCACTTACTAACTACATAGCTTTATAGCCTTGATCAGCCTTTAGGTTCCTCAATATGTAAAAGGGATATGATAACAATATTTTTTCTTCCTATCTCACTGAAATGTTAAGTCAATCAAGTAAGATATGTCTGTGAAAGTGTTTTATAAAGTCTGGTGTTCCATAATTGTTAGCTATTGCTATAGAACATTTTCTCCTCTTTTTCAGCTGCATAAATTCTTATCCCACTGATGTAACAACATTAGTGTATTTTTATTTTAATTCCAGTATAGTTTTTATTAAGGTTTTCATTTTAATTCCAGTATAGCTAACTTACAGTGTCCTATTAGTTTCAGGTGTACAATATAGTGATTCAACAATTGTATACATTACTCACTGCTCATCGTGATAAGTATACTTTAATCCCCATCACCTATTTCATCTATCTCCCCACCAATCTCTCCTCTGGTAACCATCAGTTTGTTTTCTATAGTTAAGAGTCTGTTTCTTGGTTTTTCTCTATTTATTTTCTCAGAAACACTAAAAAAGTTCTTACTTAGGTTTGTTTTCCAAGGTTTGCTAATTTATTTAGACTCTTCCTCTAAGAAGACTACAGAATTAAAATTTTTAGCTCCATAAACAGCACCCCAAGAATTCTTCATGGAGATTTTTAAATGCACTGAGGAGATGGAATTGTCATGAACAGGAATTCTGCTACCTGTATATCGTCAACTCTTCTATGGAGCCACTTATTTATATATCAGAAACATAAGCACACCCAACAGAACAGAGAATGCTTTCTGTTAGACTTAGAATTCATTGGTATATTAATTCAAGGGAGCCCTATGAAAGAAAAGTGCAGGGCTGAAATACAAAGGCACATTCAGTGTCCAATGAGAAAAAAAGGAGTCCTCTGGACCATGATTTACCCATCTCTATTTTCTAAGTTCAACTCCTAAAATGTGTAGTGCGGTAAAGAGAAGGAATGAACAAATTAACTTTCATTTTCTAGCAGGAGGAGATGGGAGATGCTCAGGAGTGAATCAATCACTTTGCCACTCGCTGCACTGACAGCATTCATCCGCGTGAGGAAACTTCTGTGTGGGCAATGCCAGTGAAATTTATTTCTCAGAGTGAGTTTACTGCTTACATTCAAGGCGTCTCATTTTTCTGGCAATCAGGATAAATTGTGTCTTAGTAATAATATTGTAGCAAGCTATTCTTTACTTGAGGAGTCAGTAATGACTGTGTCTTACATTTGCATTAATTCTGACAAGATTTACTGGTGCTTGCTGATCTGTAAATTTCAAAATGGCAAACAGCAGCAAAGGTCAACACAGCAATAATATTAATAGCTTTAGAGAAAGGTTGAGAGACTCGGAGATTCCAGATGATAGCCTGGGTGAGAGGGAAATTCAGCGAATGGTTTTGTCATCTATTTCTTCACTCCTTATTTTATAGGGTAATTATAGTACCCTAGTAAAGGAAGCATGAGGTCACAAAGAGCAATAATATGGAATGTTGTTTAATCATAGGTAACATTTTCTCCAGAATCTTTATCTTATAAAAACACTTGGAAAAGCTGGTGAGAAGTTGGAGATTTGTGGCATTATAGTTTATAGCTACAGGACATGGAATTTTTTGAAGGTTGAGGACAACTCAGTATAACATTCTTCTTTGTAATATATTTATCACTCAGTGGAAACTCATGAGCTAGAAAAACATGGTTAAATAAAAAAGATACCTTGATGCTTTAGGTATATAATGGGAGAAATGTGTTCCACCTCACACTGCTTTCATGTCTTCTGTGAAATCTTTCCTGATAACTCTAGAACAACAAATTAACCATTCCTTCTTCCATATCATTTCTTACCCAGGTAGCACAGAAGCTTCTTTCTGTTGATGCCCTCTTTACATTGTCTTGTGATTTATTTGTTTACTTATCATTGTCCCTTTCTAGACTCTATGGTCTACAGGGTAGGAATTGTATGCTTTTCATCTAACAGGGTACCTGACTTATAATATGTGCTGTATAAATGTTGTAGTAAAAGTGAGAATGCCTGGGTGCACTTTGGCCACTGTGCACTTTGTGGTCAGACACCTCTTTGTTCCATAGATGGCAAGAGGAATCAGATGATTTTAAGGTATGGAGCAAGAGGTTCCTGTTGAATAACTGAAGTATGTAAGACATCCAGATAGGAATCAATACAAGGCACTTAACCAAAGTAGTCTTTTGTGGTTTGACTAATCTGGATATCCATCTTGAATAAAACCTAGATGAGTTCTTTCAGTATCTTGAAGACCACAGAAGAGTGAATGTAGAATAACTGAATCCACTGCATAGGAAAATAACTAAATGCAATTTGCTTTATAGTTAAACTTAAGTGGTATTATATTCAGCAAACTATAAATGACATTGAGAGCTCTGGTGTAAAGCCTGCTAACTTTTCTCACTAAAGACGTGGAGAAAATTCTAAAGCAGCAGAGAATAGTTTGTTCTTGTTGTACATGGACTCCTTTCTTATTTTGTTGCCAGACCTTCTAGGCTCTGTGGTGATCTGAATCAACATTTGCTTTCATTAGAACCTTTATTATTCTTTTCAGAAATATCTCAGTCTTTACTCATTAAAGTCTTTACTGATTAGATTAAAAGGAGTTGTGTCCCATTAATTAATTGCTACAACTACTCTAAGAAAATCTCCCTGTTTCTGATCTTGTACCCCTTCATCTTTCTCTGATATCTGCATGCTATGAATTTTCAGGGTGAGTCCTAAATTATTCTTGTTATGGCAATTGGAGAGGTTGTATTCTGTCCTTTTGATGAGGAGAGTTATTTCCTGAATGGTGTCTGAGCCAAAGCAGAACTTGCATTGGGCCAAAGGGTCACACTAGCTGTTCTGTGACACAGTCCAGTATTCTTTCTGGGTAAAGTGGTTCATGGTTTTCCTTTTGAATCATTTCACATCTGATAAGACATAAGCCTTGGAGACATAATACTGAGGATAAAAGTAGGCAACCATGTTTATTTAGATACTTGTAACAACTAACATGCCTGAGGTCATAAAGAATAGGAGAATTATAAGGCATGACCACTGTAGGAAGAGACTTCTCCTCTTCTCATCAGGTCCACTGTGGTAGGATGAATTATCATGCTTAATTCTTTACCTCTCCCTGTATCCATGCCCTTTGCTATGTAAATGGGAGTTCTTCTACTATTGGACAACTGTACTTCCCCATCCCTAAGTTGGAGCTTAATCTTGTGCTTTTCTTTGGGCAATGGGATGTCAGCAGATATGAAACAAGCAAAGACTTAAAATGTACTTTCATCGTTGGGCTTCCCCTCTTGTGTCTTTGCCACTGTCATATGAAGAAGTTCCCTGAGATAGTTGCTGCTCTTTAAGCACGTGTGCCGTGATAAATATACTTAATGCAGATTTGAGCCCAATTACAGAGAATAGACAAGCCCAGTGGAACCTGCAGGTTGAAGCAGAGTCATCAGGCCAGGTCAGCTGACCTCCTAAACAACATGTGACTAGCAGTCATGTGAGTGAGAATAAATGGTGGTTGTTTTAAGGTAATGGTTCTAAACTGGTTGTGATTTTGCCCTCCAGGGGCACATGGCTATGTCTAGAAACATTTTTTGCTGTCACAACCCAGGGGATACTACTGGAATCAAGCCAGAGATGCTGATAAACATCCTACAATACATGGGATAGAACCCTACTACAAATAATTATATGGCCCCAAATGTTAATAGTGTTGTTATAAAGAAATCCTGTTTTAAGATAATAGCTAATTGATATCTCTACCATCTGCCCTCTTCTACTAGATGCTCCCTGGCCCCCATGAATGAAGAATCTAATTTGGTCAGAGCCCAGAATCATCACTGGGCCAAGATTTACTAGTAAGCAGAATTTTTATGCCTTTAAGGTGTGACTCTGTCCTATGTTCTGTCTTATGTTTTCTGCCACAATACTAAGTAGATTTATGTCTTTGTGAGTAAATCCAGATATCCGCTTCTCATTTTTTCTTTTCTTTCTCTTCAGTCTCTTTTGAATTTCTTGCTTACTTATGTTCTCTCTTTTTAGATGCTGCTGAACTTGCCTCTGGGCCCCATGATATAGGTTAGGTTCAATTAAGTATGAGGACTTTCTGCTACTTGTTCAGCTATAAATATAATGGTACTTTGATTTCCATCCTGCTGTTTTCCTTAGTGCATAGGCCTCCCCCAGGAACCCTACAGGGCAGAAGGCTTTTGACATGACAGGATGCAGGCAGTTCTTGGTCCCAGGTGGTAATACCATCAAGTAGCACTGAAGCCTGTCCCTGGGATCCTCACAGGCTCTCAGCTGTTAAATTGTCTGGTAAAAATGTTAAATTCTATAGAAGTTTAAAAAAAGGAGGTATGAAAATCCCTGAAAAAGACTTCATGGAGAAAATAGGAAATATTCAACAACTATTTGTTGAACCAATTTCAGCTAGGTACATTTGACTGTTAAGCATTCAACACCCTTCAAAATGTAGCTTCACCTTTTTTTCTACCCTAATCTCTGTACACACACAGTAACCAAACCAGGTGACTCATTGCTCTTCAAATAAGCCTGTGACTTTACACTTGCACAGTGTTCCATGTGGTCTTCTTTCTGGATCTAACCTATTCCGCTGTATTTACACAACCCTTTACACTTTAATGTTTGTAACCGGTCTCTAATGTCACCTTCTTGATCTTTTCTGTGTTCTTTTTTTCTACCTTTGTACTTATTAGAATTGTGTTCTTATATTTCTTAATGTTTTAGTATTCCTGACAACTATTAGTTTTTGGGATTCAGGAATAAGAAATTGAAATTGCCAGGAATTCTTGGGGATTCCTGAAGCCCTAAGTTTCCCTTAAAATGTTTCATACTTTTTATATTATTATGCATTTCTAAAAAGGTTGTACAGGAAACAGGAATTATTAGTCTAGGAGTATGTACAAGCCTATAAATGAATAGCCTAGAGTAAATGTTCAAACGCTGGAAAACACCAGCCAACATTTTCAAGTAGTGTGCAAATAGTGTAGCATTTGGATCTCTTAGCAATATTCAGAGTACTACAGAGAATCACCTGTCAAAATTGCCAATTTAAGGACTTGCTTTCTTTTCACTACTTGTTATTTCTTAGAATTTCGATCTCGCGGTCCGTGAGTTCGAGCCCCGCGTCAGGCTCTGGGCTGATGCCTCAGAGCCTGGAGCCTGTTTCCGATTCTGTGTCTCCCTCTCTCTCTGCCCCTGCCCCGTTCATGCTCTGTCTCTCTCTGTCCCAAAAAATAAGTAAACGTTGAAAAAAAAAAAAAAAGAATTTCACTCATAGGATTTGTTTACAGTATACAATACATGTGAACATATTAATACTTATTTTATTTGAAAGAATGACTAACCATCATCAGTTGATAGGGCCATGAATACAGTATTATAAAAAGGCAATAGCTACAAGCAAGCCTGAATAAATCATGAACACTTTTATCCTATTTGATCCTGTCTTGCTTCTTAGAGTGTAGACTTTAACCTTTGACCCAGTGTGTCAGCATTTTCCATCTTGCTTTCAACTCAACGTCAGTGATTCCCTCTCACCAGTAAGACTTCTATGCTAATTGTTAAACTTGAATTTTCATAGGTGAAGTATACTTTTTCCATATTTCTGATTTTTGACTGATTTTTATTGGAATTTGGGATTTAGCAAAACCTGTTTCCCAAAAAATGCCTAGAAGAAATTCCTGCATAGAAACAGTAGTGCCTTTCAATTTACATATCCTATCTCCTATGTGCATATTCAGACTTCTACATGATACAAATCTGCTACAGGTTTTGCGGAGGGGAGCGATATGCTAAATGTAGGCCTTTACCAAAATGAATTTGAGAACTGAGAAATGTCAAATTGCAGGTGGTGGAGAACATGATAGGAGTAAGTGAATTTAGATAGAGGTAACTCATGGAATGTTAATGCAGGTATGAAGAAACCTGACCTAGAATAGAAAAAGTAAGAATAAGGAAATTACTTGATAGTAACTTGATAAAGATAATAGAGCAGAGGGAACAGTCTAAGATCTGAAATATTAAGCTTGGGGACAAACAGAGTTGTGGGGGTACTAATAGAAATTGGGAATTTGAGGAAAAAAGTTAACTCTTAGGAAACACTGGCTAATATGCCAGGAACTGTGCTACTCAGTTTCTTTTTTTAATTTTATTTATTTTTTTAAATGTTTATTCATTTTTGAGACACAGAGATAGACACAGTGTGAAAGGGGAGGGGTAGAGAGAGAGGGAGACACAGAATCTGAAACAGGCTCCAGGCTCTGAGCTGTCAGCACGGAGCCCGACACGGGGCTCGAACTCACGAACCGCAAGATCATGACCTGAGCCGAAGTTGGACGCTTAACTGACTGAGCCACCCAGGCACCCCTCACTTTCATACATTAACCAATATAGAAAAGAGTCAATTCAAAGAAGGAAGGTAATCTAGAGTTGGAGGAGATGGAACAGTAATTGGTGAAGTCCAATGGACAATTGGAAATATAGGACTTGAATGTAAGTGAGAAGTCACAGTTGGTTACACAGATGTATTTTTGAGGAATAAAAATAGAGACAATGTTTATAGCTATGAGAAATGAATGTGGGCCTTCTTGAGTTGGTCTAAGTCTCATCACCATTTAGAATAGAATATTTAGACATCATAAACTGAAAGTGGAGAAAGTATGCTTTTCCATCGTTATGATTGGCATGTGGTAGAAAAATCCCAGGATATATGTAACTATTTTCTTTCTGTATTTGGATACATAACAGAACTTATTAATTGTAGAAGAAGCTATTGAAATGTAAGCCATAATGAATTTGTTAGGATCTGCTAGTCTTGTGACATACTATGCTAACAAAATGACACTTAGCCTTAGATTTGAGTGACCAAGTGACTTTTGGGAATTTATGGAATGTAATCAAGTTGTTCTTTTAAAAATCAATATCGTGGATGATTTGTTATTAGAATCGAGTAGATACGGTTTTAGGTTTAGATATCAAGCTGCAGTGCTATTCTCAACTCTTTTTTGGATTTGAGTGATTAAGTAATTCACTCGTGGCGCTAAAAGAAGTCAGAGGAAGAATAATGATCTGAACTCTCGGACCCGAGGAAATTTCCCTACTGACATCTTTGGCACCTGAAATGTAACATGGTTAAGAAAAACAAACAAACAAAAACCTTGTGAGGAAGGAAAAGTGACCTGCTAATATAACTAGTAGGTATGGTATAAGAATGGGCTCTGTTAGGGATAGCATTAGTATATTTATTATCAAAAACCTTGACTCCTAGAAGAAAGATTGAAAAGTGATAAAGAGATTGGGGGGAAAAAGTAAGAAAGTGGTTAGAAAGTAAAAACATGAATATTCCACTCCTGACCTTTTGCTCCATGACTTTTCTGATCCCATTTAATTTTCAGTTGTGTGCTTATTCTTGTTCCCTAAGTCGTTTTTTGTCCTGAATGTATTTATTTATAGCATTTATTTTGCATAATAGAATACTCCACTTGTATGAGTTTGCTGTGTTTCCTTTAAATGTATGATGAAAGTACCTTCTTTCTATGCTGCATCAAGACTATTTCCTTCACAAGCACAGGGATAATACACTTAAGAGGCATTAATGGAACTGGGTTTAAGTGAAAGTCATTCTTCATTTCATGCACCCAGCACTCTTCTTCTAAAGGACAGTGAGTTTATTATTCAAAGCCACATTTAACCAGAAGAATTTTTGCCAGAGTTAGCCACTCAATCACAGAGTAGAAATGAAAATTGTGTGCTGCTTATAGCCCAAGTGCAACTGTCTTATTGAACATTTTAGCAGATTATACCAATGCTATGATTATATATGAGAAGTTTTCTAAGTTACAGGCCAAGAAATGCTTTGAATTTCAGTCAGATTTGGTACATGTTGAGTTACAATTATTAATGGAGGCTCTACCCCTTGAAGGGGAAACACAACAACTTAGTGGCTCTCTGTTTTTTGTTTTGTATTTCTTCAGACAGTTTAAGTGACCACAATTTAATCTCCTATTAATTTTTGTCCAAAGTTATTTTACTATCAAATAAATGATGCCATTTTGGAATAATTTGTTCAGCTACTGTGATTTTAAGGTTTCCATTTTTGTTCACTGAACAAATTCTTAATTATCTAAGGGCAATTGAAATGCTCCACAAATCTTTGTGCAGTCAAAGTTATTTCTGTGAATAATGTAGAAACTAACCTCTTGGGAGCCCGTCTATATTTGAAAGGTTTACTAATGGGCTGCTTCTTCCCCTTGCACATATGCCGGTTTGTAATTTACAGCAGCCCTCCAGGAGCTGTGTCTAATCCCACAGCCCTGCCGCACATCACAGCACACAGCTCTCAACTGCCACAAATCCCTGGCTGGGAACTTTCTGTTTTCTTCTCTTCCTACAGTTTATGGTATTTTGTGTCTATGGTTTTAGTATTTCTAGTTAATGGAGCCCAAAACATGTTAAATTTTATGTCATTAAAACATTTCAAGAACTTCCGTCTTTGGAGATACAGATTTGCCTTCTCTATAATATTTTTACTTTTCAGCACAAGACGTAGGGATTATCATCATTTCTTTCTATAATCAAGTAATTGGTTCAGGAGTCAAAGTAATTGGAATGTTCTGAGAGTGTCTTCTATGGCTGTTTCTCCCATTGCTGTTCATTACCACCCATGTGCCAGATCTGCTGCCTTCTCTGCCTTTGTGGGTATTTCTTCAAACCAACGATGAATCTCTTTGGGAATAGTGGTTGTCTTTTGTCTTTATGTTTCCTAAGCGTATATTCATACTTGGATTTGTGGAATGGAAGAAAGCCAAATTAACTACACTTCACTCTTTCAGTTCTTGACATGCATTTTTGAACAGTCTGCCATCACGTTAGCTTGATGCCTCCTATATTGGGGGCTTCTATTTAAGGAACTGAATTGCATTATATTCTTTTTGGTTTTGAAATTCCCAAGTAATTTACAGAACTAAATTTAGGAATATGTTTTTTATTTCATTTAGCATTTTTATTTTTATTTAGCATTTTTATTTATTTAGCATTTTATTTCATTTTCTAATCAAATTTATTTCTATACTGAATACAGCCTAATACCTCTTTTTGACTTTTGGTCTTTTCTGCTATCTTATTGATTTTTATATTGTTTACTATTTATTTTTCCTTCATCCTGCTTCCATTTAAATGCAAACTATGTATGTTGGCTTTGGAGTCTGAAACTGATACAGCTTTCTGATTTCTTTCTTTCAGTAGGAAGTTCCTTTCTTCCTGTTTAGTGAGAACTATCTTCTGCCCTTTGAATTTAGAGCATACCCTGTAGCCAGGCCATTTCACTTAATAATACACCATTTTTTTTCTTCATGTTGCTTCTAATTTTATTTTGTTTTTCTTGGTATTATTCTAAGGCTTATATATTTTAAAGGAAAATAATGTGTTGTCTATTCTTGATATTTGGAAGTTAGTTTTTGTATTGCTGCTTCAATTTATTAAAAGCTGTTTTTACAAAAAATATGTATCTTTAAGTACAAGTTGTTTGTTGTACTAGTCATTCTTCTAGATCTTTTGTTTTTTTTCCCTCTGTTTGTTGAACTCTGTTAAGTTCTTGGGGCTATCTCAAAACCAGCCAGATTCCTATGGAGAAGAGAGATTTGGGCTATCTTGAACTCAGTGGTGTGTGATCACCATGGAAATACAGCATTAAGGCCACAATGACTGATTTACATTGGTAATACGTCGCTCTCCCTTTCCTATTAAACTTTTTTTGTCAGGAGAAATTATTAATCATGTGACACCTTCTTTTTCATTACATTCTCTGTGATGAGAATATGAGACTGTGAAATGCCTATTACATTTTATGAATGATGGGCAAGTACAATAACATTTTGATTCTTTTTTTTTTTTTTTTTTGTCTACACTGTATTGTTGGCCAACTGCCTTATTCAGTTTGACTGTGCAGCATTCTGACTTATGGTTCACAGAGTTAGCTAATCCAAATCCAGAATACTAAGAACCTATAATTCAAAGGCGACATCAATCTCATGATACAATTTTTGCATTAAAACAAGATTGTAGTGAGATATGCCAATATCATAAAATGACCTGTTCTTATTAAATGATTGGTATTCAAACTGGACAAAGCAAATTGAACCAACCTATTCAAAATAATTTATTGCATTTTCTTCTCAAAACTGCCATGGTATTCACAGGCAATTGGGCAGTTACATAATTTTGTAATATGAATACAAAAGCCCTAATATGTACAATGATCATACTTTTGAGTTAAAGAATGTTAAATGTCAATTACTGGGTATAAGGTACTTATAAATCCTCATGGGGGTGGCAGTAACCCTGGGACACAGGAAGAAATCAGAATACAGGAAGCCTGTATGTACTTCTAGTTCTGTTGGGCAATAAGGTGGTCTCCCTGACTAGTTTTTCTTTTTCCAGCTTCCTGCTGCAAGACAGTTCATGCTTACCAGTCTCAATCATCACACTCTTCTTGGGTACCATGACACTCTACTCTGTCTTCCATGGGAGAACAACTGAGTGTTGGATCTTGGGAAATCTGGGATGAAAATATTCAACAAAACCCTCTTGCTAATGTCAAAGCTTTTGCTATTCACTTCAGTTTAATGCTATGGCAGCTCAGCTCAAATTCTTAAGACGACTGTGAAATGAATTGTCTGTAGGTTTCTTGACTTAGTAGTAGTAGAGAATAACATGCTGGTTGATACACTCTGCCTTTGTCACTGTGTCACCTTCATGAAACAATAATCACTTGAAAGCAGAAACTCTGTATGAATTTATCATTGTATTCCTCACAATTTTAGGTGTATAGTGTCTTACACTTAATAGTATTCAATAAATATTTATAGAATTGAATTGAGAGCCTAATAAGAGGAAATGAGTTTACATTCCACAGCAGATAGGATTTTAATTACCTTCACTGTTGAACTTAATACATGGATATTAAGAACCACTAAATGGCTATTTCTAAATGTCTCTTATTTGTTCAACTAACATTTATTGAATCTATATGCCCAGTATTGTGTTGGGAGCTAGGGACACAGAGGGGTCATTAAGAGTCTAGGCCCTCAAGCGACTCCCAACAACAGGGTATCTTTAAGGATATTTAGCTGGAATAGGCGCTAGATCATTTCAAGTTTAGATCACAGGGTTGATGAAGTCAAGGTAATTGCTTTAATTCTTTCAGTCCATTTAGTCAGACACTATAATATATGGCTTCTTTCAGGCCTAAGTGCATGGTCACAAGTGGGATGTGGTGATGAACTATGTGTGAATCTGTGTCCAGTCATCATCACTATGGGGAAGCCCCTCTAAAACACGTGACCAAAGTGGTCAGTAGCACCATCTCCTCCTACAAAGAACATTTTCATCTTTAAGACTTTTGTTTTTATTGTTCTTATAGGCTTACAAGAAACTAACTCTTTGAATTTCAACTCTTATTTTCTTTTTTTATTTATTTATTTATTTATTTTTTATATATATGAAATTTATTGACAAATTGGTTTCCATACAACACCCAGTGCTCATCCCAAAAGGTGCCCTCCTCAATACCCATCACCCACCCTCCCCTCCCTCCCACCCCCCATCAACCCTCAGTTTGTTCTCAGTTTTTAACAGTCTCTTATGCTTTGGCTCTCTCCCACTCTAACGTCCTTTTTTTTTTTTTTTTTTTCCTTCCCCTCCCCCATGGGTTCCTGTTAAGTTTCTCAGGATCCACATAAGAGTGAAACCATACGGTATCTGTCTTTCTCTGTATGGCTTATTTCACTTAGCATCACACTCTCCAGTTCCATCCACGTTGCTACAAAAGGCCATATTTCATTTTTTCTCATTGCCACGTAGTATTCCATTGTGTATATAAACCACAATTTCTTTATCCATTCATCAGTTGATGGACATTTAGGCTCTTTCCATAATTTGGCTATTGTTGAGAGTGCTGCTATGAACATTGGGGTACAAGTGCCCCTATGCATCAGTACTCCTGTATCCCTTGGGTAAATTCCTAGCAGTGCTATTGCTGGGTCATAGGGTAGGTCTATTTTTAATTTTCTGAGGAACCTCCACACTGCTTTCCAGAGCGGCTGCACCAATTTGCATTCCCACCAACAGTGCAAGAGGGTTCCCATTTCTCCACATCCTCTCCAGCATCTATAGTCTCCTGATTTGTTCATTTTGGCCACTCTGACTGGCGTGAGGTGATACCTGAGTGTGGTTTTGATTTGTATTTCCCTGATAAGGAGCGACGCTGAACATCTTTTCATGTGCCTGTTGGCCATCTGGATGTCTTCTTTAGAGAAGTGTCTATTCATGTTTTCTGCCCATTTCTTCACTGGGTTATTTGTTTTTCGGGTGTGGAGTTTGGTGAGCTCTTTATAGATTTTAGATACTAGCCCTTTGTCTGATATGTCATTTGCAAATATCTTTTCCCATTCCGTTGGTTGCCTTTTAGTTTTGTTGGTTGTTTCCTTTGCTGTGCAGAAGCTTTTTATCTTCATAAGGTCCCAGTAATTCACTTTTGCTTTTAATTCCCTTGCCTTTGGGGATGTGTCGAGTAAGAGATTGCTACGGCTGAGGTCAGAGAGGTCTTTTCCTGCTTTCTCCTCTAAGGTTTTGATGGTTTCCTGTCTCACATTTAGGTCCTTTATCCATTTTGAGTTTATTTTTGTAAATGGTGTGAGAAAGTGGTCTGGTTTCAACCTTCTGCATGTTGCTGTCCAGTTCTCCCAGCACCATTTGTTAAAGAGGCTGTCTTTTTTCCATTGGATGTTCTTTCCTGCTTTGTCAAAGATGAGTTGGCCATACGTTTGTGGGTCTAGTTCTGGGGTTTCTATTCTATTCCATTGGTCTGTGTGTCTGTTTTTGTGCCAATACCATGCTGTCTTGATGATGACAGCTTTGTAGTAGAGGCTAAAGTCTGGGATTGTGATGCCTCCTGCTTTGGTCTTCTTCTTCTTCAAAATTCCTTTGGCTATTCGGGGCCTTTTGTGGTTCCATATGAATTTTAGGATTGCTTGTTTTAGTTTCGAGAAGAATGCTGGTGCAATTTTGATTGGGATTGCATTGAATGTGTAGATAGCTTTGGGTAGTATTGACATTTTGACAATATTTATTTTTCCAATCCATGAGCATGGAACGTCTTTCCATTTCTTTAAATCTTCTTCAATTACCTTCATAAGCTTTCTATAATTTTCAGCATACAGATCCTTTACATCTTTGGTTAGATTTATTCCTAGGTATTTTATGCTTCTTGGTGCAATTGTGAATGGGATCAGTTTCTTTATTTGTCTTTCTGTTGCTTCATTGTTAGTGTATAAGAATGCAACTGATTTCTGTACATTAATTTTGTATCCTGCAACTTTGCTGAATTCATGTATCAGTTCTAGCAGACTTTCGGTGGAGTCTATCGGATTTTCCATGTATAATATCATGTCATCTGCAAAAAGCGAAAGCTTGACTTCATCTTTGCCAATTTTGATGCCTTTGATTTCCTTTTGTTGTCTGATTGCTGATGCCAGAACTTCCAGCACTATGTTAAACAACAGCGGTGAGAGTGGACATCCCTGTCGTGTTCCTGATCTCAGGGAAAAAGCTCTCAGTTTTTCCCCGTTGAGGATGATGTTAGCTGTGGGCTTTTCATAAATGGCTTTTATGATGTGTAAGTATGTTCCTTCTATCCCGACTTTCTCAAGGGTTTTTATTAAGAAAGGGTGCTGGATTTTGTCGAAGGCCTTTTCTGCATCGATTGACAGGATCATATGGTTCTTCTCTTTTTTTTTTGTTAATGTGATGTATCACGTTGATTGATTTGCGAATGTTGAACCAGCCCTGCATCCCAGGAATGAATCCCACTTGATCATGGTGAATAATTCTTTTTATATGCTGTTGAATTCGATTTGCTAGTATCTTATTGAGAATTTTTGCATCCATATTCATCAGGGATATTGGCCTGTAGTTCTCTTTTTTGACTGGGTCTCTGTCTGGTTTAGGAATCAAAGTAATACTGGCTTCATAGAATGAGTCTGGAAGTTTTCCTTCCCTTTCTATTTCTTGGAATAGCTTGAGAAGGATAGGTATTATCTCTGCTTTAAACGTCTGGTAGAACTCCCCTGGGAAGCCATCTGGTCCTGGACTCTTATTTGTTGGGAGATTTTTGATAACCGATTCAATTTCTTCGCTGGCTTTGGGTCTGTTCAAGCTTTCTCTTTCCTCCTGATTGAGTTTTGGAAGAGTGTGGGTGTTCAGGAATTTGTCCATTTCTTCCAGGTTGTCCAATTTGTTGGCATATAATTTTTCATAGTATTCCCTGATAATTGTTTGTATCTCTGAGGGATTGGTTGTAATAATTCCATTTTCATTCATGATTTTATCTATTTGGGTCATCTCCCTTTTCTTTTTGAGAAGCCTGGCTAGAGGTTTGTCAATTTTGTTTATTTTTTCAAAAAACCAACTCTTGGTTTCGTTGATCTGCTCTACAGTTTTTTTAGATTCTATATTCTTTATTTCTGCTCTGATCTTTATTATTTCTCTTCTTCTGCTGGGTTTAGGCTGCCTTTGCTGTTCTGCTTCTATTTCCTTTAGGTGTGCTGTTAGATTTTGTATTTGGGATTTTTCTTGTTTCTTGAGATAGGCCTGGATTGCAATGTATTTTCCTCTCAGGACTGCCTTCGCTGCGTCCCAAAGCGTTTGGATTGTTGTATTTTCATTTTCGTTTGTTTCCATATATTTTTTGATTTCTTCTCTAATTGCCTGGTTGACCCACTCATTCGTTAGTAGGGTGTTCTTTAACCTCCATGCTTTTGGAGGTTTTCCAGACTTTTTCCTGTGGTTGATTTCAAGCTTCATAGCATTGTGGTCTGAAAGTATGCATGGTATAATTTCAATTCTTGTAAACTTATGAAGGGCTGTTTTGTGACCCAGTATATGATCTATCTTGGAGAATGTTCCATGTGCACTTGAGAAGAAAGTATATTCTGTTGCTTTGGGATGCAGAGTTCTAAATATATCTGTCAAGTCCATCTGATCCAGTGTCTCATTCAGGGCCCTTGTTTCTTTATTGACCGTGTGTCTAGATGATCTATCCATTTCTGTAAGTGGGGTGTTAAAGTCCCCAGCAATTACCACATTCTTATCAATAAGGTTGCTTCTGTTTATGAGTAATTGTTTTATATACTTGGGGGCTCCGGTATTCGGCGCATAGACATTTATAATTGTTAGCTCTTCCTGATGGGTAGACCCTGTAACTATTATATAATGTCCTTCTTCATCTCTTGTTACAGCCTTTAATTTAAAGTCTAGTTTGTCTGATATAAGTATGGCTACTCCAGCTTTCTTTTGGCTTCCAGTAGCATGATAAATAGTTCTCCATCCCCTCACTCTGAATCTAAAGGTGTCCTCAGGTCTAAAATGAGTCTCTTGTAGACAGCAAATAGATGGGTCTTGTTTTTTTATCCATTCTGATACCCTATGTCTTTTGGTTGGCGCATTTAATCCGTTTACATTCAGTGTTATTATAGAAAGATACGGGTTTAGAGTCATTGTGATGTCTGTATGTTTTATGCTTGTAGTGATGTCTCTGGTACTTTGTCTCACAGGGTCCCCCTTAGGATCTCTTGTAGGGCTGGTTTAGTGGTGACAAATTCCTTCAGTTTTTGTTTGTTTGGGAAGACCTTTATCTCTCCTTCTATTCTAAATGACAGACTTGCTGGATAAAGGATTCTCGGCTGCATATTTTTGCTGTCTAGCACCCTGAAAATCTCGTGCCAATTCTTTCTGGCCTGCCAAGTTTCAAAAGAGAGATCAGTCACGAGTCTTATAGGTCTCCCTTTATATGTGAGGGCACGTTTACCCCTTGCTGCTTTCAGAATTTTCTCTTTATCCTTGTATTTTGCCAGTTTCACTATGATATGTCGTGCAGAAGATCGATTCAAGTTACATCTGAAGGGAGTTCTCTGTGCCTCTTGGATTTCAATGCCTTTTTCCTTCCCCAGTTCAGGGAAGTTCTCAGCTATGATTTCTTCAAGTACCCCTTCAGCACCTTTCCCTCTCTCTTCCTCCTCTGGGATACCAATTATGCGTATATTATTTCTTTTTAGTGTATCACTTAGTTCTCTAATTTTCCCCTCATACTCCTGGATTTTTTTATCTCTCTTTTTCTCAGCTTCCTCTTTTTCCATAACTTTATCTTCTAGTTCACCTATTCTCTCCTCTGCCTCTTCCATCCGAGCTGTGGTGGTTTGCATTTTGTTTTGCATTTCCTTTAAAGCGTTTTTCAGCTCCTCGTGACTGTTCCTTAGTCCCTTGATCTCTGTAGCAAGAGATTCTCTGCTGTCCTGTATACTGTTTTCCAGCCCAGCGATTAATTTTATGACTATTATTCTAAATTCACTTTCTGTTATATTATTTAAATCCTTTTTGATCAGCTCATTAGCTGTTGTTATTTCCTGGAGATTCTTCTGAGGGGAATTCTTCCGCTTGGTCATTTTGGATAGTCCCTGGTGTGGTGAGGACCTGCAGGGCACTTCCCCTGTGCTGTGGTGTATAACTGGAGTTGGTGGGCGGGGCCGCAGTCAGTCCTGATGTCTGCCCCCAGCCCACCGCTGGGGCCACAGTCGGACTGGTGTGTGCCTTCTCTTCCCCTCTCCTAGGGGTGGGATTCCCTGTGGGGTGGCGTGGCCCGTCTGGGCTACTTGCACACTGCCAGGCTTGTGATGCTGGGGATCTGGCCTATTAGCTGGGGTGGGAAGGCAAGGTGCATGGCGGGAGGGGGGGCAGGCTTAGCTCGCTTCTCCTTAGGTGATCCACTTCAGGAGGGGCCCTGTGGCAGCCGGAGGAGTCAGATCCGCTGCCGGAGGTTTGGCTCCGCAGAAGCACAGAGTTGGGTGTTTGCGCGGAGCGAGCAATTTCCCTGGCCGGAACCGGTTCCCTTTGGGATTTTGGCTGGGGGATGGGCGGGGGAGATGGCGCTGGCGAGCGCCTTTGTTCCCCGCCAAACTGAGCTCTGTCGTCCGGGGGCTCCGCAGCTCACCCTCCCTTTGTCCTCCAGCCTTCCCGCTTTCCGAGCAGAGCTGTTAACTTATGACCTCCCAGACGCTAAGTCGCGCTTGCTGTTGGAACACAGTCCGTCAGGCCCCTCCGCTTTTGCAAGCCGGACTCGAGGGCTCTGCTTGGCTGGCGAGCCGCCCCTCCGTCCCGGCTCCCTCCCGCCAGTCCGTGGAGCGCGCACCGCCTCGCCGCCCTTCCTACCCTCTTCCGTGGGCCTCTCGTCTGCACTTGGGTCCGGTGACTCCGTTCTGCTAATCCTCTGGCGGTTTTCTGGGTTATTTAGGCAGGTGTAGGTGGAATCTAAGTAATCAGCAGGACGCGCGGTGAGCCCAGTGTCCTCCTACGCCGCCATCTTCCTACAAACATGTCAACTCTTATTTTCAAAATTAACCTTGGATGCTTGACAAGAGAAAGGCTTGGCTCATGGAAACTTCTCTGTGTACTTGTTGACTTTGGTTGTTATATGATAGGGTGTAGTACTGGTGGCACTTGCCTGAGACCTGCTAGCCTATACAGAATCTTTGGGAGAATTATACAAAGGAAGCTTTTCTAGGAAGATGAATTAGAAAGAGGTCCCCCTTTTTTTTCCTGGAGGCTGATGGAACCGTACACCAGAGCACAGCATTCAGAATGAGCAGAGAGCATGGACTGAATTTCAGTGCCGTTCAGACCTTTTGTCAGATCCTTTTGTGCTTTAGACAAAATGCATAACTGTAGGCCATAGTCCTGGCACTTGAAGATGAAATGAAATTTAATTTGTGACTCTATAATGATATCCACTTATTTTTTAACCCTAAAGAGAGTGCTGTTCCTATTTCCATAAAGATTGTACATTTAAAAACCTACTTGCTAATGGCATGTCTCCAGACTCATTTCAATACACAAGTTCGCTCACATAATGCTTAAGAGAACTTGATGTCTCCAGAGAGCAGCTCAGTGCCTACTTCATGAGTGCTCTGGGGTGGGTGTGAATGGAAATTGTGGAAAAGTGAACTGCATTAAACATTCTGAGTGTTTTTCAATGAGTAACAGGTGTGTAATACCTCTATGATAATACCATATCATTTTTATGCTATTTGATAAATTATATTTATTCTCTGTAATTTATATTGCTTTGCTTATTTGTGAAGAACAAGGCAGAAATAATATGTTTTAAACTGTAAGATGGCATACTGTGAGATCTCAGTGTAATAGGATAGGTTTCCCTTTAAACTTAACTGAGAAAAAAAAGAAGAGCCCTGTTAACACTTGTGAGTCTAAGCAGGTGACTTAGACTCAGTAACAGAACAGTTGCCCACCTTCACTTACCCACATAGGTGTATAAACACATGCAAAAACAAAATGCTAGGCACTTTTTGAGAATGGCTGAAATTCCCCTCTATTTGGTAGTGCAGAGAATTGTTAACAGCCTAATGCTGACCTTGATTCTTTCTGTTTCTTCCATCATTGTGATGTAAACTCTGTTGGGACAAGAATCTTGTTGTCTGGTTCATTCTAATATGTCCTGTAGCAGTGTCACTACATTGAGTAAATTTTCATGGCATATATTTTAATAAATAATGAATTAATGTTTTTAAATTATATCATTATTAATTTTTTAAATTAAATATATAATGTGCTGATTTTTCACACCTAAACTAGGCCTAATTGAGATATCCACAGAAAAATTAAAAATTAAACTTGTGATATTTTCTAGTGAATTTTGGACTTATTGTCTGCATGTTTTTTTATTTAGAGAAAGTTTGTAGGAAGCATACAGGGAGTCAATTATTCTGTGCCATAAATTAAAAGAATACCAGATATAGACAACTCTAAATAAGAGGGTGTTTTCTGCCCCTGACATTTTTCTAGCCCTCATCTTTTCTTTCTTTCTCTCCCTCTCTCTCTCTTTTTGTGGGTGGTTGTGGTCAGAAGGAGGCTAAAAAAATGGGAGTGGGATAATTTTAGAAAAATGTACACTGGATGAAAAGGACATTTTATAAAACTTAGATTTGTAGTAAAATTATATTATTTTAATATGTATTTTTGCCAATTTTAGTATCAACAGACTAATTTTTTTTTGGCAAGCTGATTATGTGGTTTGTTTGTGGACCTAACCTTCAGAGATGTAATAAATTGGGTGTGTATTTACATAATTTACATAAATATAGATATTTATGTTATAAAACCATATAAATTTTATTTGCTAGAAATATCTCTGGTTTAAAAATATATGCTTTGAATTCTAACGTGAATTTTCTGTAATTGGGAAAAATAGAAGAGGTCTGAACCTGGATTATCTAAAATCACATATGAATGCAAATCAGGCAATTGTTAGCATTTCCATTTGCAGTGTTAATTAATTGGCAGATATTTGTAGCTTTACAAGCCAAAACTCTTGTAAATTATTGCATTAGGTATTCAGGGAAGCAGAACATATTAGAGAGTGACTCTTTGATGAAATCATAATTTGAAGTAATATATGTCCTGTTAGTCCATAATATCCTGAGATTATACAAAATTGCTCAGTGTGGTAATTTGGTCCTATTAGACTTTGGTATAGAACTGACTTTACTACATGGCATAGAGTAATAATCTATCTTGTTTTAGAGACTCAGGAAGGGGATCGTTCCCTCAAATCTCTCCTACTTAGGAATGACCACAAATCTCCTCTCCTCCAGGCCAGTCCCATTTTATACCTGTTTTCCTGCCATTATCACTCACAGCACTCCTTTCACTCTCAAAGTGTTCTATTCCTGTTTTAACGAGAAATTATTTGGTCACACTACTGCTAATAATTTGCCCTAACACTAGACTTAGTCATTTATACTTTAGAGTGAATGTAATTTAGAAACTTTCCTAAAAGTAGATTTTTTATTAAAAAATTAGATTAGGAGGAGGCACGGACTCTAAGAAGGTGGGGGGATGCTTAACTGGTAAGTTGAGGAAACTGACAGCTGCTTAATCTATTCCATAGTTTTCCCAGAGAAATACCTTTCAGGAATCTACTTTAAATAGATTTACTCAATTTTATGTATCTTATTCCTCTTTCCTTTCTCTTTGATATGGAAACTAAAATACAAATGTCTAGGGGGAAGAGTTCAGATGGCAGAGTAGTAAGGGGACCCTGAGCTTGTCTTGCCTCTTGAACACAGCTAGATCGATATCAAACCATTTTGAATACCTAGGAAATCAATCTGAGGATTAACAGAACAGTCTGCTTAATTTGAGGGAGAGAACGTGGCAGGTATGTGGTGCAGAGAGGTGAATTGGGGGAGAGAAGAGCCATGGTGATGCCTCAGAGGGAAGGGAGCCCTTTTTGCCCTGGTAACGCTCTGGTGAGGAAGCAAAGTGGGCCAAGGGAGTGGGCAGCATGGTCTGAGGATCCCTGGTCACACAGGGAGAAGAGGTTCCACTGTTTGGTGTGCATTTGCTAGAGGTAGTACCCCTCACTGTGAGCGAAGGAACCAGTGGGCACCACTAGCCCACCAACACTGATCAACAGAGTGATCACAGCACCACCAAATGGAGAACAGAGCCATTACACCAAGCTCCTACCTCTGTGCCCTGTAGGCACATCTCCTGTAGGGCAAGTCAGCCTGAGAATCAGAGCAGCAGACCCCTCCCCCAGAAGACCAGCACAAGTCCCTTCTGCAAATTGAATCTACTGACCATAGAGTGCTGCAAAGTTTCAGCTCAGAGGGAACTGGATCTAGTTTCATTTTTTTGGTTGTTGTTTGTTCGTTCATTTTTTTTCTTGTTGCTGTTGCTTCTGTTTTTGTTGTACTTCTTTTTTTCTGTTTCTTGGATACAGAAAGAACAAATTATTTTATTTTATTTTGTTTTTATTATTTTATTATTATTTTTTTAATTTTTAATTTTTTTCTGTGCTTGTTTTCTCTTTTCTCTTTTTTCTATCAAGCTTCTTTTAAGCAAACCAAAACACATGTAGGATCTAGCTTCCTTTATTTGATTTTTTTTTAATTGAAATTTTTATTTTATTCTTTTATAATTATTATTATTACTATTATTATGGTTTTTTCTTGCCCCAGAATGACAAGATGGAGGAATTCATCTCAAAAGAAAGAACAGGAAAAATGATGGCCAGGGATTTCATCAATGCAGATATAAGTAAGATGTCAGAACTAGAATTTAAGATGATTATAAGGATACTAGCTAGGCTTGAAAAAGCATGGAGGACACCAGAGAATCCCTTTCTATAGAGATAAAAGAACTAGGGGCACCTGGGTGGCTCTGTTGGCTAAGCGTCTGACTTTAGCTCAAGTCATGATCTCACAGTTGGTGGGTTTGAGCCCTGCCTCGGGCTTTGTGCTGACAGCTCAGAGCCTGGAGCCTGCTTCAGATTCTGTGTCTCCCTCTCTCTCTGCCCCTCCCATGCTCATGCTCTGTGTCTGTCTCTCAATAATAAATAAACATTAAAAAAACATTTAAAAAAGAACTAAAATCTAGTCAGGCTGAAATTAAAAATGCTATAACTGAAGGCTATAAAAATGAGGATGAACTAGGCAGAGGAGTGAATTAGTAACATAGAAGATAAAATTATGAAAAACAATAAAGGTGAAAACAAGAGGAAACAAAGGTCAGGAATCACAAAGGCAGACTTAGGGCACTCAGTGATTTATTAAAACATATGATCATTTGTATCATCATAGTCCCAGAAGATGAAGAGAGAGAAAAAAGGGCAGAAGGTTTATGGGACAAAATTATAGAGCAAAAACTTTCCTAATCTGGGGAAGGACATAGACAGAGAACTCCCATTAAACTTCACAAAAGCTGGCTATTTCCAACACATATCATAGTCAAATTCACAAAATACACAGACAAGGAAAGAATTCTGAAAGCAGCAAGGGAAAAACAGTCCTTAACCTACAAGGGAAGACAGATCAGGTTTGCAGCAGATCTGTCCAAAGAAATTTGAGAATCCAGAAAGTAGTGGCAGGATATATTCAACATGCTGAATAGAAAAAATATGCAGCCAAGAATACTCTATCCAGCAAGGCTGTCATTCAAAGTAGAAGGAGAGACAAAATTTCCCAAACAAAAACTAAAGGAGTTCATGACCACTAAACCAGTCCTACTAGAAATTTTGGGGCCTCTTTGAGTGGAGAAAAAAAAACAAAAACAACAAAGACTAGAAACAACCAGAGAGCATCCCCTGAAACACCAACTCTATAGGTAACACAATGGCACTGAATTCATATCTTTCAATAATCACTCTGAATGTAAATGGACTAAATGCTCCAATAAAAAGGTGTAGGGTATCAGAATGGATTAAAAAAAAAAAAAGACCCCACAAGAGACTCATTTTAGACCTAAAGACACCTGTTGATTGAAAGTGGCAGGATGGAGAACCATGTATCATGCTAATGGATGTCAAAAGAAAGCCAGAGTGGTCATACTCCTATCAGACAAACTAGATTTTATTTTATTTTATTTTATTTTATTTTATTTTATTTTATTTTATTGATGTTTATTATTTATTTTGAGAGAGAGAGAGAGCGAGCACGAGCAGGGGAGGGGCAGAGAGAGAAGGAGGGAGAATCCCAAGTAGGCTCTGCACTGTCTGCACAGAGCCCAATGTGGGGCTCAATCTCATGAACCTTGAGATCATGACCTGAGCCAAAATCATGAGCCTGATGCTCAACCAACTGAGCCACCCAGGTGCCCCACGTTAAAACAAAGACTCTAAGAGATGAAGAAGAGAATTACATCATAATTAAGGGGTCTATCCATCAAGAGGATCTAACAATTGTAAAGGTACTTGGGTGGCTCAGTCGGTTGAGCGTCTGATTTCAGCTCAGGTCATGATCTCATGGTTTATGAGTTCAAGCCCCATGTTGGGCTCTGTGCTGACAGCCTATAGTCTGGAGCCTTCTTCGGATTCTGTGTCTCCTCTCTCTGCCCCTCCCCTGCTCACACCCTCTTTCTCAAAAAATAAATAGACATTAAAAATTTTTTTAAAAATCTAACGATTATAAAATATTTATGCTCCCAAATATAAATCAATTAATAACAGATATAAAGAAACTCATTGAAAATAATACAATAATTGTAGGGGACTTTAACACCATTTTACAGCAGTGGACAGATCAGTGAAGCAGAAAATCAACAAGGAAATAATGGCTTAGGATGACACCCTGGACCAGATGGATTTAAGAGATATATTCAGAATATTTCATTCTAAAGCAGCAGAATACACATTCTTCTCGAGTGCACATGGAACATTCTCCAGAATAGTGGCTTACAAATCAGCTCCCAACAAGTACAAGAAGGTGGAGATCATACCATGAGTATTTTCAGACCACAATGCCATGAAACTTGGTCAACCATAAGAACAAATTTGGGAAGCCCTCAAATACAAGGAGCTTAAACAACTTCCTACTAAGTAATAAATGGGTTAACCAGGAAATTAAAAGAAGATTTAAAAAATTCATGGAAGCAAATGAAAATGAAAACATGTCAGTCCAAAATTTTTGGGATGCAGCAAAGGCAGTCCTAAGAAGGAAGCATATTACAATTCATGCATATCTCAAGAAATAAGAAAGGTCCCAAATATACATCCAAATCTTACATCTAAAGAAGCTAGAAAAGGAATAGCAAATAAAGCCTAAAGCCAGCAGAAGAAGGGAAATAATAAAGACTAGAGCAGAAATAAATTATATAGAAATTAAAAAAAAAAAACAGTAGAACTGATCAGCAAAACTAAGAGGTGGTTCTTCGAAAGAATTAAACCCCTAACCAGACTTATCAAAAAGAAAAGAGAAAGGATCCAAATAGATAAAATCATGAATGAAAGAGATCACACCAGCACCACAGAAATACAAACAATCATAAGAGATTACTATGAAAAATTATATGCCAAAAAACTGGGCAATCTGCAAGAAATGGACACATTTCTAGAAACTCACAAAGTGCCAAAACTGAAACAGGTAGAAATAGAAAATTTGAACAGGCCCATAACCATCAAAGAAATTGAATCAGTGACCAAAAATCTCCCAGCAAACAAAAGTCCTGGGCCAGATGGCTTCCTGGACTGATGGCTTCCCAGGGGAATTCTACCAGGCATTTAAAGAAGAGTTAATACCTATAATTCTCAAACTGTTCCAAAAAACAGAAATAGAAGGAAAACTTCCAAACTCATTATATGAAGCCAGCATTACCTTGATTCCAAAACCAAAGACCCCTCTATAAAGGAAAATTATAGGCAAATATCCCTGATGAACACAGATGAAAAAATTCTCAACAAGATATTAGCATATCAAATTCAACAGTACATTAAAATAATTATTCATCATGATCAAGTGGGATTCATTCCTGGGCTGTAGGGCTGGTTCAGTAATTGCAAATCAATCAACGTGGTACACTGCTTTAATAAAATAAAGAATAAGAACCATGTGATCCTCTCAATAGATGCAGAAAAAGAATCTGGCAAAATACCACATCCATTCTTGATAAAAACCCTCAACAAAGTAGGGATATATAGAACATACCTCAAGATCATAATGCCTTATACAAAAGACCCATAGCTAATATCATCCTCAGTGGGGAAAACTGAGAACCTTTTCCCTACAGTCAGGAAGAAGACAAGGATGTCCACTCATCTTTACTATTTAACACAGTACTGGAAGTCTTAGCCTCAGCAATCAGACAACAAAAAGAAATAAAAAGTATTTGAATTGGCAAGGACAAGTGAAAACTTCAATATTTGCAGATAATGTGATAATCTATGAAGAAAACCTGAAAGACTCCACTAAAAACTTGCTAGAACTAATACATGAATTCAACAAATTTGCAGCATATAAAATCAATGTGCAGAAATCTGTTACATTACTATACATCAATAACGAAGCAGTAGAAAAAGAAATCAAGGAATTGCTTTCATTGTAGTTGCACCTAAACCAATAAGATAACAGGAATAAACTTAACTAAGAAGTAAAAGATCTATACCCTGAAAACTATAGAACATTTATGAAAGAAACTGAAGAGGACACAAAGAAATGGAAAATCCCCTGCTCATGGATTGGAAGAACAAACATTGTTAAAATGTCTATACTACCCAAAGCAATCTACACATTTAATGAAATTCCTATCAAAAAACCACCAGCATGTTTTACAGAGCTAGAACAAACTATCCTAAAATTTGTATAGGATCACAAAAGACTTTGAATAACCAAATAAATCTTGAAAAATAAAAACTGGAGGCATCATGATTCCGGATTTCAAGCTATATTATGAAGTTGTCATCAAGACAGTATTGTACTGGCATAAAAACAGACACATAGATCAATGGTCCAGAAATGGACCTACCACTATATAGTCAAATAATCTTTGACAAAGCAGGAAAGAATATCCAATTGAAAAAAGGCAGTCTCTTCAACAAATGGGGCTGGGAAAACTGGACAGCCACTTGCAGAAGAATGAAATTGGACCACTTTCTTATACCCTATACAAAAATAAATTCAAAATGGATGAAATACCTAAATGTGAGGCAGGGAACCATCAAAATCCTAGAGAAGAACACAGGCAGCAACCTCTTACCCTCAGCCAGAGCAACTTCTTACTAGACACATTGCCGAAGGCAAGGGAAACAAAAGCAAATGTGAACTTTTGGGACTTGGTCAAGATAAAAATCTTCTTCACAGTGAAGGAAACAATCAACAAAACTAAAAGACAGCCTACAGAATGGGAGAAGATATTTGCAAATGACATATCTGATAAAGGGTTAGTATCCAAAATCTATAAAGAACTTGTGAAACACAGCACCCAAAAAACAACTCTCCCAGTTAAAATGAGCAGAAGACATGAATAGACATTTTTCTAAAGAAAACATCCAGGTGGCTAATAGGCACATGAAAGATGCTCAACATCACTCATCATGGAAATACAGATCAAAACCAGGATGAGATGCCTGTCCAGGATGACTTCAATTAACAACACAAGAAACAGCAGGTGTTGAGGAGGGTGCAGAAAAAGGGGAACTCTCTTTCACCATTGGTGAGAATGTAAACTGTTGCAGCCACTTTGGAGAACAGTATGGAGGTTTCTCAAGAAACTAAAAACAGAACTACTCTATTATCCAGCAATTGCACTATTAGGTATTTACCTAAAGGATACAAAAAACCAGATTTTAAGGGGTGCATGCACCCCAATGTTTATAGCAGCATTTTCAACAATAGCTAAACTATGGAGAGAACCCAAACGTCCTTTGACTGATGAATGGATAAAGAAGAGGTGGTGTGTGTGTGTAATGGAATATTACTCAGCCATCAAAAATAATGAAATCTTGCCATTTGCAATGATGTGGATGAAACTAGAATGTATTAAGCTAAGAGAAATGTCAGTCAGATAAAGACAAATATCATATGACCTCACTCATGTGGAATTTAATAAACAAAACAGATGAATATATGGGAAGGGGAAAAAAGAGAAGAGAGGGAAACAAACCACAAGAAACTCTTAACAACCCATAGAGAATAAACTATGGCTTGATGGAGGAAGGTGGGTAGGAGTTGGCTAGATGGGTGATGGGGACTAAAGAGGGCACTTGTTGTGATGAGCACTGTGTGTTGTATGTAATCACTGAATTCCACTCCTGAAACCAATATGGCACTACATGTTAACTAACTAAAATTTGAATTTAAAAGAAAGGAAAAAAATAAAAAAAATACAAATGTCTAGAAATAGCAAACCTGGACAATTAAGGATCACTTTCCTTTAGGTAATCAATAACTGCCTAGTTTTGGGTAATTTTTATTCATAGCATTTCAACTTTATTTTAATATCTGTCTCCCCCTGCTTCCCTCTTTGTCCATGGGTCTCCTATTACATTCCCTTCTTTCTTTACTCTGTCTTCTCCCCACCCGCAGCCATGTGTTATTCTCCGTTTCTTATTCTCTCTGTCTCCCTTTGTCTTTCCCTATCTTATCTCTCTCTATATCTTCCTATGTTTGATGCCATTTTGCCTTTCAGCTTACTCTCCTAAAGCAATAAGCCGAAGACCCTAATAGGGTACACTGATATATTTACATAGCTTGAATTTCAACATATGCTGTATAATTGTTGGGTTTGGACAGTTGTAATTTCTAAGTTTTCCTATGCCTGTATTTATATTTTCAGAATTTCTTGGCTTTTTCTTCATCAGTTAACAACATTTTTTTTGAACACACACTGTAGACTCAGAACTTTGATAAGTATTGTGGGAAGTTTGGTAGAATAGAACAGCAACTCATATACCCAAATGAATGCTTACAGTGTAGTTAGAGAAGATTTTAGTGAACAGTACAAGTCAGAATATGTACTGTTCTCAATTTATAAATAGAGTATGTTTCAAGATTATTTGAGAGATATTCATCTTGAATCTGAAGGCTTTTTCCTCACAGAAAAAATATTGTATGGCCGTAATAATCCGATCTAAAGAAGCTAGTTATAGTTACAATTAGTTGGATTAATGGTGCCATAGAACTTAAATACTACTAGGAGAAGATACTCCCGCATTTTAACTGGGATAGTAGAAATACATCTTCCTCCTCTAGCACAGGACTTAGGGTTTATCTCTGGTAGTAGAGGAATGTGAGAACATGAAAGTAGGGGGCATGACAATGTGGACGTGGAAGTGGTTTCTAAAGCGGTGTTCACATGAGGGCAATTTGAGGGTCATATGGCCTCAGTCTGTGTGGGAGAGACTGTTCACACTGTATAAGGTCCAAAGAGAAGGAGATTAATGAATGCTCGAGTAGCCATGGATGTCTGTAAAGAAGAACACAGGACTTGAATTGAGTGTTAAAAAATTAACGGGTTCTTACTCATGTTTTAATATCATTTTTCCTGCATATTTTTTCTGGTTGGTTATTTCTTGAGTTAGTGCCTCCCTTCATCATCAAGTGTTTTAACCGACTTGAAATCTGCGAGTTGGCTATTCTCATGCCATTGCTATGTTCAGGAAGCATCTTCTCAGATGAGAGAGAGCACAGGTAGCAAGGAGAAGTTCTTCAAGCCATGACATCATACTTAAATTATATGCAACTGACTTTCAGGTTATCTGCATGAGGACCATCTGTGTTTGTGGATTATTTTAAGAGCAGTATGAAGGCTGGGAAAATTTTTCTTTGATGTTTTTCATAAACCAGGACATATTCTTGCACCGTTCAATTTAATGTTGAGGTTTGTAAACTCAGCTCTGTCAAGTAAAATTGGAAAGGGATGCTTTTCTCAAAAGCTAACAGAATGCTTTTGAAGATGCAATTTACAGAAATTTGGACATCAGACCTGTGTGAGAAAAATATGGTATAGTGGAAAGAGCATTAGACTTAGAGCAAAAGACCCAGGAATTGATCCTTTTGGCTCAGTTTATTAGGCGTGTGGTCTTGGTGAAGGCATTAACTTCTTTGAGGCCCAGTTTCTTTATCTGGCAGAGTAACTAATAATACAAGTCGGTTTATCACATAGAAGGTTCCCAGCCTTGAACGAGATAAAGAGAAAGTGGTACTGCTGTGGAAATGACTACAAATCTACTTACTGATCACTATATTATTCTCTTGGCCCTGAATTACAATCCCAGGGCTTGTATTCCAGGACTTGTCGAATTAGATGGTACCTCAAGATACTGGTTAGTCTATCCTCCTGCCTTTAAGCAGATAATAAAATTCAGAAATTGAGACCCAGAGAAGTTAAGTAACTTGTACATTGTCACACAGACTGTGAGTAGTTGAAAACTGAAGGACTGTTTTTTGCATTGTATCAGACTAGCTCTTACAAAACATAATGCATCTCATTGGAGCAGAATATTTTTAAAGTAAACAATTATTTTCTTTTTTACTTCAAAACAAGCAAACATTCCTTTAAAGGAGACATATGGAATGTCTATAATAGTGACCATTTTCATAGTGTGAATTTGGGACTCAGAGTATGGAACATCCATAACTGTATTTCTTAGAACGATATCCAGTTTAACTTAAAATATCAAGATGCAGAAGAATTTGTATTTGACCCTTTTGACTTGAGTAACTAAAATCAGTAAACATTGCACAGGTCACTCATCAATGCCAAATTTGTGGGAATCAGAGAGGATATGAGTATCTGGTAAATGAACAGAAGAGTATTTACAATGTTTGCTAATTAAAGCAATTGATATTATTTAAGTAAAGAGGAGGGTAAGCCTTTATTGAGCGTTCTTCTCAAGCGATTAAGGAAGATCAATGGATCTCAGTCTCAGCTAGCTGAGGGCTGTAAATTAGGGGAAAAAATACTTTCATCCTACATTTACCTCATTTTATGCCTGTGGATTTAGGAAGCTATTAGTGGGGTGCGTGTGCAGAGAAGCAACAGACTACAATGTCTATTACTCTCCTGATGAGTTGCCACTCTAGCAGTAATCAAAGGAACTTAAAACATAATGATCAAAATAAAAACAAGACCAGTAAACAACCAGCAGAAATTTTTTAGTATCAATTCTAAGAGAAGATTTATCACTTGCTGTTTATCACTAATTGCTACAAGATGACAAACTCAGAATTTTTCAACCTTGCCTGGCTATTTTCTTTTTACTTGTAGCATTCACCGAGGTCAAGTGCTTTTTGCAATGGGGTGTGATCTTTGATTTATGGCTATTTGATTATCAGGTCAGAAGCTTGAGAAAGTTGTCTGCAGTATCATTTAGTTGGCTAATTAGTATGCTTGATCTGAGCCTGTAGAATAGAGTTCTCCTTTATAAAGTCTCAAAGAAACAGAAACAAGTGTTGCTATTTACTCAAACTTTCAGTTAGAGGAATTGAGTTGTAAATCTTGAACGCCTGGGCTTTCTCAGGAGTCTTCTAGCACTTCTGCTCAAACATAAAATACATGAGAAGAGCATGGCAATGGTATTCAGTTATTTCTGGTCTTAAATCAACTCAAAACAGTGGGAAGGCAGAAATTAACATAACAGTTGCATTGTAACATAGTAAGACTCTCCCTTCCCTGCTTCTGACTTTTCTTAATCTTCTCAGGACTCTATGCTTTTCAGTCAATTTTTTTTACTTACTCCTATTTACTTTTACTCCTATTCAACCAGAAGGCTTGGTCATTATGTATAATGATCTATTTTACAATTACTGTAGTTCTTATATGTCTATAAAAAGTCTTGACAACTGCATAAGTTGGAGAAAAGAGCATGGCTGATGCGATTACAAAATTTTATTACAGATCTCAGAACTAAAAAATAAAATAAAACAACTCTGGTCAGTTTCCTCATGCATTTAAACAACAGGCCCTTTTGTTCATAGCACATTTCTAACTCCCTGAAAGTTTGGGGGTTATGTCTTTGGTGCTGGAAATTCATAAATGAAGTAAAATCGTCAAAACCTATGAATCTTTTACTTTCTTGGTTTTGTTGACCAAAGCATTTTAAGAACGATGATTTAAGGACTTCTTTTGAGAAAGTAGGCAAAGAAAATATGTGCAGTTGAATGTAATTGGGTTTACATGAAATATAGGGAAATTGTAGATGAAATATATATTTTTTAATATTTATTTATTTTTTGAGAGAGAGAGAGAGACAGAGCACAAGCAGGGCAGGAGTAGAGAGGGAGACAGATTTCGAAGCAGGCTCCAGGCTCCAAGCTGTCAGCACAGAGTCTGAAGTGGGGCTCAAACTAACAAACTGTGAGATCATGACCTGAGCTGAAGTCAGATGCTTAACCGACTGAGCCACCCAGACTCCCCTTCCACATTTTCTCTTAAACTTACCCCAGATTACATATATTTTTTACATGTTTATTTATTTTTGAGAGAGAAAGAAAGCATGAGCTGGGGAGGTGTGAAAAGAGAGGGGGACAGCGGATCTGAAGTGGACTCTCTGCTGACAGAAGAGAGCCCAATGTGGGGCTCAAACTCAAGAACCGTGAGATCATAACCTGAGCCGAAGTTCGACGCTTAAACAACTGAGCCACATAGGTACCCGAATATTATATTTTTTATTTAATTATAAATGGAATTTCAAAATTTCATTTTCATATTGTTGGTAGTATGTAGAAATTAAATAAGATTTTAAAAACATTGCTCCTGCATCATGCCATTTTGCTTTATTCACTTATTAGTTCAATAGCTTATTTATAGAGTCTTCAAAATATTCTACATCAGAGTTATCAGAGGTAGCATTTTTTTTTTCCTGTAAAGGGTCAAAGGGAAGTATTTCAGACTTTACAAGTCATTGGTTTCCATCAGAACTACTCAACTCTACTGCTATAGTACAAAAGCAGCCACAGACAATATATAAATGAACATTTGACATATAGAACCATGTTATACGTAAGTAAAGAGTTGTGTTTATTCTGTGCAATCTGTATATCTTTTTTCCCCCAGTCTTATTGCACTGGCTGAGACATCCTGTATCATGTTGAATAGAAATGCTGAGTGAGCATCCTTATATATGTAATCCAATTACAGTTATAGAAACTCTGTTTATTTTTCATCACTCTTATTTTTTTCTCTGTGCTTTGGCTCAGATAAATTCTTTTATATATGGTTCAATTCACTAATTATTTTCCCCCTATGATCTCTAATCTTCTGTTTAGCTTAAAGATAAAAAAAAAAAAAATCATGTGTAGCCTGTGTGTGTGTGTCCCATGCTGTGGAGTGCCATTACCAAACACCATTCTCAGAAGATTGCCAATTCACCTGGTAGTCTTATACTTTTTTGGCTTTCCTGATATCTTCTGGTAGTTAGTCTCAACTGTCATAAAATAACAAATTCTTGGGGAGCCTTGGTTGGTCAGTCAGTTGGGCGTCTGACTTCAGTTCAGGTCATGATCTCACAGCTGGTGGGTTGAAGCCCCGCCTCGGGCTCTGTGCTGACAGCTCAGAGCCTGGAGCCTGCTTCAGATTCTGTATCTCCCTCTCTCTCTCTGCCCCTTCCCCACTCACGCTCTGCCTTTCTGTCTCTTAAAAATAAATATTAAAAAATAAAAATTTATAAAATAATTTATAATATATATAATTTATATATAATATATAATTTATAAAATAATTCTTTGTGTCTCGGTCCTCTTTATCTTCTAGTGTGACATAGGTCAGTAAGCTTCCACCTTGTCTTACAACATCTTCTGAGGAGTCACTTTCTAGAAGGATCTGTCATTCATCTGGGGCAACTAGCAGGAACAAGATACGACATATGAGTTTGGGAGGTGGCTGTGGAGTGGTTGAATGTTAAGAGGGAAAGAATTAAGAAAGTTGGAATTTCTCTTAGGTATTAAGTTTAAATCTGGGGGTGTAGGGACACCTCCCCTTATAAATGCTGTTTTAGTTAGTTCTTTCAGAGCCAGATAAAATATCATCTATGGAAAGTGAACTTAAGTTCCCTAGGAAGAATAACAGCTATACTCAAACTTGTATTATAACCCTTTTCATACTGCATTGCAATTATTTATTTGCGTATTTTTATTCTCACTGGATTTTTGTCCTTAGCTGCTTTATAGTTTTAGTGACAAGCACAGTGCCTATTTCACAATGCCTGTTTTGGGCTGCAAAATAATTTTATCTACTGCTCTTCTCCTTCTTTTCTTCCTTCTTTATTCTTCTTTCCTTCTGGATTTCTTTTCTTATTTTTTCTTTTCCTTCCTGTCTCTAGCCCCCTTCTTTCTCTCTCCCCCTCCCTCTTCTTTCTTTCTTTCTTTCTTTCTTCTTTTTTCTTTCTTTCTTTCTTTCTTTCTTTCTTTCTTTCTTTCTCCCTCCTTCTACTCCTTCCTTCTTTCCCCTCCTTCCTCTCTTCCTTTCCTCTTTCCTCTCATTCTTTTGTTCTTTCCTCTTTCCTACATCTTTTCTGCTAGGCATTCCAAAGTTAATATTCTCATAAGAAAGTAAAACAACACTTTTTAACCTAGTTTCCTATTTTCCTGTTTAAAATCTGGTGTTTAGATATGATTTGAGTGTTTCACATCACTTCATTGCTAAAAATGGAGTTTTCCTATGGAAAACCAATAGATATACTTTCCTGTTTGTATTTATGGATATGCATATACCCATAATGTTCTTGAAGCATGACAAGGAATTTGTTTTTTGTTGTTGCACACACTTTCATCTTTGTGGTTCTGGGTTAATATCAGGTTGTCCTAAATGCATATTCCAGTCATTCTTTCATAGATCTATAGTAATCTGTTAATGAACAAATTCACAATTAGAGGGCTCCTGTAATTTTAGGAATGCTTTTTGTTTCCTAAGCAATTATTATGTGTAATCCAGACCTGTTAACAATCCTGGTTTTCAGTGAGATCAGCATTGATCTTACTCAGTGAATGAAATAACTTCAAAAATTTCTTTGCTATATGTGCTCCCAGCAGCAATTCACATCTGTAATCTCGCTGTTGAATTTCAGTATTTCAGCTTCTGAAGTGGCAAATAGATTACTGATAACTGACAGACTACCTTTTTTTAAAGTTTTAGTTATGGAACATTTTCTTATTGGCCAGAATTCAAACTATAGGTCTATTTCTCATGCTACTGGAAAATAATGCCTTCATTTCTTCAGTCTTGTCTCTCAAAATTATAATCTAAATAAGAGTGTGTATATGGTATGGGCAGGGTTTTGGGAGAGAAAGAATGAGGATAGAACAAAACATGCTATTTCTCTATACCTCTTACTGATATATTTTAATGTTAAAGAAAAACAATGGTTGATAGATATGGGCTCCAGGGATATAAAGCTGAATAGGATTTGATTTTTCTGTCTGTATGACCCAATGATGATGCAATTTCCTCATTCTCAATACTAAGACACTGCAATATGACAAAAGCAGAGAAAATGGGTCCTCACAAAGTTATGACAAATTCAAGTGGATGAAGTCTCAATACTAAAGGGTAAGAAGATAGACAGGCTTGAGTTCTAGTCTTTAGTTCTCAAGACAGAGACTTAATCCTTTAGTAAGCTGAGGTGCATAGTAAGAAAGAAACAAGAATAATGCTTATGGTGACAGTATGTAGATTTCCGTAAGAGCTGTTGAAGTTATTTATACTTTCCTCTACTGTTTACCCATATCATTTCAACCCTGAGGCATTGTCTTTATATTGCATTGGTGAAAGTGCCAAAACTAAAAATCTCATATTATGTAAGATTTGTTTAGAGATATATACCTTTCTATGTGCATGGTTTGCTCTGGATTATCTGAGGGCAATTGGCTCTGTGTTTTGTTGGATACTGGAGTTGGAGACCGTATTTTTTGTTTAGCATGCAGTGGGTTACACCCTGCGATAGTATATTAGCTTGCTATTGCTGTATATCACATTTCCACAACATAATAGCTTAAAATAATTTTTATCTGTTTATTATCTTACAGTTTTGTATGTCAGAAATCTGGGCACACTGTGGCTGGGTTTTTTTTTTTTTTTTTTTTTTTGCTCAGAGGCAAAGAAAGGCTGCAATCAAAGCATTGATCAGGCTGAGGTTGGTTCTGTGTGACGCTGTAGTCTTCTTCCAAGCTCACACTGTAAGCTGAATTCAGTTCCTTGCAGCTAGCTATAGGACTGAGGTCCCCAGTTTCTTGCTAGCTGTTGGGCAAGGGCTATTCTCAGTTCTTAAGGGATGATCTTAGGTACTAGCTATGTGGCTTTTGTGGAACCTCATGGTTTACCACTCCAAAGCCAGCAAGAGTGTTTATTATGCTTTAAATCTCCTTCTTCTGGAAAGCCTCATTCCCTTAAAGGGTTTCAGCTTATTAGGTGAGGCCTATCAAGAAGAATCTCCCTTTTGTCTTTCTTTCTTTTTCTTTGTTTCTTTCTTTGTTTCTTTCTTTGTTTTTTTGTTTCTTTCTTTGTTTCTTTCTCTCTTTCCTTTGAATGTATTTGACACCCAACATTACATTTATTTCAGGTGTACAACTTAGTGATCTGCTAAGTTTATACATTGTTCTATGTTCATAAGTGCAGCTACCCTTGTCCTATCACATTGCTATTGCAATACAAAGTATTCTCCTTTTTATTTTACCCAAAATGTACTAATTTGTGATCTTAATTACATCTGAAAAATCCCTTCATTTTTATCAAAATAGGTCGCTTAATGAGAGGAGTAAAATCCATTATATTCACAGTCTAGCCCAGACTCAAGATGAGGATTATACAGGGTATATATACCAAGGATGGGGATCATGGTGTGAACATCTTAGAATTCTGCCTACTACTCTTTGTATATTCTTAGAGACTGCAATATCATTTTTATATTAAACCAAACAGGGGATAACTAGGGATTCAAATCTGATGAGAAAAAGATGCTGTTTTCTTTGTCTCATTTTCATTTATTGATTCTATCTTCTTGCCTAAAATTGTGTAAACATCCTAAGATCTTGATTTTTGGGAGCACCGAGGTATAAATAAATACTAAGAAACATTTATTCTTTTCCTAAATCAACATGAGTATTTAAATGTTCACAATTTTAGATGATCTGGGTCACATTTTCTGTCATTCATTCCACCAGCTAAGCCAGTGACTTCTTCGTTGATTAAACTTTTCATGGTAGTATGACTCAGTGATCAATTTTATACTGTCAAAAGAGAGAATTTGTGAGATTGTATCATACTGTACAGTTTTCTACTATGTTTGTTTTGAACAAACATAACAATGTAATTTTTTTATTATTTATTTATTTATTTTTTTAATGTATTTTTTTTCTAATTACACTGTTATTAGAAAAATGCATGTTACCTTGGCATCTCAGGCTTTCCAACCAAAAAACAGATATAGCACTATTTTCTTTAATATCAAAATACTTGGGACAATGTCTATCTTGACATTTCTGTGCCTGGTATAGGATAGTGGGTAAGAGTATTGGTATCAGATATCTCTGGTTTTGAGGTTGAACTTAGCTTTTTAGTTGTTGTGTGAGCTTGGGCAGGTTAGAAATTTCCCTAATCTTTCCCCATCCTTTGTAACATGGTGACAATAATCATCACTATAATTGTACATTTATTTAGTAGATTAAATGAAATAGTGCATGCAAAATGCTTAGCATAGTATATCACACCTAGCCACACTCAACAAATGTTAGCTATTAATACCATAATTGTTATATGTGAATTTATCAGACCAATATACTTTTCCTAATGTCAAACTTGTTTAGCTTGTTTTATAATTTAATAATTGCAGTGGATGGATGGTGTAATTGAGATTTAACATGGGTAGGGTAATAGTAGGCAAGCAAGAGGGTGGGTGAATCTGGCAGTAACTTTGCTTGAAACGTGGAGGGAAGATTAGGTGTCACCGGACCTGCGAGGAGATCTGGAAGAGGAATTACTCATTTCCTAATTTTAGTTTTCCTTTCTTCAATTTTGTCTCCTCTCTGGGATCAGAATTGTCTTTTTAATAAGCAAATCTATATTCCTTTCTTCCTCCAGAACTTTCAGTGGTATCCCATGGCCTCGCTGGTGGAATCCAAACTGTTTCATAGTGTGTAATGTTGGTGCTTTATGATCTCACCTTTGTCTATCCATCCTTGTCACCTACCTCTTCTTTTCTAATTTGTGCTTTACCTTTTCTGCATTTATGCTTTCCCAGATTACAAGCTCTGTATAGCTTTCCAAACATGTCACAGTTTTTCAGGAATGATTCTCTCTGCCTGGAATGCCCTCCCTTTCCTTTTGATCTTCTAAATCCTTACTACAAGTCTCACCTCAAAGGTACTTCTCTTAGCCCTCACAGATCCCAAAGGCAGATGTAGGTACTTTATTCCACTGTACAGTGCAGAGTCCCCCATTGTGGTAGTTATCATCATGTATTTCTTCTGTCTTTCCCACTAGATTACAAGGAGGGGCCATGTATTGTCAACCCACCACACCCTTGCCTCAGCACTTGTTCATATATTTCAGCCTCACAATTTCACAAAAATCTCATTAGGTAGATAGAGAAGAACTGTCATTCTATTTTATAATTGGGAAACTGGAGATACACAGCTCTTAGATGCCTTTCCTATGTGACAGATCTAGGATTTAGATAAAGGATTTTCTGGAGGTAAGATGATTTTTTTTCTGTGTTGAAATATTAAGTTATAGTAAATCCACCGATATTTATTGACTAGCCATGATGTTGAAATCTCAGCATTGTGTTTTACTGATGATAAAGATTTTTAAAAAGGTATCTTTTAAAAGGCTCTCTTGACCTACTTTACTACTACTAGGACAATATTCCTTTTCACTGTTGGTAATTGATATATAGTAGGCATTAAAATATATTTATCAAAGATGGATGGATGCATGGTAATTATCAAGGTAACTCTTTGGTATTGAGCTGTAAACAAAAAATGAGCTGTTAGTGATTCCTTCTACTATTTTGGGTTTGGAGGAATGTTTATTTATTATGGATTTCAATGTTGCATCATTCAGGAAGGTGGGTTGATAGGTAATATTATACAAATAAAATGAGATAACTCAGGTTAAACAAAAACAGAGGAGGCATAAAAGGAATGAATAGATCATTGAGATAAGTTAATTAGCATTACATTTATAAGAAAAGTATAGTAGTCAAGATAAGAAGGGCTACACACTAATGTATATAGTTGTTTTTTTTTTTTTTTTTTTTTTTTTTTTAAAGAAGGCATATATATTAACTTGTCCAGGTAAATTCCTAGGACTATAAGGTTGAAGTGATTAATGAGTAAGACTAGATAGTATCTGCTCAGGTCTAAGCAATTGCCCTCAGAGGAAGGTCTCATGGATAAAATAACATCTCAATCCAGACTTCCTCACCATATTTGCACCTGTGGGTAACCAGTGTCAAACCATCACTTTCGAATGTACCAGAATTATAGCCAACTGCTCCAGGTTTTCTGAGGCCTGAAATTTATTCAGTTTTGGAGACTGACTCTAAAAAATTAATTAAAAATTATGAACATAAAATTGAGTATTAAAATATATTTATTTACCATAAAAAAGAAATCACAGCAAATAGCAGATTAGTAAAAACTGACATATATCACAAATGTTTCTTTTCATTTGATTTTGGTTTCCATAAGGATATTTCCTTTATTATGTTAAAGAACAAAATTGAAGATTCTTGCACCAAAAACGGAGAGTTAAGCAGGAAATCTAACCCAACATAAAAGATAAGCTCTATGGCTGAGCCTGTGGGAGGGATATAGTACTTATCCCATGTCAGGGAATCAAACTATTGGAGTGCTGCTGATGAGGGGAGCTATTTGGGCTCATCAAGTTAGTTAGGCCCTAGATAAGTAGTGAGCTGCCTATTTTTGTATTTTCTAGGAAGTGACTTGTTGTGTACAGGAAGTACCCATCTCCAGATTGGTGTTATGTTGTGTTTGCTGTGTAAGTGAGGTGCCCGTTTCTGGATCATGGCACCTTCAGCAGTCATTTTAGTAACAATTAGGTCTGTACTACTGTCAGCAGGCTAGGTGGTCATGTTAGGATTTATTATCCCTCCTTTGATCATTCTGCTCACCCAGAGAAGGGCTGACCATAAAGTGTTCTATCTCTTTTGGCACAGAATCATCACTTTAATGTCCTTTCTAGATAACAGCTGCATGATAACATAAAAACACCTGCTAATTCCTTAAATCAAAGCAAAAATAGTTACTATGGAAAAAATAAAATATTATTATTATAGTTTAAAAAATTTTGTGTAAATCAGCTTCCTGTTTGAACTAACCTAAAATAAGTAAATAAAACTCAGACATAATTTGTTTATTCTCTGATACCCAGTCAGCTTTTTAAAGAGATTCCCTCCCCCTGTTTTGCCTTGAAGCATTAACCAGAATCAGCAGGATGTATTAGCCAGAGAACAGATACCCCTTGTGAGTCCAGAAAATGCTTTAGAGTTTAGTGATCTCCATTACCATGGTAGCAAATGGCTCTTTGGCTATGCCCATATGACTTTTACAATTTCCTTTGTAATTTCAGCCGTGGTACTATACAATCTCTGTTACTTCTAGGCAACTTTCATCATTTCTCTGTCATTTATTCTGCTGCTTGTAAAGTTCTACTTTTTCCTTCTCATATCACAGTTTAACATGTGTAAATCTTAATCCTTCCAGATAAGGGAAATTATATAGCTGTTTAGCTGTAACTCAGGAAGTATGTCCAGGACTGCCCTTACAAATACTCCTTTAATGAATCCCAATTCAGTGTTGTTTATAAATGGCTTTTTTTTCCCCTTGAAAATGACAGGTATTTCCTCTGCAGGACAAGTATTCATTGTGGAATTTAGAGCTATCATATTCACTCCTTTGCCTAATGCTCTAATTTCCCAACTGACAAATTAATAACTTTGAATTGCGTTTGCATTCTAGCAAAAGAAAAATGGTAAACACTTAACATATAGTAGACACACGATTTATGATTTTGGGGGTGCTATAGAAGGAAAGGGGATCTGAGACAGGTTCAGGTAACCTGATAGAAAAATGATGAAATGATCAATGTCATATTAGAAATTATTAAATACTAAAAAAATATCAGTTATCAAAATATAAGCTCTTATTTCTGAGATCATCACAGAAACCATAGGAAATGCTCTTGCTGGTTTATCTGCTAAACAAGTAGCTCTTGTCTTGCCCATCTAGGTGCCACTAATTTAATGTTTATCCTCAACGGGCTTGTTGAAGGACAATTGGCTATATTTAGGCAAACTATAATTGCCAATGGTAATTTTTATAACTTTGTTACTTTTTCTCCATTTACTGGGTGTAATATGAGGAAAAATTTTCCTTCTCCCATTATTTACGTATTCATCCTTTTTTTTGATGGAAGTATAGATTCATAGCTTTCTATTTATCCCATGAATATTCTGTTACTACCATTATTGCTCAATTTATTCCATATTTAGCTGAGTGGAAGCTCTTCAAACTGGCACCTACATCCTTCTAGCTTATTGCCATCATGTTTTTAGCAATTTTACTTCCTGGAACTACAAGATGTTCCAGGCTCACGTTTTACCTTCCCTGCCTTGATACTAAGAGTCAACTACATTTCCAATGAGGCCAATTCCTTTTAATGGGGGATTGGTATTTAGAAACCAAGATCAGGATTTAATGCGAGATGGTATATTAGAAATCAAAATCAGGATTACGGTGTGTTCATTGCTGCTGGGGTGTCTTTCTTCTAGGCTCTCAAAAGGCAGAGCTAAAAAATATAAATATACTTATATCCACTTTTCTTTCTTATCTATCATCTATCGTTATCCATTCATCCATTTAAACCCGAATTTATACTAATTATTCTCATTGCAATTCAGCACCGTGGAATTCATTCTAGCCTTCCTATTTCCATATTTGTAACTCCCTTCTCCAGCAGTAAGCAGTCTAGCTTATTTAATCCTCTAAATATTTAATCATTTGTTCAGTCCTACAATACACAGAAGGTAGTTTAAGAATTATAAACCCAAACTACCATCAAAACAGACCCTGTAACTAGAGTTCTATATTTGTTTACAGGTTTTGTTTTTGTTTTTGGCTTTAGACTCAGGGTCAAAGTACTCTGTTCCAAAGTTATTCAGGTTAGTTTTATTTTTCCCCTTCTATGTAGTTATGCTTTTTTTTTTTTTAATTTGGGATATAGTTATATTATAATGTATCTGTTACTTGAGGTTTTATTTTTCTAGTGCTTTAAATTTCATTTTTTGAGTACATAAAATATTATTCATTAAAAAATTAAAACGACCTGATTTAATGTCAAAACTATATATAAATATATATTCAGAAAAGACTTATTGCCCTCTCCACAATCCCTTCCACTCTGTTGGAGTTCCTGATTCATCCTTCTTGAATTCTTTTGGAAAAAATAATAAAAATATGAAACATTTTTAAGAGTTGGTATGTCACCATTGCACAGGGGTTATAGCAATCTATTTTGTATCATTTCAGTTTTTGTATGTGTGCTGACCAAGGCAAGCATTAGTGGCTTCATTTTTATTGCCTTGTGATGGCAGTGGATATGATAAAGTGATAATTAGATTTGTGGAGGTTTGGCATTGTTGGATCCCCAAATTGGCCTACACGGCTATATTCTTAACTTTTCCAATGTCTTACCTGTTTACACAATCAGCATTAATTGTGGTCTTCTATTTTAGGATGGCTTAAACTAAGAGCCTTCCCCTGAATAGTGCTTTCACTTCTTAGCCTTGGAAGAGTTCGCTCTTATAAATAGGCTAATCATTTTGATTTTACTTTTCCTTTTATAATTCTTTTATTTTTTTCTGGTAATATTCTGTTGCCTATTTTATTCTTTAAAATTGATTCCTTGCCTTTTACATGGATTCTGCTTTGTAATTGGCTATTTTTGTTTTTAACAAGTAGGGTTTAAGGAACTGGCTTTAATCAGCTGCTATCTCTATGCTGGAATATTATTATTTTTAATTTTATTTTTTTAATTACCATCCAAATTAGTTAGCATATAGTGCAACAATGATTTCAAGAGTAGATTCCTTAATGCCCCTTACCCATGTAGCCCATCGTTCCTCCCACAATCCCTCCAGTAACCCTCTGTTTGTTCTCTGTATATAAGAGTCTTTTATGTTCTGTCCCCCTCCCTGTTTTTATATTATTTTTGCTTCCACCCTTGTGTTCATCTGTTCTGTGTCTTAAAGTCCTCATATGAGTAAAGTCATATGATATTTGTCTTTCTCTGACTGACTACTTTTGCTTAGCATAATATGCTCTAGTTCCATCCACATAGTTGCAAATGACAAGATTTCATTCTTTTTGATTGCCAAGTATACTCCATTGTATGTATATATATATATATATATATATATATATATATATATAAACGCATCTTCTCTATCCATTCATCCATCAATGGACATTTGGGCTCTTTTCATACTTTGGCTATTGTCTATAGTGCTGCTATAAACATTGGGGTGCATGTGCCCCTTCGAAACAGCATACCTGTATACCTTGGACAAATACCTAGTAGTGCAATTGCTGAGTCATAGGGTAGTTCTATTTTTAATTTTTTGGGGAACCTCCATACTGTTTTTCAGAATGACTGCACCAGTTTGCATCCCCACCAACAATGCAAAAGAGATCCTCTTTCTCCACATCCTCGCCAACATCTGTTGTTGCCTGAGTTGTTAATGTTAGCTGTTCTGACAGGTGTGAGGTGCTTGTTTTGATTTGTATTTCCCTAATGATGAGTGATGTTGAGTATTTTTTCATGTGTCGGTTTGCCATGTCATTTGCCCATTTCTTCACTGGATTATTTGTTTTTGGTGTTGAGTTCGATAAGTTCATCTAGCTTTTGGATGCTAACCCTTTATCTGATATGTTGTTTGCAAATATCTTCTCCCATTCTGTTAATTGCCTTTTAGTTTTGTTGATTGTTTCCTTTGCTGTGCAGAAGCTTTTTATTTTGATAAAGTCCCAATAGTTAATTTTTGCTTTTGTTTTCCTTGCCTCCGGAGATGTATTGAGTAAGAAGTTGCTGTCGCCAAGATCAAAGAGGTTTTTGCCTGCTTTCTCCTCGAGAATTTTGATGGCTCCCTCTCTTACGTTTAGGTCTTTCTTCCATTTTGAGTTTATTTTTGTGTATGGTGTAAGAAAGTGGTCCAGGTTCATTCTTCTGCATGTTGCTGTTCATTTTTTCCCAGCACCACTTGGTGAAGACTGACTTTATTCCATTGGATATATTTCCTGCTTTGTCAAAGATTAGTTGGCCATACGTTTGTGGGTCCATTTCTGGGTTCTCTATTCTGTTCTTTTGATCTGAGTGTCTGTTTTTGTGCCAGTACCATACTGTCTGGATGATTACAGCTTTCTAATATAGCTTGATTTTTGGGATTGTGATGCCTCCTGCTTTGGTTTTCTTTTTCAAGATTGCTTTGGCTATTTGGGGTCTTTTTTGGTTCCATACAAATTTTAGGATTGTTCTAGCTCTGAAGAATGCTGGTGTTATTTTGATAGGGATTGCATTGAATATGTAGATTGCTTTGGGTAGTATTAACATTTTAACAATGTTTGTTCTTCTTATCCAGGAGCATGAAATATTTTTCCATTTTTTGTGTCTTCTTCAATTTCTGTTGTAAGCTTTTCTATAGTTTTCAGTGTATAGATTTTTACCTCTTTGGTTAGATTTATTCCTAGGTATTTTATGGTTTTTGGTGCAATTGTAAAAGGGATCAATTCCTTGATTCTCTTTATGTTGTTTCATTGTTGGTGTATAGGAATGCAACCGATTTCTGTGCATTGATTTTATATCCTGCAACTTTGCTGAATTCATGAATCAATTCTATCAGTTTTTTGGTGGAATCTTTTGGGTTTTCCATATAGAGTATCATGTCATCTGCGAAGAGTGAAAGATTGACCTCCTCCTGGCCAATTTGGATGCCTTTTGTTTCTTTGTGTTGTCTGATTGCAGAGGTTAAGATTTCCAATACTGTGTTGAATAACAGTGGTGACAGTGGACATCCCTGTCTTGTTCCTGACCTTAGGGGGGAAAGCTTTCAGTTTTCCCTCATTGAGGATGATATTAGCAATGGGTCTTTCATATTTAGCTTTTATGATCCCAAGTTATGATCCTTCTATCCCTACTTTCTTGAGGGTTTTTATCAAGAAAGGGTGCTGTATTTTGTCAAATGCTTTCTCTGTATCTATTGAGAGAATCATGTGGTTCTTGTCCTTTCTTTTATTGATGTGATGAATCACATTGGTTGTTTTGCAGATATTGAAACATCCCTGCATCCCAGGTATAAATCCCACTTGGTCTTGGTGAATAATTTTTTTAATGTATTGTTGGATCTAGTTGGTTAGTATCTTGTTGAGGATTTTAGTATCCATGTTCATCAGGGAAATTGGTTTGTACTTCTTCTTTTAGTGAGGTCTCTGTCAGGTTGTGGTATCAAGGTAATGCTGGCTTCCTAGAAAGAGTTTGGAAGTTTTCCTTCCATTTCTATTTTTTGGAACAGTTTCAAGAGCATAGGTATTAACTCTTCCTTAAATGTTTGGTAGAATTCCCCTGGAAAACCATCTGTCCCTGGACTCTTGTTTTTTGGCACATTTTTGATTACTAATTCGATTTCCTTACCGGTTATGGGTCTGTTAAAATTTTCTATTTCTTCCGTTTCACTTTTGGTAGTGTATATGTTTCTAGGAATTTGTCCATTTCTTCCAGCTTGCCCATTTTATTGGCATATAATTGCTTATAATATTCTCTTATTACTGTTTTTATTTCTGTTGTGTTGGTTGTGATCTCTCCTCTTTCATTCTTGGTTTTTATTTATTTGGGTCCTTTCTCTTTTTGATAATCTGGTTAGGGGTTTATCAATTTTGTTAGTTCTTTCAAAGAACCGGCTTCTGGTTTCATTGATCTGTTCTACTGTTTTTTGTTTGTTTGTTTGTTTTTTATTTTTTGTTTTTTGGGTTTTGATTTCGATAGCATTTATTTCTGCTGTAATCTTTATCATTTCCTGTCTGCTGCTGGTTTTGGGCTTAATTTGCTGTTATTTTTCCAGTTCTTTAAGGTGTAAGGTTAGGTTGTGTATCTGAGATGTTTCTTCCTTCTTTAGAAAGGCCTGGATTGCTATATACTTTCTTATGACTGCCTTACTGCATCCCAGAGGTTTTAGGGTTTGGTGTTATCATTTTCATTGGCTTCCATGAACTTTTTAATTTTCTCTTTAACTTCTTGGTTAGCCCATTCATTCTTTAGTGGGATGTTCTTTAGTCTCCAAGTATTTATTACCTTTCCAAATTTTTTTCTTGTGGCTAATTTCGAGTTTCATAGCATTGTGGTCTGAAAATATGCACGGTATGATCTCAATCTTTTTGTACTTGTTGAGGGCTGATTTGTGTCCCAGTATGTGGTCTATTGTGGAGAACGTTCCATGTGCACTGGAGAAGAATGTATATTCTGCTACTTTAGGATGAAATGTTCTGAATATATCTGTTAAGTCCATCTGGTCCAGTGTGTCATTCAAAGCCATTGTTCCCTTGTTGATTTTCTGATTAGATGACCTGTCCATTGCTGTAAGTGGGTGTTGAAGTCCCCTATTATGGTATTATTATCATTGAGTTTCTTTATGTTTGTGATTGATTTATATATTTGTGTTTTTCCACGTTGGGGACATAAATGTTTACAATTGTTGGATCTTCTTGGTGGATAGACCCCTTAATTATGATATAATGTCCTCCTTCATCTCTTGATACAGTCTTTATTTTAAAATCTGGATTGTCTGATATAAGTATGGCTACTTTGGCTTTCTTTTGGTGACCATTAGCATGATAGATGGTTCTCCATCCCCTTACTTTCAATCTGAAGGTGTCTTAGGTCTAAAGTGGGTCTCTTATAAACAGCATACAGATGGATCTTGTTTTCTTATCCATTCCGTTACCATATGTCTTTTGATTGGAGCATTTAGTCCATTGACGTTTAGAGTGAGTACTGAAAGATATGAATTTATGGCCATTATGTTGCCTGCAGAGTTGGAGTTTTTGGTGGTATTCTCTGGTCCTTTTTAGTCTTTGTTGCTTTTGGTATTTATTTATTTATTTATTATTTATTTATTTATTTTATTTATCATCTTTTCTCCCTCTCAGAGAGTCCCCCTTAAAATTTCTTGTAGGGCTGGTTTAGTGGTCACAAACTCCTTTAATTTTGTTTGTCTGGGAAACTTTTAATCTCTCTTTCTATTTTGAATGACAGCATTGCTGGATGAAGAATTCTTGGGTTGCATATTTTTCTAATTCAACACATTGTATATATCCTGTCACTCCTTTCTGGCCTGCCATGTTTCGGTGGATAGATATGCTTTGAACCTGATCTGCCTTCCCTTGTAGGTTAAGGACTTTTTTCCCTCGATGCTTCATGATTCTTTCTTTGCCTGAGTATTGCCTGTGAATTTGACTATGATATGTCTTGTTGATCATTGGTTTTTGTTGAATCTAATGGAGTCCTCTGTGCTTCCTGAATTTTGATGTCTGTGTCTTTCTCCAGGTTAAGAAAGCTTTCTGCTATGATTTGCTCACATAACCCTTCTACCCCTATTTCTCTCTCTTCCTCTTCTGGGACCCCTATGATTCGATAGTCCTTTTAATTAGTCACTGATTCTCTATTCTTAAATCATGCTCTTTTGCCTTGGTCTCTGTCTTTTTTTCTGCTTCATTGTTCTCCATGTTTGTCCTCTGTATTGCTGATTCTCTGCTCTGGCCTCATCCATCTTTGCTGCGGTGGCATCCATTTGAGATTGCAGTTCAGTTATAGAATTTTTGTTCATCCTGACTAGCTTTTACTTCTTTATCTCCACAGAAAGGGATTCTAATCTATTTTTGACTCCAGATACTATCTTTTTTTTCATATATGAAGTTATTGTCAAATTGGTTTCCATACAACACCCAGTGCTCATCCCAAAAGGTGCCCTCCTCAATACCCATCACCCACCCTCCCCTCCCTCCCACCCCCCATCAACCCTCAGTTTGTTCTCAGTTTTTAACAGTCTCTTATGCTTTGGCTCTCTCCCACTCTAACCTCTTTTTTTTTTTTTTTTCCTTCCCCTCCCCCATGGGTTTCTGTTAAGTTTCTCAGGATCCACATAAGAGTGAAACCATATGGTATCTGTCTTCTCTGTATGGCTTATTTCACTTAGCATCACACTCTCCAGTTCCATCCACGTTGCTACAAAGGGCCATGTTTCATTCTTTCTCATTGCCACGTAGTACTACTCCATGTGTATATAAACCACAACTTCTTTATCCATTCATCAGTTGATGGACATTTAGGCCTCTTTCCATAATTTGGCTATTGTTGAAAGTTCTGCTATAAACATTGGGGTACAAGTGCTCCTATGCATCAGCACTCCTGTATCCCTTGGGTAAATTCCTAGCAGTGCTATTGCTGGGTTATAGGGTAGGTCTATATTTAATTTTTTGAGGAACCTCCACACTGTTTTCCAGAGTGGCTGCACCAGTTTGCATTCCCACCAACAGTGCAAGAGGGTTCCTGTTTCTCCACATCCTCTCCAGCATCTATAGTCTCCCGATTTGTTCATTTAGCCACTCTCACTGGCGTGAGGTGGTATCTGAGTGTGGTTTTGATTTGTATTTCCTGATGAGGAGCGACGTTGAGAATCTTTTCATGTGCCTGTTGGCCATCTGGATGTCTTCTTTAGAGAAGTGTCTATTCATGTTTTCTGCCCATTTCTTCACTGGGTTATTTGTTTTTCAGGTGTAGAGTTTGGTGAGCTCTTTGTAGATTTTGGATACTAGCCCTTTGTCTGATATGTCATTTGCAATATCTTTCCCATTTCGTTGGTTGCCTTTTAGTTTTGTTGGTTGTTTCCTTTGCTGTGCAGAAGCTTTTATCTTCATAAGGTCCCCAGTAATTCATTTTTGCTTTTAATTCTCTTGCCTTTGGGGATGTGTCAGCTAAGAAATCGCTACAGCTGAGGTCAGAGAGGTCTTTCCTGCTTTCTCCTCTAGGGTTTTGAGGTTTCCTGTCTCTCCAGATACTATTCTTATTATCGAGATTATAAATTCTGGTTCAGACATCTTGCTTGTATCTGTGTTGGGTTAAGTCCCTGGCTGTTGTTTCTTCCTGCTCTTTCTTTTGGGTGAATTCATTCATTTGTCATTGTGAAGGGAGAAAAGGAATTAATGAGGTTAAAAATTTTAAATAAAAAACTCTAAAATTAAAAAAAATACTAAAATTAGAAATTAAAAACAACAACAACAACAACACACACACACACACACACACACACAATCAAATAAATGATGCTAGATCCTAGATGTGTTTTGTTCTGAGTGGTGAAAGGGGCTTGATAGTTTACAGAAAAGGGGAAAGAAAAAAAAGGAAATCATTTGAAAATATCAAATAATGAGTACACTGAAGTAGAATAAAATGAAATGATGGAAGTTAAATAGAATTTGAAAAAAAATTACACAAGAGTAAAACATATAGTAGAAAAAAAATCAAAGGAAAAATATTTTTAAGAAAATTGAAAATGAAAATGATTTTTTTGTCTTTCTATATTCAAGAAAAATAAAAGAAACAAAAACGAGAAAAACAAAATAAGGAAAAGATAATTGAATAAATGGACCAGCGAACAACTGAAATGCGATTGACATTACTTTGTTTTCTCCTAGAAATCAAACCATGAAATGCTTTATAGTGTGTAAAACTAACCATGCTGATGAAACTTGTGTTCCTGAAGACCAAGTTTAGCCCAGTTGGGTGGGGCTTAGTGTAATGGCTCTGTTGTCCGCTAGATGGTGCTGCTTAGCTTATTGGGGTGCATTGTTGTGGCACTTGTGAGTGTGTATGTGTATGCACAGGAACAGTGAAATGGCATCACCCAGCTACCCAGTGTCTAGTATCGGAACTCTGTTCTCCCTGATCAGCAATTGCACACCTGTCCTTTGTCTTTGACTTCCATACGCTTCCCACTTTTACACTTTCTGTGACCAAGCCCAGGCAGCACCTCCCTCCTGAGTTTTATCTCGATGTGGCTGTTTTTTCCCGACCCCTTACTTCTGAGGGACTGCAGCTTTGACCCATTCTGCCCTCTGCTGGAGGGTCTCACCAAGCATCGCCAGTGCCAGCCACACCCAGAAGCAGTCATGGGACTGTGCTGCTGCAGATGCACAGAGACTGCGGCTGGGTGCCAGCCCACCCCAGAAAAAGTTCATGCAATCGTGTAGCAGCAGTGTTTCAGCGATTATGGCAAATGACAACATGCATCTGGCAGCAGGCTTCACCCCCAATGGCCTTGTTCCAGCCCCAGCAAATGTGTTTTTTCTCCCAGGTCCATGGGGGCCTTTGTCTTTGGGGGACCACACACTTCTACCAGGTGTCTTCTCAGCAGAGCAACTGCCTCTCCACATGTGGCCTGAAGACCCCCAGACTTCACTCTGCTCCTGGGATTTGCCCATCTTATCAGAGGACCACCAGGTATCGAGCTGCAGAGTTTCAGACTCTGCACACTCCCCCTATTTATAGAGTCTGTATGGAATTTAAACCCTCTCCTTTCTCCTTTTTCCCTTTTTAGTTCAGTCCCTGTGGCTGTTTCCCCTTTTCCACTTTCTCTCCAACTGCTTTTGGGGGGGTACTTTTCCCGTATTCTCCCTCCCCCCCCCCGCCCTATCTCCACCCTTTCTCTGCATGCAAAAACATCTCCCTGCCCTCCACAGCTTCTCTCTCCCCCATTTCACCTCTCTTCGCTGCATACCTCCTGAGTTCTGTGGTTCAGGTTGTACACATTGTTGTGTTAATCCTCAGATCAGTTTTCTAGGTGTGCAGCATGGTTTAGTGTTGATCTGGCTGTATTTCATGGATGTGAGACACAGATAAAACTTCCATGCTCTTCTGCCATCTTGACTCCTCCTCCAAGAAACTATGCTGGAGTACTATTAAAGGTTTTGATAATCTACTGATACTCAATAATTTTTAATTTAATTTTTGAGTTTGTTTCAAATTAGTTTGATAGGGAAGACTTGGAAAAAACTAAAATATCTGAAGTAGGTGTTCTTCTATTTCTTTAAACTTTCTTTTATTCCTGATATCATACATCATGTATACTTGAGTCTCAGCCAGCCCTTTTTGAAACCATTTTTGACCAATGAATGGAGAAACTAGAAACCCATGTTGATGAAGGTATAGCAGGCTTGGACAATAGGGGCTTATGATTGAAAGCTCCCAGAAAAAGGTCTAGAGCTAGGGACTCCAGGCAGAGGATTTCTAGCTTATACCCATGAGGGGCAGATCAAGATCAGTCTGTGTCAAGTTTAGCCTCTGCTGACTGTAGACAAAGATCTTATAAAGTTTCTTTCTTTAATTCTGGGTGTGGTGTGTGTATATATTGTGTGTTTTGAATAGAATGAGATAGCATAGAAAGACAACATGGTATAGTATAGTTTTTGACTGTGATCCCCATCAACAATGTATTTTTACTTATATTCCCTCCATAATATGTATTTATGTATAAGTTATATAATTGTTCAGCTTTATATCATATAATTTGTAACTCATAAAACAAATTAGAATTAAAATTCTATATACAATATATGGCATATAATTATACTATAAATTTGTATTTATAATATATGTAAGTAGAACTTTTAATAATTCTTTTCTTTTCATGCTAGTATATGATCTTATATACTTCTTGAGTGTATAGACCCCACTTTGGAAGCCACAACTGTGATGAAAATCACATAGAATTTGAAGACCTGGCTCCAATTTTGGAATTACAATTATTGACATAGTAATCCAAGGACATTTACTTATTATCTGTACACTTTACTCTTCTCCTTTGTAATGAGGATCGAATGAAATGATATATGTAAACTTTCTAGTACATCACGATATAAAAATATTTTCAACAAATTTTGATAGAATCTGAATGACATTTTATATTTTTCTTCTCAAGAGCTATGATCAGGGAATACATTTATATATAAATGCTAATGAAGATGAAGGAATCTTATGATTATTTATATTATTTGATGAGGGGAGCAAAGTTTGCCCAATGGAAAAAGTTGCCTGAAAATTTCAGTATGCTCTCTTTTACCTGATCACATTTATGATTTCTCAGCAATAAGTCAAATTCACTTCCTGTTTTATAAATTTTAAAAAAATGTTTATTGAATGGTTGGCATTATCCAAGCCCTGTGCAGGAGACAGAATGGTTGAAAAGGTGAGCATGTAGATTATTATTTACTTAAGATTTTGTGTGCTTTGTTTTTATTTGATTTATTTCCTCAACTGAGTTAATATTTATGTTATACAAACCATAAATTTGACATGGTTTACTGGAGAAAAGTACAGACTTTGAAGTTTAATATACAGATTCAAATTCCATGTCTTTGATTTGTAAACCATGCAATCTCAAGCAATATTCCTGAACTTTATCTCTCCTATTTGCAAAATGAAGATCATTATTTTCATTGTTGAATTGTTGTGGGGATTAAGTGATAATGTTTGTAAAGTACTTGCATACTTCTAGGCAAGTGAAGTTATAACAAATATTAGTTATATTTAGAAAACACTTTGAAAGATCCTTGTTAACCATAAAAATAAATATCTACATCCCATTTATGGAAGAGTTGTCATTTAATTCATGCCCTTGCCCTCAGATCAAAGCAAAATTCATATTAACATGGCTATATCTAATCCCTACTATAACTGCTTCTGAGTTTTAATCCTATATTGAGTTTTAATCTTATATTACCATTTCTCATATATCAGGTAAAACCTTTACAATTTTAGAAAAGAATTTGTTGATTTTGTTATTTGCTTTTTAGGACATATAAGATGACCATCAGGAATGACATAATTTAGAGGTTTCCAAAAGCAAGGAGTGCTGCATTTATATGTTAGCTTTTTGCCTGTGAGGGTTTCAGGAGGAAATCCAACAGTATATCTAAGGAAATAGTATATATATATTTTAAAATTGCAACTTATTTCAGAGCTACTTCACAGGACTTCTAAATGCCCTTCTGAAGTTATATTGTTTGTTTCAAAGGAATTATAACTATAAAGCAAAATCATTGTTTATTAAGTAGGACTCTGCTTGGTATCAGAAACCAACATGAGGAGACCAACCAGAAAACGAGCACTATAATTGGAATGCCAAGGTATTGATTATAGCAAAAAACAGGAAAGTGTAAGGAGCCTGGACCAAGTGATGCCAAATTATCAGCATTACCAAATTATTGAATTCTGATCTGCTTCACTCAGTCTTCTGCCTTATTGTTTTCTCTCTTCAGAATGACTTCTTTCTTATACAATCTACATGATGTGCTGAAAATAGCTGTCACACAGTTTCATGTTTACATATTACAAATCCAACCAAAGGACTGATTATCCTTCCATCTTAATTATAAATTCTTCAAAGAGAAAGTTGGTTTGAGTCTTCCTTGGGTTACTTCTCTACCATTCTCCTCGTCCATTGTGGACACATGGAGAGAGTCATACAGCATAAATGAGTCTGCTGTTATTTTTGTTTTTGTTTTTACCTTCAAACCTGTTTATTTTGCTGTATTCGTTTCAGGTATGCAATAGAATGATTCAACATTTCTATACATTACTCAGTGCTCATCACAGTAAGTGCACTATTTTTTTCATATTTATTTTTTCTTTGAGAATAGAAAGATATGATGATCAAAAATTTCCCTTTGTCTGAGGTTATGCTCCCAGTAGCCCAATATCTTAATATTTATTTATTTGTTTCTAAAATATATTTATTTTAATTATTCAATTAATGATTTATTTTTAAATTTACATCCAAGTTAGTTAGCATATAGTGCAATAATGAATTTGAGGAGTAGATTCCAGTGACTCATCCCGTATGTATATATCCAGGGCTAATCCCAGCAAGAGTATTTCTTAATGCCCCTTATCATTTAGCCATCCCCCCACCCAAACCCCTCCAGCAACCCTCAGTTTGTTCTCTGTATTCAGTCTCTATGTTTTGGTCCCCCTCCTTGTTTTTAAATTATTTTTGCTTCCCTTCCCTTATGTTCATCTGTTTTGTATCTTAAATTCCACATATGAGTGAAGTCATATATGATATTTGTCTTTCCTAACTTACAAATTTCACTTAACATAATACTCTCTAGTTCCATCCTTGTAGTTGCAAATGGCAAGATTTTTTCTTTTGATTACCGAGTAATACTCCATTTTGTGTGTGTGTGTGTGTGTGTGTGTGTTATCACATCTTCTTTATCCATTCATCCATCGATGGACATTTGGGCTCTTTCCATACTTTGACTATTGTTGATAGTGCTGCTATAAACATTGGGGTGCATGTGCCCCTTTGAAGCAGCACACCTATCCCTTGGATAAAAACCTAGTAGGGCAATTGCTGGATCATAGGGTAGTTCTATTTTTAATCTTTGAGGAACCTCCATACTGTTTCCAGAGTGGCTGCACCAGTTTGCAGTCCCACCAGCAGTACAAAAGAGATACTCTTTTTCTGCATCCTTGCCAACATCTGTTGTTGCCCGAGTTGTTAATGTTAGCCATTCTGGCAGTGTGAGGTGGTATCTCATTATGGTTTTGATTTGTATTTTCCTGATGATGAGTGATGTTGAAAATTTTTTCATGTGTCTATTGAGTCTGTTGGTCTTTACCTCTCTGGAATGATTGTGGTCAGGTTGGAGATGGCAAAGAGAGAAATTCTAAGAACAATGGCTCTGTAGTGTGGTCTTGAGACCCCTGGTGTCCCTTTTAGGTCCTTTGGTCAGGTCAAAGTATATTCATAATACTACCAGTATGCGTTTCCTTTTTTCACTTTTTTCCTTTTGTGAGTATAAAAATGAATTTACTTGAGACTATGTAACAGGTAACATATTGAATGCAAAAAGCAGATATGGGATCCCAGCTATCTTATATTAAGCCAATAGTAAGAGGTTTTTACAAAAATGTAAAACAATGATACATTCTTAGTAATTTTTGTTTTTGGAACATAAGTTGTTATTTTTTAAAATAAATTATTAATGTTAGCACATGACTATTATTTCATTTTATTTTTTACTGAGATATAATTGACATATAACATTATGTTAGTTACAAGTGTTCATTATAATGGAATAAATCTGTAGATTGCTTTGGGGTAGTTGAACATTTTAATAATATTGATTCTTACAATTCCATGAGCATGGAATATCTTTCTATTATTTATGTCTTTCTCAAATTGTTTCATTAATACTTTATTAATGTTTTATTAATGCATAGGTCTTTCACATCCTTGGTTAGATTTACTCCTGGGTATCTTATTCTTTTTTATGCAGTTGTAAGTGAGATTTTTAAAAAAAATCTCATTCTGATAATTTGTTAGTAGTATACAGAAATGCAACTGAGTTTTGCTTATTTATTTTGTATCCTGCAGCTTTATTGAATTAATCTTTTGTTCTAACAGCATTTTGAGGAAGCCTTTAGGATTTTCTATATGTAATATCATGTCATCTGCAAATAGTGACAGTTTTACCTTTTTCCTTATGATTTGGATGTCTTTTATTTGTTTTTATTGTTTAACTAGCCCAGCTAGAAATTTCAGAACCAAGTTGAATAAAAGTAGTGAGAGTAGGCATCCTTGACTTATTCCTGATTTTGAGAAAAGGCTTTCAGCTTTTCACTGTTGAGTATGATGTTAGTTGTAAGTTTGTCATGTATGGCTTTCATCATTTTTTAGGTATATTTTCTTTATATCCAATTTGTTGATTAAAAAAATATTTGTTTATTTTGAGAGAAAGAGAGAGAAACAGTACTAGTGGGGGAGGGGCAGAGAGAGAGAAGAGAGAGGAATCACCAGCAAAGTCCCCATTGTTAGTACAGTGCTCAGTGTGGGGCTTGATCTCATGAACCGGGAGATCGTGACCTGAGCTGAAATCAAGAGTTGGATACTTAACTGAGTGAACCACCCAAGTGCCCCAAGATTTTTTTTTAAGCATAAATCAATATTGAATTTTGTCAAATGCTTCTATACACCTATTGAAATGATCCTACAATTTTTATCTTCTATTTTGTTAATGTGGCATATCACATTGATTTGTGTATATTGAAATATCTTTGCGTCCTTGGAATAAATCCCACTTGATCCTGATGTATGATCCTTTTAATGTATTACTGAATTTAGTTTGCTATTACTTTATTGAGGATTTTGCATCTATGTTTATCATGGATATTGGCCTGTAGTTTTCTTTCTTGTGATGTCCTTGTTTGGCTTTAGTATCTGATAATGCTGGCCTCAGAAAACGGAAGCTTTATTTTCAGAATACAGAAGTCAATATATGTTATTGAAATCTATCTAATTCATTGTTATTTTTTATCAATTAGGATTGTCCATTTGATCTACCATGGACTAAGAAAGGTGAATTGAAGCTTGCTGTTATTATTAATATGTTGCTCTCAATTTTTTACTTGTATATTTGTAGCTTTTGCTTTATGTATGTTATACCATTTTATTTTAACGCAAATATTCTTTATTTTCTGTGTATTAATTATTTTTATTTTTAGAGTACATAAGTTATTTATTTAAATTCCGTTTAGTTAATATACAGTGTAGTATTGGTTTCAGGAATAGAACCCAGTGATTCATCACTTACATGCAGCACCCAGTGCTCATCCCAACAGGTGCTTCCTTAATGCCTATCACTCATTTAGCCCTCCCACCTACCCACGTACCTCCCCTCCAACAACCCTCAGTTTGTTTTCTGTATTTAAGAGTTTCCGATGGTTTGCCTCCCTTTCTGTTTTTATCCTACTTTTCCTTTCTTTCCCCTATGTTCACCTGTTTTGTTTCTTAAATTCCACATATTAGTGAAATCATATGAGTTCTTTCTCTGACTGAATTATTTCACTTAGCATAATACACTGTAGTTCTATGTGGTATATATATATACAATATAATATTACTTGGCAATCAAAAAGAATGAAATCTTGCCGTTTGAGACACAAATATTCTTAACAGTTATAGTCATTGCAAATTGTGTTCTTTAAGAATAAAACCAACTTTAAAAATTCACTGAATAGTTTTTTTGCTCTGAATTAAAACTTGTTGAATATTAATTATTTGCATTTACCTTTGCATAGCCTTTTACTTTCTGACATTCCAAATTACTGTTTTTAAAATAGGTCTTATATATAGCAAACAGTTTGTTCTTTCCTGATTTTTTCTGAAAATACTTTTCTTTAATAAAGTTAGCCTTTTACATTTATAATTAAGGAAAATGTTTAGTATTATATCTGCCTTTTATTTTGCTACAATTTATATATTTTAGCCTTAATTTTTTAGATGATCTTTCACTATCAAAATACATTTTCTTTATTTTGAAGGTTTTTTTTGTTGTTGTTGTTAATTTGAAAGATTTATCTTTTTGTGACATTGATTTCTCCTAAATCACACTTTGATATAATTCTTTCAATCCTCTGTTTTTTTGGACAATTTCTATTGATTTCGAATTTTGATCAATGAGATTAATCTATTTTTTTTTGCTACCCCCTTACTTTCTTTCTCTGTCACCATATTAGTTTATGTTTATAACTCTTATACTTAATTTACCAGCTTCAAGTTGTATATTTGATCCTAGATGTAAATGACATAAGCAATATTTTTGACTTTATTTCCCTTTCATCTTAATATATTTTTCTTAAAGTTGTACTCTATTTCCTTTATTGTTATTTAAGCATATCCATGATTATAACCATGTTTGGCTATAATTTTTGTTCCAAGGAAACATTTTTCTCATGAATAACTTTTTTGTTTTGTTTTGTTTTGTTTCCCCCACCCCTCTATTATTTTTCTCATATACTATCTTTGTAAATATCCTATCCTGTGTCCTTTTTGACTACTCGTCTTGGAACAAATGAAGGTCTTCTCAGACCAGCTATTCACAGGATTTTTATGTAGGGAATATTCCAGAGCTGGATTGTAGGCTAATTGGAATTTTCTGTGTTGCCTAAGGATTATTATGTGGGTTTCTTTAGCTTTGACTTTTTCTGAACCAAAGGGGAAACAAAGCTGTGGGGTTATTAATACTGTTTCTTTTTCCCCTTGCTTCTCACCAACAGTTAAATTCCTGCAAATGTGCCTTATTTATGTGACTCCTCTCCTGGAACTGTCCTTTTTGTTCTCGAAACCAAATTGCTTCCTTGAAAACTCATACTGCCAGTGTATTCAGGCTTTCCATTGTTGGAAATAAAGGACTTTAAGTTTTAGCTGAAAAAAAAAAGCCTTTAATTTTGAATATCTTGGTTTTCTGATTTCAAAAGCACCATGTATTAATTTTATGAACTGCTATATGATCTGTAATGCTGTTAAAAATGATTTAATCTATTTTTGATTTGTGATTTTAGTTGTCTTTGATTTTGTTGATTATTGATATGCACTTCTATTTCTTCTTTTTCTTATTTCATTTAAGTGACCTGTAAGAGGTGAAGAAAGTTCTAAATTTACTCTGCTTGTTGAAATTGGAAGTTTCTCATGCTGTCTTATGAATGAACTGGCTGTTCACAACCTTTGCTGAAGTGTATGTTTGCAGCAAATTTTCCCCTGCTCATAACTGGTTGGATATGGAATAAACTTTCCCAAGTAAAATTAATCAATTAGAATGGGTTGAACCAATCAGATATTCAAAGAATTTGAGCTAAGACTTTGCAGTTAGTTTGTCACAGGTATTTGAGTTGAAAGGTCATATAGATTCAGCTGAGGAAGCCATTCTGAGCTAGAACTTGGATAAGTAAGTTGAAAGAAAAGAAGAATGGAACACAGGTATAGAACAAAGTGGAGAAACAATGAATAAGAGAAGTAGAGATAAAAGAAACCCTGTGATTTCTAAGAGAAAAATCATTGTATTTCAAGCCTTTTTTCTCTTCCCATGAAGCCTGGCCACAGTATATCTTATTCTTCAATTCTGTGAGATATCTGTTTTTCTACCATACTACCCTTGATATATGTAGTAGATTTACTGTGTATTTGTTTCTTGCAAACAAAAAATAAAAGTGAAAAAGAGAGTTTCCAAACATAGAACTGATAACACTTAAGTAAGACATGCTAAAATTAAAACAAAATGGTTTCATACATACTGGAATAGTAGTTCACATAATGGAAATTTTTGCACCATAGAAAATTCTTAAAATGTCTGTCTGTATGTTGAGGAAAAGTTATAAAGAGTTAAGGCAGGCAGGTCATATATGGCCCATGTTAATATGAGTTCATCCAAGAGAGGGCATGTTGATTTGGTGTGAGACAGTAAGTTAATTAGTGCAGTAAATTAATATAGCACACAAGTGACAATACTGTATCCAAAACAATTTATTGGTGTTAATTTCTTCATTTGCAAATGCACAAAGTTCGCCTGTTGAAATAGATGTTTTAATGTATACTATAAATTGTTCTGAACTTGCACGTTTTAAAAAAATTATCTGTAGTTTAGTTAAGCTTGTGTGAGGGTGCTGGAGAGGACCTTTCTCTCTTAACCCTGCATAATTGAGCATTTGTGTTTTATGTATAGGGAAATAGGCACTGCTAGGACCATAGGCAGAACTATGAAGGATTACTTGTCTTCTGGTGTTTTCAGACTTCCTTTTCCTTGCATTTTCTTTACTGCAGAGCTTACTTTCTTTTCGCTGCCTTACATGTTCAGGAACCAGGCTCACTCTTATTTCAAAAGCTACCCTTAGTATAGGGTCAGAAACCTGTTCATACTAAGATTTAAGGAACTGATAAAAATGTTTTATTCTCAACCTTAGTATCAATAATATGTCTGATGTTTATTGAGCATTTTATACCTTACAAAACCCTTTCATATACCATGTATCTTTTAATCACCACTTCAACTTTATATAAAGTGGATGGTATCTCAAGTGTATGAATAATGACACTGAGACTCAGATACTAACACTTAACTTTGAATTCAGATCTCTAAACTCCAATTTAAGATAAAAAACTTAAGCTAATAAAATGAGTCTTCAAATATAGAATTTCTGGCATCACTTGTCTACAGTGAACTGACTTTCTGTATTGAAAGATGGTCATAGCTCATGGACAGTAACAGAAACTGATAGATTACCAGGCTGAAAGCATGAAAATTCAATGTAAAGAGGATGAGGGGGATGTTGTTTAAATTAGGGAAAAATAACTCTCTGTACTTCAGTAATCTCTGAAGACTATTACAAAGAGTTGTGTAATAATTAAGGCAATGTGTATGGTAGAAGGAGGATCAACTGAAATCCTGCAGACATGGGATTTCAACCTAATTCCAAATCTGCCACTCACCAGCTGTGTTGCTTTGGGCAAAGACACTGAACGTCTTTGAGCTTCAATTTCTGTATAAGTAGAGCTATTAATACTTCTTTCATAGGACTGTAGTAAGAGTTCATTGAAACTTAGTTATGAGACTAAAATGAATACAATCATTTATTGAGCACAAACTAAATATTCTTTTAATTTGTACTAAGAATTACGGGATGGGTATCATTGTTGTAAGGATTTAATTGGTGAAGAAACTAAGCTTAAAGTTTACCAACCTGCCCAAAGTCATACAGGTAGTAATCTGTGGAACCAGAGTTCATACACAACTCCACCTGATTCTGATACTTGCATTGCGTATTAATACTTAATACTTGGTAACTTTCCTATAATGATCAGCATTTTTAATGATGGTGGGGTGGTGGGGAGTCATTTGTTGTGGTCTGTCCAGAAAAACTTCCCTCCTTCTTCTGTTAATAACATTTCCCTTCTGTTGGGAAACTAGTTCTCAGCCACTGCAGCAGATGGAAATGTCATTACCCAGCATGGGGTAAGCATGTGACTCCAGTAAGGACAATCAGAACACTTTCTTGTGTTATGTGCAGGGAGTGAGAAACCTTTTAGTTCCTTTGGGATTGCGACAGTAGCATTACGTAAACTGGAAGCTGATTAAGAACTGATAATGTAAGCCACATCATGTCATGCTCCCTCCATAGTTGTGGAGGAAGTCCTCTCGAGTAGGAGAAATGAGGTCAATACAGAGAGAAACTAAATGAAGAATGAAGAAAAAGTCTTGATGATAAAGAGAAAAAGTACCTGAATCAAGATTTTGCATAGTCCATTGGGTCAGTACAACTCCCTCATTTGTATGAACTAATTTGAGTTGGATTTATGTTTACAACTGAAAGTAATCAAGAGAGTATAAAATGTCATTAGTTACTTCTTTAAGAAATCCAGGGAGAAAAAGATGTTCTTTATTGTAGTGAGTTTCTACTATGGGGGTTTAAAATAAAATAATTTAGTGTTTAAAGAGGAAAACAATTGTATAAAATTTTTCAGTTATAATTTCTCAGAGGGGCTGAAAAGAAAGTATTTTAAGGATTTCTTAAAAGATATGACATAGTATGAGCTGCTGGGTGGCTCAGTTAAGTGTACAACGTTGGCTCAGGTCATGATCTCACAGCTCATGAGTTTGAGCCCGGCATTGGGCTCTGTGCTGACAGCTCAGAGCCTGGAGCCTGCTTTGGGTTCTGTGTCTCCATCTCTCTCTCTGCCCCTCCCCCCCCCCCACACTCTGTCTGTCTGTCTCTCTCAAAAATAAATAAACATTAGAAATTTTTTTTTTAAATACGACATAGTAGGTACTAATAGTCATGATTCACTATTAGATTATTTAAAACACAAAAGAGAGCAATTTTTTACTAACTAACTTGATACCTTTATAAAAATATATTATTTTTTAATTGCTTCTGCTTGCAAAGCTCTTCACTCAAATGTTCAAACAGCTCCCTCTCATTCAAGTGTCTGCTCCACATCACCATGAGGGTCTCCCTGACTCTTCTATCTAAACAGTACCCTACTTACTTTTTACCTTCTTCCTGACTTACTTTTTGCTTCATGGATTGTAGTTACCTGATGCTGTACTTTTAATGTATTTGTTTATTACCATTTCCCACACCAGAATATAAGCTCTATAGGACAAAGATTTTGTATCAATATTATGGAATGAATGAGTCTTTTTAGATAGAACATTTGCTATGGACTTAAGTATGAAAAAAAAAAAAGAAAATAAGAGTATCAAAGACAGGCTGGATGATTAGCTTTGATCAACCCCAGATCCTCCTCTTCCTGGGGACATGCCAAGTCCATATTTCTCAGTCTACCTTGGAGTTGGGAGTGGTCATGTGATAAATTGGAATGTGAGCAGGAGTGAAGTACACTACTCCAGTCCTAGTCCATAAAATCTCCCACACATAGGGTTACCATCATTTCAGTGTGCCTAGGACACGTATGGGTTACACGTGTTGTTGTCAAGTGGTGCTTCTACTCTCTAAAATATCCAAGTTTCGACAATTTTAGAGACAAAACTATGCATGACACTCTAGGCCTTTTCCTCTTCTGCAGCACATTGCTGATAAGCCTTGTGACTCTGAAAGCCACACATTACAGATTGCGTAGCCACAAGAAGGAAGGATACTGGATCCTTAAGCCACCACTTGGGAGAGAGCTGCCCATCTGCTCACTTTGGACTTTGAGCAAGGAAGTCCTTGTTCTTGAGCTGTTATACATATCTGAATTTGAAATTTGTAGCTATTACTCTATCCTAACTAATGTAGGAATCTAAAAGTCCAATTGTTAATACTCAGAATATATACATTAGGAAATGTAGATGCTAGTTTTAACAAATACAAATTTATACGAATACAATTTAACTTTCCAATTATAAATTACTATTGACCCTTGAACAATTTAGGGGTTAGGGGCATGGACACCCTGCATAGTAAAAAATCCATGTATAACTTTTGTCTCCCCCAAAAGCTAACTACTACTACCCTGCTGTTGATGGGATGCCTTACTGATAACATAAACAGTTTGATTAACACAATTTTGTGTGTTATATGTATTATATACTGTATTCTTACAATAAAGTAAGCTAGAGAAGAGAAAATTTTAGGAAGAAAATCATAAGGGAGAGATAATATATTTATAGTATTGTAATATAAAAAATCTGCATATATCATGCAGTTTAAATCCATATTGTTAAGGGTCAACTGTATTTTAAAAGGCTTACTGAATCAGGTGAGGTGTAATATTCCAATATTTTATGATTTGTTTTATAATGTCACTGTTGTTAGTAAAGATCAACTCAGAGTCATAATAAATTGAGCATAGGCTGCCTGTTCCCACAGGAATGGTTAATCTGGCTATTTTACTGTGGAACATTCCATGTGCATGTAGGAAAATACTACATGACTGGTTGGAATAATTTGATTACTGTATGTTCACCAACTGGAAAGTCTAGTCATAATATCCTTTTTGTCTTCATTTTGTCCCTTGATAACCAATTCATGAAGCTAATCAAGCTGAATCAAATCTTTCTGGAAGGCAGAAGTCTTGCAAACTGTCTCTGACACCATCTGCTGCACAAAGAAAGAAAATATGGTGTACTAATTGGTATGTTATGAAATAGCCAAGGGACTGAATTGTGGTGGTTTTGGAGTCAGCAGATTTCTGTGAGATGTCAAATTCTGACAGATGCTAGAGAGTGCACAGTGTCTGGTCCTAGAAATATGGAGAGAACTTCCTTCCTGAAGCTTGACTTGCCTTTCTCTGCCTTTGTGGTCAGAGACAAAAGCACAAAACACAAAATCATATTTCCTTTGGGAAATTATATACACTGCAAATTTTAAACTAAACAAATATACATTAACTGAGACCATATCCAAAGAATACGGAATTGCATACTGAAGAGTTTTCTGATTCTTTGCAGATAGTCACTACTAAAAATTATTTGTTTTGGTCTCTGCTTTTTATTTTGGAAGATTTTCACAATGATCTGGTGACCTTTGTTCTTTAGGGATTTTACTAAAATATTGCTTGGGAGCTCTGTGTGGGAAAGCAGGTCCTTCTGACAAGTGAATTTAACCATAGGGTGATTGCATCTGGCAAGCTGGAATTTTCACTTTGGTAATCTCCCGTATCAATATCTGGAGAATGTTTCCCTCCTGAAGTCATTTGGGCCCTTGCCTAAAGAGCATAATTCTGTATACCAGCCTTCTGAAAGTTGGACTAGAGGAATGAAGTCAAGGTCTTAGCATTCGGTATGAAGATTTACAGATTCAAATCTTGAGTCTCAATCCCACTTCCAAGCCAAACATTCTTGAGGTCCCAAGTTTATATCCTCTCAGTTTAATATATCCAGAATAAATCTCCCATCTCTGAGGTGATATTGGACATTCTGACTGTGGCATAGCTTCTGGGCTTTGAGACAGGGTTCTGAAACTTTATTTCCCCCTTGTGTCCCATCCTTACCTTCTATGGTACCCTGTGGCTCTATGACCCTTCAAGTGGAATGAAATAAGGAGTTTGCTCCAAAATTTCCTGAATAATCACGTTTTGTGTACTGAAGAAATTGTAAATTGTTTTACATGATGTAACAAATATAGGAAAATATGTAAACAAAAAATGAAAAAATTGTGAGTACAGTGTAACCTTTATCATGTACTAGTGACACACTTATTAATATTAATCTCTGACTTCATTGAATGGTATCTTAAAGAAATATTTTTACTTAATGATGGTAACCAATATTCAGATATCTTCCTGTTGTCTATGTAGCTCTTTCTTCAGAAGAAATGTTTTGTAATTTTATTTGAGTAGAAAATTGGATAACATATCACACTTTTCCTATTGAACTTGTACTACATGGCTCAGGTTTCTCTTATGGTGATAGTTATCACTAGTCAATTACTAGATAATACTAGGCAAAACTTTTATGGTATATTATGCTCATGAAACAAAATTTTATAATATTATTTGAGAATGTTATTAGAATATTTTTAGGACAATAGAACAATCCCTTTTATAGCCTAATCATACAGTTGGCATAGTAATGTAGAGTTTTCATAAGAGTAGGGTGAGATTGCACACTATACTGATGCTCTATCTAAATCAGCACACATCCAGCAGGTGATGTAAGGAAAAACTGGATAATTCTAATGTGAACCAGGGTTATATTTCTTTGGGCATATTAGTAATATGTACTATCCACTCTAAAAACAACAGAAATATCATGTAATTCATAGAAAGAAGATGGATCAATTCACTTTGTATTCTGCTAAATCTCTAAGCAAGCTTAAGCAATTTACTTTCTTGTTTCTCTTTTACCAAGTTGTTATTGAAGTATAATTGGCATGCAGTACTATATTAGTTTCAGGTATAACATATTGATTCAACAATTCTATGCATTACTCAGTGCTCACCGTGATTAGTGTAGTCACCATCTGTCACCATCCAATGTTATTACAATATCATTGACTATATATTCCCTATGCTTTACCTATCATTTCTTTGACTTACTTATTTTATAGCTGTAATTATTTTTTCAGTATGAATAAGTCTCCCTATAAATAGGATGAGCAGATATAGGTAAAGATATCTTATTTTGAGGAAAGTCTTTACTCATTATTTGAATGTGTTTACCCAAATAAAGCATCACTACTTATGTCGATGCGCTTATTTTGGTTGTTATATTAAAAAACTTTTGAAGTCATTACAAGCAACACCAGATGTGTCTAGGGATTCAGCCTTTGTGAAGGCAGCCTCAGGCTGTGTAATTTTTTCCTATTGCTGCCATAATAAATTATTTCAAATTTAGAGGTAGAAAACAACACAAATTTATTATTTTACAGTTCTGTAAAAGTCCTAGACTGGTCTCACTGGGCTAAAATCTAGGTGTCTAAAGGGCTGAATTCCTTTCTTGAGGTCAAGTTGAGAATCTATTTCCTTGTATTTTCCAGTTTCTCAAGCCTGGCTAAATTTCTCGGTTAGGACCCTTTCCTCCATTTTTAAAGCCACCAGTGCAGCATCTCTCAAATTTTGCTTTTGTTGTTGCATCTCTTTGTGACAGGAAAGGTCCTCTCCTTTTAAAGATTATATAGTTAGTTGGGGCCAACCTGGATAATTCAGGCTAGTAGCCCATTGCCAAGGTCCTTAAACTTAACTACATTTAAAATACCCTCTGCCATGTAAAGTAACATATTAAAAATTTGGGGTGTTAGGGTGTGAATATCTTTAGGGACCATGATTCTCCCTATCACGTATTATCACCTTGAATTCTATGGCAAAATAGGGATGCAGACCCAGTTCTGGATATAATCTCATTTCTGCAGCATATTTCCTATACTATTTTGCTGGAGGCATTGTCACCATACCATAAGAGCTACTCTATTTTTTTTTTCATGAATTTGGCAAATATACAATTTCTATTTTGTTCCAGACACTGGGGTAGGTATTGAGGAAATAAAAGTGAAAGACAGAGCCTCTGTGCTCAAGGATCTTGCAGTAGATTAAAAGACAATTGCACAGTGTCATCAGGGTAAGCACAATGTGCCATGGGATCTCATGGGATACCCACCAAAGCCTTGAAATTACAGCAAGATGTCCTGTAGAGAATTACATCTAAACTATAATAAATCCTTTGCAAAGAACAACCATGTGTGGAATTGGAGAGGTTATAGGACCATTACATTTTTATGTATTTTACTGCTATATTCTGGAGGTAATGATGGTACAAGAAACAGACTTCTGCTCTAAGGAAATGGATAGTCCAAGACCCAAGGAGTTTAGTGTTCTAATCTAATAAACTTAGTAGAGGTGAGAACCTTTATACATCATTGTTAGAGCAAGTAAGGACAGAGAAACAGTGGAAAAAACTGAGGTGGTTAAGAGGGTTGAAAGACAAGAATGTAAATGTTAGGAAATGCCCACATGAAAGACTTACTTAGATTGTAAGAACACTGAAAAGAACAAAGGTGTTCTTTTTTTCTTTTTTTAAAAAATAAATGTTTATTTATTTTTGAGAGAGACAGTGTGAGCTGGGGAGGGGCAGAGAGAGAGGGAGAGAGGATCCAAAGTGGGTTCTACACTGACAGCAGTGAGCCAGATACGGGGCTCAAACTCATAAACCATGAGATCATGATCTGAGCTAAAGTTGCACAGTCAGCTGACTGAGCCATTCAGGTGCCCCAAGAACAAAGGTGTTCTAAACTTGAGGAAGTTTACCACATAGAAGTGATTTTTTTTTTCATCTCAGGAAAAATGTTCAGTTGTTGATCATTCTGAGTGTTTTTAACCTTCAGTTGACCTTTTAAAATGGACTTAGTTTCCAGTAAAGCAGTTACTTTTTACAGATAGACAGAGTAGAAAGTGTTCTGAAGAAGAGAAAATACTTTTTGCTGAACTTAGTTATCATTTATTTGGGATAAAGGACTAATTTACAGAACTGATTCATTAGCCTGGTCTTATTTTTGAATTATGGTTCTAAACAGTTTATGACCTGGCTACAGTAATCACTTATCACTGAAATTCCCAGAAAATGTTTGCAGAATGCTTTCAGTTGTTCCCAAGAACCCCTTCTCACTCCTTATTTTTAAAAGAACTGGCAAGTTTCCATTTGTGACAACATGGATGGACCTAGAGGCTATTATGCTAAGTGAAATAAAACAGAAAAAGAAAAAAAAATAATTTCAATTATATGTGTAATCTAAAAACATAGCAAATGAATAAACAGACAGACAATAAGCAGAAACAGACCTATAAGTAGAGAGAACAAAATGATGGTTGCCAGAGGGCAGGGCATGTGGTGGATGAACAAAATAGGTGAAAGGAGGTGGGAGATACAGGCTTTCAGTTATGGAATGAATAAGTCATGGGGATAAAATGTACAACATAGGGAATATAGTCAATGTTATTGTTATAGTATTGTATGGTGAAAGATGGTAGCTGTGGTGAGCATAGCAGTAATATATAAACTTGTCTCATCACTATGGTGTACACGTGAAACAAATGTAACATTATGTGTTGACTATACTTCAAATAGAAATAAAAAATTGGTGAATTTAGATGATACTACCATCCTTCAAACTCCTAAAAGGACTGTGTGAATTCTGGACATGTTAGGAGAATGTTACCAAGGGGCGCCTGGGTGGCTCAGTCACCCAACTTCGGCTCAGGTCATGATCTCGCTGTTCACGAATTCGAACCCCTCATCAGGCTCTGTGCTGATAGCTCAGAGCCTGGAGCCTGCTGTGGATTCTGTGTCTCCCTCTCTCTCTGCCCCTCCCCCTGCTCACACTCTGTCTTTCTCTCTCACAAAAATAAATAAATATTGAAAAAAAAAGAAAGGAAAAAAAAGAAAAATGTTACCAAAATTCATGTAAGATGAAGGAGGGCATAAGAACACCTATGAAGTAGACCCCTCTGTTTCATCCCGCTACTCCATGTCCTGCTACATTGCATTCTACACTTTGTATTTCCTTTAAATCTGGCCTTCTGACTTATTTGTACTGAACATCTTTTTTTTTTATATATATATATATATATATGAAATTTATTGACAAATTGGTTTCCATACAACACCCAGTGCTCATCCCAAAAGGTGCCCTCCTCAATACCCATCACCCACCCTCCCCTCCCTCCCACCCCCCATCAACCCTCAGTTTGTTCTCAGTTTTTAACAGTCTCTTATGCTTTGGCTCTCTCCCACTCTAACGTCTTTTTTTTTTTTTTTTCCTTCCCCTCCCCCATGGGTTCCTGTTAAGTTTCTCAGGATCCACATAAGAGTGAAACCATATGGTATCTGTCTTTCTCTGTATGGCTTATTTCACTTAGCATCACACTCTCCAGTTCCATCCACGTTGCTACAAAAGGCCATATTTCATTTTTTCTCATTGCCACATAGTATTCCATTGTGTATATATACCACAATTTCTTTATCCATTCATCAGTTGATGGACATTTAGGCTCTTTCCATAATTTGGCTATTGTTGAGAGTGCTGCTATGAACATTGGGGTACAAGTGCCCCTATGCATCGGTACTCCTGTATCCCTTGGATAAATTCCTAGGAGTGCTATTGCTGGGTCATAGGGTAGGTCTATTTTTAATTTTCTGAGGAACCTCCACACTGTTTTCCAGAGCGGCTGCACCAATTTGCATTCCCACCAACAGTGCAAGAGGGTTCCCGTTTCTCCACATCCTCTCCAGCATCTATAGTCTCCTGATTTGTTCATTTTGGCCACTCTGACTGGCGTGAGGTGATACCTGAGTGTGGTTTTGATTTGTATTTCCCTGATAAGGAGCGACGCTGAACATCTTTTCATGTGCCTGTTGGCCATCTGGATGTCTTCTTTAGAGAAGTGTCTATTCATGTTTTCTGCCCATTTCTTCACTGGGTTATTTGTTTTTCGGGTGTGGAGTTTGGTGAGCTCTTTATAGATTTTAGATACTAGCCCTTTGTCCGATATGTCATTTGCAAATATCTTTTCCCATTCCGTTGGTTGCCTTTTAGTTTTGTTGGTTGTTTCCTTTGCTGTGCAGAAGCTTTTTATCTTCATAAGGTCCCAGTAATTCACTTTTGCTTTTAGTTCCCTTGCCTTTGGGGATGTGTCGAGTAAGAGATTGCTACGGCTGAGGTCAGAGAGGTCTTTTCCTGCTTTCTCCTCTAAGGTTCTGATGGTTTCCTGTCTCACATTTAGGTCCTTTATCCATTTTGAGTGTATTTTTGTAAATGGTGTGAGAAAGTGGTCTAGTTTCAACCTTCTGCATGTTGCTGTCCAGTTCTCCCAGCACCATTTGTTAAAGAGGCTGTCTTTTTTCCATTGGATGTTCTTTCCTGCTTTGTCAAAGATGAGTTGGCCATACGTTTGTGGGTCTAGTTCTGGGGTTTCTATTCTATTCCATTGGTCTGTGTGTCTGTTTTTGTGCCAATACCATGCTGTCTTGATGATGACAGCTTTGTAGTAGAGGCTGAAGTCTGGGATTGTGATGCCTCCTGCTTTGGTCTTCTTCTTCAAAATTCCTTTGGCTATTCGGGGCCTTTTGTGGTTCCATATGAATTTTAGGATTGCTTGTTCTAATTTCGAGAAGAATGCTGGTGAACATCTTTTTCTAAAAAAGGTGGGCTGGGTCAAAGAATCTAGTTTACGAGCAGAGTATTATTGTTTCATCTTATCACAAGATGTTTGTCGCTTTCCAATAAAAAACCTCAGTCCTTTTGTATGTGGTGTTAATTATATAAATTAACTTAAATACCACATTGACAAAAATAAATAGTTGAGTAGGTACATTTTAACTTACAGTGGTAGCAGGCAAAAAAACGAGATAGATGTGCTTATTAGTTTTTTCCTAAGAGGTTGGAATTCTTAAATTTTATTCTCATATTGCAATTTAAGAGAATAGGAACTCCAGAATTTTCAAGTGGAATAGGGAGTTCTTGTAATAAAATATGAAGAACATGCATGTTATTATATTATAAAGATTTGCAATTATGCCTTGATCACAGCTAAGGGATTACATGTTTTTAATGAAGTGCGCATTGTCAGTGTGCAAAGCAATAAATGAAAAAAGTTACAGAACGGAAAATTTAATATATATGATAATACACGTAAATCTATTAGAGAAAGAAAAGCAGAATTAATTATAATTCAGTACCCAGAGGGTGAATAAAAATGGTAAAGAATTATGAAATAAAAAATTCATTTTGTAATTAGTTTAGCATAGTAAAATTAGAAAAGAAGTAAGTTTTTTTAAAGGTCCTGATAATTTATAAAATATTTCATGAAAGGAGAGCAGGAAAAATGTTAATTATAAGCGGTACCTAAAAGGGAAAAAATCTATTGTATCTTGAAATAACAATGATTAACTTTCTAATTAATTCATGGTTTCATTTTGAAAACTAATCACAACAATGTTTTGAATACTCTAAATATTCAAGTGAAATGCAAAGATATGCTTAAAACATTTGTGAAGCTCAAGTGGTTTTGAGCACCAATAATTCCTCCAAGGCCTTCTGGAAAAGCAACATGAAGTTAAACTTTTTCTTCATTCTTTGAGATTGTTCAACATAGTTATTAACATTTGTGAGCGTTCTGATGGCTATTTGCTTATGTATCGACTTGGTTGTTCTTGTTTTTAATAAAAATTTTAAAGTTTATTTATTTTGAGGGGGGGAAATGAGCAGGGAAGGGGCAGAGAGAGAGAGAGAGAAGCACTGTCAGTGCAGAGCCCGATGTGGGTCTTGATCTCATGAACTGTGAGATCATGACCTGAGCAGAAACCAAGAGTCAGACACTTAACTGACTGAGGCACCCAGGTGCCCCTTGATTTGGCTGTTCTTAACAATACATCAGGAAATGCATTTTTTTTACTATATAGTGTTGCTGTTTTCAGAGTAGAGTTATTGTGGTGGAAAAAAGTATCAACAAAATGAAGTAAAGATACAAGAGCCAGAGCTTATTTTTTCAGTCTCAAATGTAGGGTGTACCTACAACAGTCTAAAAGCCACCTCGTTAATAGTTTAGGCTTGATGTATGCACATGGATTTTGAACCATTGTAGAATGATGGACTGCACAATTTTAGGTGAGATATAACCTTAGTGCAGGGTTCAGAGAGATTGAAAGTTGTTTGTTTTGTGAATAAGCATGGTTGATCAATTTGATCAAAAGTAATTCTTTGACTGTTTAATGGTTCTGCACCCAATGGAGTAATTCTTTGACTGTTTAATGGTTCTGCACCCAATGGAGTAGATGTATCTCAAAAAACCTCTGAGGAAAAATTATTTTAGTATATTGTATTATATTTCAAGGCAAATGACATTTACATTACTAGTTCAACTGAGGTTGTCAACTAAAAGTTCTGATTCAATTCAAAAGTTCTGGCCAGTTTGTTACATAGAAGCCCAATGTGTTTGGTTAGGAATTGTAAATGCCTATCAAAGGTTCCCTGGCTTCTTGTTTGCCAGATTTTGATATTTAGTATATTATTTTAATGCAACCGAAATTCCTTATTTGTGTGGAATTGGCTACCTGCTGTGAACTGAATTGTGTTCCTCTAAAATTAATATGTTGTAACTCTGACCCCCAAAGTGACTGTATTAGGCAGATAATTCAGATTAAATGAGGTCAAAAGATGGGACTCTAAATCAATAGGACTCATGTCCTTATAAGAAAAGAGACACCAGAAGTCATTCTCTCCTTCTCTCTCTCTCTCTCTCTCTCTCTCTCTCTCTCTCTCTGTGCATGAACAGAGAGTCCATGTGAGGACGTGAGAAGGTGACCATCTACAAACAAGAAGAGACATCTTACCAGAAACCAACCCTGAAGGCACTTTGATCTTGGACTTCTAGCCTCCCAAACTGTGAGAAGATAAATTTCTCTTCTTTAAGTCACCAAGTCTTTGGTATTCTCTTATGGCAGCCCCAGCAGACTAATATAGTACCAAGTGGGAGGGTTGGCTGGATTAAATTAAATATTTTGTGATCATGTGTCTTAATGTCCTTGTGTAGGGAACCTGGGGATTAGATTCTAAATGCATTGGAGACCCAGGCCATGCGTTGGATGTGGTTTTGGGGTTTGCTTTATCATGGATAATGGGTAAATACTCAGGAAAAATAATGCAGAGATCAATAGAGCCATCTCTTGTTTTTCTAAACTTTAGTTTTATGTGAAGTATTATGTTACTTATGTATACAGTATATATAATATATATGTTAATTACAATATATGTATTACAATATATATATTCATTACTATATATATATTCATACATTTTATGATCATTTTGGTGGAATATTCACCATTTTATATCATTCTTTTAGGCCAGTGTTTTAATGGTTTCAGAGCAGTGTAACCTGACACAAATCTCTATATAGGCCTGCCTCTTAGTTCATATTTCTGTGCCTTTTTCATCTTTGAAGAAAGTTCATAATGAGTAAAGATATTTTAATGTGTATAATTCTATGGGGAAGACATGGGGGGAATACTGATTTCTTCATCATATAAAACCTATTAATTTGACTGCTTATTTTTATAAGAGAAATCAAAACTCCGTGGATTCTATTTTGTAGTACTTTTTTGGTTAAAAGCTACGGTTGTTAGTAATCATGTCTTCATAAATTAAAAACACTACTTTCATCTCCTCTACTCCATTTCATTGGGATAGGTATTTTTTATTCTGGTTACATAAGTCAGCTAAGATGGGATAGTTTTTAATTTGAGTGAAACACTCTCAAAAAGAAAAAAAATGTTTTGGGTATACATACTGTTACAAAACACACTGCTATTTTCCAACTTTGCAAAAAATGAAAACATTTATTTACCATCTTGTGACTTTGAAAATAAGTACTACTAGTTGACAGCATTACATTTTTTATTTGTAGCAGTATTAAGGAAAAATATGGACAGACTAGGGCTCGAATCCCTGGCTCTGTCTCTTGACCTTATTAAAGTCATTTTACTTTTTGACCTTGGTTTTATCAGCAACATATGTATAATAATTTATGTCTTGAGGTTGTTATAAAGACTGAGTAAAAAATTTGTGTTATACTATGCATGGTGACAGACACATAGGTAATGAACATTGTTTCCCTAAAGAATGAAATTTTGAAGAGCTTCTATTAATTCACTGCATTCATGGTTGCTAGAAGCTCGGCCTGAGGTCAGTGTGGATGTTTTTCCAGAATGTCCTATGTTTCCAAATGGTGCTGGGATCAGTATATGGGCATGGCTCAATCTTTTACTTTGTGCTTGCTTTTTAGGGCATATGTGAAAGGATTAACTGAGGTAATACATATCTGCAGAGTACTTTTCATAGCCCCTGAGATGTAGTAAGTGGCCACCACAGTGAATGGTAGCCAGTGACATCATGATCATTAACCACCCTTCAGGGATCAGTACTGCTCATTCCCTATTCTGGTTACCTCGGTGGTGGTTCTGGGCAATGACATAATGGTTTGGGGACTGGCTGCATTTATTATCCCTGGGTTTTATTTGTAGAACAGTCTACACTGAATTAAGCAGTAGCGACAGGGACAGAATGAAGGCTCCTCAGTATATTCTGTCATTATTCCATTTAATTTTTGACATGATTTAAAAGGTGAACACAGACAAATATAGGATAGAAGGATAGATGAAAAGTTCAGGTCTCTTACATAGATTCCCCATCCCCACCCCCTCTCTTTCTCTCTCTTTTGTTTTGCACACTTGTTTGCAGCCAGGAAAATATTTCAGCCATATATAATAGTGACAGAATATCCTCTACTGCATAATGATTGATAAACTATGTGGTAACATTTGAAAAATAAGTACATTGGAACTAGTCCAAGTGGTGACAGCAATTTATTCAAATAGCATTAGAAATAGAAATAAATTACCTTATTGAATTTTTCAGGACCCTGTGAGTGTTAGTCAGATGCTTGTACATGTAGATGTCTGATGTACTTCTAGATGCATATATAAAGCTTATAAAGGGCAATGTTTTTCTTAAACAACTGTTGTTTTTACTAAAGTTGTTAGTGGGTATGAGTAAATTACACACATAGAAAGAATTCCAGCATCGGGAAATATCACATGTGGCTGATGAATGAAATGAAAGTACCAAATCATCATAATGATCACATTTGGTACTAGAAGGAAATAAAAATTAGCACAGGACATAGATTCTGAATATATATTTATGAAATGAATAATTCCGGGGTGAATCAAAGCTGTGTATCTTAAGGATAACACCTTAGGTGTAACATGCTTCTATTTCATGAATGTATTACTGTGTGCATGTATTTTTTGAGTTAGTTTATGATGTGACATAAATAACAGGAAAGAAATGAAAAAAATCTTTTTTTAAAAAAATCCAGAAATAATAAGGGGCTGTTAAATGGACTAGACTTGTCTTTAATGCCGTATCACCAAACTTTACAGTTTTACCCTGTCCTTTGACATGCATTCATCTAGGTTTCTTGTGTCCACTCATTTCTAGTATCAGGCCCATCTTCCTCAGGCAGTGTTTTCATTCTCCTCTTGCTCCACCTGTCACCATCTTGGATACCTTGAGTATTGGATAGGGCACTTGGCCCTCTGTTGAAAGGGTGGAATGGACCTGAGAACTTCTCAGCATATAATTACACTGACATTGACTTACTGTATTACTCTTTGGCTTGGCAATACCCCTGACATTCACTGAGTAACAGTGAATAGTTGTTGAATTAATTTATGGATGGAGGTTACCTAGGTGAAGACAGAGGCTGAGAAAGGGGAAAGGTGTTTCTGCATATTAAATAGCATGCAACAGAAGTAAAACAAGACATGCCTAGAATATTGTTCATGGCATTATGAATGGGAATGGCAGTGTAGCAGAGTGAAGGGTGTACTACATGGGAAGAACTGAGTCTGGAGATCAGGCCTGGATTACCAAGAGCTGGGCAAGATATTTTATCTCCTGTCCTCCCACTGATTCATTTCCAAGGTGTATATTTTGGACTTGGTTGCCTCTAAAGGGTTATTTCATGTCTTGGTTTGGCTTTTACAATTGGACCGAATTGTAAAGATTTTACAATTGGACAGAATTGCCTGCCACTGTTTCCATTAAATTATAAGTAACAAAATTTGGCTAGGTATCTAATACCTTGGGAAAGAGGTATAGAATTCTATGTGTCCCATGATAAATCAGAGCAATGTTTCAACAAACTGAGATTAATTTTTAAGGTAGCAGTATGATTTAATGTATCAGAGATATTTTAAATTTATGCTCATATAAAATGCTTTTTTTTAAATATATGAACTTTATTGTCAAATTGGTTTCCATACAACACCCAGTGCTCATCCCAAAAGATGCCCTCTTCAATGCCCATCACGTACCCACCCCTCCCTCCCACCCCCCATCAACCCTCAGTTTGTTGTCAGTTTTTAAGAGTCTCTTTTGCTTTGGCTCTCTCCTATTCTAACCTCTTTTTTTTTTCCTTCCCCTCCCCCATGGGTTTCTGTTCAGTTTCTCAGGATCCACATATATAAAGTGTTTTTAAGAAACTGGAAAGAACAAGTATGTCACTTAACCAGAATCATAAGTTCATGACGAATAATTAACAGTATTGATTTTTGAAAGCTATCAGAAATAGTTGATATTAGAGAGCTAGGAATAACTATTTCAGGATATTTATTATTATTCAAGCTTTTATTAGGGAATTTCTCTAATTTTGATATTTGGGTCTTAGTAAATTTCTAGAGAAGTAAGAGAGAATAAAAAAGATTAAATTTAGTAATACAGAATTGAAAAGAGATTGTAAGAGTCAATATATTAGGGTTTTTAAAATTAGGATGGAGAAGATTCCTAACTGTTTTCAAGAATTTGAAAGGGAATTATGAAAAGGATTATGTTCAATTATTCTTCATCTCCATTGGGGATTGAAAGGGAAGCAAGGGGCTTAATTTGCAGCAAAAAGAAGAATTCATTTAGCTCGAGCTTTTTTTTTTTTTGGCTTAAATTGTGATTAAACATTATAACAGTTGACCAAGAACTGTTAGGAGTTCCTACTTTTCTTTCTTTCTTTTTTGAGTGAATAGAGACGAACTTATATCTTTATCCATGTGAATGTACATTCTCACTTCATGATTCTTTGATGATCCTGTATGAACTTTTGCATTTCTACAGAGTTAGAAGCATTAACGGGAGATTTGTTAGAAAATTTTTTTCTCCCTCCAAACATATTATTTTGTTTTATCCTTTAAGATGAAATGCAGCACACATTGTCTGCTTTGATATCTAAACAATCTTATGAACATTCATGCTAAAAAAAAAAGAGGCCAGGTAAAGGCCATTTAATTCTTTTTCGCCTTTGTTCTTTCTCTCTGGTCCCAGGGTAAATGTAGAATTCATTTGAGAAGCTGCTGTGAAGTTGTGTGGGCTGCTGCATTCTCTGGCAGCACCATCCACGGCCTGCCAGTGCGTTGAAGGGAGACAGGGTAGACTTGTGGCACTTTTTCAGTTTGTCTCTTAAACTCACTTCATGTATAAACAGCTTCGGTGAGCTTTTCAAGTGACTCCCAGGAGGTGGATCACCTCCCTACTGTCCTACATTAGAGTAAAATTTAGCAGACTTTTAAAAGCATTTCACAATCTCAGAACCGAAACATAAAATAAATTCAAGTATTTGGATTTTTGCCAAGTCCTTCAGAGAAAATTCAAAAAGACTCTCCTTTTCCAAAGAGCGAGGCTTGAAATTTCCCTTGAGGATTTAGTTAAATAGAGGGATCCATGGCTCACGTCTTTCCAACTTCAGACATAGGAAATGATTGCCCTCCTAGGGAATTTGCCTGGCATCAGTAGATGCCTAGGGTTGCAAGCTGGTTAATAGTTGAGTGGTGTGTGTGTGTGTGTGTGTGTGTGTGTGTGTGTGTGGTTGTACCTTTGTAGCAGACAGAGAGAAAGTAGTAGGCTAAAAGGAAGGACAAGAGGACAATCATTAAATATTTGGAAATTAAAAGGAAGTTACAGAAAAATTTATGAGTCATCATGAATTTGAAGGTATGTTCTAGAAATGTAAGGTTCTACTTCCAGCTCTGCTGCTTATTTTCTGCCTTGCAAATCCTTCGGCAAGTTACTTAGTCTTTCTAGTTTCAGTTATTTCTTCCATAAAAACGGAATAATAAAAATGACCATCTCACAGAATTGTCGTGAGAATTGAACCAGACAATGAATGAGAAATGTCTATTACATGAGAAACATTGAACGTTAGCTGTGATTGCTAATATTAGGATGAAAGGTCAAAGAATACCATAAGTGACAAAAATCTGTGGCTGAATTAGCTGTTTTCACAAAGTTTGCAACTTCTTCGAACAATCCTGGATAAGCTCACCGAAGCTGTTTATACATGAAGTGAGTTTAAAAGACAAACCTTCTGCATTGAGATAAGTGCAGTTTCCCAGTAGGCCAGATATTACTATTTGCTGCTATGCCCTTTGTCTGCTTCCAGAGGACATTCGTTATAGACTTGGTGCTTTACAGTGCACCTTGTGCACCTGTTTGTTGGCAGTCTCTTGAGGATGCATAGTTTGGGTCCAGGGCTTTGGCTCAGCTTTGCCAGATCAAGTGGGACAGAATCTCCTGTCCCCATGAATATGCAACACTCAGGAGTTTCCAGCTGCTTCCTTGCCATTTACTGTTGGCTTTATCCCTGTGAGGTAGATGGGTAATTAGCATGGATTTTATAGCCACCTTAGGAGAGAAAAGGAAATAACCAAGCAAATATGAATGTGGTGGAGAATTTAATTGTCTACTGCTTCCTTCTTAGCAACCTAGGTGCATTGTGCAAATGTTTTTCCACTCCTAGGGTTCACATGTGGTGGAATTCAAGTTCTTCTTCTTTTAAATAATCATTCATCCCAAAGGAAGTTTTCTCATTAACAACAACAAAAGCACACAAACATGTCAGTTGTCTATGATGATATTTATTCTTTCATATTTAAATAGTTGGAGATGGAGAAGAAAATAAGAACTATCAAATGTTGGGTTTCTGTATATCAAGCTGCATAAAGGTTTCTCTTTGACCTTTGGGAAAGTTAACATAAGGTGCCAGTATTCATATAATTATATTATTAAATGTTTGCCCACCCTTTCTCTCTCTGCCTGCCCCCCCATCCCTGTGCATTTGCAGGATATGAATTTTTTATTCATGTGAACTTTGAGGAAATAATAACACTAAACAACATTAGTTGGATGCTAACTATGTAGCAGGCTCTTTCCTAAGCCCTTGTACATGTAGGCTTATGGAAGACATCAGGAGGAACAAGAACAAGTAAAGCTGCATGCTTTTGACATTTCTTAGAATGAAAACTCGGTGACCCACTTTATCCTTTTTGGTGGAGAGGTCCAGATTTATGTATGTACTTCTGGTGAAATGACAGCATTCCTGGTTGGGATGTGTGTTGATTCTACTTAAAAACAAAGTAACAGTTTAGCACATCAGTCAATTTCTTTTATAAATGCTTGGGTCCTTGGTGGCTAATTTTAAATTTTGCTTGTTTCTCTTCTCTTCCACATTCGGGCTCCTATTTTATATTCAGATCATATAGACTAATATGATTATTAGTTCAATTAATATACATTTTGAAAATTTATCTCACTAAATAACTAAATGTGTTTCAAAGACAGATGTCAATTGACTTTTGGATTGTCTAGAGCTTTTTTTTTTAAGGAGGGCAATCAACTATAGTCCTAAAATGAAGGAAAAAATACTACATTCAGCAAACATGTATGTATTTTTTTAACTTTTAAAATTTATTTTATTTTTGGCAGCTAAGATAAACAAAACACCATTTAGAATCTGTAAGAAGGTATAAGCAGTTCTCTTTATCATTAATCCCATTTTAAAATTCTGTTGCTATGCTCCATTAAGAGATACCTCTTTAAGGATCTGTATTCCATCCCTTATCACCTTTATGCCCTCATTGGACAGTTTATTCTCATGTTTAAGCTGCGGCTTTTACAAACTGAATTCAACTGGAAGTTGATTTTGTCCACAACCGAGTTTCATGGAAACACTGCACAGGAAATTACTGGTATATGAGACCACAAATAACCATATTTTAATTTGATGAGGTACATCAAATTTTTTTCTCAAGTGCTCAAGTATCCTTTGGAATGTCTCCCTATGTTAGAAAGTGAAGTCTGAACTAGTAAGGCTCACACTCCATGCTTCACTCTCCTGCAGTGCCATAAGTGGGGAACTTGTAGATTTTCACGCTCAGTGTCTCATCTGCAGCCTCTGGAAAAAATTTGGAGTGAGTTTGTTTGGTATATAGTAAGCAGATATTTAATTTTCACTGTTTTCTTTCCCAAACATATGATGTGGATCTCAGATAATACTCAGCTAGAAAAATAATAGATTTATATAAAGTGCAGTACCTAGGCAAGAGGATAAGAATAATAGGAAGATGGTTATTTAAATTTATTCACCCCACTTTCAACAATGGACAGATCATCTAAGCAGAAAATCAACAAGGTAACAATGGCTTTGGATGACACACTGGACTGGATGGACTTTACAGATATATTCAGAAAATTTCATCCTAAAGTAGCAGAAAACACAGTTCTCTCAAGTGCACATGGAACATTCTCCAGAATAGATCACATATGGGTCACAACTCAGTCCTCAACAGGTACAAAAAGTCATACCATATCATGCATATTTTCAGACTACAATGCTATGAAACTTGAAATCAACCACCAAAAAATTGGAAATACTGCAAATATTTGCAGATTTAACAATATCCTACTAATGAAAGAATGGATTAACCAAGAAATTAAAGAGGAAATTAAAAAGTACACAGAAGCCAATGAAAATGAAAACACAACAGTCCAAAACCTCTTGGATACAGGAAAGGCGGTCCTCGGAGGGAAGTATATGGTAATCCAGGCCTCCCTAAAGAAGGAAGAAATGTCTTAAATATGCAACCTAATCTTACACCTAAAGGAGCTAGAAAAAGAACAGCAAATAAAGCCCAAAAACAGCAGAAGAAAAATAATAGATATTAGAACAGAAATCAATGATATTGAAATAAACAACAACAACAACAACAACAACAACACAGCAATGAGAGTAGAACAGATCAACAAAACCAGGAGCTGGTTCTTTGAAAGAATTAACAAAATTGATAAGTCCCTAGCCAGTTTGATCAAAAAGAAAAAGGACAGGACTGAAATAAATAAAATCATGAGTGAAAGAGGAGAGATCACAACCAACACTGCAGAAATATAAACAATAATAAGAGAATATTATGAGCAATTATATGACAACAAATTGGGGAATCTGGAAGAAATGGACAAATTCCTAGAAACATATAAACCACCAAAACTGAAACAGGAAGAAATAGAAAATTTGATCAGATCCATAACTGGTAAAGAAATTTAATCAGTAATCAAAATCTCCTAACAAACAAGAGTCCAGGGCCGGATGGCTTCACAGGGACATTCTATCAAACATTTAAATAAGAGTTAATACCTATTCTTTTGAAGCTGTTCCAAAAAATAGAAATAGAAGGAAAACTTCCAAACTCATTTGATGAGGCCAAACTCAATTACCTTGATTCCAAAACCCCACTAAAAAGGAGAATTACAAACCAATCTCCCTGATGAACATGGATGCAAAAATTCTCAACAAGATACTAGCAAACCAAATCCACAGTACGTTAAGCAAATTATTCACCACAGTCAAGTGGGATTTATTCCTGGGCTACAGGGGTGGTTCAATATCCACAAATCAATCAACATGATACATCACATTAACAAAAGAAAGGATAAGAACCACTTGATCCTCTCAATAGATGCAGAAAAAGCATCTGACAAAATACAGCATCCTTTCTTGGCAAAAGCCCTCAAGAAATTCAGGATAGAAGGAACATACCTTAAGAACATAAAGGCCACATATGAAAGACCCATCAGTAATATCATCATTAATGGGGAAACACTGAGAGCTTTTCCCCTAAGGTCAGGAACACGGCAGGGATGTCCACACTCACCACTGTTGTTCAACATAGTTTTGAAAGGCCTAGCCTCAGCACTCAGACACAAAAAGAAATAAAAGGCATCCAGATTGTCAAGGAAGAAGTCAAACGTTCTCTGCAGACGACATAATACTCTACTTGGAAAACCTGGAAGACTCCACCAAAAACTGCTAGAACTGATACATGAATTCAACAAATCACAGGATATAAAATCAATGTACATAAATAAATTGAATTTCTATACATCAATAATGAAGCAGCAGAAAGATAAATCAGGAATCAATCCCATTTAAAATTGCACAAAAACCATAAAATGACTAAGAAGAAACCTAAGTAAAGAGGCAAAAGATTTGTATGCTGAAAACTATAGAAAGCTTATGAAAGAAATTGAAGAAGACACAAAGAAATGGAAAAAACATTCCATGCTCATGGATTGGAAGAACAAATATTGTTAAAATGTCAATACTATCCAAAGCAATCTACACATTCAATCCAATCCCTATCAAAATAACACCAGCGTTCTTCACAGAGCTAGAACAAACAATTCTAAAATTTGTACTGAACTAGAAAAGACTCCGAAAATGAAAATCAAAGCAGGAGACATCACAATTCTGGACCGCAAGCTGTATTACAAGGATATAATCATCAATACAGTATGGTACTGGCACAAAAATAGACACATGGATCAGCGGGACGGAATAGACAACCCAGAAATGGACCCACAAATATATGGCCAGCTTCAACAAAGCAGGAAAGAATATCCAGTGGAAAACAGACAGTCTCTTCAGCAAATGGTGTTGGGAAAACCAGACAGTGACATGAAGAAAAATGAACCTGGACCACTTTCTTACACTTTACACAAAAGGAAACTCAAAATCAATGCAAGACCTAAATGTAACAAAGGGAACCATCAAAATCCTAGAGGAGAAAACAGGCAACAACCTGTTTGACCTTGGCCGCAACAACTTCTTACTAGACACATCTCTGGAGGCAAGGGAAACAAATGCAAACATGAACTATCGGGACTTCATCAAGATTAAAAGCTTCTACACAGTGAAGAAAACAACAAAACTAAAAGCAGCCTGTGGAATGGGAGAAGACATTTGCAAATGACATATCAGATAAAGGGTTAGTACCCAAAATCTTTAAAGAACTTATGGCACTCAACACCCAAAAAACAAACAATCCAGTGAAGAATTGGGCCAAAGACATAAATAGACACTTTTCCAAGGAAGACATTCAGATGGCTCACGGATTCATGAAAAGATTCTCAGCCTCACTTATCATCAGAGAAATACAAATCAAAACCATAATGAGACACCACCTCACACCTGTCAGAATGACTGAAATAACAGTTTAGGAAACAACAGATGTTGGCAAGGATGTGGAGAAAGGGGTACACTTTTACATGGCCGGTGGGAATGCAAACTGGTGCAGCCACTCTGGAAAACCATGTGTAGGTTCCTCAAAAAATTGAAAACAGGGCTACCCCTACAACCCAGCAATTGTAGTACTAGGTATTTATCTAAAAGATACAAAAATGTTGATTCAAAGAGGCACATGCACCCCAGTGTTTATAACAGTACTATCAATAATAACCAAGTTATGGAAAGAGTTTAAATGTTTCAACTGATGAATGGATAAAGAAGATGTGAATGGAATACATACATACATATATACAGAATGGACTATAACTTGGTGATCAAAAAGAATGAAATCTTGCCATTTGCAACAACATGGATGGAACTAGAATGTGAAATAAGTCAGTCAGATAAAGACAAATATCATATGACTTCACTCATATGTAGAATTTAAGAAAGAAAACAGATGAACATGGGAGGGAAGGAAAAATAAGATGAAGAGAGAGAGGGAAGCCCACCATAAGAGACTCTTAAATATCGAGAACAAACTGAGGATTGCTGGAGGGGTGTTGGGTGGGGGGATGGTTTAAATGGGTTCTGGGAATTAAGGAGGGCACTTGTTGGGATGAGCACTGGATGTTATATGTAAGTGATGAATCACTAAATTCTACTGGATTTGAATAAAATTAAAAAAACAAAAATAAATAAATAAACAAATAAATTTACTAAAGTATAAGGAGAGGAAGAGGGTGAGAAAGAATAAAATGTTCAAATAATTAAGTTATAGAAATGAAATATATTACTTTTGAATTTTATATGATAAGAAAACTAAAAAATCTCATAAGTGGGAACAACTTAAAATAGGCCTTCATTTTTCTACATATGAGAAAAATGGAAGGAAATGTTACAACTTCTTTCAAGTTTCTACTAGTTGTAAGTTATTTCAAATTATGGATTTGCTTGGTCACATCAGAGGTTAAAGTTTACTTGAATTTCTCCCCTGAGCTCTGTGGTTTTCTGGAAACAAAGAAGAAAAGATTAAAAAAAAAAAAACCCTAACATCTTGAGTGACTTCATTATGTATACAAAAAATAAATTTGTAAATTTCATTGTTTTTTAATCCCCAAACATATAGTATGAATCTCAAATAATACTAAGCTAGAAAAAAATGGATTTATGTAAAGTATAATAAAAGGTAAAAAGAGGAATAATAAAATGATTAAGTTCATTAAAGTATAAGGAGAAAAGAGAACTTGAATTTATTTTTATATGAAATATGAATAGAAGGAAAATAAAATTTTCTTTGGTTTGTTAGGTGCTATTATGAGCACTGTATCCATTCATGCTTACAATTACACGGGGATTTTAAATTATGTAAAGCATGAAATTTTGAACCTGGTCATTTGTCGTATTTCCAAATTCCCACAAGATGGCAGAATTTCAGAGCATTTAGAGAATGTGCCTGGATAAGTAGCTAGAATTATTTTAAATCTTGTAACTAGGTTAAGCACAAATCCTGTTTTCTGATCAGTGATGCAAATAATCCACAGAGCAGGGTCCAATTCTACCTCTTGTTATTTAAAGATTCTACTAAATTGAACTAATGAAACAATGGATTGTGAGTTTACAGTACTACTAAGGTTGAGAACCACTTTCTTATTTTTAAACTCTAATTTGAGGTCACTGATAATCACCCAGGAATGTGCTGCCTCATCTGTGTGTTTCATTTATTTTATTCATGAGGGTCAGAGATGAGCAGGGATGCAGGCCTTAACAGATGGAACTCCGCGTCTTGGTATTTTAGAGGTTCCAGTCACATGGTAGTGTGGTTCTGTAAGCAGTGAGGAGCATTCAGCCCTGTCCATCAGCAAGCTTCTGCTTATAAATATTTAAATGATTAAGTTTAACATGCATTGGGTGATACAGGCTTGCTGTTGGAATCTTTGGAGAAGCAAACTCCTTTCTCTCTCTCTCTCTCTCTCTCTCTCTCTCATTCTCTTATTCCGTCTGTCTGTCTCTCTTTTTTGTTGCTAGTGGTGATTGTAACTGTTAGTGACTCATCAAAGACAAGTCCCTAAGAAGCTATTGATGCTTTTGTAGCCTAAGGAAGGAAAAGGGTTTCTGGAATCAAATTGGAGTAAACTACACTAATAACCTAAGACAGAGGTTTGAAGTTAGCACCTGTTTCAAATTTTGCCTGAGTTTATATTTGTCTTTTTTTCTTTTTCACAGATGGGCTTTTACATTCTTTTTTTTAATGTTTATTTTATTTTTGAGAGGGGGGAGAGAGAGAGAGAGAGAGAGAGAGAGAGAGAGCACCCAAGTGGGGGAGGGTCAGAGAGAGAGGGAGACACAGGATCTGAAACAGGCTCCAGGCTCTGAACTGTCAGCACAGAGCCAAATGTGGGGCCAGACTCATGAACAGTGAGATCATGACCTGAGCCTAAGTCTGTGTTCAACCTACTAAGCCACCCAGGTGCCACTAAATTCTTTAATGTGTTTCATTTGTCTATCTATGGATAGGGTTATCTGGGGATAAATGGCATTTCTCTTTTGAAGTTACCTTTCTAAGCTAGAGTGTTAGACAACTAAATTAGCTAGAGAGCTAGACATTTCCTTCATTTGATGAGTAGGGTATCTTTACTTTTGAAAATAATTTAAGTGATAATCTTGGTGCTAACATTATACTTCTGCCTGAATGTACCCAGAACTTACCCAGTGCTAATGGGAGGTGTCAAAGCTCATGAGAAGAAATTACTAATGGCAAACATCTCTAAACTGAGGATAATTTGTTATCTCTTAATGTCAGAATTGTGAATGATGGCACTTGGTTTTTATGGTGTTATGTGAGGGTATCTGAACTTGAGAAGTGATTGTGTTAATTGGTTAGATAGAGGATTGTGTGGAGGCTAATAAATACTTGGGGTAAAGTTTATTTACGTGAGCTGAATTTAAGTTGTTGCACCAACTGCTCCCAAAATGCTTATGGCACTGTGTGGGCAATATTTCTTAAGGTTTGGCAAACTAAATTGTTTTGCCTCCCCAGTGACTACATCGAAGGCATAGCCACTGTTCAGGGGTGACTCAGTAACAATAGCAAATAGCAACTTTGAAATCTGCCTAATTGTGTACTTATAATGCCAGAGAACACCTTGAAGGGATACCAGATTCTTCTACACTCTACTTCTCAACCTCTGAATGGCAGACTGAATGGTATCTTTCCTGTTCCATCTCAACATGCACTTGAAGAAAATTCAAGGTGATTTTGTCTGTAAGAGAGAGCTCTCAGTATGAAATGAATATCTTCTGGGAAGAAAATAAAAATCTCTGGGATGTAGAAGATTTCTATAGTTTTTTTTTTCCACTTTGATTTTTGGAAAAACAAATAGCAACATAGAAATTAACTATGTTTAAAAATATTTCAGAGAAATATTTCAGGGATGATCTTTACATTCTATTCTAATGGTTAAATATACAGACAAAAACATTCAACCTCTGACAACAAGAAGCATAACTGACCATGGGTTCAGCTAAAAACAACAAAACCCAAAATATCCCCCACTCCAAATTCATTCAGTTGCAGGGAACTGAATCCACTCTAGCTAGTTTAAATATAAAGAGATTTATAACCAAATATTAAATAACTTACAAAATCATTTGAAGGAATAGACTCCCAAAGTCTCACCACAGAAATGAACCACAAAATTGCTGCTTCTTCTGCTTCCATCAGGTGGTTTCCCATTGAACAGAGAAGTTGCTGCAATAGCTACTGACTTCAGAACATTGTCACCTCTGCTACAATCCACACCAGCAAATGGATGTGTTTGTTGTGCTTACCTTTCTGCAACTTATCTCAGCTCAGAAGTCAAGTCTCTCACAAGTATGTCTAATAAAAAAAAACCAAATCATATCTGGAACATTGTTGTAAGAGAGTTAGACATATTTTTCATAATGCAAATTGTGGTAAGAAAGATAATTGAGTTTTTTGGATTACTTTTATCTTTCTTGGGCAAAATGGCTAATTGAACACTTGGGATACTGAATTACATTCTGTCTCAAATATTTATTCAAAATAACTTTAAGAATTTTCTTTTTCCTTTTTCTTTTTGTTTCAAGTTTTCATTTACATCACTTACACATAACACCCAGTTCTCATCACAAGTGGCCCTCCTTAATACCCATCACCCATTTAGCCCATTTCCCTACCCACTCTAGCATCCCTCAGTTTGTTCTCTATAGTTAGGAGTCTGTTATATGGTTTGCCTCTCTCTTTTCTCCCCATATGTTCACGTGTTTCATTTCTTAAATTCACATATGAGTGAAATCATATGGTATTTGTCTTTCTCTGACTTATTTTGCTTAGCATAATATACTCTAGCTCCATCCACATTGTTGCAAATGGCAAGTTTTAATTCTTTTTTTATGGCTGAGTAATATTCTATTGTATATAAAACAGTCCTTCTTTTTCCACTCATCAGCTAATGAACATTTGGGCTCTTTCCATAATTTAGCTATTGTTGATAACATTGCTATAAATATCAGGGTACATATATCCCTTTGAATCGGTATTTTTGTGGCCTTTGGGTAAATACCTAGTAGTGCAATTGTTGGATTGTAGGGTAGTTATATTTTTAACTTTTGAATAATCTCCATACTGTTTTCCAGAGTGGATGCACCAGTTTGCATTCCCACCAGCAGTATAAGACTGCATCCTCACCAACATCTATGATTTCCTGTGTTGTTAATTTTAGTCATTTTGACTGGTGTGAGGTGATATCTCTTTGTAGTTTTGATGTGTATTTCCCTGATGATGAGTGATGTTCAGCATCTTTTCATGTGTCTGTTAGTCATCTGGATGTCTTCTTTGGAAAAATGTCTATTCATGCCTTCCTCCCATTTCTTAACTGGATTATTTGTTTTTTGGGTGTTTGAGTTTCATAAATTCTTTATAGATTTTAGGTACTTTAGGAATTTTCTTATACCTGCCTTCTTTTAGGTTTGCTTTTATATAAAATGTGACAGACTGTATGAAGTTCTGGTCCTAATATATAATAAAGGAGAAGCAAAGCTTATGAAGGAAAATATAGTGGAAAGAATCAAGATAATGGAGCAGCTTATGATAAAACTGCACTGAAAATCTAGGACTCCTCAGTCTGGGGAGGGCGAATAGACAGAATTTATGTCAAATGTAAACATGAAGGAATTTACAGGAAGAAAAAGCAAAACTAGGATTTGTTTTGAATCTTGAATAGGTGTACTTTAAGGTAAGACAAGGAGGTGCTACCCACCTAACCTACATGTGTCATTTCATTCTTGCTATGTGTACAGAACTGGCTAGACATGGTGGGGACTTTTACCATTAGAAAGTGACTTTGAGACCCTGAGGAAAATGGGCAATGTATGTGCTCAAGGATTTTTACAACATAATACATTAATGAAAATATAAAATAAAAAAAAACATTCAAGACTTGTTATATTAATTCATGAAAGGCACATTATTAAAGGAAGTCAGGAGATCAATATCTCAGGAAGTCAGGAGATCAATATCTCTAAGCCTTTGGGCTAGGTCATGGGAAGGAAATGTAGCACAATGGAAGGGCTTTGGGTTTAAGCCAGATTTTAATTCAACTTTGCCATTTGCTAGTTGTGTGATCTTCAGCAAATAATGTCTAGTAGCTTCAACTTCTTTCTCTGTAAATTGGAGGTAATATACTAGCATTTAGGGTTGTTGTTAAAGATTAGAGATAGAAAAGGTAAAATGTCTAGCTATGTGCTCTGGTACATAACAGACGTAAGGAAGCTATTATTTTTTACTACTACTTTGTTAGAGGCAGAATGCCAGTGAGGTGGAAACTTAATACAAACCTGTGTGGCAGTGTTCATCTCCTTTTACATGTGTGTAACCCCGTGTGGTGTTCCTCACTCACATCTTTACATATGTGGACCATACACAGATTTTGAATTCTTGCATGTCATTCTAACCTACATACTAGACACATTCTAATTTTTATCTAATAACCCCTGTCATATATCTGCAATGGTTTCATATCATGCTTACAATTGTTTTGAAAATGCACAATTCCATTTCATCAAAACTTTAAAGCCTTACTTTGTGGAGGTTGAGAAGGATGGGAGAGGGTTGGGATAGAATGAAGATGGATGGGGAAAGGTCCCAGTATATAGGTAAAAGGCCAGGCAGATAATCCATAGGTAGATTAGTAAGTATTTAGATGATAGATACGTAGATGATAGGGTAAATGAATTAGTGAGAATAGAAGCTGAAGAGGTAGGGCAGAAGTGTGGCAAAACAGAGAATGTGTGAGATACAGTTGGGAGACCCAGGTTCTGTGTCTTGTAACCTGAAATATCTCAAGTTTTTCTCTGCTCAGATATGTGCTGTTTGCTTCATGTGATTTAATTTCATATGCTTCTAAATGAAGAAGGGCTGTACATTTTTGAAGACACATTGACAAATATCATGCTTGGTAACAAATCTAGGAAGAACTTATGCAGGGTGTTTTTTGCTTCCCTCCCTTCCCTCTCTTCTTCCCTCTTCCTTCCTTCCTTCCTTCCTTCCTTCCTTCCTTCCTTCCTTCCTTCTTCTTTCTTTCTTTCTTTCTTTCTTTCTTTCTTTCTTTCTCTTTCCTTCCTTCCTTCCTTCCTTCCTTCCTTCCTTCCTTCCTTCCTTCCTCCCTCCCTCCTTCTCTCCCTCCCTCCCTTCCTTTCTATCTTCTTCTCTTTCTCCCTCCCTTCCTACCTTTCTTCCTTTCATTTTCTTTTGTTGTAATTTTTGTGTTACCACCATATTTCCTTCATACTTTCCCAAAGAAATCATATTTATTTTTTCCTATATAGGAAAATAACACATTCTTGTTGCAAAAATAAGTACTAAGAATAAGAAGAATGCCATTTTTACTATAGGCATTTATATGTATAAATTTTTGGTTATTATAAACAACCTTAAAACATTAGACATTTGGACAAGTGAATGATCATTTCCTTTAAATAAAATCCTAGAAATGAAATTCTTGAGGAAGAGTGCACATATTTCTAAGGATTTTGACATGAATTTCCCACTTTTGTCTCCTTTTCCCCTTTCCTCAGGGCAGATACAGGGTATGAGAACATTTGTTTTTCCAACCCCTCACCAACAGTGGATATTATTGATGTTTTCCCATCTATTGAGTGAAAAATAGCATCTAATGGATATTTCAGTTTGCAGTTCATTGATTAATAGTAAATCTAATAATATTTGCTTATGGTTATTGGTCATTTGTAGTAGGCAATATTGTACCATAGTTTATCATCACATTCTTTCTCCAAGAAATGCCATTATCGACTCCTCTGTAGCTAAAATTAGCGAGTATATGCTAAGCAAGTTTCTCTGTGTTATTTTACATGAGTTCTTAAGAAAAAAAAATTAAAAGTATGATTTGGTATATGGTATCTAAACTGAGGATTCAGAATCTGTGCTTTATCGTTTTCTGTAAAATTAGTCTAATTTTGGATTTTCTGTTGTACTCTGTCTTGCCAGTAGGAGTATTACAATAGAAATATGTCTGGCATGTGCTATTTCTAGCGATCTGACCATTTTCACTTTGCAATAGCTGTGTTTCCCAGCGTGAGTTAAATTTGGATCAACTTTCCTTTTCCATGTTTGCTGAACTGGGGCCCAGTCTGCTTTAACGTGAGCATTTTTACAAGGGAGTTTTCTCTTGATTATGTTAGAGAGCAACTGGGCATTGCTGAAATAGCAGTAATAATCACTTTAGAATTGTCTATCAATGAATTCCTCATAGTGCTTTCATGGCATTAACTAGTATTATCCTTCTTTATAGAAATAGGCTTCTGAAGTTTGAAATGAATAGGCAAAGGTAAGTCAAACATTTTTCGTAATAATGTTGACGTGAATGAGACAAGAATACAGGGTCTTTATCAGTATTTCTTTTTTAATCTCAGATTTCTGACATTCGTTTAAAACCATCTTTTTTTTTTTTTGTAACTGATGAGTTCTGCATGTGTAGTCTGCTAATGTGTGACTAATACACTAAGTGCTTCTTCCCCAGTGAAGAGAACAAGATCATTTGGAAGAGATTCAATTCCAAACCTCCTCTTATCAGGTTTGCTTTATTAGCTTTGGTGTCTGGATATACACAGTACACCTTATTCCTGCTGCAAGTGGAATTGTTTGCTTGGAGAGGGAAACATTGTTTGCCCTTGAGAAACCTTCAAAGTGAGTGAAAATTGCTGTGATGCAAACTCTGGAAAGCAATTTGTAAACCTTCGGGCCATCGGCGTTGCTATTTCACATCTTAGTATCTGTCCTCCCTATTCCATCACATTTTTTATCCACCTTGTTATGTCAGAAGAATTATTTTGTTTTCTATAGTAGGCACAGGGATATAATCTGGGGAGAATATCAAAATGCCAAAGCCATATAATCCAGTAAGTGAGGACAATGTTGGAATTTAAGGAAAATTCCATAGAAATGATATTTCACTGTTAAGCTTATGCCCCTCCCCTCCCTTTTTCCTTAAGTTGTTTTCCTAGTAACCTACTGGCTAATATCTTTTTTTATTTCCACACTTCATGTAACTACCATCCCACACTATTATTCTGCTAAGGATTATCTGTCCCTTCTTCAAAAGCATATGTAGTTTAAGGAAAACATTCTGTCTGTTAAATAGTGCTGAGTAAATGTTTAATGAATGGAACTGAGTGAAAAAATCCCCAAAGATTCCTGGGCACAGACTATTCAGCCTTGGAGTTCTCAGTCAGTTCCCTAATACAAATGCTCTGTCTAAATTCTTTACCTCAGGGTAGAGTCTTAATTTTTACTGGGGGAGGGGAGAGGTAAATAGCCAATGTATTGATTTAAAGAATGCAAATATTCTGCCTTACAAAATAATCTAAGATAGAGGGTAATGTAACTTACTTTGAGAGATAAAATATTAAAATTAGGAAGTCAGCATTATCTTTCAAAATGTAAGTAACAAGAGAAAGGAAGCTGGTTACTAAAATACACAAAATTAAATTTTTCAATCTCTCTACACTGTTACAAGGAAAAGGGGGAATTAATCTTGCCAAATATTAACCAGTAGGTAAAATTAAATTTGGGGAACAACCGGAATATTCCAATAGGTCATGATTATTCTTCATATTTGGTTATTTTATGTTCATTCCTACGCCCTTGATCCATATCACTTTTCTCTGCTTAGCTCTGTGCCCCACAAGAATGAACTCTTTGAACTGCTTCCCTTCCTGGGTTTCTCCATTGGCTGCTTCTGGTCATATTTCACCAAGAAGAGGCATTAGCAGTGGACTAGAGGGCAGAGGGACAGAGGGTAGGATATTTCTTTCCTCTGACTCCCACCCTGACCATCCCTGGCAATGTCTGTGTTTTCCCACCACTGCAGCTTCCTCGTGTGGCTCTTCTCTAGAGTTCAGCTTTCTAGGGTTCAGGTAATGTTTTTTTTTTTTTTCAGTCTCTTCGGCCCTTGTGGTGGTGAGGACTTTCCACTAATGCTGGCTTTTGAGTGCCTCTCCATCCCTTGTTTATTTTCTTATCTCTGCCCACACTTCTCACCCTTTTAAGGACTCCCTTCACCAAAGTCTCTTTATTTGAATCACCAGCAAGTGAATTCTGTGTCCTGCTGAGAAATCTGATTGATACAATATCAAACTTCCAACGTCTTTTATTCTTTAGTTTCTATATGAAGAAAGAACAAGGATTTTTCAATGTTATTTTACTTTTTAAAGTTTTTTAATGTTTTGTTTATTTTTGAGACAGAGAGAGACAGAGCATGAGCAGGGGAGGGGCAGAGAGAGAGGGAGACACAGATTCCAAAGCAGGCTCCAGGCTCTGAGCTGTCAGCACAGAACCCAACGTAGGGCTCGAACGCACAAACTGTGAGATCATGATCTCAGCCGAAGTTGGATGCTTAACCAACTGAGCCACCCGGGTGCCCCAGGATTTTTCAGTGTTCTAATCATACCCTTCTTTATAGGAGCCTGTATCATGAAAGTATATTTTTGATTCAATTAAGTGAATAAAAAGGGGGAAAAAAGAGGAATTGGGAAGATTCTAAGTCTTTTTTTAAAGTTTATTTATTTATTTTGAGAGAGAGAGAGAGAGAGAGAGAGAGAACACGCACATGCAGAGAAATGGCAGAAGGAGGAGAGAGAGAATTCTAGGCAGGCTTCATTCTGTCACCTTGGAGCCCCACGCAGGTCTTGATCTCACAAACTGTGAGATCATGACCTGAGCTGAAATCAAGAGTCGGATGCTTAGCCACCTTGGTGCCCCAGATTCTAGGTCTTTTTAAGCCATTTTGCATTGATGTGGTGTGTTCAGCAGTAAATGGGTTGGAAAACAAAATTGGAATGTTTTTGACCCCACTAAGTTCACCAATATGTAGTAGTGGTGTCTTTGTTATTAATATTATTGAATTATTGAATTAATATTGAATTAATATTATTGAATTAATATTATTGAATTAATATTAATATTATTGAACCAAGAGTATATAAGAGATCAGAATCACAGAAGTAAATACTTCTGAAATAATGATACAGGGATGACAGGTGAACTATAAATACTGCTGTTGGAATATATGCTTTTAAAGACATGGAAAAAGGTCATGTGACATTAGCTAGCTAGTTTAGTTATTTTGTGTGTTTGAAACACTTTGCATGTGTCAAGAAGAATTATAGTGTTTGAAATGGGCCTGTAACATAACAGCTGAAAACCTCTGAAAAGCTGCTAAGTGACATTTGTCTGGAATGGTGTACCCTTAAGTACTTTTGGAGGAAAGTAATTAAATATGGCTGTAAAATGGAAAGAAACAAGTGAATGTGGATTTTTATTATACTATGAAATAATTTGTTGACTTTCTCCTTAAATTTCTATTTAATTTGCTATTGGAACTATAGGATTTAAAAAAGAAATTAATGACATGGTATAGTTTTCTCGAAGGATTTACTGGTTTGCGTAACTGAGAAGCATAGGGGATAGAGCTACCTTTTGGCTAACTGGATGACTTGAGGTCACTTATTTTCTCCCCGTCCATCATCTCTTCTTTCCTCTGTAATAGCTTTAATCTCAGGAAGTGTCTTCCTGATTGGTGGTAGAGTTAGCTATTGGAGGGAAGTTATAAATTCATACTATCTTTGTAGCTAACAGTTTCAATCAAAAGAATATGCCTCAAAGACATACAAATGGCCAACAGATGCATGAAGAGATGCTCAACATCACTAATCATCAGGGAAATGCAAGTCAAACCACAATGAGATATTACCTTCTACCAGCAAGATATGGTCAGTATCAAAAAGACAAGAAATAACAAGTGTCAATGAGGATTTTGAGAATAAAAATTGGTGCAGCCACTATGGAAAATACTATGGAGGGTCCTCAAAAAAAATTGAAAATAGAACCACCATATGCTCTTATAATTCCACCAGTGGGTATTTACCCAAAGAAAATGAAAGCACTAATTTGAAAAGATATTATGCACCCCTATGTTTATTGCAGCATTATTTACAACAGCCAAGATATGGAAGCAACCCAAATGTCCATCAATGAACAGATGAATAAGAAAGATGTGATATATGTGGAATAATATACATATGGAATTATACTTATATTATATATTATAGAGAATGAGATTGTGCCACTTGAGAGAATGGATGAACCTAGAGGGTATTATGCTAAGTGAAATAAATTAAAGAAAGAAAAATGCCATATGATATCACTTATATGTGGCATCTAAAAAACAAAAACAAACAAACAAAAAAACAAACACAGAGCCAAAACAGACTCAGAAATACAGAAAACAACTGATGGTTGCTGGGAGGTGGAGGTATGGGCAAAATGGATGAAGAGATGTGGGAGATACAGGCTTCCAGTTATAGAATGAATAATTCATGCAAATAAAAGGCACAGCATACAGAATATAGTCCATGATATTGTAATAGTGATATATGGGGACACATGATAGCTACACTTGTGGTGAGCACAGCATAATGTATAAACTTGTTGAATCACTACATTGTACACCTGAAACTAATGTAACATTGTGTGTCAACAGAAAGAAAGAAAGAAAGAAAGAAAGAAAGAAAGAAAGAAAAGACCTATTTTCTGTTATTTGCAGCTAAAGTTGCAATGAAGTTTGTGACTGGTCTGAGCTAGATCATAGACCATCCCTGAGTATCTTGTGAGCAAGTATCAGGTACTCTGATTGGCCCATCTTGGGTTACTTGCTCATCTCTGTGGAAAGTGAGGATGAAATGAAAGCAGTCATAAATTGGGATTTCTGTGAAAAGACAAACTGTATAGCAATAAGAATGAGAAAAAGCAGGGTGAACAGACAAACGCTATGATATGGAAGGCAGTGGCATTATTAGACATTGAACCAATAATGTACTCATATCCAAAGCTAAGTAAGAGATAAGTCAATGTCTCATCCAGGTGTTGCCTTTAATGCCCAGGTCCTCACCTATGTTAACTGAATCCTCTCACTTTTTTTAAAGTTTATTTTGAGAAAGAGAGAGCACAAGTGGGGGAGGGGTGGAGAGAGAGGGAGAGAGAATCCCAAGCAAGCTGCATGCTGTCAGCACAGAGTCCGATGCAGGGCTGGATCTCACCAATTGTGACATCATGATTTGAGCACAGATCAAGAGTCAGATGCTTAACCCACTGAGCCACCCAGGCGTCCCCACCCTCTCACATTTTTAATTCTGTTACTAGCAGCATCCTACTTCCTGACATTTCTGTGTCAGTCAGGGCTCTCTTGCATAAAAGTGACAGAAAACTAGTGGAAATTATATTAACCCCAAAGAAATTCATTGGCTCCTATAAATGAAAAGTTTACAGTTACATCTTAGGTATTACAGATTTAGGGATAAAAATGATACTACCGGGGGCGCCTGGGTGGCGCAGTCGGTTAAGCGTCCGACTTCAGCCAGGTCATGATCTCGCGGTCCGTGAGTTCCAGCCCCGCGTCAGGCTCTGGGCTGATGGCCCAGAGCCTGGAGCCTGTTTCCGATTCTGTGTCTCCCTCTCTCTCTGCCCCTCCCCCGTTCATGCTCTGTCTCTCTCTGTACCAAAAATAAATAAAAGTTGAAAAAAAAAATGATACTACCGGGAAATTACCTTTCCCCACTTCAGTCCCTTTTTCCTCTTAGTTGGCTTAATTTGGGGGAAGATTTTCTAACATAGTAGCCAAGCTGGACTTCTGGCAGCTGTAGGCTTACTTCAGTGGCATAGCCAGCAATTTCAGTGATTAATGTCCACTTCTTCAGGGTCCAGCAAAGTTGTCAAGGATTGATCTAATCGACTTGGGAAAATGCCAGTCCCTGAAGTTTGGTGTGAATGTGTGTGTGTTGGGGGTGGTGGTGGGTGGACTAATCTGATATGCTGGGCTTATGTCATAGGGATGATAGGACAAGGTCAGCTCCACCTGGACCACATGGAGTAGGTTTCACATGAAAATGAGAGCCTATTTTCAGCAGAAACAGGTTGCATAGAAAGATAGCATGCAAATACCATAACTACTGCACTACCTAATAAATGGTAGAGTGGTAAAAAAAAAAAATTAGTCTTTCCTGTAATGTACCAGATATCTGGTATATTATTTCACATTTATCTGATAAATTTACACCAAATCACGTAATAGTGATACTGATAGTGACACTAATAGTGATACTAATAGGATATCTTAAATATGTCTAGAAACTCATGGCATTTTAGAATATTTCCTACCATGGTAGAGAAAGTGAAGGTGCTTCTGTATTTCCTTCTTGGAAAACTAGATTTTGGAAAACTAAGGGAGAGCCTTAGGGCATATAAAGAGAAAGATGGATGACGTGGAGACGAGAAAGAGTAGGAAATGCAAGAAATAAGTTGGAGTCTAGTGTTATCAGAACTGTTTAGAGGGGACCACAGAGAAATGTCAGTGGGCCAGACATACACTTCTACAAGGTCGCTTCATAGGAGTCCTTAAATGCTTAGTTGGGAAGCTTGAATTTGTCCTGAAATATGATAAAAAAACCATTGAGAATTTTGAGCAGAAAAGATTTGTGATGAAAAGGATGTTGAGACTTTTACACACTGGTCTGCAGAGGGTACTGGAGAAGGAGATACAGGAAAAGAGATAAACTACCATACTGTTATCAGCTTCTTGATATGTAGTGATAAGAATTCAGATTAAAGAAGTGGCAGGAGTAATTGAAAACCAAGACTCAGATGGATTGATTTTGACACTCTGGGTACAGAACAGTATCTGGTAGAATGTTCTAAAATGCAGATTTCAGGGATCTTCTCCCAGATGTTCAGATTTAATGGGTGTGGAGTGAGGCACAGCAATATGTATTTTAAAAAGAATTCAAGATGATTTGGATGCAGGTCATTCACAGACCACATTTTGTTTTAGAGGAGGATTAGACAGGTGTGTGATTAATTATGAAGGACAACCAAGCCAAAAGGAGAAGGAGTCTGCTGTTGATGGTAATTAGAAGGTTGGGAAAGGCCCCTGATTGTAGGGAGAGTTGATGATTCTGTTTACATAATTCTTATTCACACTTATGTTTGAACTTCTGGTGTGTAGATTCCAGTTGTTATCTGTGTATATAAAGCTGTTGATAAAAAGATGTCCTGGAATGAAACTATTAGGCACTTGTCCTTGAGCAACAATACTGGAATTGCTCTGTGTACTTACTTACTGGTTTTGGCTGGTTTAGAGCAGAGTTTGTAGTGGAAGTGAAGCTGTTGTGTTTTTTTTAAAATTTTTTTTAAAATTTTTTTAATGTTTATTTATTTTTGAGACAGAGAGAGACAAAGCATGAACGGGGGAGGGTCAGAGAGAGGGAGACACAGAATCTGAAACAGGCTCCAGGCTCTGAGCTGTCAGCAGAGAGCCCGACGCGGGGCTCGAACTTACGGACCGTGAGATCATGACCTGGGCCGAAGTCGGCCGTTTAACCGACTGAGCCACCCAGACGCCCCTGTTGTGTTTTTTAAATGTATGGTTAGACATTCTTTTCCTTGTCTAGAAATTATGACTGACAAAACTGCTGTAATGGTATCTGAAAAATCAAGATGAAAGGAATTTTGCTAGTATGAAACATGGATGCTAAAATTCTCTTAGCATATCTCCCAATGACCAAGAGGTTAATAATGTTGCTAATGAATTTTTACCTATTAAGGTAACAGTACCTCATGGGACAAATTATTTCCTTCAGCTGTCTGTCAAGTCATAGTACTCTTTCAATTTGCCTAAATATTTAAGAAAGTCCACTATTCTGAGAAAATGCAATGTTGGTACTTTTTTCTTTTATCTTTTACTTTCAGATCTGGACTATCCTTTCCTGGAGTCTGTGAATCATATCGGGCAACCAAGATATTTTTGTGACAAGAACACTTCTTAACCTTTCAGAGCTCCCTTCCACAATGTTGGTTATTTCCGTGAGGGAGGGAAAAGTTGTCTTCATAAGTCATCCAACATTTCTAAGTATCATTTACTAAGAAAACCCTTCACCAAAAGCATTTTCTTTCTATGATATTGAGTTGTTTCATGAAATGTGATTTATTATAGGTTTATTCATAGAGGAAATGCTTTTTACTTAGACTTTCTTTCTTGATGCTAACTTAGTCAAGATGTCTATCTGACCCAATGAGGCTACGAGTTCATTTCTTTCATCCCAGGTCACAGTGATCCAGGTCAATGTATATATTTGTATAAGAGTAAAGCAAGATTAAATGAAAACTTATCCCCCCCCCAACTCCAGCATTTATTATCGTGATATATTCATTCATAGCGTGCTTTTCTCTATTTTTTATTATAAGTGAATATAATTTTAGTCCTTTGAGACTTTCTCCCCAATTCAACTACATTTTACTATCTACAAAGCCATACCACTTTTATATGGCTTTAACAAAAGGAAAAAAAAAACCACTAAAATGATGGTGATTTAAGTATTAATAGCAGCTATTGATTATCTACAGAAGCTTTCTACTACCCTTCTCCTCCTTTTTGTTAAGGAGTTTATTCTGTGCAGTAAGATACATTATTTCAGGGCAAGCATCAAGACCATGGGGATAATAACTTAGAAGTTACATCATCCTTTTCTTTTTTGTTAATCATTCCTCCTTGCCTTTTCTCCACCTCACCCTCCCTGCCTCCCTTCCAATGTAATCTCTAGCACTTCCTAAGGTATTGGGAGATAAGTTGGGTTGCTTTTCTCATATGGTATACACAGACTGAAAATTTATATAACAGGTATGCAGCTATTACTCTCAGTGGTTGATCTCTTTGTGTCCATCTTTCAATCCATTAGGGAGTAGAAAACTAAACTCTGATTATGCGCTCTGGAAGAAAGCAGCCATCTTAAAGTGTTCACATTGTTCCCTCTGCTACTTTGTTCAGACCCCATCGATAACTTCTGAGACTGATTAGGAGAGTTACTGAAGTCTCAAGCAGGACCATAAAGATATTCATAATTATGACCTGACAGATAATGCTGCCCTACTGAGTTGTTATCTTAGGCAGGTTGGCTCCCCGTGGTGTCATGTTGTTTATTGCCCTGGACTGCAGTGCATTTGGCTCTCTCTAATCTCTTTACTATGGCATCAAAGAGTGGATGGCTGAAGCTTTAAAATAAATCAACACACACACACACACACACACACACACACACACACACACGCACAGAGCCCAGAAAAACTGAGGGTGACATAGGTAATAGGATAGAATGTGATTTAATTTTTTTCTCATATGTGTGGGTATATTCTGTTTTTTTGTGAATAGGGAGAGAATGGACCATAAATGATTCCATTTTATAACTTGTATCTGAAATGAAAATGTATCTAATTCAGCAGCACAAAGGCAATATGCCTAAGGGATATCGAGTTTGATATTCTTAATTAAGAAATACACCAGAGTCATGTTTGGAAATTTGTTCCACTTCTCTGAGCTTTAGTTTCTCTTTTTTTTTTTAAAAACAAAAACACAGAATTCTATCATTAGATTTTGTGAAGACCAATGAGGAAAAACTATGATAAAGGTAAATATGAATAAAACTGAGAGAATGGCCTTTGGAGCTTAGCACCAATATTTTGGGAGTAATTTCAATGACTAATGACTGAACAGGAGATGAAATATATTCTAAAATAATGTTTGAGTACAGTACACCAAAAATTTAAAACTTTTTGGAAAATTATAGAAAAGTTTCCATCACTTTAAACACACTGTGTTTATCTGTTTGAATACTAATACTGTGATCTGAGATTTCTTTTGGTATAGAATTTTCCTGGTATGCTTTTTCATACTGTTTTACTTTCAGCCATTTTGTTCCCTTTGTTTTAACAGTTTTATTAGATAATTTCCATACTCTAAAATCATCTCTTGTAAGTAGACAATTCAATGAATTTTAGTAAGTTTATAGAATTCTGAAACCATCACCACAACCCAATTTTAGAGCACTTGAATCACTCCCAAAGTTTCCTCCTGCTAGTGATCTCTGATCCCATTGATCTGCTTTCTGTGTCTACATTTTTTCTCTCATGGACATTTTATATGAATGAAATCAATATGCAGTCATTATACCTCACTTTTTTTATTTAGCATAATGTCCTTTTTTTCATTTAAGATAATTTCATTATCCCTTTCCCGCGTGTGTTAGTTGTTCATTCCTTTTTTGGATGAATAGTCTTCCATTGTATAAATATAACTTTTTTTTTTTTTTTTTTTTTTTTACCTTCACCTGATTATCGACATCTGGATTGTTTCCAGTTCGGGGCTCTTATGAATAATGATGCTATGAAAATTTGTATACATGTCTTTGTGTGGACATATATTTTAATTACTTTTGGGTAGATTCCTAGGAGTGGAGTGGCTATATGGGAAGTGTATTTTTAACTTTGTAAGATGCTGCCAAGCTGTTCTCTATAGTGGCTCTACACTTGACATTCCTATCTGTAAATTCTCAAGAGTTCCAGTTTCTTTGCATCCTGTTAACACTTGGTATTATCCATCTTTTTGATGATAGTCATTCTTGTAGGTATGAAGTGGTATCTCATTATGATTTTAATTTATGTTTCCCTGATGACTAATGATATCGAGCATCTTCTAATGTGATTAGTGTTTTCTTTGTGTGTTCTCTTTGATGAAATGTCTATTCGATCTTTTGTCTGTTATCACATTGGGTTGTTTTTTATTTTTTATTTTTAAGAATTCTTTATAGGGGAGCCTGGGTGACTCAGTCAGTTAAGAATCTGGCTCTTGATTTCAGCTCAGGTCATGAACTCACGGTTTGTGGGTTCAGGGTCCATGTTGGCCTCTGTGCTAGCAGTGCAGAGCCTGCTTGGGATTCTCTCTCTCTTCCTCTCTCTCTCTCTGCCCCTCTGCTACTTGCACTGTCTCTGTCACTCTCAAAATACATTAATAAACTTAAAAAAATTAAAAAAAGAATTCTTTATATATTCAGGATACAAATCTTTTTACCAGACATGATTTGGAATAATGCACTCTTGACTTAACAAATATTTATGTTAATTGGTACTTTTTCCCTCTTCCCCAAAACAATGCAAGAACGGGGAACACTTTCTCTGTTTATTTCTCTCCCAATATATAATCCACTCATCATATATTTTAATTGTCTTTATAATTAACATTTCACAAGACATTATCATTAATGTTTTATACAGAAAATATGCATTTGGATTTATCTCTATGTTATAGTTTTTGTTGCTCTTCACTGTCTCATACATCCCTGGCTTTCCATCTGAGATTATTTTTTTCTCCTTGAAGAACACATTTAGATTTATTTTCTTTTCTTCCTCCTTCTTTCCTTGGTTCCTTCATTTATTCCCTCCTTCCTCTTTTTCTCTCTTTTCTTTCTTTCTTCCTTTTTTTCTTCATCAGCTTTATTGAGATATAACTTTCATGATATAAAATTAAGCCATTTAAAATGTACAGTTCAGCTCTCCCTCACTTCCAGCTCTAACAACCACTATAAAATTTTCTTTTTTTTTTTTTAATTTTTTTAACGTTTATTTATTTTTTTTGGGACAGAGAGAGACGGAGCATGAACGGGGGAGGGGCAGAGAGAGAGGGAGACACAGAATCGGAAACAGGCTCCGGGTTCTGAGCCATCAGCCCAGAGCCTGACGCGGGGCTCGAACTCACGGACCGCAAGATCGTGACCTGGCTGAAGTCGGACGCTTAACCGACTGCGCCACCCAGGCGCCCCTAAAATTTTCTATTCTAGTATTTCTTTTAGTGTAGGCCTGCTGCTGATAAATTAATTATTTCAGTTTGTTTATTCATAAATGTTATTTTGCTTTTATTCTAAAAATTAAAGTTACGTGTTATAATTTAAAGATGCAATTTAAAGTTTCAGCAATTTAAAGATGTTCCATTATATTCCAATTTTGTTACTTATTTTTTAAAGTTTATTTATTAATTTTGAGAGAGAGAGAGAGAGAGAGAGAGAATGAGAGCAGGGGAGCGGCAGAGAATGAGCGCAGGGGAGGGACAGAGAGAGAGAGAGAGAGAGTGAGAGCAGGGGAGGGGCAGAGAGAGAGAGAGAGAGACAGAGAGTGAGAGCAGGGGAGGGACAGAGAGAGAGAAAGAGAGAGAGAGAGGGAGAGAGAGAATCCAAGAAGGCTCTGCTGACAGCACAGAGCCTGAGAAGGGCTTCATCCCACCAACCGCAAGATCAGGAGGCAAAATCAAGAGCCAGGCACTTAACCAACTGAGCCTCCCAGGTGCCCCCAATTTTCATTATTTCTACAGAAACATCATTAATGAGTCTTTTGTTGGTTGTTGTTGTTTTTAATATAATGTGGTTTTTTTTCCAGTTGCATTTTATAATTTTATCTTTGTCTTGTATTTTCAGCCATTTTACTGTGATGTACTTAAGTGTCTTTAGTTTGGTTAACTATTAGTGTAACAAATTATCCCAGATTTGGTGGCATAGACCAATATTTCATTATGTGTAGAGATTCTGTAGTTATGAATTTGGACACAGTACAGCTATATTGGTTGGTTTCTTCCCAGGATGTCTGTGGTTTTTCGTCTGGGAATACTGAAATGATTGTTTCCTGGAATCCTCTTGGGGGCTTCTTCTCTCACACATCTGGCATCTGTAATAGGAAAACCTACCCTCTGGGCTTAGCTGAGTCTGGTGACCAGATCACCTACATGTGACCTTTCTGGGTATGTATCTTCCTATTCAATCTTTCAACCTCAAGCAAACACTGATCAGCTTTCTGTCATGAGAGATTAGTTTTGTCTTTTAAACATTTAATAAAAACGGAATTATACTGTATGTATATTTTTGTGTTTGGATTTTTTTCTGCTCTGCATGATATTGTTAACTGTATCCACAGTTTATTTATTTTTAAGTTGTATGTTAGTGTGAATATACTGCATTTTGTTTCTCCATTCAACCCTTGATAGAAATTTGGATTGCTTCCAGCTTTTAGTTATTATAAATAAAGCTTCTAAGAACATTTATATACAAATGTTTGCACAAATATTTCATTTCTCTTTCATTTTGTTCTTAAGATAATCTTATTTCCTGGGAACTTGCCAAGGCTTTCTTTCTTTCTTTCTTTTTTTTTTTTTAATGTTTATTTATGTTGACAGAGAGAGAGAGAGAGTGTGAGTGAGGGAGGGGAAGAGAGAGAGGGAGACACAGAATCCAAAGTTATTACTAGTTTGCTAGCATTTTTATAATGAATAGTTGTGGCAATTTGTCATATGACTTTACTGCATGAGATGATCATGCAGTTAGTTCCCTTTCAGTCTATTGATAGAGTAAATTATACTAATTGATTTTCAAAGGTTTCATGAGCTTGCATCCTTGGGAAAATCTCCAGTTAGTAATGATGCATTATTTTTTTCATATATTGTTGGATTTGATTTGTTAATAATTTGCTCAGGAGCTTTGTACCTATATTAACAGATATTTCTCTATAGTTTTCTTTCTTATAATGTGTTTGTCTGGTTTTGTTTCAGGGTAATAGTATCTTCATAAAATGAGTTGGCAATATCCTCTTCTTAATTTTGGAAGAGTTGGTATACGATTGTGTTATTCTTTAAATGTTTGCTATAATTCACCAGGTAAGCCATCTGACCCTGGAGTTACCTTGAGGGGACTGTTTTGAAATCAAAATCAAATATCTTAATATATACAGCTATTCATATTTTTCTATTTCTCTTGTGTTAGTTTTGGTTATTTGTGCCTTTTGTGGAATTTTCCCACTTCATTTAGGTTTTTGAAAGTATTGCCATAAAGCTGCTCCTAAGTTTCTCTGGTTGTTCTTTTAATATTGGCTGCATCTTTAGTGATGGCCATTTTATCTAACTTGTTGAATTTATTGCCAGAAAGTTGTTCATAATATCACCTCATTATCTTTTATCAGTCTGTAGGCTCTGTAGCAATATGTTCTCTTTCTTCACTGACATTGATAATTTGTGCCTTCTCTCTTTGTTCTTATTATTCTAGCTATAGTTTTATAATATCTATTATTTTTAAAGAGGTTATTTTGAGATTTTTTCTCTATTTTTATTTTCTCTTTAGTTAATTTCTTCTCTATATTATTTCTCTCATACTCACTTTGAGTTTGATTTTTCTCTTTAAAGTTTTTTTTTCTTGTTTTTTTTTAAGTAGAAGTTTAGATAATAGATTTTAGACTTTATTTTTACTAATTTAAGTAATTATGGATATAAATTCTTCTCTAAATACACCCTTGGTTACATGTCATAAATTTTGATGTATCTACGTTTTTATTCAGTTCAAAATATTATGCATGCACACCTGGGAGAATTTGCATTTTGCTTTTGTTGAGTGGCATGCCCTGAAAACATCAATTAGGTCAATTTTTATGATTGCATTTTTAGTCTTCTACATCTTTATTGGTTTTCCATCTACTTATTCTCTTTTTTTTTAACTTTTTTTAAAAACATGTATTTATTTTTGAGAGACAGAAAGAGACAAAGTGCCAGCAGGGAAGGGGCAGAGAGAGGAGACACAGAATCTAAAGCAGGCTCCAGGCTCTAAGCAAGCTGTCAGCATAGAGCCCGATGTGGAGCTCGAACCCACAAACCGTGAGATCATGACCTGAGGTGAAGTTGGACACTTAACCGACTGAGCCACACAGGTGCCCCTCTACTTATTCTCTTTATTACTAAGAGAAGAGTGTTGAAATTCCAACTCTAATTATGGATTTGTTTATTTCTCCTTTCATTTCAACTACAAACTGTGTTTAGCAATGTAGTTGATTTTCACTCTGGTGAACGTTCCTTATCCTATTATAGTGCAGCAACAACCAGATATCAGTTTAGCACCAGTACCTGGATCACATTTTGAACATCTGTTCTGTAATCCCCCGTAAACTGAGATGGGTATGAGAAAGCCTTCAAATAACTATGCATGTGAAACTTCAAAATGAACAGAATGAAGTCTTAATATGAAGATGAGGGGCAGGGCACCTGGGTGGCTTAGTGGGTTAAACTTCAGACTCTTAATCTCTGCTCAGGTCATGATCTCATAGTTTGTGAGTTTGAGCCCCACATGGGGTTCTGTGCTGATGGCATGGAATCTGTTTGGGATTCTCTTTCTCCTTCTCTCTGCCCCTCCCTGGCCTGTTCTTTCTCTTTCTCTCTCTTTCATTCTCTCTCTCTCTTTCAAAATAAATAAACTTCTAAAAAAAAGAAAATGAAGGGTGCCTGTGTGGTTCAGTTGGTTGAGTGTCCAACTCTTGATTTTGGCTCAGGTCATGATCCCAGGGTTGTGGGATCAAGCCCCACATGGGGCTCCATGCTGAGCATAGAGCCTTCTTGGGATTTTTTTTCTCTCTCTCTCTGCCCCTTTCCACAGCTCGTGCGCTCTCTCTCTCTCTCTCTCTCTCTCTCTCTCTCTCAAATAAATAAATAAATAAAAATAAAAAAAAAAGAAAATTGGACTATTTAAATAACTAAAAGTGACTGAAAGTTATTTGAGATGTTACTAAGAAAGCCTAATATTTAATAGGAAAGAAAAGATCTTAGATGGTTGCAATTATTTTTCTGAATTACCATTTTATTTTTACAGCCTAGTGAATTAACATTTCCTACCAGAACTATTACACTTGGTATAGAAAATCCTCAACTTAAAGTGGTTTACACTTAAGCCTCCTCTGTTATTACCTAAATGCTCAATTTACAGAAAACTGAGGCTTAGAGTTCAAGTTCACATAGAACATGGTGGAACTGGGATCTCAAATCACTTTGCCTTTCTCTAAAACCCATGCTTTTATCCACGTCACTATACCTTACTATTTTTCTCTAAAATTATGAGATCTTTGGCAAGGTCACCTCTTTCTCGCAGTGTATATACACTATACTAGACTATATACTGTGTGCAGACAGCTCAGAGCCTGGAGCCTGCTTCGGATTCTGTCTTCTCTCTCTGCTCTTCTCCCACTTGTGCTCTGTTTCTCTCTTTCTCAAAAATAAATAAACGTTTTTTAAGAAGTGCCCCTATTTCTGATTCCATGAAAACCAAGAAAACTTCTGATATTTTAGCTCCCTTTGTAGTTTTCCAACAGGAAGGAAATCAGTGGATCACATCAATATGGACGTTTGGTATAAATGCTAGATTTATTTCTTACTGTGAATTAATACAATGCTATTCTTCTTTTCACTGGTCTGAGAATTTGTCCTGGAGAGACAAATCCATTTTTAGTGGACTGATAAAAATCAGTTTTTTAAACCCACAAGGCTGAGATTCAGCTTAAACTGTGTTAGATTCACCAAGGTATATGCTGTCCTATTGACACCCTATTGAAGCTGATAGCCAGACTTCCCTAAAACATACTGTTGGTGAAGTGCCATGACATTTATTTTTTTCTTTTTTTAAATTTAAATTTTTTGAGGGTTGATGGGGGGTGGGAGGGAGGGGAGGGTGGGTGATGGGTATTGAGGAGGGCACCTTTTGGGATGAGCACTGGGTGTTGTATGGAAACCAATTTGTCAATAAATTTCATATATATATATATAAAAAATAAAGGATTCTGAGGTACAGTTAAAAAAAATAAATTTTAGTTATATAACATACAGTTCAATATTGGTTTCAGGAGTAGAATTCAGTGATTCATCACTTACATATAATACCCAGTGCTCTTCACAAGTGCCCTTCTTAGTATGCATCATCCATCTAGCTCATCCAGAGTATCCCTCTCCTCTGTACCCCCCTTCCTCTATGTTCATCTGTTTTGCTTCTTAAATTCTACATATGAATGAAATAATATGGTATTTGCCTTTCTCTGATTGACTTATTTTGCTTAGGGTAATGCATTCTAGATCCATCTATATCATTTCAAATGACAAGGTTTCATTCTTTTTGATGGCTGAGTTATATATATATATACACACACACACACACACACACACACACACACACACATATATACACCCCAAATCTTTATCCATTCATCAGTCAATGACATTTGGGCTGTCTCCATAATTTGGATATTGTTGATAATGCTGCTATAAACGTTGTGGTGCATGTACCCCTTTGAATCTGTATTTTTGTATCCTTTGGGCAAATAGCTAATAGTGCAATTGCTGGATCATAGGGTAGTTCTATTTTTAGTTTTATAAGGAACCTCTATAGTATTTTTAGGAGTGGTTGCACCAATTTGCATTCCCACCAACAGTGTAAAAGAGTTCCACTTTCTCCACATCTTCACCAACATCCGTTGTTTCCTGTGTTGTTAATTTTAGCCACTCTGACCGGTGTGAAGTGGTGTCTCAGTGTGGCTTTGATTTGTCTTTCCCTGATGATAAGTGAGATTGAGCACCTTTCCATGTGTCTGTTAGCCATCTGGATGTCTTCTTTGGGAAAGTGTCTATTCATGTTTTCTGCCCATTTTTTAACTGGATTATTTGTTTTTTGGGTGTTGAGTGTCATAAGTTCTTTATAGATTTTGGATACTAACGCTTTGTCTGATATGTCATTTGCAAATATCTTCTCCCATTCTGTTGGCCTACCTTTTAGTTTTATTGATTGTTTCCTTCACTGTATACAAGTTTTTATCCTGATGAAGTCCCAATAGTTCATGTTTGCTTTTGTTTCCCTTGCCTTTGGTGACAAGTCAAGTAAGAAATTGCTGTAGGTGAGGTCAAAGAGGTTGCTGCCTGTGTTCTCCTCTAGGATTTTAGTGTCATATTTAAAATGTTGGCACTTATAAAAGCACAAAAAATATAATAATATAAAAATGAGTGAATGAACATGACAAAGACAAAATAAAATGTAAAGATAATATGAAGCCAGAAATAGGGTTAGTACACAAAATATATGCCATAGGATATGATGTATTGCTAGTGACAGGCTTTAAATTTGAGTCTGTGCTTTATAGAAGGCAAATCAAAGTGGAAAAACACAATAAACTAAAGATTCATAACAGGTTTTTTCTTTTTATTTACTCCTTTAAGAAATAACACAAGTAATACATGACTAGTATAGAAAAATTAGAAACTGAATAATAATTATTTTGAAATTTTATAATCCCCTCCATCCAGAACTAATCATTTTTAACATTTCAAAGTGTTTCGATGTTGTAAAATAGTCATTTTTGCAAACTTCCATTTGTATAAATATATTTAAAACGGAATCATATTAATATTTTTACTCACCAATATTTTATAACTATTTTTCTAATAGATATTATTATTTTCACTGACTACAGTTATAAAAGAGTAAGTCACAATTTGTTTAGCACTCTAATTCTGTTTGACTCAGGTCTATTTTTTCTATTTTAGACAATTCTGTGATGAACATCCTTGTACATCTCTACACACTTGACTGATTATTTAATTGGGATAAAGTTCAAAAAGTGACACTGCTGGATCTACATAAGATTTGACAGTTTTATTTTTGAGCTGGGTTTTGAAGAATGGAATGCATTTCATCAGGTGAAGAATCAAGTGGGCAACAGTAATACCTTCTCTAAAACCTAAGTTAAGTGTGATATTAGGGTCTTTGAAATATAAAGAACATTGAAACTTTCAAGAGTCTCAATTTGTAAGCCTCTTGTAGCAAATACTATATACATCTGTTAAAACTATGTTAGTATGAATATGCAAGGCTAGGTCATTTTTCCAGGATGTCATAGCTCAGTTTGGGTAAAAACCAAATGATGTGACTCATTCTTTTATTTTTTTTTCATTTATGTTTCAATTTACTTAATAGATTTTTTATTGAGTAATTAATAAGTGAAAGACAGTGTGATAGGCCAGTGCACACACTGATAAGATAGACATGGCTAAGTACATGTTGGGGGAGCTATGCTGTCCATCTCCACAAATGTTTGGTTTGTGTTTGCTATGCTTTCGTTGATACAGATTTTGAATTAGAATGTTTTTATGTGAGTCAGATATATTTGAAAATGTGCCAATATGATCCTTTTGAAAGCCAGTAATCTAAGAGACTGCCTTCTGAACCATCTTGTTCAGTCTCTGCAAAACATTTTTGCTCTTAGTTTGGGTTTTAATTATAAAGTTGTCATAGAGTTTTCACACTTAATTTATTCCCAAGATCATGATCCAGGGGTTTTATAGATAGTAATAAAAGGTTATTTAGATCAGTGATTCTTAAGTGGGTTTTAGACTCAGTTTTTGAACTTTTCGAAGTACATAGGCATGAGCCATGTGTTTAAGTCTACCAAGGAATAACCAGGCCATTGTGGCTGGAGTGAGGAGAGACGCAGCATATGAGAGGGAAGACAGAGCCAGATTACATACGGCCTCTAGGCCTGGTTAAGGAGTTAAGTTGTGAATTTATTTGCTTTCATATTTAAATATTTAGCTCAAAATACTTTTTCTTTCATGATTCTATCCCTAGACTCTCCAGTTCACACGGATATCTCCTGTCTTGGCAATCCTATTACAGTTCTTATCCTAGCATATGATCTAGCTCTTAATAATATTTTTATTCTGTTATGTTACTGTTGTTTCAATAAGAAGATGTCTTTTGAGGGCGTGTTTTGTATTATAGATAATTTTGCCTAGCATCATTCTGGACCCACACTAGATATTCCATAAATATTAATTGCCTATAGTTCCTGAGAGGTTGGGGATGGATGTGGGGGAGAAGAACCAAGGGAAAACAATGGGTGGGTGATATGAAAATCTGTGTCTTTGCCATTGAGAAAGTAAAGTCATTCATGTAAAGACTAGAGAATCAAACCATTTCAAAATTATTTCTGGTAATTTTTGTCCCCTCTTTTTAAATTATTTATTTATATTTTTATGATTTTTTAATTTTATTTCATCATAATTTTTTTATTTTAATTTTTTATCAGTTTTTGTTTCTAAATGCATCTATCATTAATTTATTTCACTAAGAAAGGTCTATTTTATCTTTCTTTCTCATGTCCTGATTTAATATTCATTCTTGTCAGAGAGTTTGCTCATGGCTCAGATGTTACTGTGAAATTGGGACGAGTAGGGCATTGTTCCACTATGCTTTTGAAAAACCGCTATATCTTTTGTATCGGGTAAATAGACACAATTCCAAAAAGGGATATACATTTCCATTCAAATTCTTTTCATGCTGATGTTACATAAAGCACATTCTGAGAGCCAAGAATGAACAAGAACCGTTTCTTAAAGAAGAAAGGATAAAGCAAGATAAAGACATCAAAGCTATTGCCATTACATTTTATCCTGAAAGAAACAAGAAATTACCAGGAAGGATCAGAACCTAACGGAAAGGGGTTACTGTTACAAATCCCCGTGAGCATTTCAGAAGGGAGTAGAACTTTTTCAGGGGAGGAGATTTACTTATCCAACTGACAATGAGTCTGTGAAATTATCTAGTTAATGCAAACAAAAGGCAAGGGCTTTAATGCTACTGGGTACCTGATGTTTCAAAAATCAGGGAAACATACCTAAAAAATGTGAAAAGTGAAAAATGTCTAGGGCCAGCTTTTTAACTGACACTTTTCAAGTGTCAAAGTACAAGATTTCTCAAAGTACAGCTTCAAGTTCAAAGTGAACTCTTTGGAAACTGGTTTCACTAAGAACCAGTGTCAGCATCAAGCAGCATCAGTAGATTGTTAGGTCTAAGGCTTTCCATGATACCAGGGACTGAAGAAGCATTTTTGGTTGTTTTTTTTTGTTTGTTTGTTTTGTTTTTGTTTTTTTTTTTGGTCATTTTGTAGTATTTCATTTGTTCAACAAGCACTTCAAATCTCCCACTTTTTGCAAGGCACTGTGCTAGAGAATGTAGAGGATTAAAAGATATTTGAAGTGATTATTATGCCCCTGAGAAGGTAGTCATAGAAAGTAACAATTGCTAACATCTTTAAGCAAGCTTCTCAAAAAATTAATTTAAATGAAATTGATGACTTACATTGAAACCTAAAATATCCTATAGTTTTAGTTTCAAGGAATATTGTATTCTACCTGCACACCTGATTCCTCTTCTGTGACCTGTGCGCCCTGCCCCCCTTCTCCTTTGGCCCTGTTCATCTGTGTCCTGTGTTATGTGTGTCCTGAGGAGCCCAGCACCATTCAGAAGTGTAGGGCAGTTGTCAGTGTAGGCTGCAGAGTGAGGAACTTGGATTATAAACACCTCTCCTGCTACTTGGCAGCTTTGTGATTCCAGCATGTCCCATAATCACTCTGTATCTCAGTTTTCTGTTCTGTAAAATGGGGATAATATGATTGGCTTTACAGGGTTGATATAATGATGAAATAACATCTGTAAAGCATTTAGTAAATTGTGTAGCAATGGTAAACACACATTATTTAAAAAATAAATCAAGTAATACTATTCTTCTGTTTAGAACTAATTGGTTTCCATTGCACTTGGAATCAAAGCTGCCCCTTACCACTTAAGATGGACTTCAGTGCCTTATAGAATCTGTCCTCCACTTGTCCTACTGCCTCCTCACACAACTCTTTCCCTACATTCCATACTTCTCAGCTGCCTCGGGCTTCTTGCCATAAGTGGGTGATGCTAAGCCTCTTCCCTTTAGGGATCTCTAAATGTGCTTTCTCTTTTATCTAAAAAAACTCTTCAACAAGATTATTGCATGGCAAGGTCACATTCATTTTCTCATGGAGCATAAAGTTTCAGTATCGGTACTGTTTCCTCAGACATGCCTTACTTGCCTATCATATCTAGCACTTATTCCCCTTAGTAGTGTCCCTCTCTCCTCAGTAGTGTCCCTGTCACTCTATATCCTCCTTATGCTACTTGGCACTTAAATTTGCTACTTATTTGTTTTTGCCACTCCTTTCTAGAGTGTAAGTTACAGAAAAGGACTTTTGTGTTTATGTGCTGAGTCCCTTTAACAGTGCCTCACACCAAGAAATACTTGAAAATTTTTGAAGGATGGAAAGCATTTATTTCTATGGATAATAAGTCCAATACTTCCAAACTCTATTTCTGGAGAAAAAGGATACTATTTAGAATGAAGTTCCTTGTTGATAGTTTCTTTATTGCTGGTAATCTCTTTAAATGTATAAAATAAAGTCTTGCATTTTAAAGAGTACGGTAGTTATAGATAAGAAAAATTAGTTGGGGCGCCTGGGTGGCGCAGTCGGTTAAGCGTCCGACTTCAGCCAGGTCACGATCTCGCGGTCTGTGAGTTCGAGCCCTGCGTCAGGCTCTGGGCTGATGGCTCGGAGCCTGGAGCCTGTTTCCGATTCTGTGTCTCCCTCTCTCTCTGCCCCTCCCCCGTTCGTGCTCTGTCTCTCTCTGTCCCCAAAAAAATAAATAAACGTTGAAAAAAAATTTAAAAAAAAAAAAAAAAAGAAAAATTAGCAAATTCGGGAAAGATCTCACACCTATTTGTTATATCGCAATTATAAACTGTAGGTGTTACTTCTAAATGTATATATAAATTATTACATATTAAATTAAAATTAAAATTAAAAATGACTATTAAAATTAAAAATGCATCTGGAGTTTTATATATATCTATGTAGATACAGCTACATATATTTTTTTTTAGAGAGAGAGAGAGAGAGAGCACATGAACAAATGGAGGAGGAGCACAAGGAGAGGGAGAGAGAGAGAATCGTAAGCAGTCTCCATACCTAGCACAGGGCCCCATGTGGGTCTCGATCTCACTACCCTGAGATCATGACCTCAGCCAAAATCAATAGTTAGATGCTTTAACCGATTGAGCCACCCAGGTGCCCCCAAAATGCATCTGGAGTTTTAAAATAATGAGTCATGTACTTCATGTTAACATACAAGATGGGTTACTACTAATCCAAGTCTTACTTACTTTTAAAATCCAAAGACTAAGTCATAATTTGTAGTCACTAGCTCACAATGTCACAACAGAGTGTCTTGTTTTCTAAGTGCTTTATGTTCACATATCTTTGCGAATTCCTCCAGTGCAAGAGTACATTTCTTTGATATCTCTCGTAGTTGGTGCAGTGTAATACAATGAAAAGTTTTTCCTAAATAACTTCAGTAGAATTGGAGTAAAGGATTAAAAAAATGTTCATCTGTTGATATCTAGCTGGCAGACTTAGAAGATACATACAACTTCTTACTTTTCAAGGTTGAATATTTCACTAATGGAGTGTTTCAGCGTAACTTTGGAAACTTTTACTATAAATTAGACACTCTGCACTAAAAAATGAACATAGGAGAAGTTTAAAAGGTATAAAAAATGTTTTTAAATGTAGGATAACAAAGCTATTCTCATTTCCCATTACCACAGATAATAAGTTCAGTGAGGTCAAGAAAAGATATGAAGATAAAATGATGAAAAAAAAGAAATGGTATAAAGATTTTTACACAATAGAGTTTTAATTAAACATTTTCAGTACATGCTGTTCACAGTATAAATGACATTATTAAGGTGTCCCCCATTAATTATAAGAAAATTATTCATTCATTCATTCATTCATTCATTCAGCAAATATTTGCATGTTTACAATATGCCAAGCCCTGGAGATACCTGAATGAGCAAAAGAGACAAAAATCTCTGCCCATAGTAATTATTAGTTGCTGTTTTAAATGATATTTAACTTGGGAAAATTTAAAGTTTCTTCAATGAACCTGTACCACTTTTTCCAATTTGTAAATCTATCATGGACAAATTTAAATATATGGGTTTCTTTTTCCAATTTGTTTTTTGCAAGCATCTGTTGCTTTTAAAGCATAGAATTGTCTGCTTGAATAACTAAATAAAGACATCAAAGACCTTACTCTTAAGGAACTGGTACTAACTGAAAGGAAGAGTGCCTACCCATGGAAAAAATTAAATAAATACAGAAATATGCATATCAAAGTAGTGATTCAAGATACTGATAAACACCTTTGATGTTTAGAGACAGGCCAGTAGATATGCAATCATCAAGTGGATCAGGATGTTGAGTAAATCAAATGCTCATTAGTGCTCCCTATGTGTATTTTCATTTGTCTTGCTGTTTCTTGGGAGGTGAAGACTTCAATAACATTTTTACTACTCTTAGGCAAAGGATTCATATTTAAAATACTTGAAGCTTTCATAGTGATGGTAGCCTTCTCTGCATAACAAAATAATGGATCCAGTAGATTGTAAGCATTTACAGATTTATTAGGACTCCTGGTTTCAACTGTGTGCCAGCTATGTGGAACATTCTTCATACTTTTACTGGAAGAAATTTCAGTCAGTTTCCCTGTATTACTAGTATCTAGAGAATCACTCGGTTAGTGAGTTTGTCTAGGAGGCACTCAGAACCTTTCAGTATTTTTTTGTTCTAATACTCCTAAAATAATACCAACTTGCCTATTTTGTGAATACTTTTCATTAACTAAGGGAGAAAATTATATCAAAATTTGAATAGAAAAATTAGGATGTGAAATATGCCTAGGAAAAACACATTTGGTTAAAAACAAGATTCAAAAGAAAGGAGGCTGTAAAAATGTTATATAATTAAATTTGGAGATTTCTCAAGGATAGACATATTTTTATAACATTACCCCAAACCTATTATTTGGAACTCTTTTTTTCCACCCTGTTAATATTAAATCCTAACTGAGATTTAGATAAATATTTTTGTTTTTAATTTTTTAGCATATTTACACTATGTTTACCATGACGGTGGCTATTAAAAGTATTAAACTCTTACCAATGATGTGATGGTTATTTTATTTATGTGACTTCTTTAAAGTGCAGGGACATGATAAAATTTTATTGCAAGCTTTTGACTGTGTTTACATTTCAGTCAATAAAACGATTTCAAAACCTTTCCATTTCTTCTGGTCACATCAATAGTGTCCGGTTTCACAGCTGTGGTAGCATGTGCAGCATTAGACTGCACTGTATTTTAGGAAGAAAAGTTTAAATAAAGACGTATTTATTGAATTCTTATGAGACTCCATCTCAGTGTGCTATACTTAGGGTATTTTATAATTGCCTTCTTGTATGTTACAATCTCATTCAAAAGGAAGAATTTGTGTACATCAGACAATAGAATATAATCCAAAAAGAATGACCAGTTGAATATAACCAAGCACCAATATGTATGCCAAGTACAATAAGAGCCCTGTATTCAGGGAAAGTTTAATGGAAGAAGTGAACCTGAGAACAGATCTTGAAGGCATGGCTCTTCTTTAGAGTTTGATAAAGTAGAATAGAGCAAATGGTCTATAATCGTAAGTGAAACTGTGAAGACAGAACAAGTGTAGTTATGTAAGAAACTCAGGAGGTCAGCTGGGCTGGAGAGAAGGCATAGGGGAAGGATCACCTGGGGTGTGATGATGCCTGACTTGCCATGCATATCCTCATGTAGAGGATGGACTGTATGGACTGTATCCATTATGCAATGGGAGTTCGTTAAGGCTTGTAACAGGACAGTTACAGTTCTGAGTATGTTTTTCCCATAACATGTGTGTAAATAACTTTAAATAAATATACATGTGGATTTGATCCAATATTTATTTATTTATTTATTTATTTATTTATTTATTTATTTATTTATTTAAAATGTTTTTATTTATTTATTTTGAGAGAAAGAGCAAGAGAACAGGTGGGGGGGGGGTGCAGAGAGAGGGAAGGGAGGGAGAACGAATCCTAACCAGGCTCTATGCTTTCAGCGCAGAGTCCGATGTGAGCTTAATCCCACAAACCGTGAGATCATGACCAGAGCCAAAATCAAGAGTCGGATGCTTAACTGACTGAACCACCCAGGCACCCCCCAAACAAATATTTAGAGATGGACAAGAAATTCCGAGTTTGGATACTATTTAACTGGATTTTCATCTCTGTCTAGCATGTTATAAAACTTCTGAGGTAAGGTATAGCCTTTACCCAAGTCTTATATTCCTTTCTTTTTTAAAAGAATATATGCAAAAATTAGAACTTTTGATTATTTATAACTTGGATAAAAATACTGTTTTCAGCATTGATTGAAGATCACAGCATCTTGACTTCAGAGTTATAAAGTATATTCTGCGTCAGTCTCTATATTAAAAATGGGACATTTGTTTTCTTGTCAGTGTGGATGTATATATTTAATAGCATGCACACTCTGGTCAGAGGTCTATAACTAAACATTAACTGGAGGTTTGGCTAATATCTTCATAATAAGGGATTTTTAAAAATCTGCTTAACTTAAGAAAACTCTCATAATTGTCTATATTTAATTTATGAAATTTTAATTTTTCTGGAATCGCATGAAGGGACTCTGAAGACAATAATGTGAAAAAACAGAATTCTGGATAAGTAGTGTGACATTTACTCAGAAAAGAAAATAAATCTAGGACAAAAGTTGAGAAAAACAGTTATCAGTTTGCAAGATTATATAAAACCTGGGGAAGTATTTTAGAGGACAAAGTCTTTGTCTCTACTCCCTACAGGGAATCCCTTATGTTCTAAAATCTGTGTGTGAGAGAAAGTCATTTGAATATTGCTTTATAATACTTCCTCAATATTCCCTAGAGGATTTGTTTATTTTAATATGTCTGCAGGATATTTTCGAGGAATGTTTAATGACATGAGAAAATGATCACAATGTGAATGGAAAATGGAAACAAAATTGTAAATACAATATCATTTCCATTCTGTAATTAAATTAATTAAACAAACATATAAACATGAATTTTAGTAAATATATCAAAATGCTTTTGGGGGGTTCTTAAATTAAAATTCATTGAAAATTTTCTATGCATATATATTTTTCAGCTTCTTAACACTGAACTTTTACTTTTGTATACTTGTAGAGGAGAGGACAGTCTACTTATACTTGTGGCTCTTGTTTTTTCTATTGAAGTTTCAGCATTTTTTCTCAGAGATTTGTATGAATTTTCTGTATATCAAGAAAAATAATCTTTGAATTGTATATAGTAGCATAAGTTAGTTTTGCATTATAGTGTTATGAAAAATTTCAAATCACTGAGTGATGAATCTTTTTCAAGTTCAGGAGTTTGTTGTGTCCATTCTGATTGCAATATACAAGGTGACAAATTTTCATTCATAGTAGAGCTTAATGAAAATGTAGATGTAGTTTAGTTAAAGTTTATGATTTGTATATTAAAGTACAGCATGATGAATGTGTTAAAATTACAAGGCCAGAGGTAGCTGCCAACCCAGTGACATGTACTAAGGATGAGGAGGAGTGCTTAGTTGCTTCACGTAAGCTACAAAGGCTCTTATTCGGCGTGTAATCTTCAGTTTTCAACGGGAGGATGGAAAAAGTTTGAAATCCAGATCACTGCTTGCTTTATCAAAACATTAAAGACTCAGCTATGTTTCTTTTTAATAGGTGAGTGCTAGGAGCTGGCTGGCTAGGTAATTTCATTTTTCTTGAGGGCCTAGAAATTTATTCCCTGAGGATTAGTTGGCTCCCAGATAGTGGATATGAAACATGTAAGAGCTTGTTCACAAAAAACAGAGTGGAGTTTAAAGGTGTGAACTCTATGTACGTTGCTGAACAATTCTGTGATTTTTTTTAAAGACCTTGAGAATGAAAGAGTAGCTCATTGTTTAAAATAGAAAACAAAACAAAACAAACTTACTGTTGAGTGACTGCTGAATTTTTGTGATGAACTTGAAAGGACTTCAAAAGCTTTTTTAATGTCTTTATGATTTATATTTGCTCTGAGGATTTGGGGAATAGTGGAGAAATACCTAAAAAATACAGTAACCTAATTAATATACTTTAAATAGTCTCTTGGAAGTAAGGGATGGAAAATTGGATCCACTGTGAATTCCAGTGTAGTCTATTTTATGAAAATGGATGTGCCTTGAAGAAGAATTTGGTGCTGCTGTGTAATTGAGGTAAAGCAAATAAATAAATATTAAGAAAAATTTAAAAAGGCAAGGGTATCTGAGTTCAGATCATGGCTCTACAGTTAATGCTTTACATGACCCTAAAAAAGCTATAGCAGAATAATATGATGGAGAGTATCAAATTTAATTTCTTTAAGTTATGTGGCACTACTTGTGTGATTTACTCTCTCAACTTTATTTTTGTTGTCTACAAAGTGGTGATACCACTATATATTTTTCAGGGATTATTGTGATGATTAAATAAGTATATAAAGTGCCTAGGACAGTACCTGGTATTTTTTACAGACTCAGTAAATGGTATTCTGTATAGATGTTTACATTTCTTCCTTCTGTTTAACTGTGAGTTTAACCTGGGGTCCATAGAATCTAGGGGATAATGGAGGTTCTCCATTTAGAGATCTCCCTAAATTCTGTGCAAAATTTTGTGTATGTGCTTATTTATAGAGAAGGTGTGTATTTTAATTAGATCTAAAACCTCTCTACTAAAGCCCTTGATTACAAACATACATGTTAAACTTTGTTCAATTTAAAAGCCAATTTATTTTATAGTCTAGATTAACAATTTAATTGTAGACAATTTAAAGGAATGACTGAATGAGTTAGAAGCCAGACCTGTGAGTATAAGTCTGGTTGTGGTGAAAATTGCAAAAGACACTAATTTAAAAGTGAAGCATTTAGTCCATCCTAGGTGTTTTTAGTGTCAAGTAGAATGTATTTTCATAAAATTTTCTCAGTTTTAAATTGATGATTTGTTGTCTTGTACAAAAACATACAAAATGAGACCTTTGCTATGGCTATAAGAACAATGAATCTTTCAACATTTTATTTTAAATGTATAATATAAATTTATTTAGGAAACTTTTTTTATTTACAAAACATTTTATCTTGCTTGGTGTTAATATAAAAGGAAAGGCTTTTACTTTCTTCAACTCTTTAAAAAATTTTTATGTTTATTTATTTTTGTTAGAGAAAGAGATAGAGCATGAGGTAGGAGGGGCAGAGAGCTAGGGAGACACAGAATTTGAAGCAGGCTCCAGGCCCCACGCTGTCAGACAGAGCCCAACATGGGTCTCAAACTCATGAACCACAAGATCATGAGCTGAGCTGAGCCACCTAGACTCCCCATATTCTCTTTCTTTCTTTCTTTCTTTCTTTTTTTCTTTCTTTCTTTCTTTTTTAAATATGAAATTTATTGTCAAATTGGTTTCCATACAACACCCAGGTGCCCATCCCAACAGGTGCCCTCCTCAGTACCCATCACCCACCCTCCCCTCCCTCCCACCCCCCATCAACCCTCAGTTTGTTCTCAGTTTTTAAGAGTCTCTTATGTTTTGGTTCTGTCCCGCTCTAACCTTTTTTTTTCCCTTCCCCTCCCCCATGGTCTTCTGTTAAGTTTCTCAGGATCCACATAAGAGTGAAAATATATGGTATCTGTCTTTCTCTGTATGACTTATTTCACTTAGCATCGCACTCTCCAGTTCCATCCACGTTGCTACAAAAGGCCATATTTCATTCTTTCTCATTGCCACGTAGTACTTCATTGTGTATATAAACCACAATTTCTTTATCCATCCATTATTGATGGACATTTAGGCTATTTCCATAATTTGGCTACTGTTGAAAGTGCTGCTATAACATTGGGGTACAAGTGCCCCTATGCATCAGCACTCCTGTATCCCTTGGGTAAATTTCTAGCAGTGCTATTGCTGGGTCATAGGATAGATCTATTTTTAATTTTTTAAGGAACCTCCACACTGTTTTCCAGAGCGGTTACACCAGTTTGCATTCCCACCAACAGTGCAAGAGGGTTCCCATTTCTCCACATCTTCTCCAGCATCTATAGTCTCCTGATTTGTTCATTTTAGCCACTCTGACTGGCATGAGGTGGTATCTGAGTGTGGTTTTGCTTTGTATTTCCCTGATGAGGAGCGACGTTGAGCATCTTTTCATGTGCCTGTTGGCCATCTGGATGTCTTCTTTAGAGAAGTGTCTATTCATATCTTCTGCCCATTTCTTCACTGGATTATTTGTTTTTTGGGTGTGGAGTTTGGTGAGTTCTTTATAGATTTTGGATACTAGCCCTTTGTCTGATATGTCATTTGCAAATATCTTTTCCCATTCCATCGGTTGCCTTTTAGTTTTGTTGATTGTTTCCTTTGCAGTGCAGAAGCTTTTTATCTTCATGAGGTCCCAATAGTTCATATTTGCTTTTAATTCCTTTGCCTTTGGGGATGTGTCAAGTAAGAAATTGCTGCGGTTGAGGTAAGAGAGGTCTTTTCCTGCTTTGTCCTCTAGGATTTTGATGGTTTCCTGTCTCACATTCAGGTCCTTTATCCATTGTGAGTTTTGTTGTGAATGGTGTAAGAAAGTGGTCTAGTTTCATTCTTCTGCATGTTGCTGTCCAGTTCTCCCAGCACCATTTATTACAGAGACTGTCTTTTTCATTGGATATTCTTTCCTGCTTTGTCAAAGATTAGTTGGCCATACTTTTGTGGGTCCAATTCTGGAGTCTCTATTCTATTCCATTTGTCTGTGTCTGTTTTTGTGCCGATACCATGCTGTGTTGATGATTACAGCTTTGTAGAAGAGGCCAAAGTCTGGGATTGTGATGCCTCCCGCTTTGGTCTTCTTCAAAATTACTTTGGCTATTCGGAGTCTTTTGTGGTTCCATACAAATTTTAGGATTGCTTGTTCTAGCTTCAAGAAGAATGCTGGTGCAATTTTGGTTGGGATTGCATTTAATGTGTAGGTAGCTTTGGGTAGTATTGACATTTTAACAGTATTTATTCTTCCAATCCATGAGCATGGAATGTTTTCCATTTCTTTATATCTTCTTCAATTTCCTTCATAAGCTTTCTATAATTTTCAGCATACAGATCTTTTACATCTTTGGTTAGATTTATCTCTAGGTATTTTATGCTTCTTGGTGCAATTGTGAATGGGATAAGTTTCTTTATTTGTCTTTCTGTTGCTTCATTGTTAGTGTGTAAGAATGCAACTGATTTCTGTACATTAATTTTGTATCCTGCGACTTTGCTGAATTCATGTATCAGTTCTAGCAGACTTTTGGTGGAGTCTATCAGGTTTTTCATGCATAATGTCATCTGCAAAGAGAGAAAGCTTGACTTAATTTTTGCCAATTTTGATGCCTTTGATTTCATTTTTTTGTCTGATTGCTGATGATAGGACTTCCAACTCTGTGTTAAACAACAGTGGTGAGAGTGGACATCCCTGTTGTGTTCCTGATCTCAGGGGGAAAACTCTCGGTTTTTCCCCATTGAGGATTATATTAGCTGTGGGCTTTTCATAAATGGCTTTGATGATGTTTAAGTATGTTCCTTCTATCCCAACTTTCTCCAGGGTTCATATTAAGAAAGGATGCTGAATTTTGTCAAATGCTTTTTCTGCATCGATTGACAGGTTCATATGGTTCTTTTCTTTTCTTTTATTAATATGATGTATCACATTGATTGATCTGTGAATGTTGAACCAGCCCTGCATCTCAGGAATCAGTCCCACTTGATCATGGTAAATAATTCTTTTTATATGCTGTTGAATTCGATTTGCTAGTATCTTACTGAGAATTTTTGCATCCATATTTATCAGGGATATTGGCCTGTAGTTCTCTTTTTCTGCTGTGTCTCTGTCTGGTTTGCGAATCAAAGGAATGCTGGCTTCATAGAATGAGTCTGGAAGTTTTCCTTCATTTTCAATTTTTTGGAAAATGTTGAGAAGGACAGGTGTTATTTCTGCTTTAAATGTCTGGTAGAATTCCCCAGGGAGACCATCTGATCCTGGACTCTTATTTGTTGGGAGATTTTTGATAACTAATTCAATTTCTTCACTGGTTATGGGTCTGTTCAGATTTTCTATTTCTTCCTGTTTGAGTTTTGGAAGTGTGTGGTTGCTTAGGAATTTGTCCATTTCTTTCCAGTTGTCCAGTTTGTTGGCATATAATTTTTCATAGTATTCCCTGATAACTGCTTGTATTTCTGAGGGATTGGTTGTAATAATTTCATTTTCATTCATGATTTTATCTATTTGGGTCCTCTCCCTTTCCTTTTTGAGAAGCCTGGTTAGAGGTTTATCAATTTTGTTTATTTTTTCAAAAAACAAACTCTTGGTTTCATTGATCTGATCTTTTTTTTTATTCTATATTGTTTATTTCTGCTCTGATCTTTATTATTTCTCTTCTTCTGCTGGGTTTGGAGCATCTTCTTGTTTTGCTTCTAGCTCCTTTAGGTGTGCTGTTAGATTTTGTATTTGGGATTTTTCTTGTTTTTTGAGATAGGCCTGGATTGCAATGTATTTTCCTCTCAGGACTGCCTTTACTGCATCCCAAAGCATTTGGATTGTTGTATATTCATTTTCATTTGTTTCCATATATTTCAATATCTTCTCTAATTGCCTGGTTGACCCATTCATTCTGTACTAGGGTGTTCTTTAACCTCCATGCTTTTAGAGGTTTTCCAGACTTTTTCCTGTGGTTGACTTCAAGTTTCATAGCATTGTGGTCTGAAAGTGTGCATGGTAGGTTCTCAATTCTTGTATACTTATGAAGGGATGTTTTGACTCAGTATGTGATCTATCTTGGAGAATGTTCCATGTGCACTCAAGAAGAAAGTATATTCTGTTACTTTGGGATGCAGAATTCTAAATATATCTGTCAAGTTCATCTGATCCAATGTAACATTCAGGGCCCTTGTTTCTTTATTGATTCTCTGTCTAGATGAACTATCCATTGTTGTAAGTGGAGTATTAAAGTCCCCTGCAATTATCACATTCTTATCAATAAGGTTGCTTATGTTTGTGATTAATTGTTTTATATATTTGGGGGCATCCGCATTCGGCGCATAGACATTTATAATTGTTAGCTCTTCCTGATGGATAGACCCTGTAGTTATTATATAATGCCCTTCTTCATCTCTTGTTACAGCCTTTAATTTAAAGCATAGTTTTTCTGATATAAGTATGGCTACTCCAGCTTTCTTTTGACTTCCATTAGCATGATAGATAGTTCTCCATCCCCTCACTTTCAATCTGAAGGTATCCTCAGGTCTAAAATGAGTCTCTTGTAGACAGCAAATAGATGGGTCTTTGTTTTTTAATCCATTCTGATACCCTATATCTTTTGGTTGGAGCATTTAGTCCATTTACATTCAGTGTTATTATGGAAAGATATGGGTTTAGAGTCATTGTGATGTCTGTGGGTTTCATGCTTGTAGTGATGTCTTTGGTACTTTGTGGTCCTTACAACATTTCACTCACAGAATCCCCCTTAGGATCTCTTATGGGGCTGGTTTAGTGGTGATGAATTCCTTCAGTTTTTGTTTGGGAAGATCTTTATCTCTTCTTCTATTCTGAATGACAGATTGCTGGATAAAGGATTCTTTGCTGCATATTTTTTCTGTTCATCACATTGAAGATTTCCTGCCATTTCTTTCTGGCCTGCCAAGTTGCAGTAGATAGGTCTGCCACTAGTCTTATGGGTCTCCCTTTATAAGTTAGAGCCTGTTTATCCCTAGCTGCTTTCAGAATTCTCTCTTTATCCTTGTATTTTGCCAGTCACTATGATATGTCATGCAGAAGATCAATTCAAGTTACATCTGTAGGGTGTTCTCTGTGCCTCTTGGATTTCAATGCCTTTTTCCTTCCCCAGATCAGGGAAGTTCTCAACTATGATTTGTTCAAGTACACCTTCAGCCCCTTTCCTCTCTCTTCCTCTTCTGGAATTCCTATGATACAGATATTGTTCTGCTTGATTGAATCACTTAGTTCTCTAATTCTCCCCTCATGATCCTGGACCTTTTTATCTCTCGTTTTCTCAGCTTCCTCTTTTTCCATAATTTCATCTTCTAATTCACCTATTCTCTCCTCTGCCTCTTCAATCTGTGCTATGGCTGCCCCCCTTTTATTTTGCACCTCATTTATAGAATTTTTTAGCTCCTCATGACTATGTATTAGTCCTTTCATCTCTGTAGCAATAGATTCTTTCCTATCCTCTATGCTTTTTTCAAGCCCAGCGATTAATTTTATGACCATTATTCTAAATTATTTTTCAGTTATATTGCTTAAATCATTTTTGGTTAATTTGTTAGTTGTCGCTACTTCCTGGAGTTTCTTTTGAGGAGAGTTCTTCAGGTTCGTCATTTTGGGTAGTCCCTGTGGTAGCTCCAAACTGCAGGGCACTTCCCCGTGCTGTCTGGAGTAAATTGTGTTAGTGGGTGGGGCCGTAGTCAAACCCGATGTCTGTCCCCAGCCCACTGCTGGGGCCACAGTCAGACTCATGTGTACCTTATCTTTCCCTCTCCCAGGGGCAGGACTCACTGTGAGTGGCGTGGCCCCAGTCTGGGCTACTTGCACACTGCCAGGCTTGTGGTGCTGCTTTGATGGGATCTGGCGTATTAGCCAGGGTGGATCTGCAAGGTGCACGGGGGCGGAAGGGGTAGGGTCAGCTCACTTTGCCGCCTGGTGGTCCCCTGCTGGAGGGGCCCTGCAGCACTGGTAGGGAGGCAGACCCGTTGGAGGGATGGATCCACAGAAACACAGAATTGGGCATTTGCACGGTGCCAGCAAGTTTGGCTACGGGGACTGGTTCCCTTTGGGATTTTGGCTGGGTTATGGGAGAGGGAGATGGCGCTTGTCAGCACCTTTGTTCCCCACGGAGCTGAGCTCTGTCTTCCAGGGCTCAACACCTCTCCCTCCTGGTGTCCTCTTGCCCTCCTGCTCTCAGAGCAGAGCTGTTGACTTATAACATTACAGATGTTAAGTCCTGCTGGATGTCAGAACTCATGGAGTCTGGCCCCTCTGCTTTTGCAAGCCAGATTCGGTGTTCTGCCTTGCTGCCGGGCTGCCGCTCCACCACCCAGGCTCCCTGCCACCAGTCTGTGTAGCATGCACCGCCTCTCTGCCCTTCCTAGCCTCTTCCTGGGCCTTTGTCTACGCTTGGCTCTGGAGAGTCCGTTCTGCTAGTCTTCCAGCAGTTTTCTGGGTTATTTAGGCAGATGTGGGTGGAATGTAAGTGATCAGCAGGAGGAGGTGAGCCCAGTGTCCTCCTATGCTGCCATCTTCCATGTTCCTCCACAAAATCCCCATATTTTCTTAAACTCTTTAAATTGGGATCCTTGAGTCTTTGAGATTTAAATATAATATAACTTTGAGATTGAAATATAATATAACTTTGACATTTAAATTTAAATATAACATAACTTTGAGACTTAAATTTAAATATAATATTTAAGTATTTACAACATATAAGGCCCATTATGTTATTCCTAATAATTTTGAGACTCAAATGTATATTAAATATCATTTTATTTTATCCACCTTTATTGAGATGTAAATAACATTTCACATTGTGTAAATTTAAGGTGTACAACATGATTTTATATATGTGTATATTGCAAAATAATTACCATACTACCATTAATTAATGCCTCCATCAACTCACATAATTACGTGTGTGTGTGTGTGTGTGTGTGTGTGTTAAGAAAATTTAACATATACTCTCTTAGCAACTTTCAAGTATATAGCACAGCATTGTTAACTATGGTCACTATGGTGTACACTAGATCCCCTGAAATTATTCATCTCATAACTGGAAGTTTGTACCTTTGACCAACGTCTTCCTATTACTCTCACTACCCAGCCTCTGGCAGTCACCATTCTACTATCTTTTCCTATGAGCTCAACTTTTAAAATTCCACAAGGGGCACCTGGGTGGCTCAGTTGGTTGAGCGACTGACTTCAGCTCAGGTCATGATCTCACGGTTTGTGAGTTCAAGCCCTGCATCGAGCTGTGCTGACAGCAGCTTGGAGCCTGCTTCCGATTCTGTGTCTCCCTCTCTCTCTGCCCCTCTCCCACTCATGCTCTGTCTCTCTCTGTCTCAGAATAAACATTAAATTTTTTTTTAATAAAAAAATAAAAAAATAAATTCCACATATAAGTGATACCATGTAGTATTTTTCATTCTCTGGCTTATTTCATTTAGCATAATGCCTTCCAAGTCCACCCATGTTCCCACAAATGGTAGGATTTCCTCCTTTCTCATGGCTGAATAATATCTATTGTATATATAAAACATCCCTTCTTTACCCATTCATCTGGAGATGAACACTTAACTTGTTTCTCTATCTTGGCTCTTGTGAATAATGCTGCAGTGAACAAAGGAGTGCAGATACCTCTTAGAAATACTGATTTCATTTCCTTTGGATATATACCAGAAGTAGGATTGCTGGATCATGTGGTAGTTCTATTTTTAAGTTTTTTAGAAACCTCCAAATTGTTTTCCATATTGGTACACCAGTTTAAATTCCTACCAATAGTGTGCAAGGATTCCCTAGTCTCTCCATCCTCACCAACAATTGTTATCCCTTGTCTTTTTGATGATAGCCATCCTAGCACGTGTGAGGTGATATCTCATTGTAGTTTTGATTCCCATTTCACTGATAATTAGTGGTGATTAGTACGGGTTGGCCATCTGTATGTCTTCTTTGGAAAATGTCTATTCAGGTCCTATGCCCATTTTTTAATCATACTGTTTTGTTGCTATTCAGTTATAGGATTTTAAAATATATTTTGGATATTAACCCCTTATCAGATAAATGATTTGCAAAAGTTTCTCCCATTCCATAGGTTGCCTTTTAATTTTGTTGATTTGTGTGTCTGTGTGTGTGTGTGTGTGTGCAAAAGCTTTTAAAATGATGTAGTTCCACTTGTTTTTATGTTATGTTATGTTATGTTATGTTATGTTATGTTATGTTATGTTATTTCAATTTCCAACAAATGTATTAAGTACTTAAATATAGTGTTGAACTGAATAAAAGCAGATAAAATTATTTAAGTTTTCTATTAGGAAATTGTTCCTGATGCATTATAGCAAAGCATCAGGCTCTTTCTGCTACTTCCTGTTTGTTTTTTTAAACCCACTGTGACTTACTTCTTCTCATGTAGAATAGAAATTATTATGTTATTGGTTTATTGTGAATCTAATTTGGATGATACTCAGAATTTGTGAATCTCTTAAAACAAAGCCTTGCGCATAGTAAGGAATCAAGAAATATTAATTATTACAATGCAGGACTAGTTCAGAACACATGAAATTCTTTATCAAATGCAATGTATTATTTGGTCCACTAATATAAATTCTGTATTTTTAACAATAAACACCAGAGGAACTTTCTGTAGATCCAACGTCCTTTAGTATAGCTCCAAACCCCTCTATAATAAAACAACACATCAGAGAAAGGTATACCATTAGACTTAATGTGGAATGATTCGGGAAATTGTCCTTAACAGTAACATTTAAATGTTTAACATTTTTTTGACTGTTTTTAAATTTTATTTTCAATTTTTTAAAATTTACGTCCTTATTAGTTAGTACACAGTGCAACAATGATTTCAGGAGTAGATTCCTTAGTGCACCTTACCCATTTAGCCCATCCCCCCTCCCAAAACCCCTCCAGTAATTCTGTTTGTTCTCCATATTTAAGAGTCTCTTATGTTTTGTCCCCCTCCCTGTTTTTATATTATTTTTGTTTCCCTTCCCTTGTGTTCATCTGTTTTGTCTCTTAAAGTCCTCATATGAGTGAATTCATATGATATTTGTCCTTCTCTGACTGACTAATTTCACTTAGCATAATACCTCCAGTTCCATCCACATAGTTGCAAATGGCAAGATTACATTCTTTTTGATTGCCGAGTAATACTCCATTGTATATATATACCACACCTTCTTTATCCATTCATCCATCAATGGACATTTGGGCTCTTTCCATACTTTGGCTATTGTTGATAGTGCTGCTATAAACATTGGGGTGCATATGTCCCTTCGAAATAGCACACCTATATCCCTTGGATAAATGCCTAGTAGTACAACTGCTGGGTTGTAGGGTAGTTCTATTTTTAGTTTTTTGAGGAACCTCCATACTGTTTTCCAGAGTGGCTGCCCCAGCTTGCATTTCCATGTTTCTATTTTATTGTTTGTGCTTTTCATGTCATTTCTAAAAAAAAATGTTGCTAAGGTCACTATCAAGGAGTTCTTCCCTATGTTTTCCTCTATGATTTTATGATTTCAGATCTTATGTTTCAGTGTTTAATCCATTTGAAGTTAATTTTGTTTGTGGTGTAAGATAGGCATCCAATTTGGTTTCTTTGCTCATGATCATCCAGTTTTCCTACACCAAGATTATCCTTTTCCATTGAGTATGCTTGACTGTCTTGTCAAATATTAATTGATCAACTATGCAAGGGTTTATTTCTCAGCTCTTGATTCTGTTCTGTTGGTCCGTGTATCTATTTTTGTTGCTAGTACCATGCTGTTTTGATTACCATAGCTTTGTATTATAGTTTGAAATCAGGAAGCGTGATGCCTCCAGCTTTTTGTTTTTTTCTCAAGAGTGCTTTGGCTATTTGGTGTCTTTTGCATGGTTTCATATGAATTTTAGAATTGTTTGTTATATTTCTGTGAAAAATGCTATCAAAATTTTGATAGAGACTGCTTTGAATATGTAGATAACTTTGGATAGTATGGACATTTTAAATAACATTACTTTCTCCAATCAATGAACTCAGGATATTTTTTTCATTTATTTATGTCATTAATTTCTTTTATCAAAGTCATATAGCTTTCAGTGTACAGTTCTTTCACCTAATTAGTTAAATTTATTCCTATGTACATTATTTTATTATTTTTGATGCTATCGTAAATAGAATTGTTTTCTTCCTTTTTCAAATATTTTTATAGTTAATGTATAGAAGTGCAACAGATTTCTGCATATTGATTTTTGTATCCTACAACTTTACTTCCATTTGTTAAGTACTTCTAATAGTTTTTTTTTTTTTTGTGGGCTTTAGGGTTTTCTACAATGCAATTTTCTATCATAAATATAATAATATAATATATAATAAATACAAATTTCTATAATGTACAATTCTATTTCACCCTTTCTGACTTGGATGCCTTTTATTTCTTTTTCTTGCTTGATTGCTTTGGGTAGGACTTCTTGTGTTGAATAAGTATATAGAGAGTGAGTAACCTTGCCTTGTTCCTGATCTTTAAGGAAAAACTTTCAGACTTTCACCATTGAGTATCATGTTAGAGTGGGCTTATTATATGTGGCATTTACTGTGAGCAAATATGTTCCTTTTCTATCCAGTTTATTGACAGTTTTTATCATGAATGGATGTTGAATTTTGTCAAATGATTTTTCTGCACCTATTGAGATGATCATGCACTTTTTATCTTTCATTCTTTTAGCATGGTGTATCACGTTTGTTGATTTGTGCATATTGAACTATCCTTGCACCTTAAGGATAAATCCTACTTGATTCTCTTAATATGCTCTTGAATTCAGTTAGGTAGAATGTTTTTGAGAATTTTTTCATCTATATTCATCGGGAATATTGGCCTGTAACTTTCTTTTTTTTTCTAGTATTTTTGTTTGGCTCGGGTTTTAGCGTAATGTTGGGCTTGTAAAATGCCTTTGCAAGTATTTTTTTCCTCTTTAACTTGTCTGGAAGAGTTTGAGAAGGATTGGTGTTAATTCTTGAAATGCTTGGTAGAAAGAAATCATCTGGTCCTGGACTTCTCTTTGTTGGGAGGTTTTGATTACTGATTCAATCTCCTTAAAATTAATTGATCAGTTCAGATTTTCTATTTCTTCATGATTCAGTCTTGGTATGTTGTGTGTTTCTAGTAATTTATCCACTTCTTCTAGTTTATCCAATCTGTTGGTGTATAATTATCCATATTAGTTTCTTATGATCCTTTGAATTTCTGTGTATCACTTGTAATACCTCCTCTTTTATTTCTGATTTTATTTATTTGAGTTTTGTCTCTCTTTCTCTCAGTAAGGCTAGGTAAAGTTTTCTCAACTTTCTTTATTTTTCCAAAAAAACAAGCTCTTTGTTTCACTGATATTTCTTGTTTGTTTGTTTGTTTATTTGTTTTGGGGGGTCTGTAATTTATTTCTCCTCTGATCTTTGTTATTTCTTTCTTTTCACTAAATATAGTATCATCTTAGTTTGTTTCTTTTCTATTTCCTTGAGATGTAAATTTAGGTTGTTTAATTAAGATCTTTCCTTTTTTCTTAATGTAGGTGTTTATTGCTAAATTCCCTCTTAGAACTGCTTTTGTTGTGTCCCATAAGTTTTCATACATCGTGTTTCCATTTTGGCTTGCTTCAAGATACTTTTTTATTTCCCTTTTTATTTCTTTCCTGACCAATTGATTGCTCAGGAGTGTAGTGTTATTTCCACACATTTGGAAATTTTCCAGTTTCTTATTGATTTCTAGTTTCATACCATTGTGATTGGAAATGTATCTGATATATTTCAGTCTTCTCAAGTTTGCTAAGGCTTGTTTTGTGTCCTAATGTAATGATCTATCCTGAAGAATGTTCTGTGTGTTCTTGAGAGGAATGTGTATTCTGCTGCTGATAGATAAAATGTTCTGTATATGTCTGTTAGGCCTATTTGGGCTAGAATATGGTTGAAGTCCAATGTTTCCTTATTGATTTTATGTCTGGAATATTTCTCTATTGTTGAAAGTGAGGTATTGAAGCCCTCTATTATTATTGTATTGCTAGTTCTCACTTCAGGTCTGTTTGTATTTGCTTAATATATGCGGGTGTTCTGATGTTGGGTGCATATGTATATATATGATTCTTATATCCTCGTGAATTGACACTTTATCATTACATAATGACCTCTTTGTCTCTTTTTATAAGCTTTGGATTAAAGTCTCTTTTTCTGATATAAGTGTAGCTACCTTTGCTCTCTTTGTTTCTACTTGCCTATTAATATTTTCCCATCCCTTTACTTTGAGCCCATGTGTATCTAGCAGAAGTGTCTCTTGCAGGCAACATATAGTTGGGTCTTGTTTTTGTGTTATGTTTTTTTGTTTTTTAATCCATTCAGCCACTCTGTATTTTGACTGAGTATTTAATCAATTCACATTTAAGATGATTATTAATAGCTATTAATAATGAAGGACTTATTAATGCCATGTTGTGGTTTTTTGCTATTTTGTAGTTCCCTTTTTTCTTTCTTCCTCTTTTCATGTCTTCATTTGAGAACTGATGATTTTCTGTAATGCTATGCTCCGATTCCTTTTCTTTATCTTTTGTGTATCTGCTATAAGTGTTTGCTTTTTGGTTGTCATGAGGTTTACATAAAACATAGATATAACAATCTCTTTCATGCTGATAACAAATTAACTTTGGTCACATACAAAGCTCTACCCTTTTACTCCCCATCTTCATGTTTTTGATATTACAATTTACCCTTTTTATTGGTATATATTAACAAATTATTATAACTATTGTTATTTTAATACTTTGTCCTTTAATTTTTCTAATAGAGTTAAGAGGTTAGCACACCATCATATTACAGTATTAGAGTACTCTGAATTTGACTTGTATTTATCTTTACCATTGTGTTGTATATTTTCATATGTTTTCACACTCCCATTTAGTGTTGTTTCATTTCAGCTTGAAGACTTCATTTTAGCACTTCTTGTAAGGTAGATTTAGTGGTGATAAACTCCCGGAGCTTCTGTTTGCTTGGGAAAGGGTTTATGTCTCCTTCATTTCTGAAGGACTATTTTGCTGGGTGAAGTACTCTTGGTTTGCTTTTTGTGTTTTGTGATTTTTTTTTTCTCCCTCAGCACTTTGACTATATCATCCTACTCTCTGCTCTCCTGCAAAACTTTGCTGAGAAATCCACTGATAGCCTTATATATATGTTCCCTATGAGACAATTTTTTTTCTTGCTGCTTTTTAAACTCTATTATTGCTTTGATTTCAAATAGTTTTATTTTAATGTAACTTGAAGAAGATTGTTTGGGATTGAAATTTTGAGGTTATCTATTAGCTTTGTGAACTTGAATATGAAAATCTCTCCCCAGATTTGGGTAGTTCTCATTTACTTTTGCTAAGTTTTCTGTCCCCTTCCTCCCTCTCTTCTTCTGGGGATCTAATAATTTACAGATTACTTCTCTGAATAGTATATCATAGTTCATGTAGGCTTTCTTTACTTCTGACTATACAAGTTCAGAGGCTCCATTTTCTGTTTCACAAATTCTTTCTTTTGTTTTTTCATTCTGCTATCAATGTTCTTTATTGCATTTTTCTTTTTGTTCACTGTATTCTTCAGCTCCAGAATTTCTGTTTGGTTCCTTTTGTGATTCCTATCTCTTTGTTAAACCTCTCATTTTGTTTGTGTATATTTTTCTGATTTTATTAAAGTGTCTTTCTGTGCTTTCTTGTAGCTCACAGAGCTTCTTTAAAACAGCTAATTTGAATTACTTATTGGGTAAATCACAGAGTTCCATCTTTGGGGCTAGTGCTTGCCACAGAACCAAAGCCAAATGGAAATGGGTTTATAGCGAATTTCTCAGATGCACAGAACTGTTTCAGGGACTACAGCTAGAACCATGGTTGGCAATTGAGCTGACTTGGAGCTAACCTGTCTTCTTAAATTGGCTCTTCTTGTTCTTGGACTCTACTACGGTTTCACAATTTCCTGCCTAGATTTGATGGCTCCTATAAAGTAATTTAGTTAGTCTAAGGACAGATGCCAAATTATTGGTGTTGAGGGGGGATACAAACAAAGGATGTCTTATTTGACCATTGTGGTGATGTCACTCAAATATTTTCTATTTTAAATGTGTGAATTTGGTAATTTAAACTTTTATGTTAGTCTCATTTGTTTATTTACTTTAACAACATAAACATTCAAGGGATAAAAGATGAGATGGGAAGTAACTAAAGTTTTCTCTTTAATTTTAAATAGAGCTATTCCATGATTTTATTTTTCTAAATAATTTCTGAGACACTCATGAGGTGGAATTGTCAACCCAGAGAAATGATGCTGAAATCCTTGGCAGGAATTCAACTGCAAACTGAAGTCACATCAAATTCCATAGAATAATTTGTTTCTTTACGATGAATACCTAATGAAGTTAGTCACCTTTGTAACAAATTGGCATATTCCTGGCCATATATTTATTTTCAATTTTATCAATCTCTTATTATGGACAAGTGTTTTACATACATAAATGTATTTAACATTCACAATAATCAGGTATTATTTCCTATTTTATAAATAAGAAAATTGGAAGATATTGCATCTTCTGTCATTAATATTATTAAGAACATACTACGATCCAGGCACTGTTTTTGTCGCAGAGGAGATAAAATAATGAATAAATCAAACAGACAATATCCTGCTATCATGGAGCTTGTATTAAATTGAGGGTGGGATACAGGAAATAAATGAATAGCTATGGTTTTAGGGTTATAAAATCAATATAAATAAGTCAGGGTAAGGAGGTAGAGAATGGTGAGACTAGGGATATAAATCTCAGGATTCCTTTAGGTGGTATAATTAAGGAAGGCCTCTCTGTTTATATGGCATTTCAACCTGAATGAAAAGAGCAAGAGAACCAGGATGATATTTGAGGAAAGGGTATTCTAGTAAGAGAGAATAAAATAAATAAGTTGGAAGGTTCTTAAAGTCCTTAAATATTAGTTTGTTTGGGATGGCAAGAATAGTCTGGATGGAAAGGCATGACTGTGTGTGAATGTGATAGGAAAAATGTCCAAGAGGGGACAGAGCATTGGAAAGCCACTGGAAGGGGGTTTATTATGTCAGATCTCTTCAGGTGAAGATTCTGAATGGGCTAGAAGCCACTGGAAGATTTTGAGCAGAGTAGTGACATGTTCTGATGTATGTTTGAAAAATAACACTCTCAATGTCCTTATTAGAGCAAGGTAGAAATAAGTAGCCTACCAAGAAGAATCTTAATAGTATGGCAAGAGACCAGGTTGATAATGTTGGATGATATGAAAAGTGGTTGGGCTCTAGGTTTTTTTTGAATACAGAGAACAAGATAAGAATTAAGGAGATATCCAATGTATTTGATCTGGGCATTGGGGAAAATGAAAGTTCCATCTTATTAAAAATTTCAGGGAAAGAGCATGTTTTAGAGTGTAACTGTATCAATACTTTCATTTACAGTATGTTAAGTATGGAATTTGTTAGATATTTAAGACATGTTATAATTAAGGGGCTCCTGGGTGGCTCAGTCGGTTAAATGTCTGACTCCTGATTTTGCCTCAGGTCATGATCTTGTGATTTGTGAGTTTGAACCCCTCATCAGGGCACTTAGAGTGCAGAGCCTGCTTGGGATTCTCTCTCTCTCCCTGTCTCTGCCCCTCCCCTGCTTGTGCTCTCTCTCTCTCTCCCAAAATAAAGAAAACTTAAAAAAAAGATGTGCTATAAGTAAGCAACTGGAAACAGTCTAGTGTTCAGGGAAAAGATTACACTTAAAGACATGGAATTAAATAAAATTACCTGCCAAGTGTATGTAGATACATGAGAAGAGGTCTGCAGAAGATGAAGAAAATCCAACAAGATACTGAGAAGTTACAGCAAATGAGAGAGTAGGACCTGAGAGAGAGGGAGGAGAGGTGTTTTTGAGAGGCCAAATGAAGAAAGCATGAACTGTTCAGGAAGGGGAAAGTGATTAAGAGGTGGGGTCTTACAAAAACAGCCCTGACATTTGGATTTGCAATGTGGAGGTCATTGCTGACCTTGGTAAGATGGTGTAAGGAGGAAGAAGTGATATTTGGGGTTCCTGTTTTCCCTATAGAATTAAGAGCAAAAACATTAGGTGACAGAGGGGAAGATGGGGTTTTGGATATTATAAGAGAAAGGTGATCTGTCATCTAGGAGAGTGGGAGAATAATTTTACTGTGGCACTTTTATAGAATTTCAGGCAAGATTACCTCTCCCCTTGTGGTTTATGGTCATGTACTTGAGACCAGCTTGGTTCTGAAATTTTCTTTAGCCATGGTCAGCTTCTCAGGTAAAGGTAGTAAAGGTGAAGACTACAAGTTAACCAGAGTTGGGATCTTGGCAAGTTAGTATACGGGGGGGGGGGGGGGGAGAGGGAGAAAGTGAATATCATGATGGATCATGGAATGTAAATAGGGAAAGGATTTATTTTTAATTATGAAGGAGATAATGGAGAAAAATAATATCAATAGATTAGAGATCCCAGTAAGGCAAAGGATTTTTGGAGTTGGGATACAGAAGATCCAACAATATCTTAGTTGTGGAGAGTGGGAGAAACTGAGACATTCCAGAGTGCAGTTCTTGGTAACAACAAATTTTAGTTACTGAGTCAGGTAATTTTGCTGATGATGGATTCTGGTCTTTCCAGAGCAAATTGGAAGAGTGTGTGGATATGAAAGAGAAGTTGGAAAAATGTATTAGATAAGGGGCTTTATAGAAATGTACCACAGGGATCACAGTTCAAAGGGGCTTAGAGTCATAGACTTGTGGTTTCTGAAACAACCAGAGCCTAAGGAGCTAGTCTTAAAAGTATCTTAGAAGGTAATAATCCGATCTAATTAGATCCTCCTTAGTCAGTTCTCCTCTTTGGCTGCACATTAGAATCACCTGGGGGAACTTAAAAACTCTCCAATGCCCAAGCTTCACCCCAGACCAATTAAATCAAAATCTCTAAGGGTGGGACCCAGACATCAGCATTTTTTTAAGTTCTCCTGGTGATTCCAATATGCAATCAAGGCTGAAAGCCAGTTTTCTAATTTGTGAAGCCAGAAGCAGCAGCAAGAAATTTTGACTCTTGAGCCTGGGTTCTGCACGCTAAGATAGACCACCTCCAGCACTCTCTGCATATAAAGTAGGAGTCAGATTTGCTCTCCTCCTGGGTCTGATCATCTAAGGAGCTAAGGTTTATGAGAGAAGCAAACCAAATGACTGAAAACAGTCCAGTAGATAAGTTTGTGTATATTGGCCAATAAAAAGTAAAAATGAAAGTTTCCTCCTCAAGAGCTGAACAATCACAGTTTGAGGCTCTGTTCTGCAGGACAGCAGGTCACCGCTGAAATGGCAATTGATTATACATACGTTGCTCTGAGCACTCCTTAGGAACTGTTTCAGAAGAATGTCAGGTGAAAGGTTCACAGCACAACTTTTCATGGTTAATTAGCAGTTAGAATCGCTTCAAGAAATTGAACAGGGAGGAGCAGATGGTCTCCCAGCTCACCTTGGGGCAGTAATTTGTATGTCTCAGCCATTAGTCTTGGTTGCTAACATCATCATCTAGAGGTAATGCAATCTTATATTTTTGCTTATTTTCCATTTGGTTGCTAAATAATTTAACTCCAAAATCTAATTTCTGTTAAAAAAAAGAAAAATTAAATGAAATGTTTGTATCGGAGCTATTTAATTTGAAATATGTTGCCATAATAATCTGACATAGGTGTAACACCATAAAACACACCTGATTACTTTAAGTGCTCAGACAACACTGTTATGCTCTGGCAAGTGAAGAAATCCTACTTGCAAATTACAATGAACATTATATTTTATTGGCATCTCAATTAAATTTTACAGAGGAGTAAAGGTTTGCTTTTGTGTTAAAAACACTTTTATTGAAAATTTATCTCTTTAAATGGTCCTGTTTTTTGAAAAAAACACAAAAAAACCCAGTTGTAATATTTTAGAAAGCCAGTATGTTCCTTTTATTGTATAAACAGTTTAGTTTTGTTATTTTTAAAATAAATCTTTATTTCACAAACATTTATAGCACTCTGAAAAGGTTTTAAATCTTATTTACTAGTTCCATAGTTTTTGAGATTAAGGTGTAGAAATGGGATCTGCCATAAACTCTTTTGTATTTTGCTAATCTGTAGGTCTAAGTAGCAAACTGACCTAACAAAGGATGATGATTCTTCTCACCTTCCTCCACCTGGAAATGTGTTTAGTTCTCTTTGAAAAGAAGGCATTACTTAAGTTTAACTTATTATTTTCCCAGTTGGAGTGACAGAAAATGTTGGGTGACCTTTGTAGAGTTACTTATTGTCTCTGTGAAAATTTCCTCCATCCAAAGTTGAAAAAATACCTGCTGAGCTAAGGACTGGTGAAGACAATGCTTGTCAAACATTTTTGTGCTACTTCTCAGAAAGAAGTCAACTGTGATAAATAGACCTTCAGGACAAGTTTTTTAAAATTCACCAAAGTGCCAAACTTTTCCAAGTCCATCCACCCTTCATCAGTCTTTTCCATTCCCAGAATTGGTTCTAGGCAAAATATTGCAGTGAACAGTTTAAAATTTTACCTTGTCTTTATTCCTTTCTCTTCTACAGGTCTATAATGTATCTTTGGATTTCATCTTCTATTTACTCTAACATATGTAGTTTCACCTTCCTACATCAAGGGCTGCATGTGCCCAAATCAGCCCCATTTTAAGTCTTTTGTCACTTAAAAAAAAAATCTTGTTTGGACTCTACCCCAAACCAATTAAATCAGACACTCAGGAGTTGTAGCTTGGAGAATATTTAGGTTTAAAAGCTCCCAGGTGACTCTAATGTACCGGCCTGGCTAAATATCACTGTCTTAAAGCCAAAGCCATGGATTCCTAAGGGTGTAATTCTAAAAAGTTAGCATGTGAGTAAAAAATGATATCTGTAGACCAGAAATCCTTACAGGCCATTTATGAGCCCAGAACTAATGAGAGGACATTGTTTTATCAACCTGAAGGATGACAGCAACTCAACTAAAAATAGTTTCATCTTCCTATGAAATTCCTCAGTGGCCATGACCTTTATTTTCTTTCCTCTTAGGCACTGGGATTACCTGTAGTAATCTATCACACATTGAATGCATTATTATTCTCATTTTATCTGATAGCATAATATCCACCAAGAAGTGACTAACTTCCTAATTTTGTGAGGGTGGGAAAAACTCCAAACTTACTTGATATTATGTCACAATGAATCTCCTGGCTGTCGGAAACATCTCTAATCACTACAATGGCAATAGTTACCTGTTCCCTTTGTGTGCTTTAGTTAGCTTAGTGAAACTCTGCTTGCTTGGAGTTGGCTGTCTGTTCAGGATGATTAGGAGGATATCCTCAGAATTTTAAAACTATTGGATGTTGTTCATGACCATGGTGACTTTGGGTTCAAAACCATCGTTTTCTAAGCTAATTGCTTTTTGAATGTTGGACCAGGTATTGGAAAATAAACACTGGAAGTTCCTTGTGTTCTTCAAGTAAGTATTTACATACACGGTGAAGATATAAGTCTTTGGTAGAAAGTTATGTGATAAGGATCGATAATAAGCTCATGTTTAATGCCAGTTTTTGAGCTCTTTTGAAATTGTACCCTGAACCTGATTATAGCAAAACTGAATTTGTGGCTGTTTACTCAAGTAGTAAAATGGAGAAAACTGCAACACTTGCTTTTGTTCAAGCCCTTATCCCTTCCACTAAGTTATGGTTTAGAAGACATGTCTTTTAAATACATTTTAGAGGCATTCATCCTGCCCCACACTCAATGTAACTTTTGAGAGGGATGCTAAAAGGTCAAGGTCAAGGATACTATTGATTAACAGTGTTAGGACTTTTCTTGTATAATGCTGGAAGAGATTAAAATCTATTTTAAGACTTCTAGTCTCCTATAAGGAGCTTGTAAGTTGCCACTCTATCTTTTTTTTTTTTTTTTAATTTTTTTTTTCAACGTTTATTTATTTTTTGGGACAGAGAGAGACAGAGCATGAACGGGGGAGGGGCAGAGAGAGAGAGACACAGAATCGGAAACAGTCTCCAGGCTCCGAGCCATCAGCCCAGAGCCTGACGCGGGGCTCGAACTCACGGACCGCAAGATCGTGACCTGGCTGAAGTCGGACGCTTAACCGACTGCGCCACCCAGGCGCCCCGCCACTCTATCTTAACTAAAAACCTGAACAATCTAAAAAATCAACAATTCTTGGACCTGAAGGTGAGGGGAGACATAGGACAAACTACTGTCCCCAAGATTGAAGAGTCAGGCAAATACAGGGAGTAGAGCTCCTGAGAGGAGAAACTCAGGAGTAGAAACCATGGCAGGAACTAGTGCCAGGGAAGGAAAACCTGAACTACAAAACTAAGAAATTGCTAGAAGTTCAGGGTAGATAATTCTGAGTGTTAAAAACAGGGGCTCCAGTCATGGGCAGGGGCCCTGCAATATGTGAGATTTACCTCCAGAAACTTGACCAGGTTCCTACAGTAAATATAGGAGAATAATTCCTTCAGGCTTCTTGAAGGGGGAGGAACAAAGGAAACATTTTGAGATACTCAGAGCATTGTATTCTTCTTAATAAGATACGCCCTCAGTGGGGCGCCTGGGTGGCGCAGTCGGTTAAGCGTCCGACTTCAGCCAGGTCACGATCTCGCAGTCTGTGGGTTCGAGCCCTGCGTCGGGCTCTGGGCTGATGGCTCAGAGCCTGGAGCCTGTTTCCGATTCTGTGTCTCCCTCTCTCTCTCTGCCCCTCCCCCGTTCATGCTCTGTCTCTCTCTGTCCCAAAAATAAATAAACGTTGAAAAAAAAAAAATTTAAGATACGCCCTCAGTAGAAACTAGTTAACTGGAGTCTAACTTGCTGGTGTATTATCAGAGCCCAGCTGACTGAGAGGAATGGAACTACCTAACCCCAACATCCTCTAGCTATCCCGCACCACCTAATTGGGGAGAAAACACCTGAGAAACACTTGTGAAGTTTATTGCGCAGAGGCATAGGCTCACGAAAAGACGGAGACCTAATCGAAGGACTAAAAATTATTTCCCTCACTACCATATTACTAAAGGCCTTTTTATAGCAGTTCCTTTTATGCAATTCCCCATATCTGGCTATCAAGAACAAAATAAAGGCATATTAAAAGGCAAAACAAGGGGTGTCTGGGTGGCTCAGTCGGTTAAACGTCTGACTCTTGATTTTGGTTCAGGTCATGATTTCACGTTCACAGTATCAAGCCCCACATGGGGCTCTGTGCTGGCAGCATGGGACCTGTTTGGGATTCTCTCTCTTTGCCCCTCCCCACCCTCCACATGCTTGTGTGCTCGCTCTCTCTCAAAATAAGTAAAAAAACATTTAAAAAAATAAAAGGCAAAACAAACACAATTTATTATTTATTTTTTTAAAAGATGACTTAAATTTTTTTAATGTTTATTTTTCAGAGAGAGAGCGTGAGCAGAGAGGGCAGAGAGAGAGGGAGACAAGAATCTGAAGCAGGCTCCAAGTTCTGAGCTGTCAGTGCCCAGCCCAATGGCCTGATGTGGGGCTTTAACTCATGAACCACCGAGATCATGACCTGAGTTGAAGTCAGATGCTTAACTGACTGAACCACCCAGGTGCCCCCAAAAAACACAATTTAAAGAAACAGAACAGGGGCACCTGGATGGCTCAGTCAGTTAAACGTCCGACTTCGGCTCAGGTCATGATCTCACGGTCCGTGAGTTCGAGCCCTGCGTCGGGCTCTGTGTTGACAGCTCAGAGCCTGGAGCCCGTTTCAGATTCTGTGTCTCCCTCTCTCTCTCTGACCCTCCCCTGTTCATGCTCTGTCTCTCTCTGTCTCAAAAATAAATAAACGTTAAAAAAAAATTAAAAAAAAAAGAAACAGAACAAGCATCAGAACTAGACATGGTAGGGATATTGGAGTGAACATATATTTTGTCCATTCAGTGGTCCTTTGCTTGGTCTGTAATGTATATTTTTGGAATATTCTAATTGTTTTGATAGGACCACTGGGAATGTTTCTTACTTGCTCTGGGCTTAAATAAAATGCTTTATGCTTTTGGGAGAAACTAGTTTTCTCCTTGATGTGTTATTACCATTAGCAAGATAAAATACTGATAACAAAAGAACAATTGTGGCCTTAGGGACTTGGCTTCTTAGGCTTACCTGTTGTAAACAGATGATCTATGATTTATAGGTGGCTGAGTCAGTCCACTTGCCAAAGCTGGGGTACCCCAAAGTTATTTGGTGTCAAGTCCTTTTTAATTGTAAATATTGTTTCATTTGAATGTTAACATATGTAATTTATTTGTAATCAAAGCACAATTTTATTTCTATGTTCCACTTAGAGAGGCGGTGTTCTTACTCTGACCCTTGATGAAATTTTGACAGACCCACTTCTTGTTCCTGTCTGATAACAGTTTTAGTGTTTTAGTCCTTCTAAGTTAAAAATATAGTGTTAATTCATTATGTAAAAAATCACCATAAATAATAATTAATATTTTAACCTTCACTGAGGATTATAACCTCTTTTTCCTCTATAGGAAGGTCTAGCATTTGGTAGTCTCTCCCTTCTTTAGCTAAGACCTATAGCAGATGAAAATCTTTGATCTAATAAGGGGATGATAATATACTCAGCTTCTTTTTTTTCTATCCCCCTTCTTACCTTACTTCCTCTTCTACTGTCTATATCCAACAAAAAGAAATAAGTGGAGAGAAAAGAAAATGACACAGGACAGAGAAATATCTTACTTGACAGATGTCTGGCCATGTCATAAACTGACTTCAAGGTTTTTGGGCCTGGTAGATGTCACAGGTGCTGATTTTCTTTTCTTGTAGGTGCTTGTGTGTGTGTGTGTGTGTGTGTGTGTGTGTGTGTGTCCTGAAGATTCCATCACTGAGGACTTGTTTAGCTCTATGTCATGATATGTACAATACAGTGCTTTCCTCAGTCTACTGCTCTACCTCTAGTCCCTGTTCTCTGGTAGAACACAAAGAAGCTATTGGTGTTGTTGAAACTTTTCAGGAGGAAAGGTAGGAACTGGGCCTTAAAATGGCTTCAAATTTGCCTTTTCTCTTTCTGGCATAGCTCACCATCTTAGACCTGGCCTTCTCTGGGTATGAAGGCCAGCCCCAACACAGTTATGTTTATTCTGCTAACACAAGCCACTTTAAAATTCTGAAACATTTGCTATATTTTCATACTTTAGAGAATTGACATTCTAGGATCTGGAAGTAGTACAATGGAATCTAAGGTTTTAGATAGAAAATTTCTCACCTTCCATACTTACCCCATTCTCTTGGGATTTCCATCAATGAGTCTCTTTAAAAATCCACTCTCTCCATACCTTGACCCAATTTATTATCTCTGATTTGCTTCAGGAATCCAAGAATTGTTGGTATTAATGTTTTCTTTGCAAATTTTACATATGGTCATCTGTCTTACATTCATTTTTATTGATGTGTATTATATTTTTTGACTTAATTGAAATCAAAGCAAAAAGACTTGTGTTTTAACATCCTGTTACATGTGTATTTGCCTGGAGTGTCTCCTCTTAATATCTTCTTCCAGAACCAAAGATACTAATAGGTAGGTGAAACAGAATTCAGAGAGAGTATTTGGAACCATCCCATTTCATTATGATCAATGCTCTTCTGATTAATTTGGCCTAGCCTGCCAAATGCAGTTGCTCTTAACTTTCAGATTATTTACTAGAGTGAGGAAAAGCTGTTTGAAATAACTATTATAAAAAGAAAAAAGTCTAGTGGGAAATTTGAGCCCTCATATAGAAACAGTTTTCTATGAATTGAGTCACAAGAGTTGCATTTATTTTATAAGTTCTCCAGTAGGTTGGATGATTTAGATAAGCTTTAGGAATCAAATGGCTATAACCATGAATTCGTTCTGTCCTAATTCATAAGGCTGGAAAAATACTTACCAACTCATCTTTAACTGGCCTTTTGTACCCTAGCATCATAGTTCACATTGAATGGACAGTGTGAGTTAAAGTATTGCTGTGCTATCTGAACATTCACATTAGTGTATCAGACTTTACTAGCTTTGTAGGTACAAAGGTAGGACATGGACATTTGAAGTGTTAATAACTGATTACATTTAATATAGTTAGCTACTTTTAGCCTCTGTAATATGGTGAAATAAAATTTTGTTCCTTTCCTGCAAGGTGTGCAATTTTTTGAGCTATAGATTGTAGCCATCTTTTATCCTTTAAATGTGAATTACTATCAAAATTTAGACTATAGCTTTATACATTTATGTCTATGTGTACCATATTTGCATGCTGGAATATTACTCTATAAGGAGGTTTTTCTATTAAAGATTTTCCAGTTTATTTAGATTCAGTGATTTCCTTTTCTTTTTCAGAAAAATGCAATCTTAATACTTTGTATGCAATGGAAGTAGAATCTGAGGGCTTTAGGGAGTCATTTAAAGGAGTGTTATACATATACTGCTTTTATAAAAAGAGACTCCTAAAGATGGTTGGACCACTAGGTGGAAAGCTCTTGGGTCTCTAAATGACTATGTGAAGCAGATCTTCCCTGATTTTTCCCCACTATGCTGTGAATGGACATGTGACATGTGTATATCTATTAAATGTGACATGAGAAGGAGAAGTAAATTATTAATACATTAAACTACTACGGAGCCTAGGTGGCTCAGTCGGTTAAGCATCCAACTCTTGATTTCAGCTCAGATCATGATTTCACCAATTGTGTATGTGAGACCCATATCAGGCTCTGCACTAACAGTGCATAGTCTGCTTGGAATTCTCTCTCTCTCTCTCTCTCTCTCTCTCTCTTTCTCTCTCTGCCCCTCCCCTACTGGTGCACACACATGTGCTCTCTCTTTCTCTCTAAATAAATAAATAAATAAACTTAAAAATATATATAAAGCTACTGATATTTGGGGTTGTTAATTTTAATTTTATTTAGTGAAACTCTGCTTGTTTAAAATCTGTTGCTTCTATGTTTAGAATGATTAGAAGGAATTTTCTTGAAGTTGAGAACATACTATAATTTAATTATAATAAAGTCAATATCACTTAAAGATCTATTTTAAACTAAAAGGTCAGAGGTTCTAAATATATACGAATAAATGAACAGTGTTGCATTATCTATCGTAATATAGCTCAATTAATTGAACATATTTGGAGATAGTACCACCATGTGTTGCCAAGGCAGTTCTATTCTATTCTGAAGGGGCTGAAAAAAACTTGCTGATGACAAAGTACAGAATTTTTACAGTAGGGAAGGATTGCAAATGTAAAGAAAAATAGAAATTGACATATTTAGAGAGAGAGAGAGAGAGATAAGTCCTGAATTAACACAGTGATGCCAGGAATTGAAACTTAGTGGCATATTAAAGAGAGACTCTATAAAACAGTGGATCTAATGCCTACATACATCAAAAACATTTGAATATTTGTTAAAAATATAGACTCTTGAGTCTCAAACCAGACATACTATATCAAAATTTCTATTTTTAAAATGTTACATGGGAATTACTTTATCTTTGTGATGCTTACATTAAATAACTGTGGGAAGTTCTTATAATAGTGCCTACCATCTAGTAAGCTTCCAATAAATATTAGTCATTGGTATTATTGAAATTCCTATGCACACTAAATCTTGCAAAACACTGTTATAGAAATGGATCACCTGGTGTGATTATCATTTTTATAAAAATTGATATTATATTTAAAAAATAGCTGATTGGCCTAATAGAGGATTAAAATACCTGAAAAATAATTATCTTATTTATCCTTCAAAAGGTTGCAATGGGCAAAAGAATAACCAAGTTCACCTCTGCTTTTTCATTTCTATGCATAGCTTAAGTTGATGATGGACCAAGTGGCCTGATATTTATCAGTATAAAGAATACAAGAAGAACAACATGTCTTGTTAATAAGTTAAATTTTGGTTTTAGTTAAAACTTGAGTGGTTAATGAGGTGTCTCTCTGGAGATAATTGAAGGTATTAGTTTGGAGCTCATGGCTAGATAGGCAGGCAGATTTGTGTGTCAAACACACAGAAGTGACTACAGGCATTTGGTACTTGAAATAGCCAGAGAGAATTTGTAATATTGTGAAGATGAGAAACAGAGTCTAAGATTAAACACTGGGGGACACCTACTTTAGGGCGAAGGTAAAGGAGACAGAATTAGATAAAATGACTGAGAAAAGCCTAGTCTGAGACTAAAGAAGGGAAAAACTAGAATGGAATGTTCTGGAATCCAAGAAAGTAAATTTCAAAAGAGATTGGTCAGTGGTAAGAAATTTTACAGATATTGAGCATGAGAGTACTGATGTTTTCATGCTAGCTGAAAAGTTCTCTCCCTGGATTTGTACAGTCCCTTTCCTGTGCATAAGACCATGATTTAATTTATCTGGCATTTCCTGTGCCTAGCACAATACCTTGTATTCTTTAATTCCTTCAAGACTCATTGAGGCTCTATTGAGGGCCAAAAACTATAAATCTTTGGGAAGCTGGATTGACTTATAGTATTTGCTTTCACAAGGTGTTTCCCAAGTCTCTATATCTTGGCAGAACTAACATTTAAACTCTTTCTCCTGCAGATCTTTCATACTTGGTTTTAAGGTTTGTTATGGCATGCCAAAAGTAGGCTCTACTTTTACTTTTAACACATAGCAGGTGCTCTCTGACTTTAGTCTTTCCCTGTATATGTGCAGCCCATTCCTGAACCAAAGAAATCCTATATGGAATTTTGTTCCCATTCTATGAACAGCTCCCTCCTCTTAGATGCTCTGCCCCACAAATTCCAGCCACTCCCCAGCTGCCATGAACTCTGATCTTTGCTTTCTTAGCTCAATGAAATAGCTGTACTCTGCTTGATTTCCAGCTTATTGTGTTGTGATTGGGAAATCACAGAGAGAAACAGAGAGAGGGAAATTCTGGGCTTATGTCATGAGTATCTCATCTCTCAGCTATCGCTGGATTTCACTGATTATTGTCCAGTGCCTGAAAAGAGTTGTTGTGTGTATTTTTTAAATTATATGGTAGTTTATAAGGGAAAAGCTAGTTTTGTTTTATTCCATCAAAGCCAGAAGCAAAAAATCCCTCTGTTCATTAAGTCTTGAAATCTCAAAATCTTTGATTCCTTTCTCATCTTCAAGCTCTCACCCAAAATTAAATCCTTTCCTCCTCCTTTCTGAATTTTGTTTATATCTATTCAATTGCTGCAATCATTGCCATCATCCTGAGATCATTTCCCAAAACCTCTATAAATGCAGTGCCTTTCTAACCAGTCTCTCACAGCTGATACATGATACTGTAATCTCATTATTTGTTAACATAAGTCCTTTAATTACTCAGTCTATACTAATTAACCAGAAAACTCAGTTCTTCTCAATTTATCCTTAAGTGATCTCATAGCTTATCTCTTAATGCACCCCCATTTATATTAGTTGCTAGAATAGCTGTGTGATCCCTTGACTTTGCTTATATTATTCATTTTGCATAGAATGCTTTGATTCTTCGAAACTAGTTTTTCAACAAATATTTATTAAGGCCTCAGGGGTCAGACATCATTTTAGATTATAGCATTACACTAATGAACAAGATAAAACAGGGTCCATCACAATACAGAACCTGCAATGTAGTAGAGGAGATAGAAATTGAAGAAATTTTCCCATAAATATTAATTATGCTTGAGTTAGGAACTACAGCACAGAAGCACACTATATGTTAAGTGTATTGACCATGCGGTTCCATCTTAGACCTTAGACTGCATTTGTCTGGGGAATTAGATTTGGATACCTAAGTAGTGGTAGAAGTTAGCTGGATAAAATACTGATGGAAGACAGCTTTCTAGGCAGAGGGAGCAGCATGAGAGAAAACTCCAAGGAAGGAAGGAACATGGTCCTGGAGGAACTGAAAGGAGCGTGTGGATCTAGAGTATACTGACCAGTCAGTGGTGAGTAGTGGAATTGGTAAATTACCATAGAGTCAGATGATGCAGTCACTGTAGGTTACAATGACATCTCTGGATTTTATCTTAAGAGCAAGGAGAAGCCTGCAGGTCACCCTCAAAATGGTCATCAAACTTGCCGGCAGGCACTGGAACTGTTAGACATCCTCTCTTTCCACTCTTCAAGCAGTTACTTTTGGAGGTGGCAGGTTGCAATAAAGACGGATCTGCCATTTGGAAGCAGGTAACTCAGTTTATTGAACACAGTAGCAGCTGTCATTTTGGCAGTATGTAGCCTAGCACTGTAGTCCAGACCCACCAGGGCATTAATCTATTCCTCATCTGTACTGCTCCTCACTATTTGAAAGCTCAGCCTTTGTTTACCGTATTGTTCTTCACACTATATAACATTATAGTATTCTTCATAAAAAATGTAGTTTGTATAGGGGTTGTCATTTCTTTAAAACATTTTTTTTTACATTTTATTTATTTTTGTTAGAGAGAGACAGAGCACAAGTGAGGGAGGGGCAGAGAGAGATGGAGACACAGAATCTGAAGCAGGCTCCAGGCCCCGAGCTGTCAGCACAGAGCCCCACATGGCGCTCAAACTCACAAACCACAAGATCATGACCTGAGCCAAAGTTGGACGCTTAACCGACTGAGCCACCCAGGCGCCCCAGGGGTTGTCATTTTCTTGAGGATAGAGTGAACATTTGCCTCTATGACATTTTATTTATTTATTTATTTATTTATTTATTTATTTATTTATTTAAGATTTTAATCCCAGTGTGGTTAACATACAGTGTTATATTCATTTCAGGTGTACAATATAATGATTCAACAATTCTATACATTACTCAGTGCTCATCATGATACATTTAATCTCTCTTACCTATTTCACCCATTCCCCCTGCCCACCTTTCCTCTGATTATCATCAGTTTGTTTTCTATAGGTAAGAGTCTGTTGGTTTGTCTCCTTTTTTCATTTGTTTTATTTCTTAAATTCCACATCTGAGTGAAATAGTATGATGTTTGTCTTTCTCTGAATGACTTATTTTGCTTTCTGGCTCCATCCATATTGTTGCAAATGGCAAGATTTCATTCTTTTTATGGCTGAATAATATTCCAGTGGGGGGGAGGGGGAAATTATGTATGTGTGTGTGTGTGTGTGTGTGTATATATATATATATATATATACACACACACACACACACATATATGTATACACACACACACACACACACACCATTTCTTCCTTATCCGTTCTTCTATTAAGGGTCACTTGGGTCTTTGCCATAATTTGGCTATTATAAAAATACTGCAACAAATACAAAGGTGCATATATCTTTTTGAATTAGTGTTTTTGTATTCTTTGGGTAAACACCAAGAAGTGGAATTACTAGATCACATGGTAATTCCATTTTTAATCCTCTCTTAAGTGAGTACCTTGATGATCATTACTGTAAATTCTCTATCTCCGCTTTATCTTATCAACATTTCATTTAGCTCTCTTGCTGTGATTTTTCCTGTTCTTTCATTTGGGACATATTCCTTTGTGTCCTCATTTTGTGTGCCTCTGTATGTGTTTCTCTGTTTTAGAAAGGTCAGCTATATCTTCTGCTCTTGAAAGTAGTGACCTTATGAAGAAGAGATCCTGTAGTGTCCTGCAGGGCAAAGTCCCCTATTTATCAGAAACTAGCACTTCATGGATGTCTTTTCTATGTGTTTCATGTGCCCTACTATCGTGGCTGTTTACCTTCATTGCAGAGTGTCCTGCAATGACTCTGTTGTGGGCAAGGGCTGTTCTCTGTGTTTTTAGTAAGCCAGTCTAGGGGGCTGCCTTGGGTTTGAGCTGAGTCAGACCAGGCGTTTTCCAGAGATGGAGTAGCACTAAACTGCAAGGTGCTTTCCCTCTTTTGTCTCTTGAGAAACTTTTGTTGATAGTCAGGGCCTGTAGTCAGACCATATGTCTGCCACCCACCCGCTGCTGGGGTCTCATCTGGACCCATGTGTGTGGTTATCTTCCCCTCTCCCCAATGCAGGAGTCATTTTGCAATAGTGTTGCCTCTGTTGGGTCTGGTTGCATGCTGCCAGGCTTGTGACACTGCTTTGGATGGGCTCTGGCCAAGGGCCTAATGGATACAGTTCCTCCGGAAAATGCAGGGGCAGGGTGTGTGGTGTTAGCAAGGTCTTTGCTGGTCTGCTGCAGAAGGGCACCTGCAGCTGCCTGGGAAAAATTCTGCTGAAGCCTGAGGGGCTGGGAGTGGCATGACCATCCCCAGAAGAACACAGGGGCAGAGTGTGAGCTGTTAGCAAGCTAGGTGCCAATTGTTTCTACTGCACTGGGGGGTGGGGGAGAGATATGGTGCCTGTCAGCATTTTTGTTCTTGGAGAACTCTCAATGATCCCTGCCCCTCCAGCACAAACTCTGAGATTATAAATAAATCATGTTTTTCAAATTGCTACTTCTACCTCATATCTCACTGGGGTTGTCTGTTGTGCTGTCTCTTTAAGGGTGGGGAATCTGCCCTCCAGGCTCTCTCAGAGCTAAGCCTGCTGATTTTGAAAGTTCCCACTGATTTTGGGACCCCTCTTATTTTCAAAGCCAATGTTACGAGGATTCATCTTCCCCATGTCAGTCCTCCATGTCTGGGATGCCTGGCTTGGACATGTGCTCCTGTTCTCTCCTTGCCCATTGTGATCCTCCTTCCTGCAGACAGTCCCAAGAGTCTCAGTCCCTGACTGAGTCTCCACCCCTCTTCAATGTGGTCTCTTCTCTACCTTGAATTATGGAGAGTCTGTTCCACCACCCTTCAGATCGTTTTCTGGGTTATCTACACTGATGTGGTGGTTAGCTAGTTGTATCCATGGGACAAGATGAGCTTAGGATCCTCCTCATCTGTTATCTTCCCCAGAAGTTAATCCTCTACAACATTTTATTTGCTTAAAGAACTAGTTAGGGCTTGTTGGACTACAGGAGCCTTAATGGTACAATAAAGCTTGAAAGGGTTTATAAATTCTGCTCATGTTGCTCTTGTTCTTATGATTGGCATCACACCAGCATTTGTGGGGTTGAACATGTAACACTGCAGGAGTATGGAACTGTGTTAATCTTATTTTTAATTCTCACCTACCTAATAGAGTTATTACAAACTCATTCACTCTCTGGCCCACAAAGCTGTTAGTTATTTTAAAATTTTATTAAGATCTCCTTTACTGAACTTTGGGGAATTTTTTGAAGGGGTAGAAGGTAAGAATGGAAGACAGAAGGTTAGTTAAGATGTTTGAATCCAGATCATTTTGGCACCCTCTGCTTAGACTCTACCGAATTTATAGTCTCTCAGAAGGAAAGTAGATATTCAGTATAAACCACATTGTTTTTACAGAGTTGAGGCACAGTGAGTGACTTATCAATTCTAAGAATGTTGGAAAAATTTCCTCTTTATACCCAAGTTTTCAGATGCTAGCCAAGGGGCCAACCTTGCAAAAAGGCCTTTCTAAGGATATACCAACTCTTCTGCATAGTGACAAAGATAGAACTTGTAGGTCATCCTTTGCTTTCCAGTTCACTGTACCATCATACTTTCTGAGTATATTCTGAAGCAGACTATCATTATTTTAGGTGTGGCTGCCATTTGATTTATACATGATGCCATAGGCTCTTGACTTTTGTATTTTTGAGTCATCATATTTCTTTGCTTGTTTACAAACAGTGCTCTTGTTTCAGTACTACCTACTTGGGCAAGTGTGGGTGTTGTGGAATTCTATCTCCTGCTTCCTTCTTTCTTCTAATCTCTTCTCTAGTCACTACCTCTTGATCTCATGTCATAACTAAGTTACCCTGAAGGTTAATGGGGAAAACATCCTTTGCTTTGAAATGTCTTTTTATGTTAGGTTGCAATTTACCTTCCTCACAACTCACAAATCTGCCCAGGGTCTACAGTATTTCTGATTGGGGTGAAAAGATAATGTTTACAGGAAATTGTAAAATTTAATGAAGTCTTATAAAGATTTAGTATTAGTTAAAATAATTCCTTGTGGAAATGTATTATCCAATAATGGTTTACGTTTTAGAGGAATATATACGGTTTTTGTTGTTGTTGTTGTTTATTTGTTTATTTGTTTGTTTTAACCAGCCCAATGTTGCATTTCCTGGGTGTTGGGCTGCCCATACTATATAGGCTTGCTAAGAAGGTCGTGTTGGCCAGAATTGTGATGCTCTAGACTGTTGTTTGGCTGTCGTCTTGCTGTATTTTAACTTTTTTATGCTTATAAATTGTTCTCATTCTTTAATTCTTTGTTGTTCAAACTGTATTCCATGGACCAGTAACATTTGAATAACCTGGGAGTTGATTAGAAACAGAATCTGAGGACTATCCTCAGACCTACTGAATAAGAACCTGCAATTTAACAAGATAACTAGTCGATTCATATGCATATTAAAGTTTAGGAATTGCTATTCTAAATTCTGCCACTATCCTTGTCTCCTCATGCTCCATTATCAGCCTGTTCCTCTTTCTGTTACACATCTGGTTATGCTGGGAATTATTGCCTTGTCAGTTAGCTTGTCAAGAGTCAGAAGATTGGGAGGCCTGGGTGGTTCAGTCAGTTAAATGTCTGACTTTTGATTTCAGCTCAGGTCATGATCTCACGATTTGTGAGCTGGAGCCATGCATGGGACTCTCCGCTGACAGGGCAGAACCTGCTTGGGATTCTGTCTCTCTCTGCCCCTCTCCTTCTCACACACACTCTCTCAAAATAAATAAACATTAAAAAAAAGAGATAATTTTAAAAGTGCTATAAAGTAATGAATTGATTATACCTGTTATCTGTAGAAAAGTCATAACTAACAAAAATTTTCTAAATTGTATTAATTTGCTGAGTATTACTGCAGCATCAACTATTAATAAATCTATTATTTCTCTCATGGTTCTGTTTGCTTTCTTAGTTTCTAGCCATTACTTCAGTTGAGGGCCATCCCTGAGTGTTCCAGGCTGCTGCCTAAAGGTCACCTTCAGCACAATATCAACCCCAACACTGATGCACCTGGTGAAAATCTGCCTGTTTTACCTCTTCAATGCTGTTTCTATGCGAGCAACCACTGAGTTGGAACATGGGTTAAGCTGTAGCTAGTCACATTTCTCTTTTTCTAACATTTTCCCCTTCCCCATTCTTCCTCAGTAGCTGCTTGTGCCGATTCCAGGACAGACCAAAGAGGACCCATAGACTTAGACAATTTAATACTTCTTTTGGTTCTGTCCAAAGAGTATATCTTGGTCAGGAGAAAGAATGTAATACATTTTTTTTCCCACTCTCCGAGTCCCACAGTTGGGCAACCTGCCTGCATCCCTGCATCTCTGATTCTTTTTACCTCTTTCCAAACTTCTTTCTCTTTTTCTCTTTCTTTCTTTCTTTCTTTCTTCTTTCTGGGGGAAGGGGCAGACAAAGAGAGAGGGGGACAGAGGATCTTAAGTGGGCTCTGTGCTGACAGCAGAAAGAGTCCAATATGGGGCTCAAACTCCTGAACCATGAGATCATGACCTGAACTGAAGTCAGATGCTTAACTGACTAAGCCATCCAGGTGCCCCTTTTTCTCTTTTTTTAATCCTTTTACTTCTAGCCACTCATCTCCTCCCTTAGTTAATTCAACTGAAGCCTTATACTTCTCTTATGTTTTAAATTTTAGTGGCTCAAAGATTCCACAACTAAGAATTTAGTTACATAGAATCATTACCCTTCCAATTAAAATGCAAGTTACTATGAGAAAATAATTTATCAAAATAGAAATCAATGTTCATATAAATTATAATTTAAATTCTGTTTGAATTTTATTATTCAGGGTTTTCTAGAAAGATGTTAATTAACATGGAATTTGATCTACATATTGAACAAATTTACTTATTAAAATGGAGTTCGTAAGTACTGAGCTGATTGTTACTGGAGGGAAATAGGCTCTTTTGTAATTTGAATTCCATTTCTAAGATAAATAGTTTTACCATTTTCTAAGGCTAGGTGAATATGCAAAGTTGTGGAATTAAACCAGCTGAAAGAATGAATGGACATGATTTGTTTTCCACTCCTAAACTGCATTGTTCTCTAAATAACAGGATACTTTTTGTTACTTCTTTGCCTTAAAATGCTGTTTTCATAAGTCAGGGTAAACTGAATCTACTTAGTGTGATTTTGCTGACGTCATTAGTCTTAGCCCTAGACTTATTATTATTTATAATTATATGTATTGATGAAATTGGACAAAAAACATGTTTAACTATTTAATTCTGCATTTATCTTGAAAACTCACCGTGAGAACAAGAAATTTCGTTAAAAGTAACTTAATCCATCTGAGATTTGTCAAAGTAATTTTTAAAAACTTGAAACATACTATACTCTAAATTTCTTGTATGAATATTTATAGAGAATATTTATACCTGTTCTTGCTATTGTTCTAAACCATTCGAAGTTTAAATGTGCAACATAGCAATGTCATTAGGTATGGCAAATGCTTGCTTAAAAAGAAAAAAATGAAGGAAAGAAAGTTTTCTTTTTTAAAAACACTTTTCTCTTGGGGTCCAGTTTTGATGAGGTGGTCCACTAAACCTAGCTCCAACTTCAGGTCTGATAATAAAATTCCTCCCAGGGACAGAGGACTATTAGCAACTGCAAACTCAAATGCCTTCAGGGTTGGGCTGTACTTTAGACCAGGTGGAGACTCTGACCTGGAGAATGCATGTAACACGTGTGATGTGCCTAATCGTGAAAATCAGTATGCGCCTTAAATTATGACTTTCTACTAAGTATTTATAGTTCATACAGTCCAAATGCAATCTGGTAGGGGTCACTTTTTCCACATGTGAAGTTGCCTAATAAGAAAGTTGGTATTCTATTTTTATCAGTTTTTCAGAAAATCTGAGCTAGAGGGGCACCTGTCAGTTAAGCATCTGACTTCAGCTCAAGTCATGATCTCCCTGTTTGTGAATTTGAGCCCCACGTCGGGCTCTGTGCTGACAGCACATATTCTGTGTGTCTTTCTCTCTCTCTCTACCCCTCCCCCGCTCATGCTCTCTCACTCTGTCAAAAATGAATAAACATTAAAAAAAAAAAACTGATCTAGGAAGTTAACCAGAGTTCAAATTTTCATGCAGAAGGGGGATGGGTTTTGTAAATTCTTACCCACAGAGCTTAATTGGAAGTAAACATAGTGATGAAAAAAAAGTAATTGCAGCAGTTGTAGAAACTTTCCTTTGTAAGCATTGGAAACCTTATGTTTTACTAATCTGACAGTGAGTCACTGCAGAGGAGATCTGAAAGTGCCTGTAGCCTGTCATCAAAAGTTAGCATGTGGCCCAATAAGCAGAAAGTACAAGTCAGAGACAGAAGGAATAGATAGATTGAAAGACGGTAGGATCTAGGACCTTAAACAAGAATTTACCCACACTGACTAGATGTGTTTATTAATCTTTAGTGAGAAGGGATTTGCTTTGTGATGAAACAAGGCAGCTTCTGAGTTGTGCTTAGTAAAATTAACTGCCTCTGTGCCTAAGTTAATTGTTAGGTATGTAATATTGTTAATAAGCATGTGTATAAGTTGATGCCACATCTTCTGAAGGCCTGGAATCAAGACTGCCTGCTCCTGTCATGCCTTCACTATGCAAACTTCAGACAGTTACTTTTTTTTTTAAAGTTTATTTATTTATTTATTTAGAGAGACAGAGAAAGAGAGACAGATAAAGCAGGGGAGGGGCAGAGAGAGAGAGAGAGAGAGAGAGAGAGAGAGAGGGGGAGCGAAAGCATCCCAAGCAGGCTCCCTACTGTCAGCATGGAGACTGATGCAGGGCTCGATCTCATAAACCATGAGATCATGACCTGAGCCAAAACTAAGACTAGGATGCTTAATTGACTGAGCCACCCAGGTGCCCCAACATTTGGGCAGTTACTTAACCTCTCATGCATCCGTTTTCTACCTGTAACATGAAAATTATAAATATAGCCTACTCATAAGGCTGTGTGAGAATTAAATAAGCTAATGTAAGTAAAGCTCTTAATAAAGTTCCCTGAGTATAGTAAAATCATTGAACAAATGAAAGTAATTCTTAATAGGCAAATGTAGCTTATCTACAATATTGTTTAGATTATTTTAAGTTTATTCTCATTAAAAGTGCCAGAGTTAATGACCCCTGTGAAATAATAAGAAATATATTTGGTCTCTGCTTCTAGTTCCTGACATAAAACTCCTAAAACCTTGCAAGAAAGGAGTACTAGGAAGATCTTTTGTTTTAATATTTGGTCTCTGAACCCAGTTTCTGACATGAGCTCCTAGGACCCTTATAGTTTCTTAAGCGATGAAAGTTATCTGTCACAGAGTTCCTAATTCCTTTGGAATTTCCTGAGTGATAGGAGTATATTTTCTTCTCATGAAGCAACTGTTGGTGGGCTCCTGGATAGGGGCTGATCACCAGAAAGATCAAGCCATGATTAAGCTTTGTTTGGGAAGTTCAAGTCAGGTAGAAGTCAGTCCAAAATACCACTGTGATTTCCACTACTATGCAAACATGGCTATCCATGTGAGTCACTTAGAAAATTTATACGAAAACATAACCCCACATTTCCATTACACATTGGCCCAAACTGTATATCTGAGTGTGGATCTCTTAGAGATTGTCAGGCATGAACCCCACAGATCTACTATTTGAGAACTGATAGTCAGGGCCACCAGTTAGCACCCACCATATCACAGGTTCTTTAACTAGGACTGTACAAACTTATATTTTGACATATACTGTATGTTACCATTGAATATATACCATGATTTATTTATTCCAGATATTATTTTCATTTTCATAATTCAGAGTAGGAATATCCAGGTTACAAATGTCCAGACTTCCTAAAAGTGTAGATAACTGAGGCACTGACTGTAGGTTAAGTCTCTACATCTACTTAGAACATTTACCCATACATTAAAATAAGCAGGCAAAATGCTTTCAATTTCTAATGTATGTTGGTGTGGTGTGCATGTGTGTATGTGAATGTACACATGGATATTTATCATATCAGATATGTCAATGGTGCCTGGTAACTCTTCCCTATGAATGGATTGTCTGCTCAGAGAAGCATTCCTACACCATGATTTGGCAGTAATGGTCACTGGCTGGGCTGGGAATAGGCACTTCACCATAAGGTAGACCATACATTAGTCAGTGATTTATGAGGTGGCTTGGTATGATAGGTTCTGGACATATGATATTGGTTGGTTGAGAACCTTCCAGATGTAAGACAAAATGGCTCATATATAGAATCATTATAAGAGAAGTATAGTTGAAAATGTTTCTTCTTATTTTAGAAATAGCACCTAACCTATCTATAGAATTTGTGTTTCTTCAAATAGTGTAGAAAACATTTAGTCAAATCAGTCTGTTTTCCTCTGGAATTGGGACTGGGAAGTACAGAGAAGACTGGCTGGTTGATGAGAAGTGAACAATGGAGCAGCGTGTAAAGAGAAATATTGAAGAGCTTAGTGGAATGAGTTAATGGTAAAGTCAAAGGTTACCCCATAGCTCTCCTCACTCCATGCATTGACCAGTCAGTCCAAAGAAATCCAAGGCCTGATAGCAATTGAACCAACAGCATAGAAAGAAACCTAGCTGCCTCAGTATCAATAGCTATCAAGAGGAGAGAGACAACACTGCTATTAGTGTCACTAACCAAAGCTCCATGAGAAGCATAGATACAGAGGAGATAGCAAGATGGCCAAGCATAAGAAAAAAAGGCAATCCCCCTTCATTAACCCCTATTATTTAGCCAATCTTTCTTTTCCTTACAAGTCAAAAGGTCAAAAGATTTAATGAACACATGTGTTCTCTCCAGTATAAAGCAAAATTTAAAAAACATAAAGCTTTAAGCTGAGATTACACATTTTCCACTAACCATAAACCATTATCAGTCTGTATCCTATTTACCATGGGGGGCACAGACAGGGTAGGTGATTGACTCAAAGGGGCAGAGGAAATGTTTTACGGTGATGGAACTGTTCTGTATCTTGGTGGTAGTAATGGTTACATAACTGTACAAATCCCCAGATCCATCAATTTATATACTTATAATGGATGAATTTTATCTAATGTAAATTATACCTCAATAAAACTGTAAACAAATCAAAAAAAAAAGTGGGAGGTGGGGAATGGGGGCAATTCCTTCAGTTGTAGAAAAGTAAAAGTTTCGGTCAGATGTTTGTGTCTCTGTGGAAGGGCTAATTATACCTTAACTCTTGAAGCGGAGGGACCCTTCAAATTATAGGTTGAAAAAAAATTGGACACAACCTAATAGCCAAAGTTTAGTATAGAATTCATAATACCATAGGAAATTTGTGAAAGGTTTAAATTATTTATGGGGCACACTGAGGAATAAATTCAGGGTGATTAAGCAATTTGCTTAAGGTTACAGAAAGAAACCATAAAATAAGAAAACACCAAAAAATAATTGTTGAAAGTTGAGTAATATGGGGAAAATGTAATTTTGTTTTCCAGCTCTCTAGTAGGTTAGAGAAAATCAAAGCTGTTTTTACTCTCTCCTTAATTGGAGATTAGTAGTTTCCAAACTTTAATACTTCAAAACTACATATTACATTTGTTATTGAGTATCCATTTCACAGGTTAAATTACAGTTTCTGTTTCATGATTTCCTACTTTCTTGCCAGCACTCAAAAGTAGTTGTACAGTTATCACAAATTTTAGGTTAGCTGATAGATAGGCCTAGGCATTTAAAAATAGCAAATGGTCAAATCTGACCTTTGGATTCTGACAGCTGAGGGGTAATTGCTTTGAAATCATTACCCTTCCAGGGAGGAAAAGCTTGCTGAACATTGACCTCATGCTTAAATAAAATGGGGTTATTTATTCCATATCAGGTGGATCTTTTGACACGTTGATGCCAAGTGTCATTACCTCTGTCTGGCCTGTGGATTGCTGAATGCTCTGTAAGTGTGATTTAATAGCTTGAGTCTGTCATGAAATATTTATAATCTTTTTTTTCACACTTTCAAAATTTTGAATTTTACTTATAACCATATTACTAATTAAATGGCCTATATAGAAGATGCCACATATATCATATTTATCTTGTGCAAGTACAATTATTCTAACACAAGTGTGTATTTTGGATCATTTAATGAAACTTAGTTCATATCTAGTGAAAAGTCAGATAGTTGGTGAAACATGTAGGCATCATCTTTTATAAACTTTAAAAGGATGATACAAATGAAAGAAGTATTGTTAAGTCAGTTAAAGTAATATTTTAAATTAAAAAAATTATTTGTTTTTTCATTGTTTGTTAATTTTTGAAAGAGACAGAGCGTGAGTGGGAGGGCCAGAGAGAGGGAGACATAGAATCTGAAGTGGGCTCCAGGCTCTGAGCTGTCAGCACAGAGCCTGACATGGGGCTTGAACCCATTACTGTGAGATCACGACCTGAGCCGAAGTTGGACACTTAACCAAATGAGCCACCCAGACACCCCGCTCATGCTATTTACCACTACAATCACCTCCCTTATTTGGTAAACAAACAAACGAAAAACAAAATCCGATGGGCACATTATTGTAAGGCAAATATTTGTCTAAAATTATTTAATGGTCTAAATTATTTAAACTTTAAAAACCAATTTTCCTATACTAATTCCTTTTCAGCTTTGACTATTTTTGTCTGCATGTATTAAGGAAGCATTTATTTTTTATTTTTATTTTTTATTTTTTTTTCAATATATGAAGTTTATTGTCAAATTGGTTTCCATACAACACCCAGTGCTCATCCCAAAAGGTGCCCTCCTCAATACCATCACCCACCCTCCCCTCCCTCCCACCCCCATCAACCTCAGTTTTTTTCTCAGTTTTTAAGAGTCTCTTATGCTTTGGCTCTCTTCCACTCTAACCTCTTTTTTTTTTTTCTTCACCTCCCCCCATGGTTTCTGTTAAGTTCTCAGGATCCACATGAGTGAAACCATATGGTATCTGTCTTTCTCTGTATGGCTTATTTCACTTAGCATAACAGTCTCCAGTTCCATCCATGTTGCTACAAAGGGCCATATTTCATTCTTTCTCATTGCCTTGTAGTACTCCATTGTGTATATAAACCACAATTTCTTTATCCATCATCAGTTGATGGACATTTAGGCTCTTTCCATAATTTGGCTATTGTTGAGAGTGCCGCTATAAACATTGGGGTACAAGTGGCCCTATGCATCAGTACTCCTGTATCCCTTGGGTAAATTCCTAGCAGTGCTATTGCTGGGTCATAGGGTAGGTCTATTTTAATTTTTTGAGGAACCTCCACACTGTTTTCCAGAGTGGCTGCACCAATTGCATTCCCCACAACAGTGCAAAAGGGTTCCCGTTTCTCCACATCCTCTCCAGCATCTATAGTCTCCTGATTTGTTCATTTTGACCACTCTGACTGGCGTGAGGTGATATCTGAGTGTGGTTTTGATTTGTATTTTAAGGAAGCATTTCTAATTTTAGGTCAGACACTCACTATTTTAGAATAATATATTTTACCATCTATCTAAATGGTGCATTCCAATGAGAGTAAACACATTCTTTTTGATAGAAGAGCATTTTTTTTCTGCTCAATATTCTCTTAATACTGTTACCTAAGAGCACTCTAAAAAGAACAGCAATTCCCTGACTCTTAGTGTGTGTGTCCAAGAAGTTCCATGTTATTTCCATATTCAGTAGAAACTAGTGATATCTGATCATTATTCTATTATAAATAATCTTTTTTATAGGGGCGCCTGGGTGGCTCAGTTGGTTGAGCATCCAACTCTTGATTTTGGCTCAGGTCATGATGTCACATTTCATGAGTTCAAGCACCTCAGCTCACTTGGGATTCTCTTTCTCCCTCTCCTTCTCCTTCTGCCCCTCCCCCCTCAAATAAATTAACTTTAAAAAATAAAAAATAATCAGTTTTTAGCTGAAATAAGTCTTACTACCTTGATTATAGCTAGTCAAAATATGAGCAGTCCTTGTTGTCTATTGCAGAATGTAAGATGTGGACATTTCAATTGCACAATGTTTTATTAATGATAAAAGAATATTCAAGCAAATACTCATGTTTAGAATTGATAGCAGATGTGTAAAAAATTATTAAAATATTTGGTAATTGAGTTTCCTTTCAGAAAATGTTTAGTTATCTATCACTTATGTGATATTTTTAAATTTAAATTCCATTTAGTTAACCTACAGTATAATATTAGTTTCAAGTATAGAATTTAGTGGTTCATCACTTACATATAAACCCAGTGCTCATCACAAGTGCCCTCCTTATACCCATCACCCATTTAATCCATCACCCCATCCACTCCTCCCTCTTCCAGTAACCTTCAGTTTGTTCTCTATAATTAAGAGTCTGTTTTCTGGTTTGCCTCTCTCTCTCTCTCTCTCTTTTTCCCCTATGTTCATCTGTTTTGTTTCTTAAATTCCACAAAGGAGTGAAATCATATGGTTTGTATCTTTCTCTGATGGACTTTTTTCACTTTGCATGATACACTATAGCGCCATCCACATCATTGTAAATAGCAAGATTTCATTCTGTTTTATGGCTGTGTAATATTCCATTGTATATACCACCTTTATCCATTCATCCAGCTGATGGACATTTGGGCTCTTTTTTTCATGATTTGGCTATTGTTGATAATGCTGCTATAAACATCAGTGTGCATGTATCCATTCGAATCAGTATTTTTGTATTTGGATGAATACTTAGTAGTGCAATTGCTGGGTCATAAGGTAGTTCTATTTTTAACTTTTTGAGGAAACTCCATACTGTTTTCCAGTGTGGCTGCACCAGTTTGCATTCCTACCAACAGTGTAAGAGGGTTCCCTTCTTCCACATCCTCACCAGTGTTTTTGATTTCTAATTTAATTCTGTTGTGATTGGAGAACATATTTTTTATAATGTAAATTCTTTTAAATTAATTGAGGCATGTTTTATGACCTAACGTATGTTTCATACCAAAGAATAATCCATATGCAGTTTAAATCAAGGTGAATTCTGCAGGTAGGATGAAAATATTTATAATGTTGTTCAAGTTTTTGATATAATTATAATGTCACTAGTTGTCTTATTAATGATTGAGAGAGTAGTACTGAGATCTCAAACCAAAATTGTTGAATTGATTTATCAGTTTTTGCTGCATTTAAGTTTCTGTTATTAGGTAAATATACTTAGGATTGTTGTATTTTCCTTGTGTATTGACTTTTATATAATTATGAAATGCCCCCCTTCGTCTCTAATATTTTTTGCTGTAAATTCTGTTTTGTCTTATATTACTCTAGTCACTCCATAGTTCTTATTGTTACTATTTGCATAGTTTATATTTTTCCTTCGTTTGGATTTCAACTTATTTGTGTCTTGAATCTAAAGTATATCTCTTGTAGGCAGTATGTAATTGGATATTGCTTTTGTAAACCAGTCTGAATATCTCTGCTTTGTCTTTGGAATGTTTAGATTACTCACTTTTATTTTATTTTATTTATTTTATTTTATTTTATTTTATTTTATTTTATTTTAATTAATTTATTTTATTTTGACTGAGAGAGAGAGAGAGGGAGAGAGAGAGAGAGCGAGCACAAAAGCAGGAGAGGGGCAGAAAGAGAGAGAGAGAGAATCCCAGACTCTGTCAGTGCCGAGACTGACACAGGGCTCAGTCCCACAAACTGTGAAATTATGATCTGAGCTGAAATCAGGAGTTGGACTCTCAACCAACTGAGCCACCCAGGCACCCTAGACTACTCACATTTAAATGTTATTATTGATTTGTCTAGATTTACATGTGCTACTTTGCTATTTGTTTTTTGTCTTTCTTTCATGTTACCCTGCTCCTTCTTGATTGCTCTTATTTTTGTGTGTGTTAAATAGACAGATTTTTAAACATATTTAAATTATCATTTTGACTATGTTTTAGTCATGGAATATTGATATGCATTTTATCATAATTTCCTTCAGATTGATAGAAATTCCAGTAAAATACAGAAACTTTGCTCTAATATAACTGCTCATTTCCTATCACATTCTTTTATGATTTGGCTGTCATATATATTACAATATCTGTTATAAACTTGGCATTATAGTTTTATAATTATTGCTTACACAATCTTTTTTTTCCTTAAAGTTAAGAGAAGAAATGTAGGAGTGCCTGGGTGGCTCAGTTGGTTAAGGGTCTGACTTTGGCTCAGGTCATGATCTCACAGTTTGTGGGTTGGAGCCCCTGGTCAGACTCTGTGCTAACAGCTTGAAGCCTGGAGCCTGCCTTGGATTCTGTGTCTCCCTCTCTGCCCCTCACCCACTTGCACTCAGTCTCTCTCTGTCTCTCAAAATAAATAAGCATTAAAAAAAGAGAAGAAATGAAAGAAAATACTTATATTTTAAATTAACCACTATTTTTTCCATTTCTGAAGTTCAGCAGTTTTTCAAGCATAAATGCTTCTCAGATTTTTGTGTCTCTTTGACTGAGTTTCACAATACTGATTTTCCCCCATCCCCGTCTTTTTTTTTTGGTCATTTTTCTCTTGGTTTATAGTAAGTTTTAGAGACTGAAATTGCCAATCTCCTCAGCTGTAGCCAGAATTCACACAGAGGGTACTATTTTTTGAGGGAAAAGGGAACTGTGCCAAGTGAAAGAAATCACCCAAATTAGAATATAGTTCATCCCAACATGTCTAGCTCCTAGCATTTCTGTCAAATGCAGTCAATCTTTGACGTCAAATCATTAACATAGGAGCTAGAGCCTAACAAAAATAAATATTGATTATCTATAGGGAAGATAAAGTAGCTAGGCGAGGTTAAAAAAGAAGTACCAGATTAAAAATCATGTGTGCACCTCAAGTCTATTGTAGTGGATTCAAGAAAGTATGTGGATGGGAGATTTTAGGGCAGATTAATAGTGGACACATGATTCTTTGTTGAAGTGAGAGTCAAATTAGTCATCAAAGATGCTTCCAGAATTTCTGGACTCATGTGTTGATTTAACTTGTGTGATAATGTAAGAAGTATTGTTAATAATGAATTGCCTGCCTTACCTTTTTAAAGAATCTAACCCTTGAAAGAGATCTTATTCTCATTTAGTTTTATCTACCTCTTAGGGGTATTTTGAAGACTAATGCTTACTTTGCAATTTGGTGCTTCATTAAGCCCCTTGGAAGAATGTGTAATTATTGATAATATAATAAATAGTTAATGCATTGTATGGAATTTTCTAAAAACTTTAATTCTAAAAGTAAAACTAAATTCATTTGCCTTTGAGAAGTGAGCTAAAATGAGGGAGTGTCCAAAAGTTAATAAGGTCTAAGTCTATTTTTTATTTTAAAAGGGATAATATTTTATAAAGGCATACCTCGGAGGTATTGCGGTTCACTTCCAGACCACTGCAATAAAGTAAATGTTACAAAAAGCAAATATCACAATAAAGTAAGCCAAATGAACTTCTTAGTTTCCCAGTGCATATAAAAATTATATTGACCCTATACTGTAGTCTATTAACTGTACAATAACATTATATCTTTTAAAAAGTACATACTTTGATTACAAATGCTTTATTACTGACAAATGCTAACCACCATCTGAGGTTTCATTGAGTTTAATCTTTCTGCTGGTGGAGGGTCTTGCCTTGATGTTGATGGCTGCTGACTGATCAAGGTGGTTACTGTAGGTTGGCGTGGCTGTGGAAATTTCTTAAAATAAGACAATCAAGTTTGCTACATCAACTGACTCTTCCTTTCCTGAACAATTTCTCTAACATACAATGTTGTTTGATAGTGTTTTACCCACAGTAGAATTTCTTTTAAAATTAGGGTCAATCTTCTTTTTCTTCTTTCTTTCTTCTTTCTTTTTCTTTCTTTCTTTTTCTTTCTTTTCTTTCTTTTCTTTTTTCTTTCTTTTTTTTCTTTCTTTCTCTTCTTCTTCTTTCTTTCTTTCTTCTTTTCTTCTTCTTCTTCTTCTTTCTTCTTCTTCTTCTCTTCTCTCTTCATGTTTATTTATTTTGAGAGAGAGAAAGTGTGCAAGTGGGAAAGGGGGGAGAGAAAGAGAGGGAGAGAGAGAATCCCAGGAAGGTTCCGTGCTGTCAGTGCAGAGCCCAAGGAGGGCATGATCTCATGGACCGTGAGATCATGACCTGAGCCGAAATCAGGAGTCCGAAGCTTAACGGACTGAACCACCCAGGCGCCTTTAGGATCAATCCTCTTAAAATCTATTGCTGCACTATCAACTAAATTTATGTCATAATATAAATCCTTTGTTGTCATTTCAACAGTCTTCACAGCATCTTAACTGGGGATAGATTCCTTCTCAAGAAACCACTTTCTTTGCCCATCTATAAGAAGCACCTCCTCATCTGTTCAACATTTATCATGAAGTTGCAACAATTCAGTCACATATTTAGGCTCCATTTTTTTTTTAATTTTTTTTAACGTTTATTTATTTTTGAGACACAGAGAGACAGAGCATGAACGGTGGAGGGTCAGAGAGAGAGGGAGACACAGAATCTGAAACAGGCTCCGGGCTCTGAGCCATCACAGAGCCCGACGCAGGGCTGGAACTCACGGACTGTGAGATCATGATCTGAGCCAAAGTCGGACGCTCAACTGACTGTAGGCTCCATTTCTAACTCTAGTTCTTTAACTGTTTCCACCACATCCACAGTTACTTCCCCCACCGAAATCTTGAGTCTTTCAGAGCCATCCATGAGGGTTGGAATCAACTTCTTCTGAGTTCCTGTTCATGTTGATGCATTGAACTCTTCCCTATTACTCATGAATGTTCTTAATGGAATCTAGAATGGTGAATACTTTCTAGAAGATTATCAATTTACTCTGCTTAGATCTACCAAAGGATTCACTTCCTATGGCATCTATAGCTTTATAATATGTATTTCTTAAATAATAAAAGTTGAAAGTTTAAATGACTCTTTGATCTATGGGCTGCATAATGAATGTTGTGTTAGCAGGCATCAAAACAACATTAATCTTATTATACGTCTCCTTTGGAGCTCTTGGGTGACCAAGTACATTGCCAAGTAGCAGCCATTTTCTGAAAGTAATCATTTTTTCTCAGCAGTAGATCTGAACAGTGAGTAAAATATTCAGCAAACCATGTTGTAAACAGATGTGCTGTCATCTAGGTTTTGTTGTTCCATTTATAGAGTAGAGGGAGAATAGTAGACTTAGCATAATTTATAATGGCCCTAAGATGTTTAGAATGGTAAGTGAGCATTGACTTCAACTTAAAGTTAACAGCTTTATTAGCCCCTAATGAGAGTCAGCCTGTCCTTTGAAGTTTGAAGCCAGGAATTGGCTTCTCCTCTCTAGCTATGGAAGTCCTAGATGGCATCTTCTTCATCTACATCTATGTTTCATCTACATTGAAAATCTGTTGTTTAATGTAGCCATCTTCATTAATGATCTTAGCTACATCTTCTATATACATTGCTGCAGCTTCTGTATCAGCATTTGCTGCTTCACCTTGCACTTTGATGTCATGGAGACGGCTTCTTTCCTTAAACCTCATGAACCTTGTTAGCTTCATATTGTTCTTCTGAAACTTCCTCACCTCTCTCAGCCTTCATAGAGTTGAAAAGAGGTATGGTCTCACTGTGGTTTAGGCTCTGGCTTACAGGCTGGTTTGGTCTTCTATCCAGACCCCTAACACTTTCTCCATAATAGCAGTAAGGCTGTTTCACTTTCTTAATATTCATGTGTTCCCTGGAGTAGTGTTTTTAATTTCAAGATATTTTCATTTGCATTCACAACTTGGCAAATTCTTTGGCTCAAGAGGCCTAGCTATTGATCTATTTCACTTTTTAACATGTCTTCCTCACTAAGGTTCATCATTTCTAGCTTTGATTTAAAGTGAGAGATGTGAAATTCTTCCTTTTACTTGAACACTTGGTAGCCATTGTAGAGTTACTAGTTGGCCCAATTTTAATGTTGTTGTTTTTTAGGGAATAGGGAGTCTTGAGGAGAGGGAAAGAGATGGGGAATGGCTATGTGGTAGAGTAGTCAGAACATACATGTTTATTAAGTTCACCATCTTATATGAACATGTTTCATAGCACCCTGAAACAATTATAGTAACATCAAAGATCACTGATTACAGACCAGCATACAAATATCATAATAATGAAAAAGTTTTAAATATTGTGATAATTACCAAAATGTGACACAGGGACATGAAATGAGCAAATGCTGTTGGAAAAATGGTTCCAATAGACTTGCTTGAGGCAGTGTTGCCACAAACAACTTATTTAAAAAATTCAATATGTACAAAGTGCAATAAAGTGAAGCAAAATAGAACTAGATATGCCTATCTTGACTTTGAAAGTTCACACATGGTACAGATCTACTATTTATGGCAATAAAATTAGATTATATGCAGCTGAAGTGAGAAGCTAAAATTTCTGGAAAGTTATATGGACAAAAAAGGGCACATTAGCTAGTGAGTTGAGTACTTCAAGAGTTAAGTATCAAATACTATGAAGGGAATGAAAACTGAGAAAAAGACTGTGGATCTGGCCATTAGAAAGTATGTGATAAACCTCCAAATTACTGCATCTGGTTTTACATTATCAAAATGTGAGGGACTGTATTCCAATGGTAGCTTACAATCTGAACCTGAATTTGGATTTTTTTCAAATTAAAGGATAGCCCTATAAGGTAATAGGTATGGACTTTTTGACTTAAAACCACTGATCCAAGCAGTTCAGAGAAGAGCAAGAAGAATGTATACAACAAAACAAGACAAAATTACACCTTGGCATAACATATTAAAACTATAGAAAACCAAAGACAAAGAGAAGATCTTGAAAGCAGTCAGAGGAACGTAACACCTTATCTATAGAGGAACAAGAAATAATTATATTGCTCTTCAGAATTCATGCAAGCAAGAGGAGAGTGGAGTGAAATAAAGCAATGAAAGAAAAGTGTTACCTAGCTGGAACTCTATATCCACTGAAACTATCCTTTAAAATGGAAGGAAGATTAAGACTTTCTCAGACAAGGGAAAACTGAGGAACTTGATTTCTAGCAGGCTTGCCCCTGCAGGAGATTGTAGAAGTTTTTGAGGAAGAAGAAAAATGCTACATCAGAAACTTGCATCTCCAAACAAGCCTCAGAGAGAAAGTGAATGAAGATTAAGATAAAAAGTCTTTTGTTTTTTAAATTCTGAATTAATTTAAAAGATAACTTTTTATTTAAGGTCATAATAGTAACATTGCATTGGGTGATTAGTGCATATGGAAAAGTGAAATGAATGACAGTGGTGTTCCTGTGGATGGGAGGGAAGAATCGCCACACTATTAGGTACTTGGGAAGAATAGCATTCTTTGAAAGTAGACTTCATTAGTAAATAATGTATATTGTAAACTCTAGGATAATCACTAAAATAATTTTTAAAGAAGTATAATTGATAAGCTGAGAGGTCCTTCTCAGTTCCTTAACAAATTGGGCAGCTCACCACATTTCAGCTTGCTTCACTAATGCCAGCAAGGGAGAGGGATGGCTAGAATGATGGCAGTTATGGTCTTGTGTGACATAATCACAGAAGTGACAGCCCATCACCTTATATTCATTAGAATCAAGTCACAGGTCGCACCCACTCTCAAAGGGAAGGGAATTCACAAAGCTATGAGTACCAGGAGGTGAGGAGCATTGGGGGATATCTTGGAATCTCTCTGCCATTGTCATTATTTTTCATATTTGATGTGTTTTCTCTATGGGAAAAGTTACTGATTGTGGTGACATACCATGTCAGTTTGCAAAAGAAGTGCCCAATGTATCAATATTTTAAACTATTTTTACTATTTTTACGCCATTCAAGCTGCATTTCTCTCTATGCTAGACACACTAGACTCTTTCATATTTTTAGCTTAGATGGAAAGGAATATCTTTTTTTCTTTCTAGGTGACATGTACTATCATCTATCTACTCTTTTTTGCATTGTCAAGGTCTCTCTCCACTAGGCTGCCAACGTGATCATATCCAGCTATTTTCATATTTCTCACTTTTATTTAATTTTTAGAAGATTTTGAGCATTATTCTACAGTCACTGATTTTGATTTTTCACTTCCCATCCATTCCCCATCCTCGTACCACATAACTTCTGCTCCTAATACTCAGGAATCTTTTCTTTGGAACATTTCTTATTGCCTGATTAATTGTATCAATTCCTAAATTGATTCACCGTAATTTTTCCTTTATTACCTTTTTTTCTAGATTATTAGAATATCCTCCCAGTTGGCTTCCCATTTCCCATCTTTTCTCATTCCAATCTATCCTATACACTGAATATTGATAAATCATATACAGTTCCAACCATGTTGCCTGACCCCCAAATATTTTCAGTTCAGTATTAGAAATATTAAATATCAAGTTTTAATATTGTCACACAATTGTTAAATATAATTATTTCAAAAATGATAACCCAAAGTATTCCATAATTGTAGGTATGGTGTTGTTTGTCATTTGGTACCTATTGGCCATTTTGAATGCCCTAAAATAAGTAAAAGTATTCATTAATATATAGTCAATTTTTTTTATTTCTTTAACTGAAATTAATTAGCTATATGACTTCAGATAAATCTATTTCCCTTCTCCTCATCTAGTTTCTTAAATGCAAAATAAAGCTATTGCTTCATTTGATCTTAAGGGATCTTTGCCACTTTTTAAAAATGCATTTTTTATGACTGAAACTACGTTTTTCTGACTGGAATTGCTATTTTATTGCATCTGATTCAAATCAGTTATGAGTCTATAAGGTAAACACTCAACTGCATAAATACATAAACTATAACCTGTTTTTATCAGATAGCTCTAGTGTTGATGTCACTGAACTATACCTTTTTTTTTTCCTTTCCCACATTAGAGGTAATGTTTTCTCAAAGATATATATTTGACATTCCAAAACTCACTCCATTTTAAATACAGGACATTCTCCCATTCTTTAGACTAATGTTGAGAGTTTAAAGTAGCTGTACAGACATGATCTTCTGTCAGTTTGAACAGAATCTGACTAATCCACCTGACACTAATTCATTTAAGTCCTTTTCTTATGAGCAATAGAGAGGAAAGCTGTCAGAAAGTTCCCATCATAGCTGAAATGCAGCTGCCAAGGTTTATTTTCATACTGTCAGATGTAAAGAAAGGCTTATTCTTAGTGTGCCAAATATACTTTCATTATTCTTGACTTTACAAGCATAGACTGGTGTTTGCTTTAATGATTCTTGTAGTCTACAAAAGTGTCAGTGCATAGTATTTTCAGAATTGGGAGCATTTGTAATTTCAATATTACCAAGTTTTTGATATTTTTCTTTGTAGATAATAAAATTTAACTTTTGGATATCAGGATGAAAATAATGCCCCCAGAAAAGCACAATATAATGGTAGCTTTATGAGAGCAAGACAGAATTCTTAAGCCAATTTTACAACATGTTGATCACCTACATACTTAAGTTCTTTTCACTGAGTTAATTAAATGTGGTGGGTTAGGCCTCATATTTTTAAGTATCAAAAATACTTGCTGTTTCATCCAGTCTTTTTGTATGTCAAATTACTGACATTGATCCAAGTACCACAAAGATTCTGTGATCATGCTTCCTCACTCATCTTGTGTGGTAAACATAAGGGCAGCAATGAATTCTGGGAAAATGTAGAGAGAAAGAAGACATGAAGAAAATTGGTGTTGAGGATAACCAATAAGTTATAATGTAAATTCATCCATTCACTCAATAGTTATTTATTGAATCTCTCAAAGTTAATATTGAGTAAGCTTTAAAAAGGAACCTCTTCCTCAGGTACATTAGGCCATCTGCTGGAACACTGTTGTAATTAATATATAAACCTGTTATAACTACAATATGAATATTCCTCCAACATTTGTGCAGTGCACAACCTGTCCAATGCTGAAAGTGATCAAGAACAATCGTGTCCTTGACCTCATGGAGAGAGCGACAAAATAAAGACATATAAAGAAATAGTTATGACGGGGTGCCTGGTTGTCTCAGTCAGTTGAGTGTCCAACTTTTGGTTTCAGCTCGGGTAGTGATCTTGTGGTTTGTGGGTTCAAGTCCTGTGTGGGGCTCTGCACTGACAGTGCGGAGCCTGCTTGGGATTCTCTCTCTGCCTCTCTCTCTCTGCCCCTTCCCTGCACTCTCTCTCACTCCCAAAAATAAATAGAGAGAAATAGTTATGTTGTCTGATAAATATTATTTGGGGGAAGTGACGAGCACCTGAGAAAGAATAATAATTTAGAAAGAGCTCTTAGAGAATGTCTCTTTTGCTGGGGTTATTGACATTGAGATGTCAAATGGGTTATTGACATTGAGATGTCAAAGATGAGAAGAAACCAGCCATGTGAGAAGTATGAGAAAGAATATGATTATGTACATAGGCCATGATGCATGAAAAAAGCAGTTATATGTGAGGAACTGAAAGAAAGCTAGATTGGCTAGAATACAGAAAACTGGAGTGAGAACAGAGTATTTGGAAACAGGTACATGTCTTACACAGAGGAGGGATTTTATAAATTATGGTCCATCTGTACAAAAGAACACCATGTAGCCATTGGTGAACATGTTTCTAAAGGCTATTTTATGGTATGTGAAATTATTCTTCATAAGTAACAAGCAGGATAGAAAACCACCATGTGTGTATATGTACATGTTATACAATTTCCCAATTTCATTGTGTTTGAAAACAAATAGCCATATAAAACTATAAATCTCTAGTGGTGAGATAACGAGTGATTTAAGTTCTAGAGTTTTCTGTATATTTTTATAATTTTTGAGATATTCTAATATGGGCAAGAGACATATATATGTACAAAAATTTGATGCTGCATTCTTTGTCAAGCAAAGAAGTGGAATGAAACTGTCTCTCAATAAGGGAATAGATTAACAGATTGTGTTTCATTAGTGCAATAGAATACTCTCCAAGAGTTAAAATGTAAAAAAGCAAATAGGACATTCATCAGCATATGTAAATATGAAACATAATTTTTAAGCAAACAAGCTAGATGCAAAAATATATCTGTGAGGTGATACAGTTTATATACATTTTAAAACCAGTCTGCTATATTCTTTATAGTTATATATATTATATATATATATATATATATATGAATTAAAAAATACAAACTGATGATACTCACCTGTTTTTGAAAAATTACTACCTCAGGGGAAGGAGCAAAAAGAGATGGATAAGGGAGTAGCTTTTGCTATGTTTATAATTTTTATTTTTTTAATAAACCAATCTGAAGCAAATATGACAAAAAAAGTCAACTCTTTAATCTTCTCCTTTTTAAACTATTCTTTATGTTAAAACATTAATAAAAAAGTACATTTAAAAATCCTTATATTTAAAATGTTAACACTCATAATTACGTATAGATATTATTATGTAAGAAATAACAAGGAAAGACATATATTAGAGCATCTGAGGTCATCTTAATTTAAAACTGTTACTGTGAAATAAAATATGCATGCTGAAGAGAGCATAAAATACAAATGCACAGTTTAACAAGTAGTTATTAAGTAAATGTCCACATAATCACCACCCAGGTCAAGAAATACAGCATTATAGCAGCTACAATTAAAATGGGCTTAGTTTACCTATTTTGAACTTTTATCAATGAAATCACACTGTATTCTTTGTTTGTTACTGCTCTAGCTCAATTTCTGTCTTTGTAAGATTATCCATGATGTTGTATTTATTTCATTATCTCATGTATTGCCATATGGTATTTATCCATTCACCCGTTAATGAGTTGCTTCCATTTTTGGCTATTTAAGACATACTGCTGGTCAGCACATCTATGTGGTGAGTAGACATACATATACACGTGTATCCCAGTGCACACATGCACAAGTTTCTCTAAGGCAAATGCTTAGGAGTGAAATTAAAGTGTCATAGAGGATGCTTTTCTTTAACTCTGCTATTACACAAACTGTCTTCCAAGATGATGGTACCAGTTTGCACTGTATTAGCAGGTTTTCAAAGTTCCAATTGCTCTACATCTTTACCAACATTTGTTGTAGTTATATTTAAAATTTTTCACCAATTGAATGAGCATCTAGTAGTGTCTCTTTGCAAATAAATTTTGTTCCCGATTAAGCGGTTGAAGCAAACCCTTTACTTCGCATTTTTCCTCTAACTCCCCATTCAAGGTGTATAGGTCAGTGGATTTTCAATTTTTATGAACCTGTCATATCTTGTTATTTTTCTTTTGGGATGTCTTGGATTTTTTTTGACTGATGAAGTATTTTTCTATTTTCTGAATACTTGGGTATTTGTTAGATATATGCCTTAGAACATTCTTTTTCTACTTTGGTGCTTGCTTTTAACTTTTCTTTAAAATGTCTTTTAATAAGAGGAAGTTATTAACTTTTATTTAGCCAAATTTATCAATCTTTTTGTTTGTAACTTTTGTGTCTTACCTAGAAATCTTTCCCTACACTTATGTTATGAATATACTCTCCTATTATCTTTTAAATGCTTTGTAGTTTTGACCTACTTATTTGGTGCTACCTTTTAACCATCTGGATTTGATCTATTTGAAATTTAATTTTTCCTTTTCCTATTCCTTATTCACCTAAGAGTTTGAAGGAAAAAAAACCTAGCATTTCAGAGACACGATCTTTGAGGAAATGTTGAAGATAGTCTTCTTAGGAACGGGGATTTAATATGGGTGTACCAGAAAGCTAGATTTACAAGGAAATATAAATTCAAGATCACTTTATTTTGGCATTGTGCTGATCTGCATAGTTCAGAGAGAAGTAGGTGAATAAATCAAAGACAATTTAGGAATCAATAAGAAAAGGATGTCTAAACTGAGTTTATTGGGGTTTTAGGCATGTTTTAGTGACTAGTATTTAACCAAAATTTAGGGCTGCAAATAAAAGCATCCCAGGAAAGAATAGATAGATAAAGATGCGGAGAAGCTGGGAAAGTAAAAGTGTACACACAGAGAGTTTAGTTAATTTTGTATTTTGCTTTATGATAAATAAAAACAAATATGGCCAATTATATAAGGTGAATACATTTTAAATATATTGGAGTGTGTGTGTGTGTGTGTGTGTGTGTGTGTGTGTATGCTTTAAGTTCAACACAGAGCTTAATTTTATATGGTCATGTTTAGAGTCTGGAATTCCAATCAAAGACACATGTAATGTTATAAAGATCTGATTCAGGGATTTATTCTACTTTCCTCTCCTGAATCTTTATCAATATCCCCCTAAGCGTTTACTGGAACTGAATGGTTTGTCAGTAGAACTAATGCAAATTATAGGCTAAACATTCTTACCCTCTCATACAACTTAAAGGACACATGCTGTGTAAATTTTAGGTTTTCAAGGATTTTTTTTCCTTAGGATTCTGACTACATTCAAAATAAGCAGAAAATAATGGGTGAACTTCCAGTAATTCAATTGTGGCAGATAGTCCAGTTTCTATAGTAAACTGGAAAGCAGAAATTGTCATCAATGTGGTTTATTTTAGCTTTTATTTATGAGTGGGATGATATATCTGAAATTTGCTTTGTTTTAGTATAAAAAGGACGATAGATAAGATAAAGACTGGTATCAAGTTAATGCTTTCGAGTTGGGTGATGGGTGTGTGCACATTTATTGAGCCCTTATCTTTTTTATTCTGTGCTTGAAAATTCCCAATAAGAAGCTCAAAATAAAAGGTGTATTTAAGGAAATTATGCGTTAGGGCTAAAAACTAAAGGCTAAATTAATATGCATGGGTGAGAAAACTACTTTGTAAATAAATATATATGTATTCACCTCTATTCATGTATTTTTATATTCAAACATTTATTCATCCAACAATGCAATATGTACTGAGTGCTCACACCTCTGAGTGTGCCTTTCACTAGTGAATATGTGTTTAAGGCAAGGTCACTAAAACACAGAATTGTGGAACTTGAAGAAATCTGAGACTCATTTACTCTAACCTACTTTTTATAAATGATTACCCTGAATCTCAGGAGATTAGGCAATTTATCTGAGGTTATAAAAAGTTATAGTGACAGAGAAACATATTCAATGTGGTAGCTTTTTCTTATGTGATGAGTCACATAGACAGAATTGATATAACAAAAATATTTGTTGGGCTCTTATCTACCCTAATTGGGAAGGCTGCCTTGTGAATGTTAACAGTATTGTGTTTTCTTATATTCTCTTATAAAAGCTTGTTTTCTAGCCACAGTGGACCAAATCCATTGAGTTTTTCAGCAACATTCAATTCTGCTACATTCAGGTCCATCCTCTAGTGCTGGGAAAAAAAGGTTTCACAGATGTGGGAGTCGTAAGAAGCATGCATTACAAACCTAAGTAACTTTGGCAGATTCACCTTAGGGATTTTGCTAGAAAAGGCAGTTTCTGTGGGATAAAAAGTATTTTGACATGGAAATATCTTAATAACTCTGTAAAGTTGTCAGTTTTTCTTTGGGGAATTTTCTCTATCAAGATAAATTACAGTTTTGCCTTTTTGAGGTTTCAAAATGAAGGCGTTAAGGCAGCAAATAGCTGGTGACTAGAAGGCAGTAAACTTGCTCTGCCTTTCAATAACTATATGAAAAATATTCAGAATTTCTGCAGTGTCTGTTGTAAGAAAAATGTGTCTAATTTGAAAATAAAATAAGGGAAGTTGTGTAGTTTTATGGCTATCTGAGGTCCAGACCTCTACGAATTACTATATGTGTGGTCTGGGTCAAGTTACTAAACCTCTCTGCCTCTTTTCCTCATCAGGTAAATGATAGATAATAATAGAACCTACTTTATAGGGTTTGGATGAAGATTAAATGACATATAAAATTCTTAGACCAGTACCTGGCAAACTGGGTTTAATACTAGTTAGTATTGTTCGATTCCACTATATAACAATTTATAGTAGAAAATCCACTAGCTAATCACTATTACCTAAGTGGACTAGAACACTAATTATTTTTCAATTTTATTGAGATAAAATTGACAAATACAAATAAAGTGTATGTTGTGATGATGTATGTATAATATATGTATATTTGATATATGTATAATACACTGAAAAAGGATTCTTCCTATGTAGTTAATTAATCCATCTGTCACCTCATGTATTAATCTTTTTTTTTTTCTGAGAATGTTTAAGTTTTATCAGCAAATTTCAATTATACAACATAGTGTTATCAACTATAGTCATCATGTTATTCATTAGATCTTCAGACCTTATTCATCATATATCTGAAAGTTTGTACCTCCCTGTAATACTCCTCAACCCCAACCCCTGGTAATTACTAGTCTACTCCATTTTACTATGAGTTTGACTTTTTCCCCTGGTTCTACACTTAAATGATATCATGTATAATTTTTCTTCTTTGTTTTCTTATTTCTCTTTGCATAGTGTCCTCAAGTTCTATCTATGTTGTTGCAAATGGCAGGATTTTCTCCTTTCTCATGGCTGAATAATATTTCATTGTATGTAAATAAAACATCTCTTCTTTATCCATTCTTTTATTGATGGACATTTAGGTTATTTCTATATCTTGGCTATTGTGAATAATGATGCAGTAAACATATAAGTTCAGATATCTCTTTGATAACCTGTTTCTGTGTCCTTTGCATATGTATACCCAGCAGTGGGATTGCTGAATCTTATGGTAGTTCTACTTAAACATTTTTAAGAAGCCTCCATACTTTTTTCTGTAGTGGCTGCATCAACTTACATTCCTACCAAGAGTGCGCAAATGTTCCATTTTCTCACATCCTCACCAACATTTGTTACTTCTTTGATGGTAGACATTCTAACATGTGTAAGGTGATATCTCTTTGTGGTTTTGGTTTGGATTTCCCTGATAATTAGTGGTATTGAATACCTTATCATGTAACTATTGGCTATTTGTGTGTCTTCTTTGGAAAAATATCTATTTAGTCCCTTTGCCCATTTTTAATTGGATTATGTTTTGGTATTGAGTTGTATCAGTTCTTTAAATATTTTATATTAACCCCTTGTCATATAAGATTTGAAAATATTTTCTCCTTTTCTGTAGATTGCCTTTCATTTGCCTGATGGTTTTGTTTGCTGTGAAGACCTTTTTGTTGGCTGTAGTCTCATATTTATTTTTGATTTTCTTGCCTTTGCATCCAAACACTTATCACCAGCACCAGTGTCAAGGAGCTTACTGTGTACTTTTCTTCTAGGAGTTTTATTGTTTCAGATTTTACATACAAGTTTTTAATTCATTTTTGGAAAGACTCTTGTGTATGGTGTAAGGTAGAGGTCCAGAGCCATTCTTTCACATGTGGTTATCCAGTTTTTTCAATACGATTTTATGAAAAGACTATCGACTCTTCATTGAATATTCTTGACTCCTTTGTCATAAATTAATTGACAGTATATGTGTGGTCTTATTCTGGGCTATTTTGTTCTACTGTTTTTTTGTCTGTTTTTATGCCAGTACCATGCTGTTTTGATGACTATAGTTTTGTATTGTTTGAAATGAGGACGGGTGATGCGTTCAACTTTGTTCTTTCTCAAAAGATTGTGTTTCCATATGAATTTTAGGATTATTGTTCTATTTCTGTGAAAAATGCCATTGGAATTTTGATAGAGATTATATTGAATCTGTAGATTGCTTTGGGTAGTATGGATATCTTAACAATATAATTCTTCCAACCCATAAGCATGCAATATCCCTTCATTTACTTGTGTCTTCTTCAATTTCTTTCATCAATGTCTTACAGTTTTTGGTGTACAGATTTTTCAATTCCTTGTTTAAAATTTTTTTTGAACGTTTATTCATTTTTGAGAGACAGAGAGAGACAGAGCATGAGTGGGGAAGGGGCAGAGATGGGGGGCACAGAGTCTGAAACAGGCTCCAGGCTCTGAGCTGTCAGCACAGAGCCTGATGCAAGGCTCGAACTCACAAACTGCGAGATCCTGACCTAAGCCGAAGTCGGATGCTCAACAGACTGAGCCACCCAGGCACCCCTTTCAACTCCTTGTTTAAATTTATTCCTAGGTATTTTATTCTTTTTGATATACTTGTGAGTGGAATTGTGTTTTTAATTTTTCTTTCTGATACTTTGTTGTTAGTGAACAGAAATGCATTAATTGTTGCATACTGATTTTGTATTCTACAATGTCACTGAATTTGTTTGTTAGGTCCAATAGATTTTTGGGAGAGTCTTTAAGGTTTTATATAAATACAAATTGTCTGCAAATAGAGAAAAAATGACCTCTTTCCTTTCTTTTTATTTTAAAGTTTATTTATTTATTTTGAGAGAGTGGAAGAGGGACCGAGAAAGAGGGAGAGAGAATCCCAAGCAGGCTCCATGCTGTCAGCACAGAGCCTGATACAGGGCTTGAACTAATGAACTGAGAGATCATGACCTGAGCTGAAATTGAGATGGAAGATAAGCTACCTGAGCCACCCAGACACCCCAACTTCTTTTCTGATTTAGATGTCTTTTATTTCTTTCTTGCCTAATTACTCTGGCTAGGACTTCCAATACCCTGTTGAATAAAATTGGCAAGAGTGGACATCTTTGTCTTTTTCCTGATCTTAAAGGAAAGGTTTTCAGCTTTTCACCATTAAGTACAATGTTAGGTAGGGCTTGTTGTATATAGACTTTATTATGTTGAGGTACATTCTCTCTATACTCGTTATATGTTGGAGTGTTTAATCAAAAAAGGTTATTGAATTTTGCCAAATGCTTTTTCTGTATCTATAAAGTTAATCATATGATTTTTACCTTTCATTTTGATAGTGTGGTATATTACACCAATTTGTGCCTGTTGAATCATCTTTTAATCCCTAGGAAAAATCCCATTTGATCATGGTTTATAATCATTATAACGTACTGTTGAATTTGGTAAGCTAATATTTTGTTGAGGATTTTTGCATCTGTGTTTATCAGGGATATAGTTTTCTCTTCTTGTGGTATCCTTGTTTCGTTTTTGGTGTCAGGGTATGTTGGCCTGGTAAAGTGAGTAGAAAGTACTTATTTTTCTTCTGTTTTTTTTTAGAAGAGTTTGAGAAAGATTGGTATCAATTTTTCTTTAAATTTTTAGAATTCTCCAGAGAAGCACCTATCTGTCCTGGACTTTTGTTGGAAGGTTTTTATTACTGATGTCAATCTTCTTACTAGTAATTAGTCTGTTCAGATTTTCTGTTTCTTCTTGATTCAGTCTTGGAAGATTGTATGCTTCTAGGAATTAATCCAAATCTAGTTTGTCCTTCTTATTGGCATATAATTGGTTAATGGTAGTCACTTATGATCCTTTGTCTTTCTGTGGTGTCAGTTTGTACTATCTCCTTTTAAATTTCCTTTTTAAAAAAATTTTAATGTTTTATTATTTATTTTGGAGAGAGGAAAGAGACAGAGAGCAAGTGGGGCAGGGGCAGAGAGAGAGGGAGGCACAGAATCTGAAGCAAATCTCCAGGCTCCCAGCTGCAGCACAGAGCCTGATGCTGGGCTCAAACCCATGAACTGGGAGATCATGACCTGAGCCCAAGTCAGACCCTGAGCACCCAGGTGCCCTCTCCTTTTAAGTTTCTAATTCTATTTATTTGAGTTCTTTTTTTCTGGTAAACTTTATAAAAGCTTATCTATTTTATCATTTCAAAAAAACTGGCTCCAATAGTTTCATTGCTTTTTTCTATTACCGTTTTAGTCTCCATCTATTTCTTTAAAAATTTTTTTGTTTATTTATTTTGTGAGAAAGAGAGAGAGAGAGAGAGCACAAAGCGAGTGCAAGTGGGGGAGGGGCAGAAAGAGAGGTGGAGAGAGAATCCCAAGCAGAATCCTGTCAGTGCAAAGTGTGATGTGGGGCTCGAACTCACAAACAGATTATGACCTGAGCTGAAACCAAGAATTGGATGCTTACCCAATGAGCCACCCAAGAGCCCCAGTCTCCATTTATTTCTGCTATGATTTTTGTTACTTCCTTTTTTCTGCCAACTTTGTGCTTTGTTCTTCTTTTTCTAGTTCCTTGAGATGTAAAGTTAGGATGTTTGAGGTTTCTTGTTTCTCAGGTGGTTGTTATCACTATAAACTTCCCTCTTAAAACTCCTTTTTTTTGCATCCCACAGTTTTATATGTTGCATTCCATCTTAACTGTCTCAAGATTTTTTTTTAATTTGGCTTTGATTCATTGGTTGTTCAGTATCATGTTGTTCAGTCTCCGCATATTTTTGAATTTTTCAGCATTTTTGTAATACTTACCTAGTTTCATTGTAATCAGAAAGATGCATATTATGATTTCATTCTTTTTAAATGTATTAAGACTTGTTGGGAAGCCTGGGTGACTTAGTCAGTTGAGCATCAGTCTTCAGCTCAGGTCATGATCTCACAGTCCATGAGTTCAACCCCTGCGTTGGGCTCTGTGTGGACAGCTCAGAGCCTGGAGCCTGCTTCGGATTCTGTGTCTTCCTCTGTCTCTGCTCCTCCCTCGCTTACGCTCTGTCTCTCTCTCAAAAATAAACATAAAAATAAAAAAAAGAGAGAGACTTGTTTTATGGCCTAATATGTGATCTATCCTGGAGAAGAAGAATATGTATTCTGTTGATGGATGGAATAATCTGTAAATGTCTGTTAATTGCATCTGATTTGACGTGTCATTTAAGTCCAATATTTCCTTACTGATTTTCTATCTGGATGATCTTCCATTGTTGAAAGCAGTCTCCTGCTATTTTGTATTGATGTCTATTTCTTCTTTCAGGTCTGTAAATATTTGATTTATGTATTTAAGTGCTCCTGTGTGGCATGCATAAGATTTACAAATGTTATTTTCTCTGTTGGATTGACCCTTTTATCATTATGTAATGATCTTCTTTTTTTCTCTTATTACCATGTTTGGCTTAAAGTCCATTTTTTTCTGACATAAGTATAAAGTAGCCCTGCTTTCTCTTGGCTTCTATTTACATTGATATCTTTTTTCCATCCCTTCATTTTCAGTCTCTAGGTGATCTTGATTGGAGAATTTATTCTACTTACTATTCTACTTATTGTTTTCTGATGGTTTTGTAGTTCTCTTATTCCTTTCTTCCTCTCTTGCCATATTCCTTTGTGAATCAATGATTTTTTATAATGGTATGCTTGATTCCCTCTTTTTATCTTCTGTGTATCTACTGTAGGTGTTTACTTTGTGGTTACCACAAGGCTTACATAAAATATAACATGACAGTTATCACAGTCTATTTTAAGCTAATAACAACTTTACTGATGTAAAAACTCTACCTTTTCACTACTTCTAAACATATTTTGTGTTTTTCATATAATAATTTGTATATTTTACCTTGTGTGTCCATTAACAAATTATTTTAGTTTTTTAAAAATTTTTTTTGAGTATTTATTTTTGAAGGAGAGAGAGACAGAGCATGAACAGGGGAGGAGCAGAGAGAGAGGGAGACACAGAATCCAAAATAGGCTCCAGGCTCTGAACTGTCATCACAGAGACTGATGTGGGGCTCAAACTCACAAAACTGTGAGATCATGACCTAAGCCAAAGTTGGATGCTTAACCGACTGAGCCACCCAGATGCCCCACAAATCAGTTTAGTTTTTAAATATTTTTCATAGTTTTTGTTTTAACCTTCACACTAGAGATGTAACTGATTTACCCACCACTATTGCAACATTAGAGTATTCTGAATTTAACTTTATCAATGAGCTTTATATTTTGATGTACTTTCCTGTCACCAATTAGTGTTTTTTGTTTAAACTCCAAAAGTCCCTTTAACATCTTGTTAAAGTTGACCCAGTGGTTATGATTTCTTTAGCTTTGCTTGTCTGGAAAACTCCTTAGTTTCCTTAAATTCTTAAGGGCAACTTTGCTGGTTAGAGTATTCTTGGCTGGCAATTTTTTTCTCATTTAGCAGTTTGGATATATTGTGCTACTCTCTTCCAGACTGCAAAGTTTTTGCTAAAATATCTGAAAGTCTTATTGAAATTCTCTTGTGTGCAACAAATTGTTTTCTCTTGCTGCTTTGATTCTTGTCTTTAACTTTTGACAGTTATAATGGATCACAGTGTGGTTTACCTTGGATTTATCTTATTGGGAGCTGTTGGGCTTCCTGGATCTGAATGTCTATTTCTTTCTGCAGGTTAGGAAAATTTTCAGCCATTATTTTTTTGATTAGGCCTTATGCCATTTTCCTTCTTCTCTCTTCCTTTTGGGACCCCTAGAGTGTGAATATTGGTTCACTGGATATTGTCCCATAAGACCTTAAAGTATCTTCACTCTTTTTCATTCTCTTTTTCTTTTTGCTCCTTTGAGTGAATAAATGCCATTGTCCTATTTTTTGTGTTTGCTAATTCTTCTGCTTTATATAGACTGTTTTGAACCCACTTTTGAATTATTCAGTTTGCTTATCCTATTCTACAACTCTGTTTTTTCATTTGGTACTGTTTATATGTTCTGTCTCTGGTGAAATTCTTCCTTTGTTCTTGCATTGTTCTCCTAACCTTCATGAGTATCTTTATGGCCATTATTTTGAACTCTAGGTAGTTAATTTTTCTCCATTTATTAAGGTGTATTTCCGGAATTTTATTCTTTCCTTTGGAACATACTCTTTATTCTGTTCCTTCATTTCCTGGACTCTCTGCATTAGTTTCTGTGCATTAGATAAAAGAGCTACCTCTCTCAGTCTTGATAGAAAGCTCTCATGGAGGACAAGATGCTTATCAATTAGCTTGGCCCAGTCTTGGTTGTCTGTCAACCTCTGTGATTGTCCACCTGCCTTTTTTGTTCTTAGTGGCTCCCAGTTGTTAAGGGTGTGCCAAAACCTGTTAGTGTCTTAAAGGGGAGAATTTTCAGTCCTTAGATGCAGATTAATTGGAAACTGGGTACTCAAGGAAATACATGTTTAGTGTCCTTCCTGAGAGAAACTGCAAGATGGACTTTTTTGTCTACTCCATCTATGCTAAGCCAGGTATACAACCACAGAGAGGTATTCTGTTTTAGTTAAGAAACCCTACTTTGTTACACTCCTGTGGGACTCATGATGGTAAACCCCTTTGGCTATCAGAGCCAAGTGATCTAGGTGCTCATCCCTTGGGTGGCAGCCACAAAATCTTAGGTGCCAGACTTGTGACAAAGTCCTTTCCTGGAAGTATTGGTGATTTGTTGTGGGATGAATTGGGAAGTCAGAGGTGGTATTTGTTGCCTTCCCCAGTCTCTGGACAGGATCACAGTCAGCCAGGCTGAATTAGAAGCCAGGCCCTCAAGCAGCAGCTTTTAAAGTAAGCAAATAGGCCTGTTTCAAGGAAAGCCTGGGAGATAAGTGTTTCTCTCTGTCCTGGGGTGGGGGGGGGGGGTAGTTGGTTAATAACTGTTTCTTTGTTTACTACAGTCCTGTGGAACCTGTGAATAAAAACTCTATTGGCTATCAGAGCCAAGAGATATAGGAGCCTGTCCCTTGGGCAGCATCTATAAAACTGGGGTGCCAGATGTATGCATAATTCTTTCCAGGAAGTTATTGATGACTTGGTATGAACTTGAATGAAAAGGCAGAGATGGTGTCTAGCAACTTCTCTGAGGAAGATTATGGTCAGCTCCTAAATGAGCTCTAAATTAGAAAGCTTGACCCTCAGGCAATAGCTTTTAAAGTATGCAAGTAGGACTCTGAAGGAAATAGTGGAGATAGATATTTTTTGCCTTCTGCCTCTGCACTGAGCCCCAAGGAATGTTCACTATTCAGCCATGAGTCCTTGTGAGCCCCTTAAGAACTGGTTATTTTATGTGCGTTTTGTTTTTGTGTGTATGTGTGTGTGTAGGTTTTTGTTTATTTGTTTCTTTTTGCTGTGGTCTTGAGAGTTGTGGATGCAAGCTCCATTGGCTTTTATAGCTAGGTGTTTTAGAGGCTCAGGTGTGAGTCTTAAAAGTTTGAGTGCTAGATGTGGGGTTCAAAATCTTTGCGGCTCAGGAAGGAGATTAAAAGTTGGGGTTCCCTCCTGACTGTATGGCACTATGCTGGGAGTGATATTTATTGTGACAGTGTGTCTCAGCCTTTCCTAGCCATTTGAATGCATGTTTCTCATTTTCCCCGAAGTGTAGGAGTCACTCAGCTAGTTTCTGGATTTCTTTCAGAGGGAAGTATTTTGTGTATTACTGTAGATCTAGGAGGTAAATTCAAGAGACTTCTTGTCTCCATCTTGGACTGGGACTTTCATTTTCTCCTTATCTCTTAGTTTCCTGTTTCTAGCCCTAATGAGGAAAGGATAGTGAAGCTGCTATTTTGAAGGACTAAATGACTTTGAGGCGGGAGGTCGTGATTAAAAGTGGGCTGAGCAGAGGTGCCTGGGTGGCTCAGTTGGTTAAACATCAGACTCTTGATTTCAGCTCAGGTCATAATCCTGGGGTCAGGGGAATTGAACCCCGCTTCAGGCTCTGTGTTGGCAGTGTGGAGTCTGCTTGGGATTCTCTCTCTTTCTCTTCCCCTCCTCTGCTCTCTCATCTCTCTCTCTCAGTCTCTCTCTCTCCTCTTTGCTCTCATCTCTCTCTGATTAAAGTGATACAAGTAACAGAGCAGAAGGAAGGAGGCTGAGACTCCACTGATTTAGTGGTGCTTCATACCACTATGACTTTGTCTATCTTCTAACTTCTAAAAGAAAAACAGAAGAAAGTAAACTTTCACTGTATTCAAGAACCTGTATTTCAAGTTCTTATTACTAGTAGGTGTATATGCATTTTAACTGAGAGATAACCCTATGGAGGGTTTGAAGATGCAGGTCTCCAGCTGCCAGAGTTTTATTAAGTAGGTTGGGTCAGCCCTGGTCCATTAACTTTGGAACCACTATGCTAGAGTGTAATGCTGTAGATTTCTGGGTTATGGGGATTTTATTTCCAGGATGAACATCACTTTTGTCATTTCCAGAAGGGTAAGTTCCTGTCAGGTGGCAAAAGGGACAGTAAAAGTAATTAATATGTAGAACTCATGTGAGCATTACTCAGAGAGGAAAACCATTGCTGACTCACTGCAAATGAGTCAATAGTTACATTTTCAAGAAAAAAAATTCTTGGAGGAAAAGCAGAACACTGAATAGACTTGTAAAAGTTTTACAAGATAGGGGTTGGGGCAGAGAGAAAAGGTATCAATTTTACCAAAATAATGGAATAATCCTGAAATTTTGAAACTATTGGGAAAAGTCAAACCCTCACAAATTCATTCAATATAGTTAGTTTACGGTTATCAAGAGAACTGGAGGGAAAACTAGATAAGTCAGTTTAATGGTAAGATATGTACTAATCAAAGTGATTTCATATCAGATTTGCCAATTCTTAAAAATCAGTACTTACACATGTTATGTTAAAAGGAAGAAAATATCTATTCCTGCCCTAAGAAAAGCATATTCTTGACAATCATTTGCACACAAACACTTCTTGATATGTATTATAAAAAGTCTTTATAGGCAGTATCATACATGAATGTAATAATGAGCCTAAGAAGTCAGCCAGTCCCAACTATGGCAGTTCATTAGCAAGATCAAAAAGCCACTTGCCAGCATGATGAAACCTTTTGTGATGAATACTGGTTTGTGAGGGTCAAAAACTACCCAGCAATTCAATCTTATTACCTCTTTCTTTAAAATAGAAAACATACTTGGCTCATATTTTAACAGTATGTGTCTATAATGGGATGTCTACATTGAGATCCTGGGTAGCAAAAACATATGCCAAGGTGATTTGGGAATCCATTTTATGGTACCATTCTAAACCTGGGCTCCATAGCTGCAAGTTCAATTTTCCTTACCATTCAATTGTTTCTATGTAGAGTGGGATGCAAAAGTCTATTTTTGACCTATTGGGCACCCTTCTGAAGAGATAAAAACCCAAGGTTATATCACTCCATGTGGAAAAATAAAAAGCTATGATATCTCTTTTAGATAGAGCTTGTACTGCTCTCCTTGGTGATCATTATCTGAGCTTTCGTTACTGTGCGGTGTGCCATCACCCTTCTTAGAGTTGACTGAATTTTCTGAGTCTGAAGCACTTGTAGGCCCTATGGGAATGAAAAACACTTTCCTTGCTAAGTGCCAACCATTTTTATTGTTATTATTGTTAGTAAGTCAATTCCCAAAGTTGTATCCACTAACATGGCATTTTCAAAAATGACATATTGTGGCAGTGTACTGGGAAAATGCTGTGTTAGCTGGCTTTCTGTTGCCAGCCTCATAAGTATTGCTTTTGTGGTGCTACTTTTGGGATGACACTACTCTTTGGGTGGCTCAATGTGCCCACAGGTAGTAAGCCATTAAGGGAATAGTGATAGGCAAAAGCAGGTGGCACATACCTTATGACAGACTCATCTTGTACCTAAGGCATCTGTGTTTAAGAGTGTATGTAGTCACTGTACATAAAGACAGGCTCTTGAGAACAATGCAGGATGATGATATTCAAACACATTCTTTAAGAACCATTAGAGTAATTGGTTTAAAATACAGTATGTTAGTAGGCATGAATTCCATGAAATATACCCAGTTTGTGGAAGCATGGCTTTTCTATTTAATTTCCAGTGGGAATTTGTATAATGCCTTTTCATTACATGAGAAAAAAAACCACAGTGCACATAGACCAGAAATTAGACAACTATACAGAATGAGAATTCAGGGAACAAAGTTATCATCCAGATTTTCATAGCACTAAGGTAAACCATGAGATACCTCAAGGATATAACTCTCAAAATATTCATTGATGGTAATGGTTACTAATATATATAGGAAAGTGCTTTTGGGAAAGATTTCTGAGGACCTATATCTATGCATTGGCTCTATTATGATATAATTTGGAATTCTAATATGAAATAACTTAGAAGAAGGTGTTCTTTTTTTGTTTTTGTTTTGGTTTTTTGCTTGATTATTTTTTTTTTCTCCATTGGTATTGGTGAGTGCTGCCTACCCTAAATAAAGGACTAAAAAGTAAGCATTGGGTCAATTATAGGCAGAGGGATTAGTCCTCAGTGGAAGCTCTATTTTGTAGGCAATTAGTACACACTCCCAACAGCATTTCTCCGGGCACACCTTACTGATCAAAATCATAGTGGTAACCAGTGACTCCCCTCCCACGTTCAACTAATGCATTTCTTCAGGGACCACATGTAGACACTGTGTGATGATCTTCATAAAACTGATGTTGGGTACCTGAGGGGCAGGCTTCATGTAGGGTTACCTTTATATAACTCATCTTGCTAAAGAGAATGACTTGAACAAAGATTCAAAGTACATATCCTGAATTGATCTAGATTAAGCCACAGAAAATGCAGGGTTGCATTTCAAGTGTTTTGTGTATACTAAAATTTGATGAAAATAGCTCTGTAAAAAATGCAGAGCAGTTGTATACATTATTTTGTTTCTTTTTGGGTTTCCATCTTAGAATTCAAGTAGGCCTAGTTCAGGTGTTCTTTCCCAAGAGAAACATTGAAAGGAAAAGAGAGTTTTGATCATGAATTTCTTATGGAAAATTTTAGTCTCTGTTATTAAAGAATGCTGGGTTGATAGTTGTTCTTATGGACCCAGAGATAGCTATAACTCTGCTATCTTAAGGAGAATCTCCTGAAATTCTTGAATAACTAAGTTCTACCAACTGTTTTCAATAAATTGTCCTTTGCAGCAAAGAGAACTAAACTGATGTATTTGATTTTTAAAAAAGAACAAAGGGCACCACCAATTTTATGTAAATAAAGGAATTAAAAAAGGACTACTGTTACACCCTCAAGATTTGTCTCATTGTTGAATATTATCTAGTTCCGAATACGTGTAAAACTTAGGATGACATGTCTGAACATTTATGAAAGACAACCCCTGCCCCCCTGCCCCCCATCCTTGAGTTTTCCTGTCTTGTCTTCTGATCTAGGCCAGAGAGGCATTCTGCCACAACACTATCTTCTAACCATCCTCGCTTTGGATGGTCAGCAAATGGGACAGTGTTCTGCCAAAAGTAGCAATCTGTTGGTAATTTCACTTAATTAGCTATGCTTTTGAGAAGTAAAATTCTTTGTGGTCCTCTTCCTTCTTAGGATAGTTGATAAAAGTTGGATCTATATTCAGTTATGAATTTAAACTGAAACTGTGAGTTATAACTATAATTGATGAATCCTGCCAGTCTGCAAGATTATAGATTGACCAAATTGTCACTTTGATCTCTCCATGATGGGCAAGATTCCAGAAATATGGGATTGTGTCAAATAATTTGATTGTGTCAAAACTGGACCTGTGTAGACTATCCAATGAGCAACAAAAGTCAGAAGTTCCTGTAATAGTATAGTAACAACATGTGGGAATAACCATAGCTTTTTTTTCTTTTAGACGAGAGAGCCTATCCTTGTGTGCATAGTGTGAGCAGGGGAGAGGCAGAGAGAGAGAGAGAGAGAGAGAGAGAGAGAGAGAGAATCTTAAACAGGCTTCATGCTCAGGAATGAGCCAGAGACAGGGCTCAGTCCCACAACGTCGGGATCATGACCTGAGCCAAAATCAGGAGTCGGACACTAACCAACTAAGCCACCCAGGTGCCCCTAACCATAGGTTTTTATTAGTAAGTTAAAATGATTGCTTGGTATTCTATTTAGAATTTAAAACATGAGTAAAGTTTATAATAGATAAACTGAATTAAATTGTATTATATTATTTTTGAGAATTGATAATTTTTATTTGAAATTTTCTGATTTTAGTATGCCATAGAAACTAATGAGAAGCTGAGATGCTCATATATACTTGTGGGTAATTTCTCTTTTTCAATAATATATTTATCAGTTTATTTTAATAAATGATTAGAAGGGTTACTTCTACTTTTAAATTATTTATGTGGTAAAAATATGGTTTCTTCGTTAATTCCATATATTTATTCATCTCTCTCAACATATTGACTACAATTCAAGTTTTCTTGGATCTAAACCTACTTAAAAATAAAAATTAACTACTTCTGTATTTGTATTCTGTATCATCAATTACTAACCTAAGTTTTGTCTTGTTATTACTTTCTCTATACTAATACCACCTTTATTTTCCTTTCTGCTTTGGCTAAATCATTTGCAAATTCAAAGCTTACATTTGGTTTGCATCACTGCTATGGAATACTTTATTATCTTTCATAAAGTGTCCTTAACATTATTAATGAAAGCATTAAATATTCAGTAGAAGGGGTACCTGAGTGGCTCAGTTGGTTAAGCCTCCAACTCATGATTTCGGCTCAGGTCATGATCTCACAGTTCATGAGGTCAAGCCTAGTGTCTCTCTCCCTCTCTCTCTCTGTCATTCCCCCTCTCATACTCTCTCTCTCTCTCTCTCTCAAAGAAATATACTTAAAAGAATGCTAAGTAGAAGTCAGATGAAAAGAAGCAGATGAAACTAGTTAGCTGAATTAGTACTGTTTTTACATTGGATACACTTAAATTATGATTTATATTTTTTTCAGAAATATACAAAAAGAGATAGAAGGATACCTGGATAGATGGATTTTTGTAAACTTGTAGCTATGCTACTTTTTAATGAGTTTTTCTAGGTGCTTTTTAAGTTTATTATTTACAAAAACACATATCTCTGGGAAATAGATGATTCACAACGTTTTGAACATTTGAAGACTGCACTCATGCCATCATGCTGGAAAGTAGAAGATACTGTTACTAGTGCATAAAAGGGAATCGTGAAGTTCCAATGTACCCAGAATTATATAGTTACAGGCTTATAGCAATATATTTAAATAGGTAATTTAAATGTCATCTGATTATATATTTTAAGGTAAGAAGAAGGATGCATATTGTAGTAGACAGAGTATTTAGGCTTTGAAATGACTTCCAGGGATATGAATCTCTGTTTTATCCCTTACTAATAATGCTTAATTTTGCTGAGCCTTAATTTTGCTGAGCCTCAGCTCTATTTGATATAAAAATGGACATAATAATGCATACCTGACAGAGTTGCTGTAACAAATGTGCTCTCACATTTAGGTACCCGATACAAAGTTCATTTGTATTATATTTGTGTGATATTCTAACAAATCAAGAATCAATGTCAAGAGGACAAAGACATCAAATTTCCATGATGCTAAACCATCAGGCAAAAACTCAAGAGTGCTTCTCTGGTCTTCAGTGACCCTGTACAATTTTGCCTCAACTTTCATTTTCAAGGGCTATTTTAATTAATTTAGTTTAGTTTTTAAGAGAGACAAGGTTAATATCTTGGCCTAGATTTAAACGGAATGGTTTTGAAAATGATTTTACTGTATTTAGTGGGCAATATAAACCTAGTGATTGGAGACGAAGATACACGGTCTCCTAAGTAGCACATTTTTTTGTTGAGATTCATTAAGAATCTTCCTTTGATTGTCAAATCCTCTCAAAGGTTGAGATGATTAGAGTCCTTCACATACTTATGTGAATTAACTTAATCGTGTGTGTGTGTGCGCGCGCGCGCATGTGTATGTGTGTTTAAAACTTTGTGAAACTAAGGAAATGAGAATTTGGGGAGGTTGGCCTGTGGGAGAAAGGAAAGGTCATTTAGAGAATTTATGAGGAATCAGAAGAAGTTGAAAAAGCTGAAGGGGGATTTATGGAAGCAAAAGGCACCTATACTTTTTTCTGGTGAGAAAGGAGAATGCTCACATATCTGTAGAAAGGTGTTAAAGAAACGTTTTTCACAATTATAAGTTTTCCCTCTAAACACTGAATTCAAACTTTCTTCTTTTAAAAAAAAATTTTTTTTTAAACATTTATTCATCTTTGAGAGCCAGAGAGAGACAGAGCATGAGCGGGGAAGGGGCAGAGAGAGGGAGACACAGAATCCAAAGCAGGCTCCAGGCTATCAGCACAGAGCCCAACGTGGGCTCAAACTCACACACTGCAAGATCATGACCTGAGCCGAAGTCAGATGCTCAACCGACTGAGCCACCCAGGGGCCCCACAAACTTTCTTCTTATTTCCTCAGCATTTAAACTGCTTTGAGGCTGTGTTTTACAGGCTAGGATCCCCACCCTCCTAAACCCCTGTGGAGTTTGGCTATTTAGTATATGCTGAAGTGGACTGAACAGATAGGCATTACAATTAAATTCATCTACCTTGGGATCAAATAACCCTCATTTTAATTTTTGTCTTTTGGGAAAATATGTTTGTATTTAATTTTATTTGCACATGTCTAGAGGCTCTGTAATGGATGTATTTTACAATGAGAAAATAAAATAACCTATAAATAAGCACATTCTTCACTGTTGGTGAGTGAATTCTACACTTCTATATTGTTAAAGGAATGGCTTTGAATGAATATATTAGGTCTAGTGAAAAATCAAAGACTGCAATTCTATTAAAGTTAAATTTATTGTACTTTTAGGCAAGCCCTTTAAATAGCTGTGATCTTCCATTTAATTTGTATTATGTAGTAGATAGTGGTGCTTTTTTTTTTGTTCCTCTTAAATGACAATGTGCTGTCTGTTGGCATTTTTAGCCTGCTACTTTAATATGCATAAATCCCATTATATACTATGGTTGATGCTTTTAAGATGAGACGGTGGCTTTTCTGACCTATTTGTTGATTTATTGTAGCAACTGAGAAAGTATCAAACTGTTGAAGTTGGATCCTATTAATCTTTGCTTGCCTTCTATCTTTTCCCTCTGTAATTTTTATTCTCACAGCTGAAAAAGAAAGAGTGCTACCAACTATGCATATAACAAAAACAAGTTTTAAATTGGATGTGAATCACAGTTTGGAAATTGATGGTATTTCATAGCACTGGTATAATGAAGAACTGCTTTAAAACACATTTATCTGACTTGCTTGAAAGATTCTGTATCATATTAATATGAAAGTTTTTGAGGTCTAAGTTTTTCTTTCTTTTTAAATAGGTGTTTATGCATTCAAGAAATAGCATGCAATGTTACTTTTTGGAGAAGTAAACTGATACATGTTTAATAAATAGATTTTAATTTTCCAAGGAAATAATTGGTTAAATGTAAAGCTGTGTCTTATATTAAACTTGGAACTTACTGACCACTGAGAAAATTTATTCTAACTTGGCCCTTTTGCTTATATTCTTTTTGCCCACAGTTTTTTGGGGAAATTTTTACAACAAGAAATACAAACAAGATTGAATTTGCACCTAAAATCTTGTAACCTTCATTAGAATAGCAATTCTGAGGGAATAACAAGGAGACTCCTATACTGATACTGTGTAAAAAGTAAAAGTACCTTTACAGATATAATAAGAATATTAAATCTTAAAAAAAAAACAATAACAACAAACTACAATTTGAATTAAAATAGAAGTATTACCACAGCTTTTGTCTGAGAATGCGTAAAGTACGAATTAGGGCTTTTACTGGCCCTGACATTATTCAAACTTTTAAAATTAATCATTGAAAATTATAATTCTAAAATATTTATTCACTTATTTATAAATCAGCAAACATTTATCATCATCTATGTTTTAGTTATTGATTGCTCTATAACAAATTACCCCCAAATATAGCAGCTTAGATAACAAATATTTATTATTTTACAGTTTCTGAAAGTTAGGAATCTGAAAGAAGTTTAGTTAGATGGCTCTAGCTTAAGATCTCTTCTAGTGTTGCACTCAAGATATCAGTGCCAGCTACAGTCCTTGAAGGCTTGGCTGAGCGGTAGAATCCATTTCTAAGCTCATTCACATGGCAATGGTAGAAGACATCAGTTGCTCCTGTGGGGCTGTTGTCTTTGCCCATATTGAGTGATCCAAAAGAAGAGAGTTCATTGAAAATAAAAGTTACGGTATCTTACATAACCTAATCTTAGAGGTGACATCCATCCATCCATCTTGGCAGTACACAACAAAGCTTAGTACCATGTGGAGGGTGGATGATAGGAAGTGTGGGTTCACTGTGAGCCATACTCAGAGCTCACTTCCACACCTATGTGCTCTACCAGATGCTAAGCACTAGACACAATTGTGGATATTACTCAGACTTCCATCCTTAAGATTATTTTTGTGCCAGATAATAAATTTAAGATCAAATTATTATTTCTTATTGTTCTGATAATACTTCTAGTTACAGCACAAAAAACACCCATGTAAAAATCAGTTTCCTGATAAAATTTCATATCCAAAAGAATACCTTAGCATAATTTAGGCTATATATCCTCAGAGAATAAGACAAAAAACAATTCTAGTTTTTTTTTTTTCCTATTCTAAAACTCTAAGCTGCACAAGTCAAAATTATTAAGTGAGAGGTTTGTGGCAAAATGAAACAAGCAATTCCCATAGATTACATTTTATTTCTTAGATGGGTGTCATTTTACTCAATAGCTTCTTTCAATCTCAGCTTAAGATCTTTTATTGCCCGAGAAGCTGTTAAATTTGTATAGTTAATAAAATTCACATAACAAAATAAATTTTGTTAAAAATTTGCTAGAATTTCAGACAAAAGTAATTTTAGTTGACTTCTCTTGGTTGAATGCTTATTTTACCTTTATAAATCTTTTTTTCCTTTTTCTTCCATAGAATAAAATAAAAAGAAAGAAGTGCTCAAACTTGTTAGTTTTATCTTTTTATTTAAAGACTAGTGCATGTGTCTACAAAGTTCCCCTCTTCTCCAAAATATGATTACAAGCAAGAAGGTTCATACAAATCAAATTTTTTAAATTTTCTGTTTCATGTCTATTTCCATTTTACAAACATTGATTAAACAACTGTTATTAGTAGGACCCCATACACCATAGTTTCAAGCAATAGAAACCTGCTTGCAACTATGTAAGAAAAAATGAGTTTATTATAAGGACATTGGAGAATGTCATAGAATACAGGGAGGAGTTGTGCCTCCTTGCCTCTAGCAGAAGATTCACCTCTTATTTTTGCCTTTTCTTCACAGGTCTGTTTTGTTGTTTTTTTTCTCTTCGCAGACTGACTTTCTCTCCCCACCCCTCCACCTCCTTGTGTAGTTTGGAAAGGACTCTTTAAAGGTTCTGTATCTTATCTATCATCTATCAAGCCATAAAGATAAAGACTGACTTAAATCTCATAGCTCCAGTTCCAAATTCATGAAGGAAGACCTTCAGTCCCATTTGGTTGAGTCAATTGTTTATCTATCTGTTCTTCAAATAAGGTTGACAGACTGAATGGTCCAGTTTTTGTCTGATTCTGGACAAAATCAGACAAAATGGATAACACATTTCTCATTTGGGCATTTTATGACTTCATAAATGTCTAGCTATTTTTCTTATTCAATACGAAATATTCTTTTTTTGTATATTCTTCTATTTGTCTTCTCTTTTTCTGCTCTCTCCGATTTGTAGGTATTTTACTTGTGGTAATATCATTCCTTTGATTTTCTTTATTTATGTTGAGAGGGGCCTTTTGATTTTGAATACTCTACACAATCGTAAATTAATGAAATTTGTTAAAACTTAGGGCCCAGTATAAAATATACCTAATATCACTATTAAAATACTGTGTAAAAATAATAACTTTAATAAAAAAAGTTATTATTTTAACACAGTATTTTAATAGTGATATTTATTTTAATTATCTATCTATCTATATGTTATTTTTTAATAGTCAAGTCTCATTTAGTTACACATTGTAGAGCTAACAAATGAAAGTGAAATTAATTGGAAATATAATGGAAGGGCTCAGAAAGCCAAAGGAGAGACTTGATCAGGGTTAGAAACTTGAAAGTCATTGGGCACCCAAGCTTCTACCTACCAACTGTCTGTCTTTCAATCTTTGGATTACTGGAATTTTGCTTTTTCTTTCCTGTCTCCAACTCTCTCCTATATCTGAACTCTATCTCCTTTCAGGTTCAATTTTCTTTCCACTGCTTTGTTATGCATATGGTTAAATATATATTTCCCCAGATCCTAATATTACATGTCCATGGTCCAGGTGACATCAGAAACAGTTGAATTTATTGCATATCCATATAGAAGAAAAAACTGATTGTTTTATTTTGGGACATATGTTCATCCCTGATCCAACCAGCTAGTTATGGATGATGTAACAAAGTCACATAGTAGAAATATGGCTATGGAGGGGCGCCTGGGTGGTGCAGTCGGTTAAGCGTCCGACTTCAGCTCAGGTCACGATTTCGCAGTCCGTGAGTTCGAGCCCCGCGTCAGGCTCTGGGCTGATGGCTCAGAGCCTGGAGCCTGTTTCCGATTCTGTGTCTCCCTCTCTCTCTGCCCCTCCCCCATTCATGCTCTGTCTCTCTCTGTCCCAAAAATAAATAAACGTTGAAAAAAAAATAAAAAAAAAAAAAAGAAATATGGCTATGGAGACCCATGTGGGAGTGTCATGAACAAAACAGACACACAAAAAGGTCTTTACTCTACTTAGGATTTGAAACATGAGCATCTAATCTAATATTAAAATGCACTGCCAAGGACGTTTGAGGAAACACAAAGTATTCAATATGCTTAGAGTAAATGGAATAGATTTGGGAGGACATAAGGATGGGCCTGGAGTGGAGAGCAAAAGTCAGAGCATTAAAGAACTTGAATATTGTCTTAAAGATGATGGATGCCCTACGAAGTCTCTTAAACAGAAGGAGAAAAGAGCAGGGTTAGAATTACTTTTAAAGAAATTACTCTGACAGGTATATGACAAATGGATCAGAGTAGAACAAGAACAGAGGTAGGAAGACCAGTTAAGAGATTTTGAAAGGAAAAAAGTTAATGGCAGTGAGTGAATGGATAATTTCAAAATATATTAAAGTTATTGCATAAGTAGCAGTTAATGACTGATTAAATATGTTCAGTAGGGAGGGAAGGATGGTCCAGCTTTCTTCGTCTTGAACAGCCGGGTGGTTGTTGATGCCAGTCAAAATTGGGGAAGGGGAGGTAAAATGACAAGTTCCACTTGAACTTGTGTCTGTGGGACAACTGATGATCTGGAACATAAAAGTCATAGAGAAGTCATGGAAACAGAAGGGAAGAGAAGAGCTCTGGAAGATGAAATTTGGAGGCTTTCTGTGACAAAGCAGAAGATGAACTCTAAAGGGACACTATGGAACCATGGCCATACCTTGGAAGGAGAGGAGAAGATTTCAAAAGTAGGTGTGGTTAATGGAGTTAAACACTATACATAGAAAGGTCAAAATAGATGAAAATTTCTCAATGCATTTCATAACAAAACAGGCATTTTTGACCTGAGCCACAGCCACGTCAGTGGAAAAGTGGGGCTAGAAGCCTGATTGTCGTAGTTGCGTTGATGAAGGAGAACAAGTAAAGGAAGTGAATGTAAGCAAGTCTTTCAAGTAGCGGAGAATGACGAAGGGAGAAGGAGATAGAGGGAAGGTGAGGGAAGGGGAGAAGGAGAGAGAAATTGTCAAGAAGTGATATAGGGTAGGAGAGCTTGTTTTGGTTGTTACTGTTTTTCTGTTTTTTGTTTTTGTTTTTTGTCTTTTTGTGTTAGTCTCTGAAGCATGTGTGTTGATAGGCAAACAAGTACAAAACTAGCAAAAAAATGTGAAGATGCCCAAGAGCAAGGGGTAATTGATAGAGCAAATTTTCTGAAGACTAAGGAGACATGAAGTACAGCAAAGGTAGATAAATTATCATTGGAAAGAAACATGGGAACCTCTTTATCTTCAGTGATGTTCTATGATTTATCAGGCCTGCTATATGATTGAACCAGGAAATACCCATTTCCTTCCATTATCCATATACTAACTGGGCTGTAGTGTGTTTACTTTATGGTTTTCAACCTTGGCTACACATTCTGAGAGTGTATGTCCTACCCCCAACAATTTTTTTTTCTTTGCCTCTATTTGCTATTTAAGGTGCCAATTAACAGAGTTCTGTTTTTGTTTTTTTACACATTTATTGAGGTATACTTGACATACAACAAACTGTACATATTTGCAGTATACAGTTTGGTAAATTATGATGTATGTATACACCATGAAACTATCACTGGAATCACATAAGGAACATATTCATTCCTTCCAACAGTTTTTATTACCTCTTGCTAATCCTTCCTGCCTACTAATCCTGCCCCTTCCTTCAGCAACTACAGATATGTTTTCTATCACTATAGACTAGTTAGCATTTTCTAGAATTTTATATAAATGAAATCATACAGTATCAACCATTTTTATCTGGTTTCTGTCACCCAGAATAATTGTTTTGAGAGAGTCATTCATGTTGTTGTATGTATCAATAATTTTTTTCACATAAGGAAGCATTTATTTGCTGTTTAACATGAAATCTCACAAATAAAATTTGTATAAACACAAATCCACATTGAGTCATAACAGATAGCAAAAGATAGTAAAAACAAATAAAACTAATTGGTGGCTATATACAGTTGGACACAGCTGTGTCTTCTACACACTAGAAAGTCTTTTACAAAATAATCATCAAATATCATCAAATTGGGAAGTGCAAATTCAAAGTTCCACAACCCAAAGAGGTATATAGGCAGCAACAGCAACAACAAAAAGGAGGAAGAGGTACTGCAGCCTGTGGATGAGGTAGTAGTATAGTAGGGGTCATGGACAAGGTCAGGGTCTAAACTGGAACAAAGGGTTCACTCAGTAATTTTGCTTAATTGCTGGATAGTGTTCCATTTTATGAATATATCTCAGTTTTTTCTTTTGCCTCTTTTTTTCTCTTGTTTTGAGGTATAATTGACACATAGCATTATGTTTCAGGTGTAAAACATGAGTGTTCAATATTTACATATATATGTGTGTGTGTGTGTGTGTGTGTGTGTGTGTGTGTATAGCAAAATAATCTCCACAATAAATCTGAACCCATACATTGTCACAAAAATTTGTTTTCTTGTGATGAGGGCTGTTAGGGTTTATTCTCTTAGCAACTTCCAAATATACAACAGTGTTATTAACTACAGTCACCATGTGTACTACATTCCCATGACTTCTTTCTTTTAAAACTAGAAGTTTGTACCTTTTGACCCTCTTCACCCATTTCATTCTGCCTTTGGCAGCTACTAATCCATTCTCTGTATCTTTGAGTTTTCTTTGTTTGTTTGTTCACTATTGAGTTCTATGAGTCTTTCTGTAGTTTGGATATTAACCCATATAACCTAGATTATATGATTTCTCCTATTTACTAGGTTGCTTTTTTTTGTGTTTTTTTTTTTTTTTTTTTTTGATGATTTCCTTTGCTGTTAAGAAGATTTTTGGTTTGATGTAGTCACATTTGTTTCCTTTTGCTTTTGCTGACTTTGCTTTTGGAGTCAGATCCAAAAATTCATTGCTGAGACTGATGTTAAGGAGCTTACTGCCTATATTGTCTTCTAGGAGTTTTGTGGATTAGGTCTTATGTTCTTTAATCTATTCTGAGTTAATTTTTGTTTGTGATAGAAGATAGTGGTCCAGTTTCATTCTTTTGCATGTGACTATCCAGTTTTCTCAACATTTATTGAAGAGACTGTCCTTTTCCCATTGTGTACTCTTGCCCATAAATAAATTAAAATTAATTTGTGATAAATTAATTGACCATATTTGCATGGGTTTATTTCTGGGATCTCTAGTCTGTTCTTTTGTATATGTTTTGATTTCTATTAGCTTGTGATATAGTTTGAAATTAGGGAGCATGGTGCCTCTAGATTTATTTTTCTTACTAAAGACTGCTTCAGCTATCAGGGTCTTTGTAGTTCCATACAAGTTTTAAGATTATTTGTTTTTACTTCTATGAAAAATGCCATTGGAATTTTGATAGAAATTGCATTGATTCTGTAGATTGCTTTGGAATAGAACGGGCAATTTAATAATATTCATTCTTGTAATCCATGAGTACAGAATATCTTTCCATTCATTTGTCTTCAATTTCTTTCATCAAAGTCATAGTTGTCATAGTTTTTTAACCTCTTCATTAGTTTTATTCTTAGGTATTTGCTTTTTGATGTAAATGGCATTGCTTTCCTACTTTATCTTTCTGATAGTTTGTTATTAGTATAGAAACACAACCATTTACCCCTTGGTGGACAAGTTAGTTGTTTCCTGTTTGGGACTACTACAAAAAAGGCTTCTATGAGCATCCATATGCAAGTCTTTATATGGACATACACTTTTACTTCTCTTACAATGTAATGGATAGAGCATATGGAGGTATATATTCAAATTTTTAAGAAACTGCCAAGCTTTTTTCTAAAGTGGTTGTACATTTTATATTCCCAGAAGCATCATATAAAATTCCAGTTCCTCTAATCCTTGTCAAGTACTTGGTATGATGTCTTTTTAATTGTAGCCATTCTAATATGTGTGTAATGGTATCACAATGTGATTTTAATTCACATGTTACCTAATTACTAATGATGTTGAGCATCTTTTCATGTGTTTATTTTCTGTCTATATATTGCTTTTGTGAAGTGTTTTTTCATATATTTTGCCCACTTTTTAATTGGCTTGTTTTCTTATTTTTGAGTGGGGAATTCTGTATATATCCTGGATATAAGTTCTTTACCTGTATTTATATGGTGTGCACTTATTTTCTCCAAATGTGTGACTTGTATTTTCAATCTTTTAATGGTGTTTTTTGATAATTGACAGTTTTAAATTTTGATTAATTCCAATTTTTCAATTTGTTTGTGGTTGGCTCATGCTTATTTGTGTTTTATTTTAGAACAATTTCTATAACCCAAAGTTTTAAAGGTTGTCTCAAATATATTTTTCTAGAAGTTTTTAGTTTTAGATTTATTTTTTGAATTAAGTGATTTAAGCTAATTTTTTATTGATTATTAAAGTCCATTATTTTGCAAATAGATATCCAGTTGTGCTTGCACCAAATGTTGAAAAGGCTCTTGAATTACCACTGAATTACCTTTGTCAAAAATCAGGGTTTTTTTTAATGTTTACTTATTTTTGAAAGAGACAGAGCACGAGTCAGGGGGGCTGGGGGTAGAGAGAGGGAGACAGAGATCTGAAGCAGGCTCCAGGTTCTGAGCTGTCAGCACAGAGTCCAATACAGGGCTTGAAGCCACGAATTGCAAGATCATGACCTGACCTGAAGTTGGATGCTTAACCGACCGAGCCACGCAGGCTTCCCCCAAAATCAGTTTTTTTGAAAACAAAAATCAGTTTTTTATATGTGTGTGGATTTATTTTTGAACTCTATTGTGTACCATTGATTATTGTGCTTATAACCCCACCAGTACCACACTATTTGGATTATTGTACTTTTATAATAAATCTTAAAACCGAGTAGTGTTAGTCTTTGCACAAGTATTCTTATTTTTATATTTGTTTTGCTTAATCTAGTCCTTTGCATTTCCATGTGAACTTTAAAATCAGTTTTGACAATCTCTACTGAAAGTAAAGGAACTAAAATTTTTATTGATATTGTATTTGAGGAGAATTAACAAATCAATTGGAGAAAAAATGTCTTCTTAACAATATTGTGTCTTCCAAACCATGAATGTAGTATATCTCTTCATTTACCCTAATTTCTCTAAACAATATTTTATAATTTTAAAGTAATATTGTAATTGTAGTTTTGAATTTAGCTCTTTCACATTTTGTCATATTTATACTCAGGTATTTCACATATTTGATGCTACTGTAAATGATACTGTGTTTTTAATTTCATTTCTAGTTGAGTATTGCTAGTAAGTGCAATTAATTTTTGCATATTGATCTTGTATCCTACAATTATGCTAAAATCATATATTCTAGAACTTTTTTTATATTCCATTGTATTTTCTAGATGTTCATATCATCTGGGAGAAAAGATAATTTGCTGTTTCATTTCAAATCTGGATTCCTTTATTTCTTTGCAGTGCCCTTTTGCATGTTTTAGAACCTACTGTAAAAATCTTGAAAAGAAGTGGAGACAACAGATAGTTGTCTCAGTCTTGGAAAGAATTTGTTCTTTTACTGTTAAGTTAGGTTACCTGTAGGTTTTTAGTAGATGTTCTATATCAGGTTGAAGAAATTTCTTTCTATTCCTACATTACTGCGTATATTATCCTTTTTAGGTATTGTTGAATTCATTTTTTTATTTGTCATTTTTGGATTTAGGTTTATGAGGGATCGTTTTCTTCTTTCCTTCCATCCTTCCTTTCTTCCTTCTTTCCTTTCTCTTCCTCCTTCTCCTCCTCCTTTTTTTTATTTTTATTTTTTTGGTAATGTCTCTGTCTGGTTTTGGTACTGGGGTCATTCTGGCCATATAGAATGAGTTGAAAAGTGTTTCTTCTATAAATTTCTGGAAAGTTTGTGTAGATTAGGTATTCCTTCTTTAATGTTAGGGAGACTTTACAGTGAAGCTATCTGCTCCTTGGGTCTTCCTGATGAGAAGGTTTTAAACTACAAATTCAATTTCTTTCATTAATAATAGCCCAGTTATCTTTTCCTTTTTGACTTAGATTTGGTATTTTTGCTTCTTTTGATGAATCTGTCCATTTTGCCTAAAGTTGTCAAACTTACTGGCATATAATTTTTCATAATTTTCCTTTATTATTCTAATATTTATAGAACCTGTAGTGTAGAAGAGAAGTGTAGTCATATCTTCCATTTCTGATTAATTATTAGTGTCTTCTCCTTTTTTCCTTAATGAATTTTGGTAGACTGATTTATTATTCATTGAATACTATTCTTTTCAATGTACTACTTTTGGTTGCCTTGATTTTTCTCAGTTGTTTTTCCATCCTGCATTTCATCGATTTTCACTCTGTTCTTTGCTATTTCCTTTCTTCTACTGATTTTATTAACTTGTTTTTGTTTTCTAGTTTCTTAAAGCAGAAGCTGAGAGCACTGATTTGAGACCTTTCTTCATTTCTAATGTAGGAGTTTAGTACTGTACAATTTTTCATAAGTACCAATTTAGCCATATTCCTCAAATTGAATGTCAATTTGAGTAAGCTGCAGTTCCAAATCATTCAAACACCAATCTAGGTGTTGCTGTGAATAGATTATGCAGATGTAGTTAAAATCCCTAATCCATTAATGTTAAAGGAAGGTATCCTGGATTATTTGAGTGCCTGAGTGAATCAAAATACCTTAAAAGCAGGAATGAGGCTTCTTAAAAAGAGAAAGAAATTCTGCCTGTGACCAATAGTTTTGGCTTGAATTTATGGAGTTTTATATTGATTGTCATCTCCCTTTTCTAAATGCCTGCCCTAATAATTTTGGACTTGCTCAGTCAGCTCCCACAACTGTATAAGATAATTCTTTGAAGTCTCTCAATCTATCTCTATCTTTCTCTAGATAGAGAAAATGTAAGTTCTTAACCTTCATTCCTGACTATCATTAAGGTATTTGGAAACAGTTGATATTTTCAGTAATACCATTTATTTATTTATTTATTTATTTATTTATTTATTTATTATTTTTTGAGAGAGAGAGAAAGGGGTGGGGGGGAGGAGCAGAGAAAGAGGGAGAGAGAATCACAAGCAGGCCCCATGCTGTCAGTTCAGAGCCCAACATGGGGCTCCAACCCACGACCCATGAGATCATGACCTGAGCCAAAACCAAGAGTTGGACACTTAACGGAATGAACCATTCAGGAGCCCCGGGTCGTAATTTTAAGGTTTGTTTGTTTGTTTTTTGTAGGACTGGAACAGTGCTCAGTTTAGAGCTAATAATTCCCACTACTAAAGCAAAACCTTACTGTATTTCATGCAGTGTCCCACAAATCACAGTGTTTCCCCATCTGGCTTGTGGAAACAGGTACTATGCCAGACTTATGTGAGCACTGGGCACTGTTACTTCTAATCCTTTCGGATGATTCTGTTCCTGGCCTCAGTTACATACACTATGCATACACTTGTAGTGTACTCATATAAACTATAAGTACTCATATGAATACTTAAAGAGACCCTCTAAAGCTTTCCAGTGTTCTCTCTGCTATCTGTTAGTCGCCCAAAGCCACTGCCACTTTTCTTTTCCCTTTACTTTCTTTCATTATTCAATATAGAGAGCTAAAAATGTCTCCCAGACCTTCTTGTAGCTAATCCGGTTCAAAACAATGAAAGCTAAGTAGAAGCTCAGGGTGGGTATTCTGGGACAGGTTAGGCTGGCATGTCCCATTGGCTTTGTCCTTTCTCCTTTTCAAGCCTAAACCAGTAACATGGTGCCTAGAAATGCAGTAGCCATCTAGTGACCATGCATAGAAGTTCAGAGCAGCAGATCAGGAAGATAAATGTCCTTGTGCAGCTGTATCATTCTATAGTATTGACCTCCAAACTTTTAAATTTTTACATGAGCTAAAATAAACTACTAAAGTAAAAGTCACTATTTATGTTTTTTGTTTGTTTTTTACTATTTCCAGTCTAATATTATCTTGATTGATATAATCCCTTTTTTATGGCCAAGTCAAAAGATCATGTAGGAATATCACTATGGAAATGTGGGCTATCTTCCCCCATTTCAATCCAAGTGACTGTGACATTGTCACTGGCTATTGGAGCAGACTGCTATGGTTAACAGGTAAGATCCTCACTCTCCACATATAGGGAGTGATGATGAGAAATGCAAAAGTCATTTTATTTGAGGGAAAATGAGAATACAGAAAATATTAGTTTCATACATTTTTTGTTTTGTGTGTTTTATTTTCCATCCTATAAATTTTACATTTTCCAAACTGTTAAACACTAAATTGAACTTCTGTGAAAAATTTCCATACAAATATGTGAGCACCAGTAATAAAAGGTTTGATTTCATTATACAAATACTTTCCCGTGTTTCTATAAAATATCAATTAATACTTTATTTCATGCTTTATTATACCTAGGAATGTATTTTGTGAAAATTTCAAAGAGAGTTGTTCTCAATACCACTTAGATAAAAGAATCATGAAAAATAAAGCTGTCTAGATGATTGCATATTGCTGCTTAAATTAGGTGTCAGTGGGTTTCATTTCACATAGAAAAAACCTTTATGTTAAAAACTCTCTTTGAAGTCATTAAATTTTAGCACCTGAAAAATAGTAGAAGTTGAATCAGAACACTATACCTTTTGTTTCTTCTTTGCTAAAGAGATAGGGTCATCACTATCCAGACATATTAAAGTATTCATGTTGCCTTAAATTTTAGTTTTTTTTGAATAAAGATATATTGATAATTCATGCTTTACAGAATGAATACCCACTAATTCTAATTTATATTTAATCATCCATAGTGACTCATTAGTGACTCATTGCAAAATCAAAATTTGAGAATATAAAGCTGTTTTTAAATAAACCCTGTTCTTCTTATCCTGCAAAAGATATTGTTGAAGGATTGCAGGAAGGAACCAACTAAAATACAATTTTTTTGGTTCTTATTTGAAGTTTTGAGAAGTTTAAAATAGCAAGAAATATTGCTTCCAGGAGAACATGAATTTCTTAAGTAATTGATTGAATCAGCCACTTTTAAAAAGGAGGATGTGACTTTATAATGCAAATTGATCAATTTCAGCCCTGACCTTGCCCCACATTCCATTAGCATCTTTCTTCTACTGAATTTATTCACTGTTGTCACTAAAAATTAAACAAGTCTTAAACTGAAAACATTATTTTACTCCTAGTTCCTCTGCCTGGCTTCTTTGATTTGGTCAAATTGTATTATTATTTTCCTTATCAGTCAGGTTTAACATTTTGTAGTTAGTTGACTGCATCCCACTTCTTTGCTTCCACTTCCAAAAAGTCATCAAATTCCATGCAATTACTACATGAACTATCCCTCCTGCTATCTCTTCTCCATTTGTACTACAGCTATTCTTTAAGTTCAGCTGAAGTGTACTTCCTTCATAAAGTCTAGACCCTAAACATTCCAGCAGAAAGGAATCATTCCCTCATTTTTTGGGCACATATAGTGTTTCTCATTGATTTCATATTTATTTGAAATGCTTTGTCATATATTTTAAAAGCTCTTATAATGATACAGCTGTTTTTCTACTCTTCGGAATTGATGACTAAGCTCTGGAGCTGAGGCTAAAGAGACATGAAAGACCTCACATTTTAAGGAAATCTTTTTTTTAAATAATTTACTTTTTTATTTGCATCCAAGTTAGCATATAGTGCCACAATGATTTCAGGAGTAGATTTCTTAATGCTCCATTACCCATTTAGCCCATTTCCCCTCCCACAACCCCTGCAGCAACCTTTTGTTTGTTCTCTATGTTTAAGAGTCTCTAATGTTTTATCCCCTTCCCTGTATTTATATTATTTTTGCTTCCCTTTTCTTATGTTCTTCTGTTCTGTGTCTTAAAGTCCTCATATGAGTGAAGTCATGATATTGTCTTTCTCCGACTAATTTCACTTAGTATAATACCCTCTAGTTCCATCCACATAGTTGCAAATGGCAAGATTTCATTCTTTTTGATTGCTGAGTAATACTCCATGGTATGTATGTATGCATGTGTGTGTGTGTGTGTGTGTGTGTGTGTGTGTGTGTGTGTGTGTATATATATATATATATATATATACATATATATAAATACGTGTGTGTGTGTGTATACCACATCTTCTTTATCCATTCATCTGTCGATGGACATTTGGGCTCTTTCCATACTTTGGCTATTGTTGATAGTGTTGCTATAAACATTGGAGTGCATATCCCCTTTCAAAACAGCATACCTGTATCCCTTGGATAAATACCTAGTAGTGCAATTGCTGAGTCATAGGGTAGTTCTATTTTTAATTTTTTGAGGACCTCTTATACTGTTTTTCAGAGTGGCTGCACCAGTTTGCATCCCCCCAGCAGTGCAAGAGAGATCCTCTTTCTCTGTATCCTTGCCGACATCTGTTGTTGCCTGAGTTGTTAACGTTAGCCATTCTGACAGGTGTGAGGTGGTATCTCATTGTGGTTTTGATTTGTATTTCCCTGATGATGAGTTATGTTGATCATTTTTTCATGTGTCAGTTGGCCATCTGGAGGTTTTCTTTGGAGAAGTGTCTATTTATGTCTTATTATTTGTTTTTTGGGTGTTGAGTGTGGGAAGCTCTCTATAGATTTTGGATACTAACCCTTTATCTGATATGTTGTTTTCAAATGTATTCTACCATTCTGTCAGTTGCCTTTTAGCTTTGCTAATTATTTCCTTCTTTTTATTTTGATGAGGTTCCAATAGTTCATTTTTGCTTTTGTTTCTCTTGTCTCTGGAGACCTGTTGAGTAAGAAGTTGCTGTGGCCAAGATCAAAGAGGTTTTTGTCTGCTTTCTTCTCAAGGATATTGGTGGCTTCCTGTCTTACATTTAGGTCTTTTATCCATTTTGAGTTTATTTTTTGTGTATGGTGTAAGAAAGTGGTCCAGTTTCATTCTTCTGCATGCCGCTGTCCAGTTTTCCCAGCACCTCTTGCTGAAGAGACTGTTTCTATTCCATTGGATATTCTTTCCTGCTTTGTCAAAGATTAGTTGGCCATATGTTTGTGGGTCCATTTCTGGGTTCTCTCTTCTGTTTCATTGATCTGAGTGTCTGTTCTTATGCCAGTACCATACTGTCTTGATGATTACAGCTTTGTAATACAGCTTGAAGTCTAGGATTCTGATGCCTCCTGCTTTGGTTTTCTTTTTCAAAATTGCTTTCGCTATTTGTATTTCACTATACAAATTTTAGGATTGTTTGTTCTAGCTCTGTGAAGAATGCTGGTGTCATTTTGATAGGTATTCACTGAATATGTAGATTGCTTTGGGTAGTATTGACACCTTGACAATATTTGTTCTTCCTATCAAGGAGCATGGAATATCTTTCAATTTTTTTGTGTCTTCTTCAGTTTCTTTCATAAGCTTTCTATAGTTTTCAGCGTATAGATTTATCACCTCTTTGGTTATATTCATTCCTAGTATTTTATGGGTTTTTTCGTGCAGTTTTTTTTTAAATTTTTTTTAACGTTTATTTTATTTTTGAGACAGAGAGAGACAGAGCATGAACAGGGGGAGGGTCAGAGAGAGAGGGAGACACAGAATCTGAAACAGGTTCCAGACTCTGAGTGGTCAGCACAGAGCCTGACGCGGGGCTTGAACTCACGGACCGTGAGATCATGACCTGAGCCAAAGTCAGACGCTTAATCGACTGAGCCACCCAGGCGCCCCTTTTTGGTGCAGTTTTAAATGGGCTTGATTCCTTGATTTCTCTTTCTGTTGCTTCATTGTTGGTGTATAGGAATGCAACCAATTTCTGTGCCTTGATTTTATATCCTGTGACATTGCTTAATTGAATGATCAGTTCTAGAAGTTTTTTAGTGGAATCTTTTGGGTTTCCATATAGAGTATCATGTCATCTGTAAGCATGAAAGTTTGACCTCCTTCTAGCTGATTTGGATGCCTCTTTTTTCTCTGTGTTGTCTGATTGCTGAGGCTAAGACTTCCAATACTATGTTGAATAACAGTGGAGAAAGTGGACAGCCCTGTCTTGTTCCTGACCGTAGGGGGAAAGCTCTCCGTTTTTCCCCACTGAGTATGATATTAGTGTTGGTTGTTTCATATATGGCTTTTATGATCTCGAGATGTGATACTTCTATCCCTACTTTCTTGAGGGTTTTTATCAAGAAAGGATGCTTTATTTTGTCAAATTCTTTCTCTGCATTTATTGAGAGGATCATGTGGTTCTTGTCCTTTCTTTTATTGATGTGATGTATTGCGTTGATTGTTTTACGGGTATTGAACCAGCCCTGCATCCAGGTATAAATTGGTCATGGTGACCCACTTGGTCATGGTGAATAATTCTTTTAATGTATAGTTGGGTCTGGGTGGCTAGTATCTTGTTAAGGATTCTTGCATCCATGTTCATCAGGGAAATTGATCTATAGTTCTCTGTTTTAGTGGGGGTATTTGGTTTCTGAATCAAGGTAATGCTGGCTTACTAGAAAGAGTTTGGATTTTCCTTCCATTTTTTTGGAACAGTTTCAAGAGAATAGGTGTTAACTCTTCTTTAAATATTTGGTAGAATTCCCCTGGAAAGCCATCTGTCCCTGGACTCTTGTTTTTGGCAGATTTTTGATTACTAATTTGACTTCTTTGCTGGTTATGCATCTGTTCAAATTTTCTATTTCTTCCTGTTTCAGTTTTGGTAGTGTATATGTTTCTAGGAATTTGTCCATTTCTTCCATATTGCTCATTTTATTGGCATATAATTGCTCATAATAGTCTCTTATTATTGTTTGTATTTCTGCTGTGTTGGGTGTGTTCTCTCCTCTTTCATTCTTGATTTTATTTATTTGGGTCCCTTTTCTTTTTCTTTTTCTTTTTCTTTTTGATCAAGCTGGCTAGTGGTTTATCAATTTTGTTAATTCTTTCAAAGAACCATCTTCTGGTTTCATTGATCTGTTCTACTGTTTTTTTGGTTTCAATAGCATTAATTTCTGCTCTCATTTTTATTATTTCCTGTCTTCTGCTGGTTTTGGGTTTTATATGCTGTTCTCTTTCCAGCTCCTTAAGGCATAAGGTTAGGTTGTGTATCTGAGACCTTTCTTCCTTCTTTAGGAAGACCTGGATTGCTATATACTTTGCTCTTATGACTGCCTTTGCTGAGTCTCAGAGGTTTTAGGCTGTGGTGGTATCATTTTTATTGGCTTCCATTTACTTTTTAATTTCCTCTTTAACTTCGTAGTTAGCCCATTCATTCTTTAGTAGGATGGTTCTTAGTGTCCAAGTATTTGTTATCCTTCCACATTTTTTCTTGTGGTTGATTTCAAGTTTCATGGTGTGGTCTGGAAATGTGCACCATATGATCTCAATCTTTTTGTACTTGTTGAGGGCTGATTTGTGTCCCAGTGTATGATCTATTTTGGAGAAAGTTCCATGTGCACTGGAGAAGAATGTGTATTCTGCTGCTTTATGATGAAATGTTCTTAATATATCTGTCAGCTCCATTGGTCCAGTATGTCATTCTAAACCATTGTTTCCTTGTTGAATTTTTGATTAGATGATCTGTCTATTGCTATAAGTAGGGTGTTGAAGTTCCCGACTATTATGGTATTATTATCAATGAGTTTCTTTATATTTGTGATTAATTGATTTATATATTTGGGTGCTTTCACATTTGGAGCATAAATACTTACAATTGTTAGGTCTTCTTGGTGGATAGACCCCTTAAGTATGATATAATGCCTCATCTCTCTGTTACAATCTTTATTTTAAAGTCTAGATTGTCTGATACAAGTATGGCTACTCTGGCCTTCTTTTGGTGACTGTTAGCATGATACATGTTCTCTATCCCCTGAATGTGTCTTTAGGTCTAAAGTGGGTTCTTGTAAACAGCATATAGATAGATCTTGTTTTCTTATTCTGTTACCCTATGTCTTTTGATTGGAGCATTGAGTTCATTGACGTTTAGAGTGAGTACTGAAAGATACAAATTTATTGCCATTATCATGCTTGTAGAGTTGGAGTTTCTGGTGGTGTTCTCTGGTCCTTTCTCATCTTTGTTGCTTTTGGTCTTTCTTTCTTTTTTCCAGCTTTTCTCCCCTCAGAGATTCCCCCTTAAAATTTCTTGCAGGCTGGTTTATTGGTCATGAACTCCTTTAATTTTTGTTTGGGGAAATTTTAATTTCTCCTTCTATTTTGAATGACAGCCTTGCTGGATAAAGAGTTCTTGGCTACATGTTTTTTTCTGATTCAGCACATTGAATATATCCTGCCACTCCTTTCTGGCCTGCAAAGTTTCTGTGGATAGGTCTGCTGCAAACCTGATCTGTCTTCCCTTGTAGGTTAAGGACTTTTTTTCCCCTTGATGCTTTCATGATTCTTTCCTTGCCTGAGTATTTTGTGAATTTGACTATGATATGCCTTGTTGATCATTGGTTTTTGTTGAATCTAATAGGAATCTTCTGTGCTTCCTGGATTTTGATGTCTGTGTCTTTCACCAGGTTAGGAAATTTTTCCACTATGACTTGTCATATATCCCTTCTACCCCTTTTTCTCTCTCTTCCTCTTCTGGGACCTCTATGATTCTGATGTTATTCCTTTTTAATGAGTCCCTGATTTCTCTAATTCTCTATTCACGCTCTTTTGCCTTAGTCTCCCTCTTTTTTCCTGCTTCATTGTTCTCCATAAGTTTGTCATCTATGTTGCTGATTTGCTGCTCTGCCTCATCCATCCTTGCCACGTGGCATCCATTCAAGATTGCAACTCAGTTATAACAATTTTTTTTTTCATCCTGACTAGATTTTACTTCTTTTATCTTCACAGAAAGGGATTGTAATCTATTTTCAACCCCAGCTAGTATTATTAGTATTGTGATTCTAAATTCTGGTTCAGACATCTTTGTTGTATCTGTGTTGATTAAATCCCTGGCTATCATTTCTTCCTGTTCTTTCTTTCGGGGTGAACTTCATTTTGTCATTTTGAAGGAAGAAAAGCAATTAATAAGGTAAAAAAATTAAAATTAAAAACACAAAAAAATGAAATAAGTGATGCTAGATCCTAGGTGTGTTTTGGTCTGGTTGTTGAAAAGAGCTTGATAGATTAGAAAAAAAAGGGAAAGATAAGAAAAGAGGGGGGGAAAAAGGATATCATTTGAAAATTTGAAAATCATGATTACAATGAAATAGAATAAAATGAAATGATGGAAGTAAAATAGAATTTGAAAAATTTACACAAAGTAAAAAATATAGTAGAAAAAAATTTAAAAAATATTTTATTAAAAATTGAAAATAAAAATTTTTCTTTCTGTATTCAAGAATAGAAAAAGAAAAAAAAATTGAATAGATGGACCAGTGAACAGACTGAAATTCTATTGAGATTATATCAGTTTCCTCTACAAGTCAAACTATGAAGCACTTTATAGTCCATATACTAAGCAGGCAGAGAGACTTGTGGTGTTCCTGAAGAGTGAAACTGGCCCAGTTGGGCAGGGCTTAGTGTAATAGCTCCGTTCTCCACTAGATGGCACTGCTTAGCTTACTGGGGTGGATTGTTGTCACATGTAGGTGTGGATACGCATGCACCAGAGGGGTGAAAATGGTGTCACCCAGCTACGTCTCTAGTATTGGAACTCTGTTCTCCCTGACCAGCAATCTCCTACCCCTCCTTTGTCTCCGGCTTCCATCCACTGCCTGCTTTTACACCTTCCATGACCAAGCCATCAGGTGCCAAGTGGCACCTCCCTCCTGAGTTTTATGTCAGATGCAGCTGTGTTTCCCAACCCCTCACTTCTGAGGGACTTCAGCTTTGACACATTATGACCCTCTGAGGGAGGGTCTCACCAAGCAATGGCTGGGTGCCCCCAGGAATGTTCATGGGTCTGTGCTGTTGCCGATGGACAGAGACTTGGCTGGGTGCCAGCCCACCCCAGAAAAATTTCAGTCAATGGTGTAGCAGCAACATTTCAGGGATTATGATAAATCACAACACACATCTAGCACCAGGCTTCCCACTTAACGTCCTTATTCCAGCACCAGCGAATGTGGTTTTTCTCTAAGGTCCACTGGGACCTTTGTCTGGTGGTAGCTGCACAGCCTCTACCAAATGTCCTCCCAGCAGGGGAACCGCCTCTCCCCGTGTGGCCCATGGACCCTTTGGACCTCACTCCCTGCTCCTGGAGATTCGCCCTTCGCACCAGAGCTCTGCCATATATGGAGCTGTGGGAGTTTCGGACTCTGCACTCCCCCTTTTTATAGAATCTTAATGGAATTTACACTTTCCTTTCTCCTTTCTCCCTTTTTTGTTCAGTCCCTTGCATACTCTTTCTTTTCTCTCCACCTGTTTTTGGGCAGTTGGGGGATGCTTTCCCCTACTCTCCCCTGGTCTCTGTCCTCTCTCTGCAATCAAAAGCAGCTCCCTGCCCTCCGCAGCTTCTCTCTTCCCCATTTCACTTCTCCGAGCTGCATACCTGCTGAGTTCTGTGGTTCTGGTTGTTCAGATTGTTGCGTTAATCCTTGAATCACTTTTCTAGGTGTGAAGGATGGTTTATTGTTGATATGGCTGTATTTCAGGGATGAAAGATGCAAAAAAACCTTCCATGCTGTCCCGTCATCTTGGTCCCTCCCTATTCTCAGGCTTCTTAACAGGCATAAGCTATAGTCAATATTAATTTATATTCATCCTATATTAACCTTTTTGGTATTTTTTAGCCCTTTATGCATTCCATATTTCTATCTGTGATGATGTTTGCCTGACTGAATTATAGAATTTCTATTCCATCAGCTTTTGTTTTTCTGACAACATCTTCACTCTGCATTTATTTTCAAAAGATACCCTTGCTGGATATGGAATTATAGATGGACAATTATTTTCTTTCAGAAATTCAAAGATGTTATTCTTTGAGCTTCTGGCTTTCATTAATTGTGTTGAGAAGTCAGGTGTCTTACTTCCTATAAAGGTAACGTGTTGCTTTTTCCCTACCTCTTTTGAGATTCTCTCTTTGTTTTTCATTTGGCTATTCTAATATGATATGCACTCTGTAATTTTTTTGCATTTATTCTCCTTGGGTTTAATTAACTTTCTAATCTGTGAGTTGTGTATTTATCATCATTTTGGGAAATTCTAACCTTTATTTCTTTAAATATTACTTCTATTCCATTAATGTGTTTTATTCTTTTAGTTCTTTAATTGTATATATGTTAAGCCTTTCAGCATGCCCCACATTTTTCTTATATTTTATTTTTCCTGTTCTTTTTTCCTCTGTGCTTTATTTTGGATATTTAATATTGACATGTCTTCCATTTGCCAATTCTGTGTCAGCTTTTAAGAATATCAATTGAGTTCTTCTTTTAAGAAAATATATTTTTAGTTCTAGGTTATTCAGCTGATTCTTTTTTATGTGTCGAATTTTAGTTGAAATTTCTCTAAATTTTACCTATCCATATTTTCAACTATATTTTCTTAATCACAAATGTTATTTTTTAATTTATTTTTTAAAATTTTTTTTTTTTCAACGTTTATTTATTTTTGGGATAGAGAGAGACAGAGCATGAACGGGGGAGGGGCAGAGAGAGAGGGAGACACAGAATCGGAAACAGGCTCCAGGCTCTGAGCCATCAGCCCAGAGCCTGATGCGGGGCTCGAACTCCCGGACCGCGAGATCGTGACCTGGCTGAAGTCGGACGCTTAACCGACTGCGCCACCCAGGCGCCCCTAATTTATTTTTTAAAAATAATAGAATAAATATAATTAATAAAAGAACTGCAAGTGTCCAATGAACAAATGAAAAATATTTAACCACAAATAATTAAGAAATACAAATGAAACATGAAAGCAATATTTACTTATCCATCAAATTGGCAAAGATTTAAAAATCGGGTGATATCTAGTGTCGCCAAAGAGGGGACAAAGAAACAAGCATCTTCAACTGTCTTGGGCAGAGAAATAAATTTATAAAAAGTTATTAATGGGTACTTTGGCAGTGCATGTAAAATGCTTTAAAAATTGTACATCTTTTGACCCAGCATCTCTAAATATAAGAATTTATTGCAAGAAAAAACATTAACTGTGTTCATAAGGTGTCAAGGGTTTAGGTAACATACTTTGTGTTATTGCTGGTTCAGCATCCATTTTGTTTGGCCAAGTGGCCTCAGGGGGGGCCTCAAACTGACACTACTCCTTGTAGTGCAAGCTTGTACCCTAGATAACAGCCCATAGAGCACATGAGTTCTATTAAAAAATTTTTTTTTAATGTTTTCTTTAGTTTTGAGACAGAGAGAGACAGAGCATGAGTGAGCAGGGGAGGGGCAGAGAGAGCAAGACACAGAATGTGAAGCAGGCTCCAGGCTCTGAGCTGTCAGCAGAGCCTGATGTGGGCTCAAACTCACAAACCGCGAGAACATGACCTGAGCCAAAGTCGGACACTCAACAGACTGAGCCACCCAGGTGCCCCAGATGAGTGCTATTTTAAAGCTTTTGCATATATTAACCCAAATATCTGGATTATCTTTGCTTGTTTCTATTATTTATTTTAACTCTTGATTATCATCAGATGGTTTTTTTTCTCAAGTGTAGTAATTTTTTTTTGTATGCTGACAATTTTGTATCAAAGAACTGTAGGTACTTTTGATGATGATATCTTTTACTAGAGAGATAGTTTCCTTTTTTATGATAGATAATAGACTAAGAGGGTGATTATGTCATTTCAGTTAGGGATTGAGAAATTAAGACTCAATTTCTGTCTGGATTGTACCTATTCCTATGTTGTGACCTTCATGGATTATTGTTTAAGAACCTGGTAAGTCTTTGTCTCTTTATCTCCAAGAATTTGCGGGTTTTCCCTCCCTAGGGTTTTCACTGTTTTTTAAACCTCTGCCTCATGCAGTTTCAATTTGCCACATGGTTGAGAGAGAAGATAGTTAAATATCTGACAAGTGCCTCTTCTAGCCAATGTTTTTTTTTTCCTAAGCAGTGTAAGACCTTAATCATTTTATCTTCTTTTGCTGTAGCTTGTTAGCCTCCTATACAATTCTATAAATTAGCAAATATTCTGTGTTTATGTATAAGTGTATGGGTCTGACATATTTGAGGGTCTTCAATTTTCTAATTTGTCACTCCATCCGAAAGTTATTTTTTTGTTTATTTTTCCTGTCCTAACAGAAGCCTTCTCCCTATAGCAAACAAGATGTTCAAGCTTTGTCTAGAATAGCAAATATCTTTGGGAAAAAGTATAGCTGGCAATCACCAACTCACTTTAGAACACTGTTTTACCCTTTATATAGTTTTATTATATCTAGCCCTTGTTTCCATGACTCTCTGATATACCTAAAATATTACTTTTATAAATCTTCTAGTTTTTTTTTTCTTTGTTGTAGTGGAAATCAGCCTGCCACAAATTGTCTCATTCTAAAGAAATGGAGGTTTCTGGGAATATCATTATTATTCCCTCACATTTGACTGTCATATTGATATGATATAAAATTCTAATTTAAATATCATTTTTCTTCAGCATTAAAAATAACCTCATTGTTTAAATACATTCAGATTTTTATTGAGGAGGCGAATATAAACCTAATTCTTTCTTGTTGGTTATAGTCTCTTTAGAGACTTTCAGAATCTTCCTTTATCTTTGATATTCTTAAATTTCCTGCTCTTATGTTCATATTTGTTTTTTTCCATTTTTTCTTTATTGAAACATTGTTAGATATTGCAATCTGAGATCTTCTAACTTTCTTTAATTCTGTAAAATTTATCTCCATTTCTTCTTCAATTTCTTTTCTCATCTCCATTTTTACTCTTCTTCCTTGTATCTCTTATTATCCTGATTTTGGCATTTGTATTTCTATCATCCATGTTTTAAAATTTGATTTCACATATGCTATTTCTCTGTAGGGAAATAACTCCACCATGTTACCCTAATTATCTTGTATATATCTACATAGAAATGTAGGAAAGTCTTAAATCGTAGCTGATCTGAGTCTTGGCAGAATGCCCTGTAATCCTCCTGGAACATGAAACCATGAGATGCTTTGTGAAGAGCTTCTAAAAGGCTGTTTCCCACTTGTATGTTTATTTACCAAAGAGGCTGTCATGAGATAGTTCCTCATCACCTCCATTGTTCTGATGAAGTATGACCATTTTATGGTGTATAAAAAGCTATAAAACTAATTAGCTATAGCAAGACATTGGCTCCTTAGCAATAGTGTGTCCTGTCATTTATGTTACACTCATATACTCTTTTTTTTGCAGTGCTGTCCTTTGGGATAAATTCTGGGAGCTAGCACCTTTGGTTACTCTTACTTTCACTGTGTATATAAACAAATAAACCATCTGAATCTTAAAAGGGCTTGTTGTTTCTTAACCAGTAAAATCTGCCAGGCTATATCTTTGGCTGTATCTACTGTAATATGTGTCTTATCTATATTGTTCTCTTTGTTCAACTTTTTAAAATTTTTAATGTTTATTCATTTTTGAGAGATAGAGACAGAGCATGAGCGGGGAAGGGGTAGAGAGAGGAAGACACAGAATCCAAAGCAGTCTCCAGGCTCTAAGCTGTCAGCACAGAGCCTGACGTGGAGCATGAACTCACGAATTGCGAGATCATGATCTGAACTGAAGTTGGAAGCTCAACCTACTGAGCCACCCAGGCGCCCCAATATATTTAATAATTTTTGATTTTTTAAATGTTTATTTATTTTTGAGAGACAGAGCATGAGTTGGAGAGGGGCAGAGAGAGAGAGGGAGAAACATAATCTGAAGCAGGCTCCAGGCCCCTAGCTGTCAGCGCAGAGCCCAACATGGGGCTTCAACTCACAGACCATGAGATCATGACCTGAACCAAAGTCAGACGTCTAATTGAGCCACCCAGGTGCCCCAATAATTTTTGATTTTTAATAATATGCTATTCTTTTTATATATTTCCTTATCTCCTAATGTAAGTTTATACTTTTGTTAATGTTTATTTATTTTTTTTGAGAGAGAGAGAGAGAGAGAGAGCGAGCATGAATGAGCCGCAGAGGGGCAGAGAGAGAGGGAGAGAGAATCCCAATGGATTCTAGTGGAATAGCGAGTGGAACAAACTATTGCTCCATGCTGCAGCACAGGGCTCGTCACAGGCTCACACCCATGAAGCATGAGATCATGACCTCAGCTGAAATCAAGAGTCAGATGCTTAACCAACTAAGCATCCCAGCACCCCTAATTTTATCATTCTTATTTCAATTCTTGGTCTACTCTTCTAAATAATTCTACTCTAGGCTGAATTTTTCAAATTTCAAACTTTTCAAAGTTGCTGTTTTACTTTTGAGGAATTGTACTCATTAATTGTTTACTTATTTTTCCTGTGATCTCATGTTTCTTTGGGTATAGCAACTCTTCTTTCTGATAATCCAAACTAGGAAAAGGCCAAAGACCAGAACCTGGTTTGTATCAGTCCTACTGAGTTTAAGGAGAGTGAGGTTTTGAGTCCTAGAGTTGATGGTTCCAATCCATAAAACTACTATCAGTGGCTTTTGTTTGCTGTCACTCCACCAGATAATTCCTTGGTTCAGGGCTTTACCTTTAAACCCTTAAGTGCAGGCAGCACTTTGGGGAAGAGTTTGAAATAGAAACAATGGATGAATAAATGCCTGGGGGCAGCTAGTGGGACCTCTCCTCTTCCCTTTAGAACTTTCATTATGCCTTGATAAAACCTCTATGCATACATACCTCCACCAGTATTCTGGGCTATTGCTAGTAATAACATATGGAGAGATGTTTTAGGTTTTGATGTGTTATGTTTTATTTAGGTCCAAAAATAATGCAAGAGGGAGGCAGTAATAAACTTAAATTGCTTTTCTTCAATCTATTTTGCAAGTCCAGTGACTGCCTTACCGTCATTCCCCATGAAACTGTTCAAGAAGTTTTTCTTCTTTGCTAGTAACTCTCTGTCTCTTTCTCTTCCTCTTTCTAGTTCTTTGAATTTGTATTTCCTTCTGGAAGCTACAGTTTCTCCAAGGTTGATCTAGGGGATGGAGCCAGCCAGTTATGTTAGTTCACCATCTTGCCAAGAATTCTATGTTACAGATTAGAACTGAATCAAACTTTAAAAATTATATATACTTTTTTCTTTATGGGATAGGTTAGAAATAGTAGACTTTGAGTAGACAATGTCTTCTCCATGGTCATAAAGTCAATTTATGGTAGAGTAAAAAGTATAATCCAGCTCTCCAGATCCCTAAAACATAGTTATCCCACTAAACATCGTTTCATTTCTTTGAGGTCTCTGGGCCTTAGCTAGATCAACTGTATATTCATATGGGTTGTGTATAGGCAAGTTCTTCCTGAACTTCTTTGCCTAAATGGCTATTTCGTTTATCTTACTGAGGTCCAGGCTTCTAGAAGCCTCCACTATGTAGACCATCAAGTCTTGAAAGATTTCACTTGACTAAAATAATTGTCATGATTGAAAGAGATGTCTGACCACAGTTATCTTAGAGAAATGTAATAGGCTGGTGCTATAGTCTGAATATTTGTATCTCCCTCAGAATTCATATGTTGGAATCCTAGTGTCCAATGTGATGGTATTAGGAGGTGAAGTCTTTGGGACATAGGTCATGAGAGTGGAGTCTGCATGAATGGAATTCTCTTGAAAACAAGACCCCACAGAGATCCCTCTCCCCTTTAACCACATGGAACTTGGTAGTCTGCAACCCAGGAAATTTTGCCAGGGCTCAACCATGCTGTCACTGTAATCTTGGAATTCTCAGCATCTGCAACTGTGTGAAATGATTTTCTGTTGTTTACATACTATTCAGTTTATGGTATTTGGTTATAGCAGCCCAAATGGATTAAGAAAGATGAAGTCTTCATCTGTAAAATGGAGATAGTACTACCTCATAGAATTGTTGTGAGGATGAAATGAGGTATGTTCATAGAATACCTTGTATAATGTCTAGGCATGGTAAATACTCAGTAAGTGTTTTTAATAAGTAAAGTTGCTAAGAAGAACTGTCATGTAGTAGATACTCATAAAATGTTATTTTTCTAATTTTTTTGAGTTGGGAATTTAATTCATTTTCATTCTATTTTTAAACTTTATTGATATAAGGCTAAGAACTTGTGTCCGATCATTGATATGAGGTATATTCATCATTATTACATTTTAGAAGTGCTATAATTTGAGTTCCACTTTAACCCAAGAGTGTTTTTAATGTAATAGTTTTAACATTCCCAGATGCAAGGATTTCTTTTTGCTTTGGTTATTAATTTCTAATTTTGTTGCATTCTGAGCAGAGAATGTTTATATTATTTCTGTTTTATCAAAATTTTGGAGATTTTTTAAAAATCACATAATATATGTCAGTGTTAATGGTCCTTGAGACTATAAACTCATATGCCTTTGAAAAGAAGATATATTCTCTGTTCTCCTTCCCTTCCCCCACCCCTCTCTCTCTCTCTATCATTCTTTGTAGGTGGATAGGGGGGTATGTGTTGTTGTTTTTTTCTCTTTAGGCAAAACATTATAGTGATAATTGTTGAAATCAAACTTATTTTCCTGAATTCTATGTGAATGATGATATTTATGCAAGTGGTGAGACTTTATCACCAAAGACAAGATGGTTATGAATGTTGGACAGCACATTTGAAGCATTAATCAAAATATTCTTCACTTCTATGATATTAATTATTGAGTAATTGATCATGATATTCCAAGAACTGAAAAAAGCAGTATTCTGAAGCTTACTTGCTTTGTATAAGTGGAAAAGCCCTAAGTATGATTACAAGTCAGACCTGAATTACTGAAATTGGGGATAAAGTCTTCTCAACCAATTTTCAGAGCCAAATCCTGTTTAATGAAAAAAGTCTCAGTTCTCTCTCTTCTAATGAAGGGTCCTTAATTTATCATGTTTATCTTACTCTTAGTCTTCCCAAATGGACCTGTGACCATTTATTAGTGGGTTATGCAATTAGGGTAAGGGTAATAATAAGACTGATGATTTTTGGACAGTGGCTTTATACTGACACAAATTCCTAGAGATGCAAAACTCTCTCTCTGTCTACTATAGAGAGTAGGGGCTTGTGAAGAGTGAGTGGTCAATGGAGCTTTGTCTCAGGCTTATCTCATAGTAGATATCTAAACCCATCCTATTGTTATTCCCAAGGTTTTAGTAGACATAATTGGAAATGATATGCTCAGTAATTGGCAGCATCTACACATTAGGAACTGATGCTTGGAAAGAGAGCTGTTATGGTAGTTAAGGCCAAGTAAAAGCCAGTGGAACAAACTAGGATAGTTAATTTAAATGTCAAGTTGGTTGCGCCCTCATGGCCAGATATTCCATCAAAAATATTCTTTATATTTCTATGAAATTATGTATTAGATGAGATTAACATTTAAATTAGAAGATTTTGGGTAAAGCAGACTGCCCTCTATAATGTGGGTGGGCCTCACCCAATCATTTGAAGGTCTTAATGGAACGAAGATTGACCACCAAGCTAAAAGGAATTCTACCAGCAAACTGCCTTTGGAATCAAACTGCAACTCATCCCTGGGTCTCCAGCCTACCAGCCTCCCTTGCAGGTTTTGGATTTGCTAAGCCTCTACAAATGTGTGAGCCAGTTCCTTAAAATGTGTGTGTGTACACACACACACACACACACACACATCCTGTTGATTCTGTATCTCTGAAGAATCCTGACTAACATACTACCTTTGCCTTCCAAAATAGTAAAATGAATACAATATAAATTCCTGAAGATTAGTGCCATTATCCAGGACTTGAAGGATGTAGCGCTGGTTACTCCTATCACATCTCACTGTACCTTCCTATTTGTCCTGTGAAGAAGACAGATGGAGCCTATGAAGAATGAATCATCGTAAACTAAATAAAGTGATGACAACATTTGTAGTTGCACATGTAGATTTGTTGGGGAGGGAAGTTTTGTTTGTTTTTTGTAGTTGTTTTTTTTTTGCTAGACCAAATCAACATATCTCCTGATACTTGATATGCATATTTGATAACTGGCAAATATTTCTTGATACCCTAGTAAAGACTGTCAGAGGCTGTTTGCTTTTATCGGTAGAACCAACATTATATCTTCAGTGTCCTAATTCAGGGCTATATCAACTCTTTAACCCTCTGTCAGACTGTAATCTGCAGTGAACTTGGTTGCTTTTCCATTCCACAGGAATCTATAGTGGCGAGTCTATTACATTGATGATACCATGCTGATTAGACCCTGTGATCAAGAGGTAGCAACTACTTTAGGTACCTTGGTAAAGCACATACATGGCCAAATAAATTTCATGAAATTTCAGGGGCCTGTCACCTCCATAAGATTTCTAAAGGTCCTGTGATCTGGGATATGGAAACATCCTTCCAAGGTAAAGGAAAGTTGCTGCAACTGGTTCATCCTACTGCCAAGAAAGAGGCACAGTGCCTCCTAGGCCTCCTTTGAATTCTGGAGGCAGCATATACTTCATTTGGGTAAGCTATTATGACTCTTTTACCAAGTAGCTGAAGAACTGATGGGTTGGAGTAGCACCCAGAATAAGAAAAGACTTTGCAATAGGTCCAGGCTTCTGTGCCAGCTTCTATACAACTTGGGGCATGTATCCCAGTAGATGCAGTGATATTTGAAATGTCTGTGGCAGATACAAATGCTGTATAGCATGTCTGTAAACTAGCCACAGGCCTGTAGGATTTTGGAGCAAAATGTGCTATCCTCTGCAGATAACTATATTCTTTTTGAGAAACAGCTGTAAACGTTAGTAAGTACTGAATGCTTGACCATTGTTCACTAAGTTACCCCAACATGAACTAGCCATAAATCTGGGCCTGCACAGCAGCACTCCATCATCAAATAGACATAGCATATACAAGACTAGGCTTGAGCAAATCCTGAAGGCACCAGTAAGTTTCATGAGTAAGTGGCCCAATGTCATAAGCCTCCTTCTGGCTACATTGTCCCCTACCTTTCAATCTCCACCTGTGACTGTATGGAAAGTTCTTTAAGACCAGTTGACAGAAGAAAAAATATTTGAGCCTAGTTAACACATGATTCAGCTATAGCACTACAATCCCTCTCTCACGTGTCCCTAAAGGACATTGGTATAGGAAAATCTCCTGGTGAACAGAACTTTGAAAAATATACCAGGTGGTTTATTTTGACTGGAGGGATAAATAACTAGAGATGAATATACACCAAATTTTCACAAATCAAGGTAATTATTTGTTCGATGGTAATCACAGTAATTTCCAGAATGGTTGTAGCATTTTTACATCTGCACTCTAAGACTAATAAGAGATCAAGTTTCTGTGCATCCTCACTGTAATTTAGTAGTAGTGGTTTTTTTCATTCTGATAACTATGTTATAGGATCTCATAATGTTTTAATTTCATTGCCCTAATAGTTAATGATGTTTTTACATTGTTTCATATGTTTTTTTGCTGGTTGTGTCTATTGCAGTGTCTGTTGAATTCCTTTGTTAATTTTCTGATCGGGTTATTTGTTTTCTTACTGTTGAGTGTAAAGAGTTCTTTATAGGTTTTAGATATGAGTCCTTTGATATGAGATTTGCAAATACTTTTATGCAAATATTTTCTCCCTTTGTCACTTTCTAATTTCTTCTTTTTTCAAAATCTGAGATAATTTTGTTAAATTTCTTCAGTTTTCTTCCTGAATTCAAATGCCATGAATAATTTCATATCTTCTAATTATGTTCACTTCTCTTTTGAGATTTTTTTCAGTTTTTTGTTTGTTTTAGTTTTTCTCATATTTGCAAATGCTTGTTTAATGATATTTAATCCAGGGTATGGTGTTGTATTATGTTTATTATTTTGTTTCAAGATTAATTTTGAGGGGAGAGTTTTTATCCAGTAAAATATTTTGATTCTCATTTTCATTTTCTTTTTATAGTGACTTTGTATGGATATTACCTCCAGTCTCAGTCCTTTTCACAGTCATACTTCCTGGATCAATAGTAACAGGTGATGTTATCTAGGCTGGAGTGAGGAGTTGGAGGGTTTTTCTATGTATTTTTGCTCAAAACTGTCCACTTGTATTAGTATTATGTTCTGGTTCTTAAAAATATGGTGCTTTTTTGATATATTTTGATCTTCTGATTTTCTTTCATTTTTGTAGGAATTCTACTGCTTGCTTTTTTCTTTTGCTTCACTACCAATTATCTAAAGCACACTTCTTTCTGAGAAAAAATTACTTCTCCTCCTTATGAAGTAATGCCTCCGCAAACCTGCTATTCACATGTACTTTTAAGTCCCCTGCCTTCAATTATTCTATAGTCAATTTTCTGACGCAGTAGATATTAGATTCTTCTTAGTATTTTCTCCCAAGGAGGGCAGGCCTCTTTTGATGCTGATGATGATTTTATTTATCTTCTTTCACCCCTGGGTGCACAGAGCTCTCTCTTCTTTTCTGCATAGTGTTTGCCTGACTTTCCAGTTTGCCTTAGTCTCTGGAGCTGATTTTGCTGGTGTGGAATGTTTGTTTCCCTATACACTTACGGAGTAACTTATATAGTATGTTCTTTTTGGCTATACTATACTATACTATAGGCATGGATTACAGGTGATTCTGTATGCTCTCTTTATTGAACAATATGGCTTTTGGATAGTCTATATAGAGATTCAGATTCAGGTGGTCACTCATTCACTAGGACACAGAACCTTATGCCCCACATACTTTTTTATTTAATAAATAACACTAAAACATGAAGATTTCTTGCTTAAGGAAATAAGCAAGAGGAGTGTAATAGTGCCTAAAATCACCAGAAGCAACCACAGCTTTCATGGTCAAATTCGAAGAATATATGTTTTTTATTTTACACACAAAAGGTGAGGGACTAATTTCAAATAGAAGGATTTGGCATCTCAAGTACATCACAGGCAATTTCATTTAGTATATATACTGTCCTCTTGAAGACCACCAGTATAAATCAAGATTCAAAATTCCTGAATATATAAACATTAATGAAAGATCAATCTTGTAAAATGTTTCTGGATCTGAAGCAGCTTACAAAGTGGAGCAGGTTTGTCATGCAAAGAGAAATAATGAGGAAGTAATTTATTTTTGCTAACAATGGGGGGATACCATGTGCACATGTGAGTTTAGTGTCCCTGTGGATTATATTTTGTACTGATCTGTTAAGAAAGAACATTTTCTCACAGGTTCAATCAAACTAGGAAGAATAAAGTTTTAAATTCTCTCAGTTCTGAGCAGCCCAGTAGGGAAAAACTAAGATTATGTCTCATTATCATGCATTTTAATTTCGGGGTAAAATTATCAGAGGAAATAGAAATGCTTGAGAACTGAAAAGGGATAAATGATGTGGGTTTTCTTGAAAGAATAATAGAACTTGTGGTGCACATAATAATTCCACTGCCTAAAAACAAAAGCAATGTATTTTTCAGCTTTTAAAGTGACTTTTAAAATATCACTACCCTTTAACTTGTCATTTTTCTTGGTTATATCAGTTGAATATACAAAGTTGTAAATTGTATACCTATGAGATTTGAGGATTGGGATAGTTTAGGCTACTGGAAAGGTTCCTGTTTAATGTATGTTTGATATTCCATAAAAGCCCTAAGCTAACATTATACTCAATGGTAATATCTAACACTTTCCCTTACAAACAGAGATAAGGTAAGTGTGGCTAATCTCATCACTTCTATAACATTGTGCTGAAAATTCCATCTAGCGCAATAGACAAGTAAAATAATTCAAATGTGAAGAATTTACATATGAAAAAATGAAGCTTATTTAAGTTAAAGTACTTACTAGTGGCCACATGAATAGTAAATAAATTGTAGAGCAGTATTCAAACACAGGTTTTTATTGTGGGAGATTATTAACCTCTAGACTGTTGGGACCAACAGAAGTAGAGAAAATTTCTTCTTATTTATTTACTTTTTACTGTTATCTGGATGATGTTTAATTGCCAGCAATAATGATCTGTTTCAAACTAAAAATGAAAATTATTTTCTAGAATGCTAAGTAGAGCATAAGGAACTTTTTTTTGGTATAATTTATATTCAATGAATTTGTTGAAACATAGTGTTAGATTTTAGAATATATGAAAAATACTTTCCATTCATACAAATGTATTGGGGCACCCAAAGGCAGTAAGAGGTGACTGTGTTAGCAAACATTAAGTAGAAGCTAAGGAAGAGTTAGGTACTTTAAGTACAAATGGTCAGTCTTGAATGCCTCTAAATTAATTACATCTGGACAGCCAGAGCAAAAGGAGGTGCCCTGTTCAAGTAAACATTAAAAGTGATGACTGTGAATCTGATTCCTCTAAGCACATAACAATCAGGTAGCAACAGGCTGTAATTTTACCCCTGTGAAAAGTATCATAGGTGATTGTGAATTGCCTTTATGTGCATGGATGGATCTATGCTACATTCCATGAGAAACATAACTAGGCCAGACTATATATCCTCCAATTCCTCAGAGCAGTTGTGGAATTTCTCAGTGGTAGGTGTGACAACTTCATTCCTCTCTATGGGTAGAGACTCAAGATTTAAACAGTAGGTGAGGTTTCACAATGGGTACAAACCTCATCTTTATTCGGTTCTATTAAATGGGAATTTTATTTTATTATTATTTTTTTAACCAGAGCCCATCATTTTTTTTAATGTTAATTTTTTTATGTTTGAGAGAGAGAGAGAGAGAGAGCGCGCGCACACACGTGCCAGATAAGGGGAAAGAGATAGGAGGACACAGGATCTGAAATGGGCTTGAGCTCTGCACTAACAGAAAGCCCCATGTGGGGTTAGAACTCGAACTCCGAGATCATGACCTGAGCCGAAGTCAGATGCTTAACGGATTGAACCATCCAGATGCCCCAAATGGGAATTTTAAATTACTCAAAGCACTGTTCACAATATTTTAGGGCTAAGGGAGATCAGGGACCAGGGATGGAATACGAAAGCATTATGTGTATTTTCTTACTGTTTAAGTTAGCTTGAAAATTCATTTCCCAGAATTACTCTTAGGGAAATATATGAGAATTGCTGAGAAATACTCCCTTTTAAGAGCCTTTTCCATAAACTTCTGAAATGATATTTTTAAAAGAAAAGTTCTGATTTTTTTGTGTGTTTATTTTACTTAAGTATAAAGAATCATTTCAGGGATACTTTTTTACAAGGTGTGGGATTAAATTCAGATTTTTGAAATGATGCAAGAAAAGCCTGGTGGGAGAAGAAAATAAAAAGTGTAATTTTCGTGCCATAAAATTTTCTATATTTTAAAAGATTGTGAGGTAGCTACACTGTGATGAAAAAAATAAATATATCCAGTTAACATTGGAACTATTTTGAGAGAACAGTAACAACTTTGAAAACATCTATAACTTTTAGTGTGTCAGCTAGTCTGATGCTTAACTGACTGAGCCACCCAGGCACGACAATTTTAATTCTTTTTATCCTTTATTTATTTATTTAGTCTTTTTGCTGGAGTACTTTTTCTTCTTTCTTTCTTTCTTTCTTTCTTTCTTTCTTTCTTTCTTTCTTTCTCTCTTTCTTTTTTTTGAGAGAAAGAAAGAGCAAGCAGGTAAGGAGCAGAAAGAGAGGGGAAGAATCTTAAGAAGGCTCCGTGCTCAGCATGGAGCCTGATGCAGGGCTTGATCCCAGGATACTGGGACTGAGCGGAAATCAAGAGTTGGAGGCTCAACTGACTGAGCCACCCAGGCGCCCCAAGGCTGACAGTTTAATTGCTATTTTGGCTTATCTGTGATTTATATTGTACTTTATTTTTCCCTTATGTCTTTGTTGTGTATCTTGTTATTCAAATATAATAGAGGCAAATATTTTATGTCTCAAAGAGAAAAAGGACACTAGTTCTCTGAAGTCTTAAAAACTCATTAATTCAGGAGAAATTTTCTTTAAAGAAAATGAAATTGGAGCATAAAAAGTTGAAAACCTGAAATGCAAGGAGCTAAACAAACTCACAAATTCATAACCTTACTTATTAGTTCAGTTTTTGATAATGATATTAATTTTGGAGTTCAGTCATGTTGATCATCAGTGTTTGTACTATTTCTGTTTAACAGGCATTTCTATCACAATGCACTATATAAGATCTACTTCTTGTAATTGGGGTTATCCCTTTGGGGGTGATTTGAAATTTCATACAACCAGGCAGGAAGATGGACTTTCTGAGTTGTCAGCATTATGATATAGAGTAAACATATTTCACATGACTCAGCACATAATGTTGGCAGGGGTACTATATTATCATTTTACATTAAAGATGAAAATATTGACAAAGGCTATTTCAAAACAGGCCTTCGAAACTATAAAACATTTAGTTTCTATGTTTATTTGGAGGGGGAAACTTTTTATCTCTATATTATATGAAAAAACAATTCCAAATCATTATTATATTCTGAATAGTTGTATAAGTTAAGAATAGTCCTATCAATTAAAAACAAACAAACAAACATAGTATTGGAACAAAAAAAATCAGAGAAGGCTAAAATCCATTTTATACCAGGTAAATAAAAAAAATAAAAAATAAACCACGTAAGTATATGTATGGATAGATGCAAAATGATAATGCTAATATTTATAATAACAAAATTTGAAATTATAAGCATAATACATATATGTGAAAATTCATTACGTTATTATTACTACATAATAATTTTTACTTCTCAACATTCAAGAAATAAAATGATTCCTGCTTCGGATTCTGTTTCTTCCTCTATCTCTGCCCCTCCCCGACTTGTGCTCTGTCTCTCTCTTTCAAAAATAAATAAATAAAGAATAAAAAAAAATAAAGTGATTCTAATTTGGCACAGAATCCTCTGGAGACAAGAAAGAGAAACACTCCAATTCATTTTAGGAGCTTAGCTTAACTCAGATTCCAAAACCTGAGGATAGCTGATATATACAATAGCACAGATAAATCTTTCAAACATTATATTGAGCACTTATGCAATTCTCAGAAGAATATGTAGAATAGCTTCCATTTACATGAAGCAACATGGGAGGCAAAATGAAATTATATGTTTTAGGGAGTTATAACAATAGTAAAATCATAATGAAAACCAAGGAAATGTTTATCACAGAAGTTAGGACAGTGGTTAATCCTGGGGTACAATAAGGAGTTATGACAGGGAAGGACAAAGGTGTCTTTGGCAGTAACAAAGGTTCTATTTCTTAACCCCAGAGGTGGTTATATTGTCTTGATAGTTATTGTCTTAATAATTACTTTTAAATTGAACGTATATGTTTGATATAGTCTTATATAGGTATATATCTCATAATGGAAAGTATTTATAACAGTTGAAAAATAAAGGAGGACACTTGGGAATAAAAATTCATTCTCCAGAGGAGGAAAACCATATTTCTTAGATGTAGTGCAAAGAAACATGTTGTAAATTAGTATCTTGCATAGAGTGACTCATCAGTAATATCTTGACTGCATGGGTAATATTTTCTAATAGCAATTAATTGTTAATTTCTAGTATGTATGTCTAGCTTTAACTTTTCTCTAAAATAGTAATATATAAGTAGTTATGCTGTATCCTCAATTCATGTGGTTAATATAAACCTTATCACAGTACAGAAGCAAAGCATTAATTTTAGAAATATCATTCCTGCTGTTTTGAACACCATTGCCTATTTTACCTTTAAAAGATCCTACTTTAGATTAGAGATATAAACTCTAGGTTGTTATTAGAAAAGTGAATATATTATCAAAGACTCGTGAATGGGGTGCCTGGGTGGCTCATTCAGATGATCGTCTGACTTCGGGTCAGGTCATGATCTCACAGCTGGTAAGTTTAATCCCCATGTCAGGCTCTGTGCTGACAGCTCAGAGCCTGGAGCCTGCTTCAGATTCTGTGTCTCCCTCTCTATCTGCCCATCTCCTGCTCATGCTCTGTCTCTCCTCTCAAAAGTAAACAAACATTTTTAAAAAATGAAAAAAAAAAGACTTGTGGAATTTTGTGACCCACGTATCTTTGGTTGGTTGTCTAGGTTGAATTTTTCTTTTTGCTTTAATTTCTTCAGGATGAATTTCAGATAGATGATGAATCTACTTTTAAAAATTGTTCAGATAAGGAAATTAAAATCTTTTAAAACTTTCCATGATTACAAATCTGTGTGTTTTACCATATCTATGCTTCTGTTTTGAATAGTTACTACCCACAGGTTTAATTTGGAAAAGATTCAGGGAGGTTGTGACTGGTGGTTTTATTTTACATAATAAAACTTCAGTATGGCTTTCATAGTTTGCATATCGTATTGTCTTTGAAAATCATGCAAAGGTTATATTTAAGAAAAATAGATGGGGCACCTGAGTGGCTCAGTTGGTTCCAACTCTTGATTTCATCTCAGGTCATGATCTCATGGTTCATGAAATGAAGCCCCACATTGGACTCTGCACTGACAGCATGGAGACTGTTTGGGATTCTCTCTCTCCCTCTTTCTGCCTTTCCCCTGCTTACACACATGCATGCTCTCTCTTGCTCTCTCTCAAAATAAATAAACCTAACAAAATAAAAATAAAAATAAAAATATATATACCTGTCAAATTGCTCTAGTACTAATATTTTCAGAGTCTTCCTATTATTTGCTGGTGAAACTCTTTTTGACTTAAAAATATTAATCTCTGTGATATTGGTAGAAAGACATTGAGTCCATATCATGGTACCAATTGTGCAATGAAATCCTTATTTCCAGTTCATGTATTCCTGTTATTTGAACAGATTTGTATTTCAAACATATATTTTTCTCCTAAATGAGAATTTCACAATATAAGGAAGCTAAGTCATGCTATGCATATCCAAATAAGTGGTATCTGCCAATGTAGATGCACCTTCCAGTTTATCTTCTGAAGGAAATAGTGTTCACCATACACACTTCCGTATATGCTTTTTTTGGGACAGACATCATTAAAATGAAGTACCATACTTGTGTAAAGAACCTCATTTGTGGAACCTTGATTATAACCTTGTTATAAGAAGTTTATTAGCCATTGTGATAGATATTATAAAAGACATAGATAGATATATAGGTATATATAAAATTCCCTTACTTAATTTTTATGGCATCTCTATGAGATTAAGCATTATTACTTTTAATTTACAGACAACTAGTGGAGGGTCAGTGTGATTAAATTACCTGATCCAAGATGCACAGCTAGCAAATCAAAGATCTGAGGGAAAAACCTATTCTACCTGATTCTAAATGTTTTATCTCAGGGATGATTTGTGGCAGTTACAGACTGAAACTGAATATGTGTGGCTAGTTTGTTAATATCCTTAAATCCATGAACTGGCTTTTAATCTCTTTCCTTAGATACTCCCCACTCTTTCCATTCCTCTATAAACAGGACCTCATCATCTCAATGGCAAGAGCTTCCCAATTGCTTTGACAATCTAGTCTAACTCTGAAGCACTTTCCACAATGATGCCATCTTTCTAAAATGCAGTGCAGTATAGTCGTGATGGTTTAAAGCATGAATTCCAGAATCAGATTAGGTTTAAAATTCTACTCCATCTTTCATCTGTCATGTGATCTTGGACAAATTACTTTCAGGATAAAGGTATTCTTTAACTTGCTACATGGGCACTTCATGAGGTAGTTCCTGCTAGTTACTCAAACCTCATCTCTTGCCATTTGGCTTTATGATATCACTCTCCTGTTTTGAAGAACTCTTTGCAGTCATCTTATTGTTTTAGAGTAAGTCTTGTCTAAAAGTTGGAAATCAAACTTAAGCATACTTAAACTTAATCCCCCCAATCATCTGAGGGATCAGAAATATATGAGATTGGGTCTAGTAATATCTATTCTTACTCACTGAAATCTTCCCTATTTCCCTTAATTACTACCATTCTTCTCCTTTCCACACACATTTGCTAAAAACTTTTTTTGAAGGTAATCCGTCCTAAGTGGATCTTAAACATGGGGGTCTGTGTTTTCCTTTGTGCTCTTATCAGTATGCCAAAACTTTTTGCATATTTCTTCCATATATCTTATACTTTACTGTGCCTGTTATATTTTGCCAAATGCTTTTCTGCATCTGTTGAGATGACCATGGAATTTTTCTTTCATTTTATTGATGTGATGAATTATTGATATTGATTTGCCTATGTTGAACCATATTTGCATCCCAGGGATGAATCTCTCTTGATCATGATGTATAATCCTTTCAATGTGTTCTTGAATTTAGTTGAGAATTTTTTATTTATATTCATCAAGGCTATTGTTTTATAGTTTTATTGTGGTATCCTTATCTGGTTTTGGTATCAAGGCAATGCAGCCTTCATAGAACTGAGTATGGAAATGTTCCCTCTTCCTCAATATTTTTGAAGAGTTTGAGGATAATTGGTATTAATTCTTCTTAAAATGTTTAGTAGAATTCACCAGTGAAGGTGTCTGGCCTTAAAGTTTTCTGTATTGGGAGGAGTTTCACCATTACTGACTCAATTTCTTGAATCATTAGCAGTCTATTTAGGTTTTCTGTTTCTTCCTGATTCAGTCTTGGTAAATTGTGTGTTTCTAGGAATGGATATATTTCTTCTAGGTTATGTAATGTGTTCATAGTAGTCTCTTATGATTCTCTGTACTTCTGTGGTATCTGTTGGTAATACAACAGGTCAGATGGAAGAAAGAATAAGTGATCTGGAAGATAGCAATCTAGAAATGGTTCAGGTAGAAGAGGATAAAGAACTAAGATTTTGAAAAAGTGAAGAAAACTTGTGAGAGTATCAGACTCCATTAGGAAAGCCAACATGAGAATCATGGTTCCCAGAAACTAATAAATCACTTTACTATTTCAATGCAAAAGACTCTCTCCAAGACACATTATAATGAAGCTGTCAAGTTAATGATAAAGTAAGAATATGTTTTTTTGTTTCAAGTTTTTATTTAAATTTCATTCAGTTAATATATAGTTCAATATTAGTTTCAGGTATAGAATTCAGTGATTCATCACTTACATACACAGTGCTCATCACAACAAGCCCTCCTTAATACCCATCACCCACCTAGCTCATACCTGCTCACCTCTCCTCCAGTAATCCTCTTTTTGTTCTACATAGTTAAGAAAGAGTCTGTTTTCTGGTTTACGTCTCTCCCACCACCCCATGGTCATCTGTAAATTCCACATATATACATTCCACATATATAAATTCCACATATATGAATTCCACATATATAAATTCCACATATGAGTGAAATCATAATGGTATTTGTCTTTCTCTGATTCATTTCACTTAGCATAATACACTCTAGCTCCATCCACATCATTGCAAATGGCAAGATTTGATTCTTTTTTATCGTTGAGTTTTTTATGGCCCCTTTTTTATGGCTCTTTATCCATTCATCAGACAATGTACATTTGAGTTCTTTCCATAATTTGGCAATTATTAGTAATGATGCTATAAATATCAGGATGCATGTATCCCTTCAAATCTGTATTTTTGTATCCTTTGGGTAAATACTTACTGCAATTGCTGGACCATAGGGTACTTCTATTTTTAACTTTTTGAGGAACCTCCTTACTATTCTCTAGAGTTACTGCACCAGTTTGTATTACCACCAACAGTTGAAGTGGGTTCCCCTTCTCCACATCCTTCCCAAGATTTGTTGTTTCCTGCGTTGTTAATTTTAGCCATTCTGACAGATGTGAGGTGATAACTCATTGTAGTTTTTGATTGTATTTCCCTGGTGATGAGTGATGCTAAGCATCTTTTCATGTGTCTGTTAGTCCTCTGTATGTCTGATAAAGAAAGAATGTTGAAAGCAGCCAAGGGAAAAAAAAAGAAAGTAACCCACAAGGAAATCCCCATTAGACTCTCAGCAGATTTCTCAGCAGAAACTATAGGCCAAGAGAGAGTGGAATGACATATTCAAAGTATTGAAAGATAAACATTTCCAACCAAGAATGTTTATCCAGCAAAGTTATCCTTCATACATAAAAGAGAAATAAAGGCTTCCCCAGACAAGAAGAAGGTGAGAGAGTTTGCCTCCATTAAATCTATCTTACAAGAAATGTTGAAAGAAGCTCTTCTACCTGAACTAAAAAGACAAGAATACCAAAACTTTGAGTAAGATATTAAATAGACAGAATCAGAAAATTGTAACTCTGTTTCAGAATAGGTTGTTAAGCTCTATACCATAAGAGTTAAAGGGAAAAAAGCATCAAAAATAACTATAGCTACTACAATTTGGTAATAAACTCACAGAAAAAAAGGAATAGTTTGTGACAACAAATAAGGGGAGGAGAGGGGCGCCTGGGTGGCGCAGTCGGTTAAGCGTCCGACTTCAGCCAGGTCATGATCTCAGGGTCCATGAGTTCGAGCCCCACGTTGGGCTCTGGGCTGATGGCTCAGAGCCTGGAGCCTGTTTCCGATTCTGTGTCTCCCTCTCTCTCTGCCCCTCCCCCGTTCATGCTCTGTCTCTCTCTGTCCCAAAAATAAATAAACGTTGAAAAAAAATTTTTTTAAAAAATAAAATAAGGGGAGGAGAAAAATGACAGAACCTGTATAGGCAAATGAGGATATGTTGCTATCAGCAGAAAAAGGGCTATTTTATCTGTAAGACATTTTATACAAACTTACCTATAATCACAAAACAAAAATTTATAGCAAAGATATGGAACCAAAAAGGGGAGACTCAACAAATCATCATAGAAAATCACCAACTTAGGAACACCTGAGTGGCATCCAACTCTTGGTTTCAGCTCAGGTCATGATCTCATGATTTCGTGAGTTTAAGCCCTACATTGGGCTCTGTGCTGACAGTGCAGGGCCTGCTTGGGATTCTCTTTCACCTGTCTCTGTCTGCCCCTTCCCTGCTCATGCTGTCTCTCTTTCTCCCAAAATGAATAAATAAACTTAAAAAAAACTAAAAAAAAGAAAATCTCCAACTTAAAAAGATAGACAGAAACAAGGAAAAAGAAACAATTGAGATACAAAACATCCAGAAGACAAAAGATAAAATGGCAGTGGTAGGTTCTTGTATATCAATAACTTACCAGTGAAAAGGTACAGAGTAGCTAGGTGGATTAAAAAACCAGAGCCAACTAAATATTGGCTTTAGAGACTCATTTCATCTCCAAGGACAAACATAGACTCAAAGTGAAGGTGTGGAAGATGATACTTAAGTAATGGTAACCAAAACAAAGTGGGTATAGCCATAATTTTATTAGAAAAAAATAAACTTCAAGCCAAAAGTGGTAACAAGAGGCAAAGAAGGTCATTATATGGCAATAATGGGATCAATATATCAAGAAGGTATAATTATCATAAATATATATGCTCCCAACATCTAAGCATAAAATATATTAAAAAATATTAATGGATCTTGAGGGAGAAATAGACAACAATACAATAATAGTAGGGAATTTCAATACCCCACTATCAGCAATGGATAGAATATAGACAGAAAAGAAGGAAATGTCAAAATTGAACCATAACTTAGAACAAATGGACTTAATAGACATATGTAGAACATTCCATCCAATAACAGCAGAATACATATTCCTCTCAAGTGCACATAGAACATTCTCCAGATTAGAAATTCAGGCTGCAAAATGAATCTCAGCACATTTAAGAAGATTGTAATCATACCAATGATCTTCTCTAATCACAGTGTCATGAAATTAGATATCAAGAGAAAAGTGAGAGTAGATCTTTGAATATGTGTAAACTAACACTACTGCTAAACAACCAATGGGTCAAAGAAGAAATCAAAAGGAAAAAATTATCTTGAAATAAGTGAAAATGAAATACAACATATTAAATTTTGTGAAATGCTGCAAAAGCAGTTCTGAAAGGAAATTTTATAGCAATAAATACATATATTAAGAAATTAAAAAGGGGGTGCCTTGGTGGCTCAGTCAGTAAAGTGTCTGACTTCAGCTCAGGTTATGATCTCATGGTTCATGAGTTAGAGCCCCATGTTGGGCTCTGGGTTCTGTGTTTCCCTCTCTCTCTGCCTCTCCCCTGCTCATGCTCTGCCTCTCAAAATAAATAAATGTTAAAAAAAGAAATTAGAAAGCTCCCAAATAACTTTACACTTCAAGGAACTGGAAAAAAGGGGAACAAATTATACCCAAATTTAGCAGGAGAAAGATAAAGATCAGAACAGAAATAAAATAGAAACCAGAGAAATAGAAAGGATCAGTGAAAGTAAAAACTTGTTCTTTGAAAAGATAAAATTAATGACCCTTTAGTTAGACTAAGACAAAAAAGATAAGACTCAAATAGGATTAGAAATAAAAGAGGAGATATTGAACAATTCTTATAATATCATTTTCCTGGAGAGAAATGAAACACATTCAAATAGACAGTGAAGGAATGAGTTCCATAGAGAAGAATAGAGCTAAATGAGAAGAATCAGTATTCTTAGAGTTTTACCTCTGAGAAGGACCTCTAAAAGTAGTTATATCTCTGTTGCTTCTACGTAGTTTTTAGATGGAGAATATTGACCTTTCTAATCATAGTACCATCCATAAACAGCTAAAGTAGATTTCTTTATAAGCCATGAGCTCAGGGACAATAAAGCAATCCAATGAGTCAAAAGTGGCTAAGACCAGAGTTACAAACGGAAAACAAATAGGAGATTTTAAAACAGACTTGTGCTTGTGACAAAGTCAAATATAATATTAATTTCTGCCATACTACATCCATAACAATCTCTTATCAGTTAAAGATTCATGTTGTTAATTTGCATTGGCCCTTATCCTTTTTTAATGGTATTCATTAAAATTCTTGTATAGATACTCAAGGAGGAGGGGAAACATGGGTATGGATAACAACATGTCATTTATTATCTTTAATTTTATTACAAATCACACCTTCCTTGCATGCATTGGAACGAGATAGAACAATGAGCACGTTGATCTAGGTAAGCTTTTAACAAATGAAGAGTCAAAAGATCCAGAATATCGCCCAGCTTCTGATGGAGACATGACTACCAAAGATACTGAGAACACCTGTACTTAAACTCACTAGCCTATTAGATTTGCTTTAGTTCTATGTCTGAAACTGAGAGTCATGAAAAGATGTAGAAATCTCTATCCCAGTAAAGCTTGGTGAACTGTCTTTAAAACTCACCTCTACAGATGAGATTTTCATATCTATTACTATGTTTCTCTCATATCTTAAACACTGAAAAATTTATATTCTCTTAACTCATACATTCAATGAATACTAATGCCTTTCCTTTGAAATCGTGAATTGTGAGTGTATTTAAATTTTTGTCCCTATTAAAATTGCATCAACATCATTTGGTTAAATCTGTCTCCATATCATGGTATAATTTTGAGTTTCATTTAAAAATATTCAGATTATATATATTTTATATGACAGTTTAGGAGACAGAACATATTTTGTATGAGGAACAATTTTTTGTAAGAGAAACAACAACACAAAATTTATGTTAGTTTTTATTTACTTTTTGTAAAGTTTAGAGATATTTTATGGTTAATCAGGATAAATTGGGATAAAATTTTTATATTATAGTCATGTTGGGATACTAAAGAGTATCTCCAGTCCCCTAATTCCTCATGGAACTTGGTTTTATATTGGATATGTGTCAGAGGCTAAAATTAATTCAAAATGGGACATATGATATCCATTTTTTTTTCTGGGAAAAGATTTGTTAAGCAATATCCAGTAAATAAAGTTAAAAGAGATTTTGTTTGTGTGTGTTCTGAAGAGGTTTTGTTTTTGTTGTTGTTGTTATTTTGGTTTTGGTTTTTGTAGGGAAAACTAAGATGTTAAGTGGTGCTAATCGAATGTTCACTCTTGGCCCTTGGGTTCCCTCTGCTTACAAATTGCATGCAAATTCTAACCCCAGGAAACCGAACTAATTTCTTCTGGGCTCTCCATGTGTCTTCTTTGCTTCACTAAGTACTTTCTTGTACCTCGGACATTTCATGCACATGACAACCAAAAATTATGACTTAATCTAGAATAAACAACCCCCCCTCCATAGCTTCCCCCTAAACCAACTCAAACCAAATTATTTTAATTATTCATTCATTAAAAGATGTCAACCTTTTTGTCTTATTCCTTTTCTTTCTATTAAGAAAAATCATTTATTTAGACTTCTAAGTGAGAACACATTTAGCCTTTTGATAGTTTGTGTAGAACCAATTTTCATATATTTTAGTACAATTGTTTTTCATGGAAAAGAAATGTAATGGGGTCATTTTTAAGAATATCAAGAAAGAAAGTGCAGTTTTTTCTATTTTCTATTTCTGATTTAATTATTCATAGAAACCTCTACTCAGCTGGATTGAGAGCAATGTATGGAGGTATAGATACAAACTTTCAACTGAAATTTAAAAGTACGTTAGTCTCTTTGAGACTTAAGCACCCTTAATGTGGTTATTCAAGTCTTTTTTGGTGAAACAATCAGGCTTTCAGATATTCTTCTCCTCTCTCTGTTCCTCCCTCTGTTGTGCCTGGATATGTTCAAGTGGAAGGATGATTTGACCTCCTGACCACAAGGGAGAGGGCCTCCTGTATATGTAATCTGGCCCTATTCTATTTAAGAGGGCTGACTCAATCAGCTTGGTCTCTGAACTTGCTCTACTGGGCTATGCTTGTCACTGCCTTTTGGAATGTAATGGCCTATAATGGCCAGTTTGGCCAGCATTAGGCCTTTAAGTATTAAAGTATTAAATTGGCGTTCAGATATTGCATGTTTGCCATTGGCAGCTCTTCTTCCTAACTGTAGGCTTCTGTGTCACCACTGGCACCTCTGCATATTCTCTATGGCATGTGTGAGAACTCCTGTCCCCCCGTGTCATACTGGATGTTATGCTGAGGTGCCTTGAGGGGGTATTTTAGGAGCTTATAGACAACCCGCCCCCCCCAGGTTATGTTCAGGGCAGTGTGTCTCTAGTTTCCATTTTCTCCTTTTCCTGTCTGTATATATCTACATTTTGCCTCCTCCTTCTCAGAGCACACATCAGATCTGAACTAGGAATAAGAGATAGCGAGAGAGGCATGCTATAGTCACCTTCTCTCCATTTTGCTGATTCCTTTAAAAAGCCACAAGGTAGAAAGATGAAGATATACATTGCTTCCTAGTTCCTCTTCATGTCTGGCAGATTTCCAGCTAGATCCTATCTTCTTGTTTTCCCATCTGCTCTGTCCTCTTGTCTTAGGCTATAATGGTGTGTGGGGCAAGAGGGAGAAACTAGCTTGCTGCTAAAGATAGTTATGTTAGGAGATGTTCCACAAATATTGTCCATATTAGGCTAATTTTCTGCTTATGGTTACAAACTGGTTATTTTTTTGTCTATTGATAAATTGCTAAAGCGAGAGATAAGAGATATATCAGATTAGCATTAGGCAACTTTAATTTTGTTTTCATTTTATGAAGAATTGGGCTATTAGTTTACATTAACTTTGCATTTCTGATTTACTACATTTTTGAATTGGGAACATAAAGGCTCAGAGATGGCAGGAAAACAACCTCCCCAAGGCCTCTGCTGTAACAAACTTACCTCTAAGATCTTAGTGAAATCTCCTATAGACAGTTCAGTACATCAGTCTTTTAGTGCAAATAATAACCTTTAGTATTTTTATATTTTGCAAATGCCTTTCCCTTCAGACTCTCGATAGATTGCTTGAACCCTGGATTATCAAGTAAAAACTTGTTAAAAACATCAACCAGAGTACAGTTGACAGTACTATATCGCATCATGATATTTTATATTTATCCTGAAATGGTAAGGGTGTTTGTCATGGACTATGTAGCGTTCCATGCACTTTATATTTATTTAATCATGTATTTCTCACAAAATCCCATTAATTAACCACTAATATTCCCACATCACGAAGAAAACCAACATAGAAAAAAAGTAATTTGTTCAAGATCACAGAGCAAGTAAGTGACAAAGCTGAGATTTGGGCCCAAGGACTATGCTTTCTAAGTCCTAACTACCTCACCACACTGTCTATCTGATAAGTTTATAGATTATAGTTATTCATATGTATATACAGTTGGTCTGTCACCTCTTGCTATTTATTCTTTGCCAGTATGCTAGCAAATAAGTCTACTCCAATAGTTTGTTTACATAATTTCAGATACACACACACACACACACACCACACATACACCAAATATACATGTGTTAAACTATTAAACAAGGAGGCCGTTACATCAAAGTGACTCTAATACCATGGTAGCCTACCTTAACACACCAAAATCTAAGTCTTTAAATGGCTCAAGATTACCAAACTCAAAGTCTAAAGGCAGCCAATCACAAACCACCCAACTAACTTCAAGCTATACCAATTAATTTCCTTGATTTGCTTCTCTGTAAAAGTCTCTTCCCAAGCTTTTGTCCATGGAGCACTCCTAACTACTTCTGGTTTGGTGCTCTCCCAATAGAATGGATTTTTGCTCAAACCCATAATTTTTAATATGCCTCAGTTTATCTTTTAACACATGCAAACAACAAAATCTTTTATTTAAAATAACAAAACAAAAATAGTCAAATAGTTTGAATACATAAGCACAATCTAAAAAAGAGCATTTTGCATCTTAATAATAGCCCCATCAATAAGAAAGAGTTTCCAGAACTTACTCACCTAAACACAAAGCTTCTACCAGTATGGTTACCATACTTGTGATAACAATACCATAATAAAGAAGCAGACATAATTTGCTAAGTGATGCCTAGCAATGTGCATCCTATATTTTCCTCCTGTAGGCTGCTCTCACTGATTTTTACTTTGCTTCTAAGCATAATGTGCACATTCTCTTTTGTTTAGCATATTCACCATTCATGTTTCCCAGATTGAGCCTGTTAGGACAATTAATGACTCAGAATGCTTCTTACTTTTCTGTTCATTTATCCATTCTAATTATACTTAGAGGTGGCATTACATTTTCTTTATTTGAAACTTCAGAGGAGAGGGACTAATGGAGCAATCAGACAAAAGGATACAAGCAGGTATAAATGAAAGATTGCCTGTTATTAATTTATGACTATGTGAACTTACTTGTGTTCATTTTCAAGGGGGATTTGCTCTAAGTATTTTTCATCTTGTACAAGGCAGCCATTAAGTGCATGAGAGGAAAACGACAGACAAAATGTGGTGATTGAACTGGCCAAGCTATATTATCATCATCCCAAAGCCAGCTAATAGGATCCTAATAAAAAAGGACCTGGCTGAGTGAAGACAAAAAAAAAAAAAAAAAAAGAAATGAAGGAAGAAACAAAAAATTCCTGCAGCTAATAGCTTAAAAGATGTGAAAAGTTTCATTCAGTTATGTAATCTCATAACTTTAAATTAGAGACAGCATCACAGTTGGATGGAGACATAGACATTCTTAGAATATTCAAGCAGAGACCATGGAAACATTAAAAGTCTATGTACAACTTTCATGTTCTCCCTTCCTCGTTGTCTCCCTCTTCCTAGAATGTCTTGTGGAGTTTGAGAAATGAGTCACTCCAGAATTTTTGTGCATCTCAGAGATGATGATTTTATCAGCTTAAGCTCATCAGATCTAAATAGTACAATTGGTCACATTAGTGAATAGTGAATTCAATTAAAATGGTTGAGCCCTATGTGAGATACCATTTATAGTTGTGTAGTTTTGACCACCTCAAGTTGAGTGTCACATAATTGGTTTCATTTCTCAGGTTTTCTTCCTGTTTTAGCTAAAATTATCCATGTCTAACTTCATGGTCTTTAAATAGAAACTAAAGGCAAAAGAAACACAATGTGGCAAGTTTATCCACATTATTGAAGGTGTATATATTGACAAATCTGCCAACATGTAATTAAATGTGCAGGAGGTACTAATTTTTTTAATTCTAGGCATCAGTGGATTTTTGTCATAAAGTGATAGCAATGGCTCTTTTTAACCTAATTTTGAAAACTATACCTGGAATTTATCAAAATACGTAATGCATTTATTGCTGTGTGTCCAGATTTGTTTTCCTAATTCTTCTTTGCTCTAATACTACTATACTTTTTTTTAACTATACTTTTGGCATTCCTGAGCCTTTAAATTTTGCTTTAGGTTCATTATTTCCAGCTGAAATAGGCATAATATTCAGCTGGCAAAGAAAACACGTGATTTATTTAGTTAATAAATATTGGAAAATCATTGTGCAATTATTAATTTTTAACATAATTTTTTTGATATATCATGGCTCTAAAACAGGTTTTTATTTTTAAATGTTAGACTGCTTTTTTTAATGTTTATTTATTTTGAGAGAGAGAGTTTGGGCGAGTGGGGGGGGGGCAGAGGGGGAGAGGGAGAGAGAGAATCCCAAGCAGGATCCATGCTGTCAGTGCAGAGCCTAACACGGGGCTTGAACTCACCAATCAGGAGATCACGACCTGAGCCAAAACCAAGAGTTGGATGCTTAACCAAACGAGGCACCCAGGTGCCCCTAAAATTGGTTTTTAGAATGCCAGGTTAAAACTCTAAATTTTTGGAACACTTATAAAAAAATAATAAGTAGGCTAATATGTTCTTTTATATCTATGTAATCATGGGTATTTCTATTTATATGTGTCATCAGATTTAGGCACATCATTACTACCAGAATCTCTCTCCCTTTTAAAGGGGGTAGGATGACTGCACTTACAAGTTCAGTTCACAAAATTGATGGATGACAGGATTTCACAGTTTGGAAAGGTTAAAGTACGTAAGAACTTCTCTTATAATCCCCAGCACCTATTTAGACTCTGGCAGGCATCAGCTATCAATATTGTCCCACCTGCTGGAACTCACAGGCCAGCCACAGAAATGGGCAGGTGGCAGAACTCTCATTGGTAATTCTCTTTCTCCCTTCTAATCATCTAGAATGCATGGAGTATTTTGTTATACCCCCTTCCAGACCCATCAAATTTTATAAAGTTTTAATAAGAAATAGCTATGTTATTAAAGATTTATTGGGGAAGAGAACTCACATTACAAAATACATACCAGAAATTTAATAAAATTCTGTAGGTTTATAAGTTCTTCCTCCTACACTTTCTTACCTCCTTTCTCTTTTCCTCTTGTACATCGACTCTATAAATTTCATCACCCTGAGCAGTTTTGTCTGTGCCTTTCAATCAGTAAAAGAAAAGCTAAATAATTAATGGAATTGTGAATACTTGTTGTTCCTCAAGCCATCTGATCTGAAGAGTCTTACCCTAGCCAAGTGACTTATCCAAATAGTCAATGCAATAAATTAATCTTATTATATTAACTAATCATAAGGAAATGGGAGCTCAAATGAAAAATAATTAGACCTGCTCTAGGTAAGAAAGATTTTATAAAACCAGTGACTTATGATCTGGATCTTGATGGATACATAGGAATCTATGCCAATAAAACTGTTATAATCTAGGTTTTTATTTGTATAATAATATTAATAATTGATAATAGTTATTGAATGTTTTCATGTACACTGTGGTGATGATTAGCATGAAGTGTCTCAAAAAATAATTGAGATTATTGTTAATAGTTAATGTTACAAACCTGATTGTATAGCCAAGAAAACCTAGAAGCTGAGGGACTTGTTCAAGTTCATGTAGATAATACTGCTACAATATAGAGCTAGAACCAAGATCTGCGTCCAGGGATGTTGAATTCAGCACCTGAGATACTGTATTCTTCTGTTAAATAAAGCAGGTTTTTAGCTTATTACAATGACTTTAACATATTTTTTTATCTTGTATATGTTATTAAAGGTTGTAAATAAACCAGTTTGATTTTGTTGTTACCTATCATGCTAAAAGACTGACAAATGAATATAGCATTTACTTTCTTTATCATAAATTTTGAAATATTTTTTTCATGGTGAGAAAAGGCCTTATGCAAATGTTTGCCATCTTTATAGTTCATCTTCAAGGTTGTACATTGTTTACCCTTGAGGATTCACTAGAATGGCTTGTATAGCCACATCAACATCAACTCACATCTGCCTCCCATCAGAAGCTTGTGCTATTCTCAAGAACCCAGAAGCAAAGGTTGAATGCATATAGGAGACTGAGCAGGTGCTAAGAGGTACCACTAGTTATTTAGCATAACTAGACTCAGCCTTATTCAAGCCTGTGAACTGAAAGGTCATTCAAGTGAAAATGTCCTCCATCTGTTTTTATTATTCTCTCCAACATTGTATTTTGCTGTTTATACATACAATGAGTTCATGCTAAAAATAAAATAAGACAAGTTATTTGGTGACTTGAAGTAAATTGCTTTAGCTATAAAATGTTTGATAGCATGACATTGATGATTATTTTAAGATTTAAATATTATATGCTTCTTGAGTTATTTCAGTATGATACAATGATGAAAGAAGAAGTCATTCTAGAAATCTCCTTCATGGTCTTTCCTATCATATTGTGTTTCCTATCATAGAATGGATATAAATACTAAAATATTTTAAATTATTTTTAAGAAAGTCAGAGCAGTGGAGATATATTTTGCCTAGAGGTTCTTGGTTATAAACTTTTGTTATTTATTGGCTCATTCACAATTCTCAATTATTTATTCTACACCTACTGTAGTTAATTAAATATAATGGTGATCCAACAATGTACAAAATAGGCTTGGTTTTTCTCTAGAAAGGCAACAAATATTAACCAAAATTGCATAACTAACATGGGTATTATAATTATTACATGTAGTTTGAAAGTACATGGTTCTAAGAACTTATATAATTGAAAGCTTGTACCAACAACACTGGGTTAGTGCAATATATAGTAAGTTCAAGCATAGGTTATGAATGCCTTTAAATTTTAATGCCTTAAACTTTAAATTTAAAGCTCAAGATTCAACAATAGCGAAATTATGGAAAAGAGCCTAAATGTCCATCAACTGATGAATAGATAAAGAAATTGTGGTCTATATACAGAATAGAATACTACATGGCAATGAGAAAGAATGAAATCTAGCCTTTTGTAGAAACGTGAATGGAACTGGAGAGTGTTATGCTAAGTGAAATAAGTCAGTCAGAGAAAGACAGATACCATAGGTTTTCACTCTTATGTGGATCCTGAGAAACTAAACGAAGTCCATGGGGGAGGGGAAGGAAAAAAAAAGTTAGAGAAGGGGGGAGCCAAACCATAAGAGACTCTGAAAAACTGAGAACAATCTAAGGGTTGATGTGAGGAGGGCACCTGTTGGGATGAGCACTGGGTGTTGTATGGAAATCAATTTGACAATAAGTTTCATATAAAAAAAAAGAAAAAAGAAAAAAAATAAAGCTCAAGGAGGCTTAGAGTTCCCCACTAAATATTTGTCATCTTAGCATCAGGAAAAAATTAATAACAAAAACCAGAACAAAATTTGTATGTAGTATTTTTTTTAATGTTTATTTTGCGGGAGAAAGGAAAAGAGAATCCCAAGCAGGGTTCACACTATCAGCACAGAGTCTGATGCAGGGCTTGAAGTCACAAACCATGAGATCATGACCTGAACAGAAATTAAGAGTTAAACACTTAACTGATTGAGCCACCCAGGCAACCTGATATGTACAATTTTAAAACATCCACACATCAAAAACTGCAATAAGTAAATGTAAAGGGCTATAAACCTTGAGAAAACATTTGGGACATTTACAAAGTAAAAGGTTATAAACATTAACACATAAAGATCTCTTTATTATGTAATATAAAGAAAACTACTCCATTGAAAAATGAGCAAAGGATAAGGAATGGCATTTCATATAATCAGAAAAAACAATGGCCAAGTAAGATATGTGCAAATATGAAGCTTAGTAGTAGTAAAAAAACATATAAGTAAAGCAAGATATTCCTTATACAGAAAACTTTTTAAAAATTCAAATTCAATATAGAAATAGAATGCAGAAAAAAGGTATTCTTCAACCCAAAATCCTTTGGAGGGTTTTGTCAAAGTATGATGAAAGCTAAAAAGATATATATCTTTTAACATAAGAAATTCTAATGTTAGAAATTTATCCTAAGGGAAGTAATTAGACAGTTGTACGAAGATTTAGGTGTATTTATCATGATATTGTCTATGTAACAATACAGCAATGTGACTGTCCCATTATATGGGATTGATAAATAAAATTTGGTATATGCAAAGGAATACTTTTAAGTCATTATAATTATTCTATACACACATGATTATTGTCAGGAAGAGATGTTTAGCACATATAATTAAACTAATTATAAAACTAGGAATAATATTCCACTTCTAAAAGTATGGTTTATTCATGCATAAAATATTATGAAACATATACTCCAAAATGTAAGCAGTCTGGTAGAATTATGGTGATTCTTTTTAACTTCTCTTTAGTTTTTTTTTACTGTTTTATCAACAATTCATACAAATTGCTCATGTAATAGTGAAATATATACAAGTAAAACTTTTTAAAAATCTGAATATACCAAAATGAGTTTCCCCTCTTAAGTCTGATCTGGGATTGTTACCATAAACTCAAATGAGAATTAAGTGTTCAGGAAATCAGGATTAATTGTTTATTTTTTTTAATTTGGAAACAATGTCAAGAATAATTGAATATCTACCTAAGATATTTGCTTTATTTACTAAATTCCAAGAGGAATTTATTTTTTGAAACACTGTTACTTGAAACATATTACGATAATGAGAAGTCACAAATGAAAGTAAAATATTATCATTAATAAGAGGAGGAAAGCAAATAGATAAATATATATAAATTCAAGTGAAAGACTCATGCAACCAATCAATCATGTGGTTTTGGATAAATAAATGAGCATGTTTATATGTGCACACACATGCATAGATAGGCTGGAAGAGTGTGTGGAAACTGTTATAGATAGATTGGTAAGTTTTTACATTCAGTAGTGAATCTTATAGAGGTTTTTTCTTTTCCCCTTTTTATTTAAGTTTATTTATTTATTTTGAGAGGTAAAGAGTGCAAGCAGGGAAGGGGCAGAGAGAGAGAGAGGAGAGAGAGAACCCCAAGCAGGCTCCACACTCAGCACAGAGCCTAATGCAGGGCTTGATCCCAGTACTATGAGAACATGACCTGAGACGAAATCAAGTGTCAGATACTTACCTGACTGAGCCACCCAGGTGACCCTTCATAGAATTTTAAATTAGGAAATTTTAGTACAAGAAAAAAATGTTTCAGTAGTAGAGGAGATATCCTATATTAGGTTTATAATAAAACTAAAGCGTGAATTTCCCTGATCATGACACCAATCACTCTAGTTTGATTAATTGCTTGGAATTCCTAATTAAAACCTGAGCTTTGTCTTAAAGTATTTCTCATATTTGTGTCCTTAATGTCTTATAATTGCCTGTTGACTTTCTCCTGTGACTTAAGCAAGGTAGTTATTTTTATTTTTATATTTATTTATTTATTTATTTATTTATTTATTTATTTATTTTTACAAATGTAAAACCTGATGCTCAGGAATAATGCTGGAGCCAAGACTTAAAATTAAGTATTTCCATTCTAAATCTATGCTTTCTTGGTCTTGTCATGCTGGGAAGAGATAAACAAGAACACGTAATTAATATAAAAGGATCTGCTATCTTGAACCATAAGCTAAGGAGATAAATATAATGAAGACTGAGAAATAGTGACAGATTTTTGAAGTTCACACCATGAATTTCAATTTGAATCAATAACTCTGCGTTCCTCTGGAAATAGAAGCTCTTTTATTTCTTAAGCAAGATGCTTCTAGCTATTAAATCATATGTGGAGGAGGCGCAGGAAGATGGCGGTGTAGGAGGACGCTGGGCTCACCGCGCGTCCTGCTGATCACTTAGATTCCACCTACACCTGCCTAAATAACCCAGAAAACCGCCAGAGGATTAGCAGAACGCAGTCACCGGACCCAAGTGCAGACGAGAGGCCCACGGAAGAGGGTAGGAAGGGCGGCGAGGCGGTGCACGCTCCACGGACTGGCGGGAGGGAGCCGGGGCGGAGAGGCGGCTCGCCGGCCAAGCAGAGCCCCCGAGTCCGGCTTGCAAAAGCGGAGGGGCCTGACGGACTGTGTTCCGACAGCAAGCGCGACTTAGCGTCTGGGAGGTCATAAGTTAACAGCTCTGCTCCGAAAGCGGGAAGGCTGGAGGACAAAGGGAGGGTGAGCTGCGGAGCCCCCGGACGACAGAGCTCAGTTTGGCGGGGAACAAAGGCGCTCGCCAGCGCCAACTCCCCCGCCCATCCCCCAGCCAAAATCCCAAAGGGAACCGGTTCCTGCCAGGGAAATTGCTCGCTCCGCGCAAACACCCAACTCTGTGCTTCTGCGGAGCCAAACCTCCGGCAGCGGATCTGACTCCCTCCGGCTGCCACAGGGCCCCTCCTGAAGTGGATCACCTAAGGAGAAGCGAGCTAAGCCTGCCCCCCCTCCCGCCGTGCACCTTGCCTTCCCACCCCAGCTAATAGGCCAGATCCCCAGCATCACAAGCCTGGCAGTGTGCAAGTAGCCCATACGGGCCACGCCACCCCACAGTGAATCCCGCCCCTAGGAGAGGGGAAGAGAAGGCACACACCAGTCTGACTGTGGCCCCAGCGGTGGGCTGGGGGCAGACATCAGGACTGACTGCGGCCCCGCCCACCAACTCCAGTTATACACCACAGCACAGAGGAAGTGCCCTGCAGGTCCTCACCACACCAGGGACTATCCAAAATGACCAAGCGGAAGAATTCCCCTCAGAAGAATCTCCAGGAAATAACAACAGCTAATGAGCTGATCAAAAAGGATTTAAATAATATAACAGAAAGTGAATTTAGAATAATAGTCATAAAATTAATCGCTGGGCTGGAAAACAGTATACAGGACAGCAGAGAATCTCTTGCTACAGAGATCAAGGGACTAAGGAACAGTCACGAGGAGCTGAAAAACGCTTTAAAGGAAATGCAAAACAAAATGCAAACCACCACAGCTCGGATGGAAGAGGCAGAGGAGAGAATAGGTGAACTAGAAGATAAAGTTATGGAAAAAGAGGAAGCTGAGAAAAAGAGAGATAAAAAAATCCAGGAGTATGAGGGGAAAATTAGAGAACTAAGTGATACACTAAAAAGAAATAATATACGCATAATTGGTATTCCAGAGGAGGAAGAGAGAGGGAAAGGTGCTGAAGGGGTACTTGAAGAAATCATAGCTGAGAACTTCCCTGAACTGGGGAAGGAAAAAGGCATTGAAATCCAAGAGGCACAGAGAACTCCCTTCAGACGTAACTTGAATCGATCTTCTGCACGACATATCATAGTGAAACTGGCAAAATACAAGGATAAAGAGAAAATTCTGAAAGCAGCAAGGGGTAAACGTGCCCTCACATATAAAGGGAGACCTATAAGACTCGTGACTGATCTCTCTTTTGAAACTTGGCAGGCCAGAAAGAATTGGCACGAGATTTTCAGGGTGCTAGACAGCAAAAATATGCAGCCGAGAATCCTTTATCCAGCAAGTCTGTCATTTAGAATAGAAGGAGAGATAAAGGTCTTCCCAAACAAACAAAAACTGAAGGAATTTGTCACCACTAAACCAGCCCTACAAGAGATCCTAAGGGGGACCCTGTGAGACAAAGTACCAGAGACATCACTACAAGCATAAAACATACAGACATCACAATGACTCTAAACCCGTATCTTTCTATAATAACACTGAATGTAAACGGATTAAATGCGCCAACCAAAAGACATAGGGTATCAGAATGGATAAAAAAACAAGACCCATCTATTTGCTGTCTACAAGAGACTCATTTTAGACCTGAGGACACCTTTAGATTCAGAGTGAGGGGATGGAGAACTATTTATCATGCTACTGGAAGCCAAAAGAAAGCTGGAGTAGCCATACTTATATCAGACAAACTAGACTTTAAATTAAAGGCTGTAACAAGAGATGAAGAAGGACATTATATAATAGTTACAGGGTCTACCCATCAGGAAGAGCTAACAATTATAAATGTCTATGCGCCGAATACCGGAGCCCCCAAGTATATAAAACAATTACTCATAAACAGAAGCAACCTTATTGATAAGAATGTGGTAATTGCAGGGGACTTTAACACCCCACTTACAGAAATGGATAGATCATCTAGACACACAGTCAATAAAGAAACAAGGGCCCTGAATGAGACATTGGATCAGATGGACTTGACAGATCTATTTAGAACTCTGCATCCCAAAGCAACAGAATATACTTTCTTCTCGAGTGCACATGGAACATTCTCCAAGATAGATCATATACTGGGTCACAAAACAGCCCTTCATAAGTTTACAAGAATTGAAATTATACCATGCATACTTTCAGACCACAATGCTGTGAAGCTTGAAATCAACCACAGGAAAAAGTCTGGAAAACCTCCAAAAGCGTGGAGGTTAAAGAACACCCTACTAACGAATGAGTGGGTCAACCAGGCAATTAGAGAAGAAATCAAAAAATATATGGAAACAAACGAAAATGAAAATACAACAATCCAAACGCTTTGGGACGCAGCGAAGGCAGTCCTGAGAGGAAAATACATTGCAATCCAGGCCTATCTCAAGAAACAAGAAAAATCCCAAATACAAAATCTAACAGCACACCTAAAGGAAATAGAAGCAGAACAGCAAAGGCAGCCTAAACCCAGCAGAAGAAGAGAAATAATAAAGATCAGAGCAGAAATAAACAATATAGAATCTAAAAAAACTGTAGAGCAGATCAACGAAACCAAGAGTTGGTTTTTTGAAAAAATAAACAAAATTGACAAACCTCTAGCCAGGCTTCTCAAAAAGAAAAGGGAGATGACCCAAATAGATAAAATCATGAATGAAAATGGAATGATTACAACCAATCCCTCAGAGATACAAACAATTATCAGGGAATACTATGAAAAATTATATGCCAACAAATTGGACAACCTGGAAGAAATGGACACATTCCTGAACACCCACACTCTTCCAAAACTCAATCAGGAGGAAATAGAAAGCTTGAACAGACCCATAACCAGCGAAGAAATTGAATCGGTTATCAAAAATCTCCCAACAAATAAGAGTCCAGGACCAGATGGCTTCCCAGGGGAGTTCTACCAGACATTTAAAGCAGAGATAATACCTATCCTTCTCAAGCTATTCCAAGAAATAGAAAGGGAAGGAAAACTTCCAGACTCATTCTATGAAGCCAGTATTACTTTGATTCCTAAACCAGACAGAGACCCAGTAAAAAAAGAGAACTACAGGCCAATATCCCTGATGAATATGGATGCAAAAATTCTCAAGAAGATACTAGCAAATCGAATTCAACAGCATATAAAAGAATTATTCACCATGATCAAGTGGGATTCATTCCTGGGATGCAGGGCTGGTTCAACATTCGCAAATCAATCAACGTGATACATCACATTAACAAAAAAAAAGAGAAGAACCATATGATCCTGTCAATCGATGCAGAAAAGGCCTTTGACAAAATCCAGCACCCTTTCTTAATAAAAACCCTTGAGAAAGTCGGGATAGAAGGAACATACTTAAAGATCATAAAAGCCATTTATGAAAAGCCCACAGCTAACATCATCCTCAACGGGGAAAAACTGAGAGCTTTTTCCCTGAGATCAGGAACACGACAGGGATGCCCACTCTCACCGCTGTTGTTTAACATAGTGCTGGAAGTTCTAGCATCAGCAATCAGACAACAAAAGGAAATCAAAGGCATCCAAATTGGCAAAGATGAAGTCAAGCTTTCGCTTTTTGCAGATGACATGATATTATACATGGAAAATCCGATAGACTCCACCAAAAGTCTGCTAGAACTGATACATGAATTCAGCAAAGTTGCAGGATACAAAATCAATGTCCAGAAATCAGTTGCATTCTTATACACTAACAATGAAGCCACAGAAAGACAAATAAAGAAAATGATCCCATTCACAATTGCACCAAGAAGCATAAAATACCTAGGAATAAATCTAACCAAAGATGTAAAGGATCTGTATGCTGAAAACTATAGAAAGCTTATGAAGGTAATTGAAGAAGACTTAAAGAAATGGAAAGACATTCCCTGCTCATGGATTGGAAAAATAAATATTGTCAAAATGTCAATACTACCCAAAGCTATCTACACATTCAATGCAATCCCAATCAAAATTGCACCAGCATTCTTCTCGAAACTAGAACAAGCAATCCTAAAATTCATATGGAACCACAAAAGGCCCCGAATAGCCAAAGGAATTTTGAAGAAGAAGACCAAAGCAGGAGGCATCACAATCCCAGACTTTAGCCTCTACTACAAAGCTGTCATCATCAAGACAGCATGGTATTGGCACAAAAACAGACACACAGACCAATGGAATAGAATAGAAACCCCAGAACTAGACCCACAAACGTATGGCCAACTCATCTTTGACAAAGCAGGAAAGAACATCCAATGGAAAAAAGACAGCCTCTTTAACAAATGGTGCTGGGAGAACTGGACAGCAACATGCAGAAGGTTGAAACTAGACCACTTTCTCACACCATTTACAAAAATAAACTCAAAATGGATAAAGGACCTAAATGTGAGACAGGAAACCATCAAAACCTTAGAGGAGAAAGCAGGAAAAGACCTCTCTGACCTCAGCCGTAGCAATCTCTTACTCGACACATCCCCAAAGGCAAGGGAATTAAAAGCAAAAGTGAATTACTGGGACCTTATGAAGATAAAAAGCTTCTGCACAGCAAAGGAAACAACCAACAAAACTAAAAGGCAACCAACGGAATGGGAAAAGATATTTGCAAATGACATATCGGACAAAGGGCTAGTATCTAAAATCTACAAAGAGCTCACCAAACTCCACACCCGAAAAACAAATAACCCAGTGAAGAAATGGGCAGAAAACATGAATAGACACTTCTCTAAAGAAGACATCCAGATGGCCAACAGGCACATGAAAAGATGTTCAGCGTCGCTCCTTATCAGGGAAATACAAATCAAAACCACACTCAGGTATCACCTCACGCCAGTCAGAGTGGCCAAAATGAACAAATCAGGAGACTATAGATGCTGGAGAGGATGTGGAGAAACGGGAACCCTCTTGCACTGTTGGTGGGAATGCAAATTGGTGCAGCCGCTCTGGAAAGCAGTGTGGAGGTTCCTCAGAAAATTAAAAATAGACCTACCCTATGACCCAGCAATAGCACTGCTAGGAATTTATCCAAGGGATACAGGAGTACTGATGCATAGGGGCACTTGTACCCCAATGTTCATAGCAGCACTCTCAACAATAGCCAAATTATGGAAAGAGCCTAAATGTCCATCAACTGATGAATGGATAAAGAAATTGTGGTTTATATACACAATGGAATACTATGTGGCAATGAGAAAAAATGAAATATGGCCCTTTGTAGCAATGTGGATGGAACTGGAGAGTGTCATGCTAAGTGAAATAAGCCATACAGAGAAAGACAGATACCATATGGTTTCACTCTTATGTGGATCCTGAGAAACTTAACAGGAACCCATGGGGGAGGGGAAGGAAAAAAAAAAAAAAGAGGTTAGAGTGGGAGAGAGCCAAAGCATAAGAGACTCTTAAAAACTGAGAACAAACTGAGGGTTGATGGGGGGTGGGAGGGAGGGGAGGGTGGGTGATGGGTATTGAGGAGGGCACCTTTTGGGATGAGCACTGGGTGTTGTATGGAAACCAATTTGTCAATAAATTTCATAAAAAAAAAATCATATATGGAAGCAACAGGAGATTGAAGGTCAATAAAGAGGGAACAGAGTCTGGTGAGGGGTAAGGTTCATTCATAGCCTATTCGAGAAACAGTTTTATCTATTTTGGGAAGATATTCACAGAAGGATATTTTACAAGGTCCTTTAGAGTTCACTTTGTTATTTTAATAGTCTTATAGTCAGGATTTATGTTTTTACTTATTTTACTTTCAGATATAACTCTAAGCCTGTTGATGAATAGAAAATCTAACTGTTTACTCTGGGTAAATTGCTTAACTCTTTATATTTGTGTTTTCAAATAATCCTTCTCAACAATACCGTGAAGTAAGGATGTATTATTCCTACTTTAAAGATGTTCTCCTTGAGAAGTTACATAATTTGCCCAAGATTATTTAGCTGATACATGATAAATGGGAATTTGAACAAAGAATTGATTCCAAAGCCAACTGATGCTGGGCACTTCTTGGTATAAAATAATCAAATAATTTACCACATTTACATCCAGATGCTTCCTGGTTGGTCTCATTGCCTCTGACCGATTATTAACAGACTTGTAATATGAACACTGTAATTATTTAATAAAATATATTTGAAGTATTTATAGATCATTTATATATCCTTAATACTGAAAATTTAAAGTCTTTTGGTTGCTTTTCTAGAGTAAATAAAAACTTTGTGTGAAAGAAGGAAGAAAGATTAAAAATAGAAGTTAGTAATTTTAAAATACATAGTGTTTGATTTCTAATTTACTTGAATCTTTAAATAAACACATGCCTTCATAGTATATGTAAGATGCTGTAAGTACCCAAGGTAGACTTCAGAGAAATCTGAATGTGTCAAACAGAAATAACAATCCAGATGATTGAATATCTGTGTCTTTAAGTTGAGTGGGTGTGAACTCACTGTACAATATATAGTAGACATTATAAACCATGTATTAACACAAGGCACATTTATTTTCATTTCTAGGACTAGAATTCCATTAAAAGTAAACATTTTGGTACTTTCATCAGGGTGCATTTTATTGTCTACATTTGAAGATAAAGGACTGTGAATTTGTCACAATTCAGAGAAGGCAGGATTTTCAAAAGCATGATTTGAAGTTACATAACGGTGTACAAGTACTTTGCCAATTAAAAAAAAAAACAACTTTGGTTGTTTATGATGTGGCACTGTACACATCCTTTTTTAGAATATATAAATATAAATATAAATATATATATGAATATTTATATTTATATATATATTCTATATATTCTATATATAAATATATATATTTATTTATATATATATATATATCTCAGACATTTTTCCCCAAATTCTCAAATGTTATATAGGATGTACCAAAATCCTTTTATATATTCCTTGAATGAAATTCTTAAATAGATTAAGTTCTTATACTTTCATAGGCTGATCCCTAATGTAAATACATTTTCTTGTCCTGAACATAATAATGATATGTTAACTACGTTAATTAAAGTCCAACTTGGATTTGGTAGTTTTTCTCTATACACTGTGTATAGTAGATGTTGTATAATGTTGATATAGTCTCAGATATCTTCAGGGTCTATGGCATAAATCCATGAATCTGGCTGCAAATGAGAAAGTTTCGTTGAATATGTTAATGGGTAATAAGGTTTAGTATAAAATATGCTAAGTGGACTGGAATTTCGATTCTGCAGAAATATTTATTCAAATGTGAAACATGCCCATCTGCAGCAAATCCAGCACTTTTTGAATGATAGACACAAACATGAGAATGCAATAGCAATTTTTAAAACCCCAACTCGAGGCTTAGTCTCTATGAGTGACATTTCCCCCCTACTGCTTATACCTGGCTTAAAAGTATTTAAACTATTTCCGTGTATTGGTTTTGCATGACCATGGAAAATGCCCTTTACAGAGTAACGACATGACATTGGTAAGAGTCTGGGTATTGTGTGGCATAAAAAATACAGCGGTAAATATGAGTAAGTGAACAACTAGTGGAAGGGATAATTCACAGTAAGAAACAGCATTGTCTGTGGCTATCACCTGGAAGGTACCATCTGATGATATAAAACTTTCTGTATTGGGCCTGGAAACATGACCTCAGTGATCTCTGCTCCTTTATTTCAGCAGCCAGGGTGATGTTAAATAAGTCATGTTTCAAAAACCTGAAATGTGCTCATAGAGAAATAGGCATAGTTGACTCTGAGTGTATAGAACATCTCCAAGATCAAATAATCGTGCAAGATTATAGTACTGATCCTCCTTTACATTCCCTTTTCTCCTATTTCTCCTATTCTCCCTTTCTCTCAATATTGAGAGGGAGTACAGAGATGACTGAAAGAATTCCAAGAAGCTGGTGGCAGTTTTGGGTGGCAGATCAAAATGTTTTACTCCAGAAAAAGCTAAAATGTCTGGCTGTGTTTACCTTGGGTAATAATATCAGGAAAATTATAAATGACTTAGAAATTATTAAATGCATTTTAGAAAATACTTGTAACTTATGCCAAATATTCATTTATAGGAAACATGAATAAAATATTGTGTTCATTTTTATAGATTATTTGCTTTAAAGTAAAAAGGCATCTGTATGTTAACCTGTTACATAGTTATTAAAATATATCCAGTCATTTTGTCTTAGTAAACCCAATGTAAAGAGTTAAGATAATGTAACTTTGTCACAAAGTCATGTTACTGGCTTCATTTTCACAGCATCAGTGCAACTGATGCTGGCTTCATGCCCTATGAGTCCCTGTGTTCAGCTGTGAAAAGTTGAATGCAGACACCTAAAAAATAATCATGTAAAAATTCTGGGTTTATCAAAAGATTCAGGAACACATTAAACAGTATTTTGAATTATATCTATGTAAATAAATGAATTAAATTTGTGTTTAAAAATTGATACTTCAAGCACCTGCAATATAGATACTATAACAGAGCTACATCTGAAAGGAAAAAAAAAAGGAAAAGAGATAAGATCAATATTTAAAGACTACACTTTATTATGTTCCTGGGGCTTAACCTCTTTGAATATGTCTCCTCATTTATGAACAGCAACAATGAACATGGTGATCCATGACTTACTTCTAAACTATAAACTCATTGAGTGTAAGAGTCTTGCACATAATATATATATATATATATATATATATATATATATATATGCATACACAAACATATTGAGCAAATGAATGAATAATATATTAAATGAATAACATTGTGAATTTGGTCACAGTTCTATCTTTTCCATTAAGCAGTCAATACTAAACAGTGAATTTGGAAAATTATAAGATGCCATAATATTCAGTGGAAAGTAGAGTTCCACTGAATAAGACATGCAGTAATATTCATGATCTAAAATGAGGTATTTTTTTCTGTTACCCTTTATACCTTTCTAGTTCTCTAAGATGATTACTATAAGGACAACTCTGATAATTATTTATTGTCATTTGTTAAGAAGATGTAAATAAAATATCACAAAGATTTCCCTTGGGCTATAGTGGGAGCTTTATAACAATGACACAGGGCTCAAAAAAGCTTTGTGGAATGTAGAGGTTGTCAATCATTTGATTCTAGTGAGTAATTTTTTTTTTTTAATCCTATGGTTGGAAAGTGAAAAGGAGACATTACACAAGTTGACAAGATTTTGGAAATGAATCACAAGGGATGCCCTAGATTTGATCAGATTTCTTTTCTCTCTCTCTTTCTCCCTCCCTGCCTAGGAAGGATGAGGAGGCACGTAAGGAAGGAATACCAATAAATGAAGCACGGCAAGACGGAAAGTCACATTCCACTTCAATGCCCTTCACTTCCCTTCCCTTCCCTTACCTGTCACGTACCTTCACTTCCCTGCCTTCAATTCCCTTCCCTTCCACTTCCCTTCCCTTCCCTTCCCTTCCCTTCCCTTCCCTTCCTCCTTTCCTTTCCTTTCCTTCACAGTGCAAAAAGGTGCTTTTATCATAGTGCAGGGACATGACCCATGGGCAGAAAGAGCTGCACTGTGATTGTGAGGAGTAATTGATTATATATTTTTAAGTTGGGGATGGGCAGAGATAAAGGAAGTCTCTAATGGAATTTTCATATGTTAAAGAAAACTTACAGTATCCTGGAAGTCTGGCTATTAGGAAGCTAAGATAGCTTTTGTCGGTAGCAAAACATTAACATTTAGGCAGCCATGAGTTCCTTAAAGAGTGTCATACTTGGCATGTCCTGTATTTATAAATGGCCTGCAAGTGTAAGGAAATTTATTTTTTTGAGACAGAGAGAGATAGAGATATATATATATAGAGAGAGTGCGCGAGCACACACACACACAGCAGGGAAGGGGCAGAGGAAGAGAGAGAATCTTAAGCAGGCTTCATGCCCAGTGCAGAGCCTGACATGGGGCTGCATCTCATGACTATGAACCACGTACTGAGCCACCCAGGTGCCCTAAGGAAATTTAATTTTATCTACGTTTCCCTTGCTTTTATTCTCTTCATCATTTCCCCCCCTGAACAATTTTGGCCCTTAAGTCTTTAAGTTTGCCAAGCATGGAATGTCTTATTTTCTATAACTTCCCTATGTATGGGTAAATATTGGTTAGTTGGGGAATTTATATATATATAGGAGTTATGACAGGTAAAGGCAGCTGAATCCAGGGTACAACATAGACGAATCTCCTTGTGTACAAAGGGTCATCTGTCACCTGGAAGTTATGGCAGTAAAGGAGTCTTGGCACCAGGCAGAGAGACACCACAATAGACTTCTGAGAGGGAAGATAGATTCTGAGGGGCTGTGATAGTGATTTATTGATTCATCCCATTACCCTAAATTGCACAGTCTATTTATCATCACCCCCAAATCCATTCTGCCCTTCATCTTAGTAACAATGCCATAATTTTGTCAGGAGTGCAAATTTTGCCTTGAGAGAAAACATTTACCATCCCCTCTTGCAGATCAGATGGCCATATGACATAATTAAAATCAGTGAGTTGAAGGTTGAAGTTACTGAGTGGGAATTTAGTGCTTCAAAAGATACCATCAAGAAAGTGAAAATAAAATCTACAGAGTGGTGAAGGGGTGCCTGGGTGGCTCAGTTGGTTGAGCATCTAACTGTTGATTTTAGCTCAGGTCATGATCCCAGAGTCTTGGGATTGAGCCCTATGTCAGGCTCCACACTGAGCATGGAGGCTGCTTGAAATTCTCTCTCTCTCCTCTGCCCCTCTCCCCTGCTTGAAATTTCTCTCTAAATAAATAAATAAATAAATAAGCAAGCAAACAAACAAAAAAAAAAAAAAAACAAAATCTGCAGGATGGAAAAATATTTGCAGATTATGTATTTGATAAAGGACTTGTATCCAGAATACATAAAGAAGTCTTATAACTCAACAACATAAAGACACCCTGATATAAAAATGGGAAAAGAACTGGAATAGGTATTCATTCAAAGAAGATATACAATTTCCCAATAAGCCAATGAAAAGATACTGAGCAATGTTAGGCATTAGAGAAATACAAATCCAAACCACAATGGGATACTATGTTACACACACTAGGATGGCTGTAGTAAAAGAGGCAATGTGTTGTCAGGGATATAGAGTAATTAGAACTCTCATACACCGCTGGTGGGAATGTAAAACACTGAAGCCACTTTAGAAAGATTTGCCAGGTCCTAAAAAAAATTTTTACAAAGTCACTATATAACCCAACAATTCTATTTCCAGGTATATACTCCAGATAATTGAAAACATACCTACACTCAAAAATTTGCACACAAATGATCGTGGCAATGTCTTTTGTAACCATCCTGCAGAAGCAGGTGAACTCCCACTCAAAATTTGGTTCAAATTGTCGACTGGGGGCACCTGGGTGGCTCAGTCATTTAAGTGTCTGACTCTTGATTCTGGCTCAGGTCATGATCTCTCAGTTCATGGGACTGAGCCCTGCATTGGGCTCTGTGCTGACAGCATGGAGCCTGCTTGGGATTCTCCCTCCCTCTTTCTCTCTCTCTCTCTCTCAAAAATAAGTAAATAAACTTAAAAAAATTTTTTGAGACTGATTATTCTACACATACAAAACACCAAAAGGGTATGTAAGGGTTGATTACTAACATATGAGGCTTTGGGCGGGGGAGAAAAGGGAGTCTCCCAAGCAGATCTAAAATGGCTTGAAAAAGCAGGGGAAGGTGAGTGGCTGGTGGTTTTCATGGTGGTTAAGGGATGGAGCTGGGATGAGGGTTTCTATCAAGGGTTTGATCTTTCCATTGGTGCCAAAGGAAGGGACATCTGTGATTTGTTATCAGCTTTCCCAGTTGCGGAGCAGAAGGGGAAAAAGGAAGAGTAAATCCTAAAAGTCAGCAATTAAACCTCAAAAAATGGAGTCATAATCTTTATTATACAGTAGTGTTCATAATTGCCAAAAAGTGGGAACAACCCAAATCTTCATCAACTGATAAATGTATAAACAAATATGGTATGTTCATATAATGGAATATTAGTTGTAAATTAAAAGGGAGTGGAACACTGATACGTGCTACAACATGAAATCATTATGCTAAGTGAGAAAAGCTAATCACACACAAAAAAACACATGACTGCATTTATGTGAAATATCTAGTATAGGCAGCTCCAGAGACAGAAAGTAGATAAAAATTTGCTTAGAGATGGGGGAGGATTGGAGAGAAATGAAGAGTGACTGATAATGAGCATGGGGTTTCTATCTGGGTGTTGAAAATGTTCTAAAAAGATGAAACTTTAATAACTGTTATGTTATTATCATGTTGCTCTCAATTTAGGTAAACTTTCTATTCCTCATTATTCTTTTTGTAAAATGTGAAAGTGCTCTATTTCATCAGTATACTGTTGTGATGATAATACATGTAAAATATATTTGAAAAAATGCAAGAGATTTTTATTATATGCGTTGTTAGATTCTATAAATTCATGATTGCTGGAGCTCTTTGTCAGAGTCTGTTTCCATCATATGCCAGTTACTTGCCATGCACTTTACCTATGTTATCTTATTAAGGCCTCACAACAACCTTGCAAAATCACGTTATTATGTTTTTATAGCTAAAAGGATTGGCATTTGAGGAGGTTAAGTATTCAAGATGGTGTTGAAACCCTTACTTATCTAAAGTCCGTAGTTTTCCATACACCACACTACTTCTTACACGAAGGTTAATAGAATATTTTTTCAGACTTTCCTTCTGAAAGGAAACAGTTTTCTCTGTTTGAGAAAACAAGCAAATCTCAAAATGTGGCATATGATTGCTCTGAGTGAAATATGAAATTTATAAATATCTTCATTAAATGGCACATCAACAAGTTGTTTAGATTTTTATACTGCTGGATTTCATATTTTATCTGCTTTTAATTCACACCAAATGAAAACATGACTTCGATGGCCTCTGTAAAACATGTCATGTGCAAAAATGAAATGGGAGAGCAACCTGAAATGAATTTACTTCAGGGAATTTTATGAACCATCAACTCAGCTTTCAGTTCATTCACCATGAGAGATGGATGAGATAGGTAAAAATATAAGAACTTTGAGTGGTTCTTTCTGACACATAATGTATAGGCAAACCAGGGCTAAGCAAATTTCATAGAAACGGAAATAGTATAGAAAGCAGTTTCTGATGCATAAGGCATGAATCTCATAGATGTTTATAAAATGTTGAAATAATCATAAAATAATTGCAAACTCTTATAATTGGTTATTGTTTTTTTAAATGTTTTATTTATTTTTGAGAGAAACAGTATGAGCAGGGGAGGGGCAGAGAGACAGGGAGACACAGAGTTCGAACCAGTCTCCAGGCTCTGAGCTGTCAGCACAGAGCCTGACACAGGGCTTGAACTCATGAACCGTGATATCATGATCTGAGCCAAAGTCAGGCACTTAACCGACTGAGCCACCCAGTCACCCCTTATAACTGCTTATTAGAGAAAAATTAAAAATATTTGAAAAATATCACCCTAACATGAATTAATACTAAATCAAAATATGTTTTGATTTCCATCTCAGAAAGTAGGTCAGAAACACATTTGGCATGATACAACATGAATGCTCTAGTGGTGTATAAAAAAAAAAAAAAGTTTTTACTTTCTCGGTAAATTAACTATTGAACAAATGAGTTGAAAGCAATTGTAAATAAAATAAATCCAAAGCATTAGATATTTTCTGAAATTTTAGGTAGCAATGTGATATAATGTTAATTGCTTTGGAGATAGAAAACCTCTACTTGAATCCCAGTTATGGTGTAACCTGGACAAGATGCTTAATATCTCTGAGTCTTAGTCTAAGGGTGAAATGGTAAAAATAATATGCATCTTGAATGGATTTAATGCAGACTAAATCAGCATTGTATGTAAAACATTTTGAGTAGTGTGTGGCATAGGGAAACACTCAGTATATGGAAGATCTATCAGTGTAAATTGAATCTTCACAGTGAAAAATTAAGTTGAAATATTGACAAGTTGAGTCTGTGCAGGTGACCAAATATCAGAATGAAAATACATTTTGGCTTACGTATAAAATATTTTTCTCAAGTGCTTTCTTTCCTACCTGAAGAAATAATGCATTCACTTCAGATACACAAAAGTGGAAAATTTACTGCTTTTTATGATTATATAAACTGAGGCCAAAAGTCCTTTCTCCTAAGTGATATGTTTCAGCCACTAACCCAGCTAGACTTTACTGGATAATACCTATTTTTTTCAATTTGTTTAAACAAGGTGTGATTAAAAAGTAATATTTTATACCTCCTCAAGTCTCCACAATTTATTTTAAGTAGTATAGTGTATCTGAGTTGGAGAAATTTTGGAAAATTAAATTATATGAATAAATGTCTATATTGGAAACTCTCATAAAGTAAAAGGAACATGTGGGTTGATATAAAAAGCATAACTAGAAATCCAGTGAAAAACCAATAAAATCATCTTTTTATCAATTTAGCTAAAACTGCCTTATGTTATAACTCATTACCTTCAAATTCTTAAGAGAAAAAAATTTAGCACAAAATTGGACTCATTTGATCTGTATTGCAACATTATGAACTTTGAAGGAAGAAAATTAAGTATTAAATATTCTTCAAATGGACCAGAAAGTAAGCTTTTGGATTGATCTGATTATATCCATCCATTAATATCTTCAAGGTATATGCCTAGGAATGGCTGATTGAAATTAAAATAATATCTTGACTCAGGCAACTTTAGTGAGACCAGTTACCTTGAATTTCAATTATAAGAAAAACAAGCAATAGGCTTATTAGAAGACATATGTATAACATAAATATAACACTTTCATAACTTTAATTTAAAAATTTTCCTGAAAGTCAAAAAAACTCTATAGGCTAAAAGTCCAAATCAAGGTGTCAGTAGGGCAACACTCTTTCTGATGACTGAAGGGGAGAATACTTCTTTGCCTCTAGCAGCTTCGGGTGTTTGCCAGCAATTCTTGGTGTTCCCTGACTGCTGAATGCATCATTCCAGTCACATGGCTGTATTCTCCCTGTGTGCCTTCACATCATCTTCCCTCTGGGTATGCCTCTGTGTCCAAACTTCCCCTTTTTCTATAAGGGTACCAATCATATTGGACTATGACTCATCCTAATGGCCTATTTTTCATTTTGCTATTTTGTTAAGACCCTATTTCCAAATAAGGTCATATTTTGAGGAATTGTAGGTTAGGACATCAAGGCATCTTTTAGTGGATGGGGAACAATTCAACCCTCAACAGCTAGCATGGAAATGGGTACCCAAGTCTTATAATAGCAGGGAATGGATCTTTCCAATGACCCTAGTTTGCTTAGCAGCAGAGTTTTCCTAGAGTTTGTTAATGAGAGCTCAGACAATCAACACCTTGATTTTAGCCTTGTTATACCTAGAGTAGAGAAACCATCCAAGCCAACCCAGAGTCTAACCTACAGAACTGTAAGAAAATAAATTTGTGTTAAGTTTGTGATTATTTGTTACAGTAGCAATAGAAATTTATCAAAGTAGTTTTTTTTTTCTTTTGATTGCTGAATAGCATTCCATTTTATGGATATACCACAAATTTTATTCACTGGCTAATCAACATTGGGTTGTTTTTAATGCTTAGGTTACAAAACAAAAACAAAAACAAAAAGATCTGTTATACTCATTTATATAAAGGCTGTAGACATGTTTTCATTTTGGGAATTCCTGAGGTAAAAGTGTAAATTTGAGTGTTTTAGAAGTTGCTAGACACTTTTTCGAAATAATGATAGCATTTTACAGTGCTAATGACAGGGTGAGATTTCTAATTGTCTTGTATCATGACCAATAATACTTGGTATTGTCAATCTATTTAAGCCATTCTTATATGTGCATATTAGTAGTATCTTGCAGTTTTATTTCCTTAAAAGCTAATGAGCATCTTTGTATGTACTTATTGGCTTTCTATGTATCTTCATATTGAAAGTATATGTTCAAGTCTTTGCCCATTAAAAAAAGTGCCTTCTTAAAATTGACTTCTATTCTTTATATATTCCAGATATTATCTGAGTTTTTTATCATCTATCTATATCAGATATACAGATATATATCATATATATAATACATATATAGCAAATGTTTTTTTTACTACTTGTCACTTTTTCATTTTCTTTATACTAACTTTAGAAGACCAGAAAGACTTAATATTTATGAAGTAGAATTTACCAATTTTTTAATTGATATTTAATATATGAGTCTTCAAACTTATTCACTTTTTAAAATCTTTGTATTTCCTGTAAATTTTAGAATAAATTTATCAATTTTTAAAATAAACCTTGAATTTTTATTTGGGTTCTACTGTACTGTACAATACAATAGTCAGGGTTCTCCAGAGAAACAGAACCAATAGAACCAATTGCTATAGATATAAATATATAAGGAATTGCCTCAGATGATTATGGAGACTGAAATGTCCCAAGATCTATGGTCAGCAAGCCACATTTCCAGGAGAGCTAATGGTGTTAGTTCTGGTCCAAGTCACAATGCAGAAGACCAGTGCCCACTTTGAAGACCATCAGACACAGAGAGCAAATTTCTCTAGTGTTTAGCCTTTTGTTCTATTTAGGCCTTCAAAGGATTAGATGAGACCTGCCCACTTTGAGGAGGGTAATCTGCTTTATATAGTCTACAATTCAAATGTTAATATCATTCAGAAATACTCTCACAGACACACCCAGGATAATGTTAGCAAATATCTGGATACCTTCTGGCCAGTCAAATTGACACACAAAATTAACCATCACATGTATCTGTGGATAAATTTTGACAAAGTAAAACTTTTATCAATATTTAGTATCCTCATTCCTAAACATAATATATTTATTTTAAAAGTTTCCTGATAATTTTTTAAAAATGTTTTATAGTTCCCATTGAAACCTATCTTCTGTATATTTTGTTAAATATATCCCTAAATACTGGATACTTTTTGGATATTTTGGTAAAAAGCATGGATTGTTAACTTTAAATTTATAATTATTCCTTGCTGATATAAAGAACTAAAGTTGATTTTTGTATATTTTGTATATATTTGAGCAGGATATTAAACTTGTTATTAGTTTAATAAGCATTTTTGTAAATTCTCTGGGATTTTCTGAGTAGACCATTAAATGGTCAACAGACAGAGCCATTAATACTAGGTTTATGCCATTTTTAGTCATATTCAAACTGGGGGGTGTATGCAGGCAAAAAGCCAGAAACTTGGAAATGTCAATTGCTCTAGTGCCTTTTTTTCGTGTGTTAATATTTTTTAAAATTTTTGTCTGCTTTTAGTAGTTTTCCAAATTCTTTAAATAGTTTTGTGTATTTAAGATTTTATAATTGTTTTCTATAGTAGGGTTAGTCAGGATGCAAACTACTTGGTTGTTGCCTGAACTCTTCTAGTTCCCTTTTAATCACCTATTTCAGTTCTACCTGTGTTTAATTTTAAATCTACCATTTTACTAATTGCTATTTTATTAACACATTCTATCATTTTGCCTGTCTTTTCTTGCCTTCATTTTTGATTGTTTACTATTTTACTATTTTTCTCCTGTTAGCTCATAGTTACAAATTTAATGGTTATATGTTTGGTAATTATTATAAAGATTATAAATACCTTCTTGACTCAACAAGATGTAGGTTACTTGTACTTTTATTGCTTTCTTGGACAATGCAATGATGGGTTAGTTAGTACTCTTTTATACAGCAGCATTTTCACTTTTCCCCATATGTAATTATTTTTCATTTATTTATTTTTATTTTACATTTCCTCTTGTGTCCACCTCTGAACATTTTCTTTCTTCCAGAAGAAGATCTTCTAGGTTTTCCTTTAATAGGATATCCTAATAATTCTTCATTGCCTTATGTGTTCTGCAGTGCCTTCAAACAGTGTAATGGGATATGTTTGTAAATCTTGACTATAGTACAATGTTGTACAGCAATTCTCTAGAACTGATTCATCTTGCTTAACTGAAACTCTATGCCTGTTGGTTAGTAATTTCCCATTTCTTCCTGCCCCCACCCCCTGGCAAACACCATTCCACTCTTTGATTTTATGAATTTGATCATTTTAGATGCCTCATAGAAGTGGAATCACGCAATATTTGTCTTTCTGTGACTGGCTTATTTCACTTAGCATAATGTCTCAAGGTTTATCCATGTTATCACATATAGTAGAATTTTCGTCTTTTTTAAAGGTTGAATAATACTCTATTGTATGTGTGTACCACACTTCTTTGCCTATTCATCTGTGGATGGACATTTAAGTTGTTTCTACATCTTGACTATTGTGAATAGTGCTACACTGAACATGAAAATGCTGATATTTCTTTAAGGACCTGATTTCAATTCTTTTGGTTAAATACCCAGAGGTGAGATTGCTGGGTCATACGATAGTTCTGTTTTTAATTTTTTGAGGAACCTCCATACTGTTTTCTGTAATGGATGTACCATTTGTATTCACACCAGGTTCCAATTTCTCTACATCTTTGCTAACATTTGTTTTGTTTTGTTTTGTTTTGTTTTGTTTATAGCTATCCCTACAGGTGTGAGGTGATTTTGGTTTTGATTTGCATTCCCCTGAGTGACCTAATCATAATTTAACTGTGGCCGTTTGTATGTCTTCTTTGGAGAATTAATTCCTATGCAAGTCTTTAGCCTATTTTTTGATTGGCTTATTAGTGTTTTGCTATTGCATTGTGGAAGTTTTTATACATATTTCTGGATATTAACTCTTATTGCATATACAGTTTGCAAATATTTTCTTCTGTTCTATTTGTTGCCTTTTCACTCTGTTGATTATTTTCTTTGTTGTGAGGAAGCTTTTAAGTTTGACATAGTACACTTGTCTATTTTTGCTTATGTTGCCTGTGTTTTTAGTGTCATACCAATAAAAGCATTCCCAAGACTAACATCACAAAGCTTTTCTCCTATATTTTGTTGTAGGAATTTTAGTTTCAAGTCCTAATGCCTTACAGGCATTCAGGTCTCAAATTTCCATTTTGAGTTCATTTTTGCATATGGTATAAAATAAAGTTCCAATTTCATTCTTTTACTTGTGGATATTCAATTTAATCTTCCCAGTACCATTTGTGGAAAAGACTGTTCTTTCCCCAGTATGTTTTCTCAGCATCCTGTTGAAGATCAGTTGATGGTACATGCATGGGTTTATTTCCAGGCTCTCTCTAATTCTATTCCATTGTTAAAATTTCCATTCCACCTAAAGAAATCTACAGATTGAATGCAATTCTTTTCAAAATTTCAATGACAGTTTCTTATAGTAATAGGAAAAAAAAAGAAATTCTAAAATTCATATGGAATCACAAAAGACTATGAATAGCCAAAACAATCTTGAGAAAGAACAAAGCTGTAGGCAATCATGTTTCCTGATTTCAGAATATACTGCACAACTACAGTGTTCAAAACCTGTGGTATAAGCAAATATTTTAAGAGTGGCACAATTTTCAGTATTGTATTTTTACCAGGATTTTAACCAGTTCTTTTTGGTGGATTATTTACAAATTTAATTTAAATAAAATATATTGAGAGAGACATTCCTTTTCATAAATCTTCATAATAACATCATATATTTCCTTAGAATAAGTTAGAATTAATTTCTAGTAATACAATTTGGGCTGTAAATATTTTGAAGATTTTTAATAACATTTCAAAAGGCAGAAAGTAGCTTGTCTTCCCACCAATAGGATATTTTTATACATGCTCACAAAATGCTACATCTTATTTTTATCTCTTTAGTTATATATAATTTCTTTACTTCTCAGATGATTTACTAATAAATAGAGTTTGAATATTTTAGTCATGTTAATGCTTTATATTTTCCTTTTGTGAATTTTTTTCTTATTATTTTAATGATAAATAATACAAAATTATTAAGAAATTTATTATTTCTTCTTGTTAAATTGATTTAAAATATATATACTTATATATTAAAGATAATAAATATTTTTTCAGTCATAGTCACAGGAAATACTTCCTTCAGGTAGTTGCTTTTCTTTAGTCAAATCTATCAAATTTTTCATTTATGTGTGTCTTACTTTGCTTTTAATCCTTAGAATATGAATAATAAATATTTATACTATTATAGCTTTTTATATTTTATTTCATTTATTTTTTTATTATCTTATTTTTTGAGAGAGAGAGTGTGAGCAGAGGAGGAGCAGAGATGGAGAGAGAGAGAGAGAGAGAGAGAGAGAGAGAGAGAGAGAGAGAGAATCTTAAGCAGGTTCCACGCTCAGTGCAGAGCCCAATGTGGGTCTTGATATCAAAACTGTGAGATTGTGACCTGACTGAAATCAAGAGCTAGACACTCAAATGACTGAGCTACCCAGGTGCCCTATTTTTGTGTGTGTATTTTATTTATTTTAAAGAGTTGACTTATAGTTTGTCTAAAATTTAATTTGTTGTTTCTTGTCATCTTTGCATACTGAATTTTTCTCATGTTCAGGTCTTAGCTCACCAAATAGGCTTCACTTGACCTATTCTGTTTCTCAAGGTTCTTTCTACCCCATCACCTTGTGTATTTCCTTCTAAATACTTTTTAAATCAAAAATTTTTCTTAATTGTTTGTCTCTTGACTTAAACATTGTCTGTCTCCCATCATTAGAATGTAAGTTCAATGAAGGTATGGACATTTTATGTTTTACTTTTCTCTGTATACTTTCAGGTTGGTAGTTAACCTGTACATAGTAGAAACTCAAATATATCTGTTCAGTGACAAATGTATTATACCAATTATTATTGCTTCAAATTTTTTTCATTATGTGGGGGTTTAGGATCCTTTTTATTTTCGAATGTTCTTCACTTTTCTAATGAGGTTATAACTCAACTACTTTGTAGTCAACTAGTTTGTCAATTTTTCAAATAAGTGTATTTAAATATACAAATCATCTTAAAAACAAAACAAAAACACATGTTTAAGGTAAGACTTAGACATACGTGAAGAAGAAGAAGAAAAGTACTTCCATTGATGCTTATCAAGAGATGGACATTTTTTTTTTTTTTAAAGACATTGTTCTAAAGCAACCACAGTTAATTCTCAGCTGTGAATTCGGTCTTTTTTAATTATTTCTTGTCCTGTTAAGATCTTGGTTTAGCACTGTCCTTTCATAACACCATCTGTTTTTGGACTACATAGAGTTCTGGGAATTCTGATTCATTTTGTGTTGCTATCTCACTATGGCCCACTTAAGGTAGTGATGTCAGTTTACACTGGAATCCCAAGTATGCAAGATTCTATTCAATGTACAATAGTTAAGAATATACAATCAGGACTTTCTGTCAAGGCTCTGCAATGGTCCTTCTTTGTTGAAGACCCAGTTTCTTGCCAAATTCAATAGCAGACCTTTGAGATAAGCATGCAAAGAATTACTAAGATTGAATGGCTCAAATTAATTTATTATAATAACTATCAATGTTAGAATCAGGAAGAGTCAATATTCTCTACTGGGATTTAATGCTTCCTGTTTAATAAAAATTTGATCAATGTTTCCCCTGTGAAGAAAAATATATTATGAAGAGTAGGGTCATTGAAGACTCTCCAGGGCCTTCTAATACTTCCTGTAAACTGTACATATTTGTACTAATAAATATTTACTTGTATAAAATGTTAATAATGAAATAAAACTTGGAGATATTTATGACACATATGACATTGCTAGATCAATAAAAACTCATATAAATCAACATGAAAAAGATGATAGGTAGGTAAAGAAAACACATGAAAAGTATGTCTACAAAGACTTGCATATATGTCTACAAAGAAATTAATACAAATAGCATTGCTGAACTTCACTAGTAGTTTAAAATGCAGGCTATAGTGCATATTAATTTTTATATAATATTGGAAAAGAATAGATTGATTTTTGAAAAAAAATTGCAGTTTATAGAACACAAATCCTATTACTCTAGGTGGGAATGTAAATGGTTTCAATTATTTTGAGGATAAGTTTGCAATATGCATTAAAATGTCAAGTGGACATAACATTTATCACAGCAATTTCATTTCAAAGAATTTATCCTACAAATATTTGCATAATCACACACACATATACACACATGGATGCTAATTACACATTGTTTATAATTAAGAAAAGTCAGCAATCAAAATAATCATTGCTATGGACTGGATAAATAAAAAATGATTCATTCATACAGTGGAATATTAAGCAGATATTAAAGGGATTGAGAAAATCTTTGATTTAAGAAGATTTAAAAAATTCTCCCATTACTCAAAACAGTATGCAGTTTATAATTTATTTTTGGAGAGAAGCATATATATGCTCTCTTTCATGAAAGAAAAAAAAGATGACTCAAAGGGCAGAACCAGGAGCTCAGGAGGTGGAGCTGGGAACCACAACAAATTTTTTTATCAGGAAAAACAAACAAACAAACAAACAAACAAACATCTCTGTATGATGAGAACTCTTAGGTTTTACTCTCTTAACAACTTTTCTATATATTGTTCATCATCCTTGGAATTTATCTTACACCAGAAGTTTGTACCCATTATGTCCTTTTTACATTAATTTGCCCTGTTTTTGAACTGGAATATCTATAACTGTTACTCCTTGTCCCCTCACTGTGTGTAAGAAAACTTGTTTCTAGTTTCATATGTCAACAATGGAGGAGAATTGTTTCTCAGCAACAACCCTTAATGGATTAAATGAAGAAGCCAATCTGTACCTGGACCTGATTTAGATTTTGGACTTTGAATAGATGATGACGAGATTATGCACTTTGACCCGATGCTGCAATGAGATGAGACTTTTGGGAACCTTAGGAACCTTGCTTGAGAGGGTTAAATGTATTTTGCATTTGAGAAGGACATGAGGTTAGGGGACAGACTATTAAGGATTGATAAAACGTGTTTTTGTTATGATGGTTGTATTTTGTAAACTTACTTTTAAACCAGAGAAAGGAGCTTCCATCACCTGTAATTTCATTTGGAAATACCAGGACTACATATAATTTTAGTGACTGAATATGTTACTTTGATTTAAAAAAGACTTAAATTCTTCAATCATTTAAAAATAGTATGCACTTTACAATTTATTTTTCGACAGATTGGGCTATCCCTAATAACAATTACTTATTAGAAATGCTTTTCTCACTCTTGGTGAAAATTTCACTGTCAGAGAAAAGAGGGGGAAAAATGTGGGGTATGTCAATCTTGAAAAAATATTTTTCAATCTTCCCTGAGGAAGTTTAAAGAATAGAAAAGCAGGGATTACAAAGTAGGAGATGTTTTTCATACTTGTCTAAATTTTGTTCACTTTATGAATCCATTCTTGCTGCAGTGAGCATGCTGTGTGTACTACATGGCTTTTAAAAAATCCTTTTACTTGTTCACACTATAGAGAACATAGTCTAAAATGGCATTGCTTATTTCAGGGTACATAGTTATTAATAAATGTGTCATGATGCCCATGTTATTCAAGAAATCTCTGTGAAACCTGGCCTCATGCTGTCTACACTGCAGATGGTTTAGTAATTCAGGCTGTGGAGTAGCTGATAAAAAATGGAATCTATAGTCACATAAAATAGCATGTTAGGGTATATTATTAAAGCTAACTTATATATTCTTCTTCTCAGAGTGTTGACAATGTTTATTTAAGCATAGGTGCCTAATATATGTGCTGACATGCAGCAGATATGAATAAAAAAGTAAATGGTGGCTGATAAAAAGGAGTCAACAAAATGATTTCAAATTTGCAGACTAATTGGCTAAGCAAACAACATATTCTGACATGACATGTGGGAACTGTTACTGACAATTTTAATGGTCTAATTGGAGGATAAGAAAATAATTCTTCAGGTAACACCAGAAATATTTGGTGAATTATTTCTAAGGGTAAAGAGAATCAGTATGAAAAATTATTTCCATAATATCTTTACAACTAAAAATATCTCGAACTGAATGCCTAACCTGTCTGGTAGCTCATCTTCAATGTACAATCCCTGGATAGATGTAATTACCTGATGTTCAAGTGAACATCCAGATGACCTAACTTTTCAGTAAAATATGTGTATCCAACTAGAGTACAGGCCACTAATTACTTTCTGTTTCTAGAAAGGTAAGTCCAGGAATAATAAAAATGTCATTACAAAAAATAAAACAGAAAGAACTCTAGGTTGCAATCTTCAGCCACCACTTCAATCCCCCTCATGTGCAAGGAGATTTCATATAAACTTTAATGAATAGGAAACAATATGACAGATTAGTTACTTTGTTGTTAAAATATCAAAGTTGGAAGAACAATGACTAGAGAGGAAGCCATGGCAATAATAACAGGTGAACTCATGTAGCCTGTTTTTGATGTGTTATTGCAGATAAAAAGTATTAAAATAATAGATTTTAGGGGCACCTGGGTGGCTCAGTCAGTTGAGTCTCTGACTCTTGATTTTGGCTCAGGTGATGACCCCAGGGTCATGGGATTGAACCCCATGTTGGGCTTTGCACTGAGTGTGGAGTCTGCTAAGATTCTCTCTCTCTGCCCCTCTTCCAAGCTCATGCTCTCTCTCTCTCTCAAATTAAATTAAACTGAATTAATTAAAAAATAATAGCTTTAACTCAAGATTCAATGTTTCCTCAAAGTATAGCATTTTTGTAATTGGTAATTAAACTGTTTCAAAAGAAAAACAAAACACTCTGCCTTTCATAGATTCATTCTCTCTCTCTCTCTCTCTCTCTCTCTCTCTCTCTCACACACACACACACACACACAAATCCATATCAGCTAAATCAGCATAAGAAAGATAGAAAATGAGTGACAGTTAAAAATAAAAGCCTGTGTGACTCCAGGAATACTTAAAATCAATCGCCTATTCACAAAAACAGACACATAGACCAATGGAATAGAATAGAGATCCCAGAATTGGATCCACAAAAGTATGGCCAACTAATATTTGACAAAGCAGGAAAGAATATCCAATGGAAAAAAGATGGTCTCTTTAACAAATGGTGCTGGGAGAACTGGACAGCAACATGCAGAATGAAACTAGACCACTTTCTTACACCATTCACAAAAACAAACTCAAAATGGATAAAGGACGTGAATGTGAGACAGGAAACCTCAAAACCCTAGAGGAGAAACCAGGAAAAGACCTCTCTGACGTCAGCCGTAGCAATTTCTTACTTGACACATCCCCAAAGGCAAGGGAATTAAAAGCAAAAATGAACTATTGGGACCTCATGAAGATAAAAAGCTTCTGCACTGCAAAGGAAACAATCAACAAAACTAAAAGGCAACCAACGGAATGGGAAAAGATATTTGCAAATGACATATCAGACAAAGGGCTAGTATCCAAAATCTATAAAGAGATCACCAAACTCCACACCCAAAAAACAAATAATCCAGTGAAGAAATGGGCAGAAAACATGAATAGACACTTCTCTTAACTTTCAAATATACAATGCAGTATTATTGAGAGATGGCTTACATTGTCAGATTGTCAATACATTGACAAGGAAAAGAAAATGTAGTGAAATAGTTTTCCGTGAATCTGGAACTGATAGCCTCAGTCAGAATAGCATTTTATAGCATTTGAGAATCATTGCTGTTATTATAAACTTTTATTTTATTAGGAAGTCAACTGTTCCACCAATAAATGGAATTCAGAGATAATCCCTCAAACATCTTTTCTAGCCAATCGCAACACAAATCTCCACATTTCCTGAGATGTGCACTCTTTGTTTAATGCAGTTACTATGCCTTGTCCTGTGATTGTATGAAAAACAAAAGGTGAACAGACAGGAGAAAGATTGGTGTTGGGAAGAGGGGATAGAAGATAATCCTCAAAGAGGTAGTTAAAACTGACTGCAGACCAAGTCTGTGTCTTGCTTATTTGTAATCATGATTCTTAAGTGTGGCAAATACCTTGAAATTATCATGTTTTGTCATTTTTTTATATACCAAATATATGTTCCTTCCTGTTCCTCAATTCATATTCCTGTATTTATGAGCTTATCTTTTTATTACTCTCCACAAATTCTAGTGTTACCGCCTTCCTAGTACCCTTTTCTTTAAGATCTAACCATAGGTTTTTTTTTTTTTCGTATTTATTTATTTACTTATTTTGAGAGAGAGACAGCATGAATGGTGGTGTTGCAGAGAAAGAGGGAGAGAGAGAATCCCAAGTAGGTTCTGCACTGTCAGTGCAGAGTCCCATGTGGGGCTGGAACTCATGAACCATGAGATCATGACCCAAGCTGAAATCAAGAGTTGGATGCTTAACCAACTGAACCACCCAGGTACCCTTGTGGGTATTCGTTAAGATCTACTGATAGGCCTTGATATTTTATGCAGCTAAATATGTAAGTGATAAAATTGATATCTTAATGTTTGAGAAAAAGGGGAACAGAAGGAAAAAAGCTTAGGTAGATGGCAATTGCAATGGTACACATACACATAGGAGGTGATTTGAGAGAAGTACCGAGGAAGACAAAGTCTACAGTCTGGAGAGACATTTTGGGGCAATACCACCATCAGTGGGATGCAGTAGAAAGATATGTGAAATGAAACTAAGATTCCAAATGTAAGTATAAGGAGACAAGAATTTAGAGAAGCTGTTTTGTGAAGGCAGAGATATTAAATTAGTTATGGATAAGTTCAATTTGAAGTGAAGTCATGATGGCCAAGTGGAAATGAAAAGAAGGCAGGTGGAAATATTTAACTGCAACTCCAAATAGAGGAAAGGCCTAGAGAAAAATTTAGTTAAACTCTTGGAAAAAGATGAATAGAGGATAAAGACAATTAGAGGGAATATATACAGTTAGGATTTTGAGAGTTTATTGATTCATTCATCAACATTTTACTAGAGACTTAGTATGATTAGGCACTATACTAGACAGTAGAAATACAAAGTAAAAAATAGAATGACTATTTTATGATTCATGGTCTACTTGAAAAGAGAACGGTACACATAAATTCAGCTTAATGGGGTATATTAATCTGTTAGGGCTTCCATAACAATATTGCATACTAGGTGACTTAAACAACAGAAATTTATTTTCTCACAGTTTTGGAGACCATTTTCTCCCTGTGTCTTCACATTGCTTTTCCTCTGTGTATGTGCATCGCTGGTGTCTCTTCTTATAAGGACACCAATCTTAGTGGATTAGGGCTCAACACTGATGACCTCATTTAATCTTAATTATCTCTTTAAAGTCCCTTTTGTCAAATACAGTAACAATCTAAGGTGCTGGGGCATATTATTCAGGTTACAAGGAGGCATGCCTTTTTCTAGGGCTCTTGGTCTGCATGGCCAAGTAAATGGCAGCTCTTTATCATCTACATGCAGATGATATCCTGATAAGCATCTTTGGGAATGATCTTTGACCCCTTCTCCAGTTTTCCATGTTTCACTGTCATTTAGAAATCACCACCTTAAAAAGGGATCTCAAATCTTGTCTATCTACGATATTACACTGTTATAAGTATACTTATAACCAAACCCTTCAACTTCAAAATGGTAACATATTAATAAAATTGCATTTTTTCTTACTCTTAGCTAAAAATTTAAAGATGAAATAGTAAGTGCACATTTTACTTGGAGTATATTATTACATGTAGCATATATACATCATACTAATTAGTTGGTCATGAAATATTTGTTGAACACTTATTGTGAGCCTTCAAATAAAATAAGATTTAGAATTAAAAAGGTGAATAAAATAGGTGAGTCCCTGTCCTCCTCTGGCTATTGTTTTTGGTATTATTATTTGTATTTTTTACAGGAGAAATTGGCAGCCATTTCTTGAGCAAAATTAAGTAGTTTTCACTTTGAAAGCCACAGGAGAAGCCATACATTTTATGGCCCTTACAAGGGCCCTTGTAAGATAAACAAGGTATTCTCCTCCCTTTTTATGAAAGAACATATGTAGGACTGACCACTGTAGACATGATAAGCATCCTCATTTATATTTGGCTTGGGATAGAAAGAAGGCCTCTTATCACAGGAAGGGATCTGGAGCTGGGAAGAAAGATACATTTCTATGGTGTCATGGATTTGTGCTGACCTTGCTTCGTAACTCAAGTTAGTAAAGATAATATATCCAGTTATATCACTATACCTCTTAAAAGTGGTTGCCAGACATGGTCTCAAGAATGAGGGTGTAGTGGAATGTTACCTGTCAAGATGCTATACTTTTGATAATGACTTTAAGGCAGCATGATATTCAAATCAACTTTTCATTTTTAGCTTTTCCTCATTGTGATTTTATGTTGCACATAGGTATAGTCAAATATTGTGCCATTGCTTCCAGTTGCTGCTGGTGGTTTAGAAACATAGCTGCTAAAATTGCTCCCGTATGTATTTTTTGAAAAATTTTTTCAGTGCAGTCATTTATACTATATAATTACAAGAATTTTAATTAATCCATCACTATGTATAATATCATATAGGCATATATACTCATTGGTTTAATTTTATTACAATACAACAATTATTTTAGGGAGTTTTCATGTAATTTTTCTTTCTCATCATGACAGATATTATATTTCTTTGTGGAAAAAGTTTAAAATTGAAATTAACTGGAAAGGACACTCAGAATAATAACCTGTTTACATCCACAATTCCCTTCTTTTCAGCACTAAAAGGATAAAATATGACTAAATTTATATCATTTCTAATAGTGATACAGAAAGCAAAAGGGTATGTATGTATACATATAACTTACTGTTTCAAACTAAATCTCATGTTTTAAAATATTTAGCTATTTATTATAGTGAAAATTTTATTATTATATATCCCTGTGGACTTATTTTAGACTTAGAAGAACAAACAAATTAAATTTACACTCCGATGTTGAGACACAAAGTTTAATAAGAAAAAGCCTTTTCTTCTGTGGGGGCTATAGGTTATTTTAATATCAGCTTTTAAAATAAATTTGCAATTTCAGATGTATCTATTAACCCATTAACATTCCCTAACCAAGTCTATTATCATCTGCCTGGACTACTGCAGTAACCTTCTAATGGGTTTTCTAGTGCCTACTTTGACTTCATCTATGTTGAAGCCAGGATGATATGTACAAAATGCAAATCTGGTCATGTCCCTTTCTTTCTTGCTTAAAATTTGTCTGTTGCTTTAGTTGAAATCCCATAACAGCATTCCAAATTTCTCCATAAGAAGATCTCTGTCACCAGTATCATTTCTTGTAATCCTCTTCCCTTCTCCACTTCCTCTAGTTAATTCCTGTATTTCTTCCATTTATCTTATGAAGAAGCTATGCCTTATCACCATCACTTCCTCATCTGAGTATATTCTTCTCTATCTTTTTTTTACCTGGTCAACTCTTCATACTTAAGATCTTTTTTTCTCAAGAATATCTTAGGGCACCTGGGTGGCTCAGTTTGTTAAACATCTGAGTTTGGCTCAGGTCATGATTTTGCAGTTCATGAGTTCAAGTCCAGCGTCAGGCTCTTTGATGAAAGCTTGGAACCTGGAGCCTGCTTCAGATTCTTTGTCTGTCTGTCTGTCTCTCTTTCTCTCTCTCTGCCCCTCCCCCAATTGTGTGTGTGCTCTCTCTTTCTCTCTGTCTCTCTGAAAAATAAATAGAAAATAAAAACTTCTTAATTCCCTCAGAAAGTAGATTAGTACTCTTGTTTTATGTACCAGTAGTTATCTTTTGTAATATTTATCAACATAACTTGTTTAGTGTATTTCAGATTTATTTCTTGTGACAGAATGAGGTTGAATATACTACACCTCATCTGTCCATTTATTGACATATTTGTGTAAGGGAAACTTTTGATTTTTTTAAACAACTTCACACTTTCAACATTTGAAGAATCTCCCTCTGCAGAAAACGGCTCAAACTTGTAGTCTCAGCTCTTAGCTTCAAGATTCATTTTTTTCCTTGAGGATTACTCATGATTTCCACTCCTGGAACCACACATATTAAGTAATCTGCCAAAATGCATAATAAAGTTAAATCCAGGTCCTCCAGTGTTGTCAGCAGAACGATAATCTCTAATTTTAAGAGGATTGTGGGAAGAAGAGTGGTTGGACTTTATAGCCCATTCATGCAGTGAGAGATGAATTGACATCTTTTGCTTTAGAATTTCTCTCTAATTACCTCAGGCTTTGGAAGCTGGAAGAGCTTAAATCTTTTCATTCACGTACATTTGTTTTCCATAGCATCCACTTATGAGAATATGCTACGTTTTCATAAAAATAATTCATTCCTATCCTGATGCAATGATTCAAAGTATTAGTGTGTTATGTGTACAGTAGAATAACTTTGAACTGAGAACTTTATGTAAAAGCACATATATAAAGTAGCCTGAAAGAAAAGAAAATTTTTTTCAAAAAAGGTTTACTGATTGAAACCTTCTGTGTGTGTGTGTGTGTGTGTGTGTGTGTGTGTGTGTGTGTGTGTTTATATGACTGGAGCCCTAATACATTCACCTTATCTCTTTCCTTACTGCTGTCCTTAAACCACACCTACAGAGCTCCTGCATTTATAGACATATCTAAGAGAAATTTGGCTGCCATGTAGCCTAGGGATGGTTAAGTTCAGGCATAGATGTCACCACTGACCCATACCATGATTAAGGTAGTTGTTTCTAATAGTGCTTCACATTCTTACCTTCTGAGCTTTAAAGTACCATAACCTCTGGTTAATTTTCAACATGTACTTCATGTAGCCACTTCCATAAATTCAGAATTGTTTGATGAAGAAAAACCGATTTGTTACCTCTGATTAGCACAAGCTCCTTCTTGTACATTGATTGGGTGGACCAGTGGCATACTGCTATCAATTTACTTGCCCCAAACCACGCTAAAAGGTAATGGAATTAGAGACGGGAATCTCTCTGTTGTCCTCAGTTTTCCTACAGTGAATTCTCTACTCTCTTACTTATTTAGGAAAAAAAATTTCTCAAATGTTATTGTTTTAGGGGGATAGTAGAATTCACTTTGAAAAATATTATTTTGTAAATATCTTTTAAGGTATGTGTGTGTGCTTGTGTGTGTACAAGATATACACATCTCCAACATTTATGTATAAACTCATGGAAGATAATTCAAAACAATAAGATTGGTCTAGATTGTTTTTTCTTTGTCATGTAGAAAATATATATCCATTTTAGTACATACTGGGTAGTGATTTTTTTTAAGGAATAGAAATGCTTCTAAAGTTCAGTGTCTTTATTAAATGATGATTAAGAAAATCCATTAACAAACTATAATATAATCCCTTTTGTCCTCATCTGTTAACTTTTCCTGAGTGAGTGATCCTGTGTTATAAATATGTTGCTCCATTATCAATTTGCTGAATTTTATTAGAATTGAAATAATAAGGAGAAGCAGGTGACATAAGGGTCAGAAAAAGGAAAGATGATGGAATTTCAAGGGAACAGTTTGTTCTTGTGAAGGTCTAAACTTGAAAGCATTGAAAGCTTTCATTTTACAAAGTGATTCTAAGCCAAAACAATACATTTTCTATTTCATTTCCTAAAGGCTTTGACAGAAATTTAAAGACTTAACAGCTCTCACTGAACTTTACCTTGGTCTTTAAATGTAATGTCCTAAAGTGAATAATCTTGGGAACATAAATATGTTGACAGCTTAATGCTCTGACATTTTATTCTCATTGTCTGATTTTATTTTCTTCTTTTCCACTGATGCTTGAGCATAATTACAAGCACTGCCTTAGAAAGGCGTTATTCAGAACCCACAAAAGGCTATTTTGCATTAGGGAATTAAAAAGTCATTCACTTTGGAACACAGGGAAACAACTTTGATTTTAAAATGATTTTCCCAAAGCCCCCATCACATTTAAGAAAAGGATTTCAGTGGGGAATGTTTGGCAAATTCTCACATAAAATGCCTACAGAATCAGCAGGTTGCACCTATTTGCTAGTGCATTCAGTAATATAAGACTTGAGTACAGACTTTACTTAAAAATTCATACAAGGGGAGAAAAGGGTATATTCTGACAATTCACAAAGGACCAGCACAACATCAATGATTTGATGAATAACTTGACTATCAGCTCTTGAAATAATTATGTTTTGTAAATGAATTACATAAAAACTCATCAGTAATTTTGTGATGTAGCCATGCATACAGAAAATCTAATACAGTGAGCTTTGGCATAAAAACATTTTCTGAAGTGTTATTCAAAAAGACCTTATCCTATTTGGAAAATTATAATAAATATAGTACACAATCAGTAGACCCTCTATATAGAGCTTTTCTTAGCAACCATGCATTTTATGTCTCTAGTTCCTGGATTTCTTTGCAGTCAAAAATTGTAATATTTTTATGAATTCACAATTGCAATAGTCTCTTTGTAAGAAGTTTTGTAAAAATAATCTTTATTATAAAAGTGCCACATAATTAAATTATCTTAGTGCAGTGATATAGGGAAAATTCCAAAATTTCCAGGAAAATTACTTGAGGGAAAGTACCCACTATGCTTAAGACCTTTATTTTTTTCTTATCCATGAGTAGGGCATCAGGGAATAATTTCCATCTCTTTCATGTAGCAGAATTGAATCCACCTTGAAGACAGTGCAGAGTCAGGACAGAAAAAGGAATTGCTCCGTGAACTATTCCTATTTTAACCTCTCATTAGGGCTAGTTTCTAACAATAATTGAGGATAGCATTACCCTTTTACTTTTTCAAGATGAAAGAATTAATGAATTAATAGCTATTAAGAGGTGACTTGACATTTAAAGAAGACAATTTTAACTCTTTTAATAAACTTACTTCATTTGCAACCTCAGAAAAGTTATATTATTTTCTCAGAAATTACTTTCATAGTCTTGAAATTATTTGTTGAAAGGACTATAACTAATTTACTTCTTTTTAAAAAGTTTTTTGAAGTTTATTTTTGAGAGACGGGGGGGGGTGGCGGGGAGGCTTGGGGGGGGGTGTCACAGAATCTTAATCAGGCTCCAGGCTCTGAGCTGTCAGCATAGAGCCTGACACAGGGCTCAAACTCCCGAACTGTGAGATAATGACCTGAGCTGAAGTCAGCCGCCCAACCAAGTGAGCCACCCAGTCACCCCTAACTACTTTACTTCTAAGAGAAAACATGCCATTATAATAAGAAATATGTAAAACATAGGTTAGTGCAGTATTTTTGCTATTAGAAATGATAAATTTGATTCCAGTTTGAATTCTAGTTACACCACTTTTTAATTGTAAAGCTCTGTGTATTTTACTTATTCCTTCTAAATCTATATTTTACCTTTATAATTTGGATTAATATTATATGTAATAGGTTGTTTATATGGATATTTTAGGGTAATAATCATTGTCTCTTTAGTGAACACATCCAGTAAATGGTAATTCCAGGTGCCATTGCTATTATCAATTATCATGAAATCATGTTGAGTTACTAGATCCTTCCTTCCTCTGTGATGGAATTTGAACTTACCTAGTTTTGTATTGCTATATATATATATGTGTACAATATTAAATACATACTATTTATATATCATTATGTATGTAGTGGTCCATGTCCTATGAATATGTAAATAAGATTTAAAAAGATCTTTATGAGAAGTGGATAGGTAGTGAATACAAAAGTGATGGTAAAGATGAACTCATGATACTCATGGCACTAAACTGCTTACCACTTCATTGGTTTTTAATTACCTACAAAAAAATTCTAACATCTTTCAGGGCCCATATAGCTTTTGTCAACATGATCTGGTGCCATCTTTGTATTCATTTTTTAATATAAACTATTTGTACATAAATATTTTCCAAAATGAAAACAGGTTTACCAAAATTCATGTTTTTGTTCAATCATTTGTTTATTCAATTATTCATTTGTTCATTTAATAATTGAACAATTTTTTGATGTCCCATTGTGTATTAGATGCTGTAGTAGATATTGAGAAAACATCAATAAGTAAGGCAGCATTTCTACTAAAACTGATCATGTAGTCTCACAGAATTTGGCATTCAGAAACATAAGTGGTAACACAAAATGATAAATGTCATAGCAAAGTCATGAACAAATTTATATAGATGACTGAAGGAGAATAATTGCATTTACAAAAGTAGTTTATAATGTTCAAAACTGATAGTTGAGCTGTGTATTCAAAGGTGAGTAGGAGATTTTCGGGTAGGAAAATAAGGAAACAGGGCAGAGAATAGTATATGCAAAAGTAGAATCTAGAAAGATAGAATGATTCTGTAATATTGATTTATAATAAGAAAAAAGTGATTATTATCCAGATGTCCAACAGTAGGAGAGTTTTAAAGTAAATTCTGATATATCTATATAATTCAATATTTAATAATTGCTACAGTTATATGAAAATGGGAAATTGAAAGTACTATAATGTTATGTTGAACAAGTAGGAAGTCAAACTGATTATATACTGGTACTCAAATTGAGGACAATCTTATAAATTTATAAAGTGAGGAAAACGAGAAGGAAACACATTGTAATTTAATATTTATCTAGGTGGTGGAATTGTAGATTTTGAAGACAAATTCAAATGGCCAAAAGGTATGTGAAAAGATACATAACATCATTAATTGTCAAGAATATGCAAATCAAAATCACAATGAAATATTATTTATAACCTGTTAAAATGGCTACCATCAAGAGGTCAAGTGATAATAAGTGTTGACAAAAGTAGACAAAAAGGAACCTTTGTACACTTTTGGTGAGAATGTTAATTGGCTTAGAAACTGGAAAACAGTATGGAGTTTCCTCAAAAAATAAAAATAAAAATAGATCTACCATATGATCCAGCAATTCCACTTCTGTGCGTATAATCAAAGAAAATGAAAACAAGATATCAAAGAGATATCAAAGAGATCACTCCCATGTTCCCATGTTTGTTGCAACACTATTCACAGTATCCAAGACATGGAAACAACCTAAGTACACATCAGTGGATGAATGGATAAAGATGTGGTGTCTGTCTATTATCTATCAATCGATCAATTGATGCATCTATCTACACATAGATAGATGTGTCCTTCTCTGTTTGTCCTTCTCTGTTTGACTTATCTTACTTAGCATAGCATACTCAAGGTCTAGCATGTTGTCACAAATGGAAGGAGGATTTCATGCTAGACCTTGAGTATGCTATGCTAAGTAAGATAAGTCAGAGAAGGACAAACACTATATGTTATCATTTATATGTGGACTCTAAAAAAGCCAACATTATAAAAACATGGAGTAAAATGGTGGTTACCAGAGAAGAAGGAGGAATTGGGAAGATGTTTAAGGATACAAACTTGCAACTAGAAGATAAATGAATCCTAGAGATCTAATGCACAGTATACTTGAAATAATCACAATATTGCATTATAATCATCAAACTTGCTAAGAGACTAGATCTTACTTATTTTCACCACAGAAAAATAATGATAATAATGTGACATGATAGAGATGCTGACTATTGCTGCAAAGCAATCATATTACAATATGTAAATATATCAAGCATACTATAAACCTTAAATTTACGATAATGTTATATGTCAAATATATTTCAATTAAAAAAAAGAATATTTTGATCTCATTCTTTAATTTTACTTTTCAAATTGCCTATATTGACATCAAATTAACCTCTATAAAACTGATTATTGTGAATTAATTTTAGAATTCAGGAATAAACATAAAATTATTCTATTAGGTTAGAGAAAGATATTGGACTGAAAATTTAAGTTTGGTAAGTTTATCTCATAGATAGCTGATGAAATTGAGATTAGTTCAGAACATAAAACTGAGTATGTTTTATGGTAAAAGAGAAGAATGGTCTTTCTGACTAATGGAGCTGAAGAAGAGAAGCATAATTTGGCTATTGTTGATAGCACTGCTATAAACATTGGGGTACATGGCCCCTAAGAATCAGCACTCCAGCATCCTTTGGATAAATTCCTAGTAGTGCTATTGCTGGGTTATAGGGTATTTCTATTTTTATTTTTTGAGAAACCTTCACACTCTTTTCCAGAGTGGCTGCACCAGTTTGCATTGCCACCAACAGTGCAAGAGGGTTCCCATCCCCACATCCTCACCAAAATCTGTTGTTTCCTAAGTTGTTGATTTCCAGAGTCACTCTGACTGGTGTGAGGTGGTATCTAAATGTGGTTTTGATTTGTATTTCCCTGATTATGAGTGACGTTGAACATCTTTTCATGTGCCTGTTGGCCATCTTGATGTCTTCTATGGAAAAGTGTCTATTCATGTCTTCTGCCCATTTCTTCACTGCATTATTTGTTTTTCATGTGTGGAGTTTGCTAAATTATTTATAGATTTTGGATACTAACCCTTTGTCCTATATGTCTTTTGTAAATATCTTCTCCCATTCCTTTGGTTGCCTTTTAGTTTTGTTGATTGTTTCCTTTGCAGTGCAGGAGCTTTTTGTCTTGATGAGGTCCCAGTAGTTCACTTTTGCTGTTATTTCCCTTGCCTTTAGAGACATTTTGAGTAAGAAGTTGTTGCAGCTAAGGTCAAAGTGGTTGTTGCCTTCTCTGGGTTTTGATGGTTTCCTGTGTCACATTTAGGTCTTTCAACCATTTTGAGTTTATTTTTGTTTATGGTATAAGAAAGCGGTCTAGTTTCATTCTTCTACATGTTGCTGTCCAGTTTTCCCAGCACCATTTACTAAAGAGACTGTCTTTTTTCCATTGGATACTGTTTCCTGCTTTGTCAAAGATTAGTTGGCCATACTTTTGTGGGTCCAATTCTGGAGTCCCTATTCTATTCCATTGGTCTGTGTGTCTGTTTTTCTGCCAACCCCATACCATTTTGATGGTTACAGCTTTATAGTAGAGGCGAAAGTCTGGGATTGTGATGTCTCCCGCTTTGGTCTTCACCTTCAAGATTACTTTGGCTATTCGGGGTCTTTTGTGGTTCCATACAAATTTTAGGATTGCTTGTTCTAGCTTCGAGAAGAATGCTGGTGCAATTTTGATTGGGATTGCATTGAATGTGTAGATAGTATTGACATTTTACCGATATTTATTCTTCCAATCCATGAGCATGGAATGTTTTTCCATTTCTTTGTATCTTCTTCAATTTTCTTCATAAGCTTTCTGTAGTTTTCAGCATACAGATCTTTTACATCTTTGGTTAGGTTTATTCCTAGGTATGTTATGTTCCTTGGTGCAGTTGTGAATGGAATCAGTTTCTTTATTTGTCTTTCTGTTGCTTCATTATTAGTGTATAAGAATGCAACTGGTTTCTGTACATTAATTTTGTATCCTGCTACTTTGCTGAATTCCTGTATCAGCTCTAGGAGCTTTTGGTGGAGTCTTTCAGGTTTTCCATGTAAAGTATCATGTCATCTGTGAAGAGTGAAAGTTTGACTTTACCAATTTTGATGCCTTTGATTTCATTTTGTTGTTTGATTGCTGAGGCTAGGACTTCCAACACTATATTAAACAGCAGCAATGAGAGTGGACATCCTCTCGTGTTCCTATCTCAGGGTGAAAGCTCTCAGTTTTTCCCTTTGAGGATAATATTAGCTGTAAACCTCTCATATATGGCTTTTATGATATTAAGGTATGTTCCTGGATTTGAATCCCTTCTCTACCACCTATTGGCTGTATTACCTTGAGTTACTTAAGCTCTCTGCTGCATCATAATATAGTGAGGATTTAATGAACTGATATTTGTAAAGCATTTTGTGATTGACAGTAACTATTATATCAGTCGTTTAAATAAATAATTTTCATTACCTGTGTAACTCTGTATTTTGATTTTTTAAATATTTATTTTTGAGAGAGGGAAGGAGAGAGAGAGGGTGACACAGAATCTCAAACAGGCTTCAGGCTCTGAGCTGTCAGCACAGAGCCTGACACTGGGCTCGAACTCATGAACCATGAGATCATGACCTGAGCCGAAGTTGGACCCTTAACCAACTGAACCACTTAGGCACCCCTTGATTTTTTTAAAAAAAGCTAACTAGAAAAAAGGAATAATTTTAATACCTATATCATTACTCTATTATAAAACATTTATTGGATTTCAGTTTTTCACTTTTGTAAACAATGTTTATTTTAGAATCTCTTCATGGAATGCAGGAATGATGCAACATATAGAAATGTATCTGGGTGCTTCACGATATTAAGAGGTGAAAAATAATTATCTCTACAAATGTTAATGAAGCATTTGAGAAAAAATTGAATCTATTTTTCTTAAAAGTTTTTTTGTAAAAAGAAACTGATGGATACACACTAAATATTGAAATGTATATTGAATTAAAAAATTGTTCGCAAGGGTTAAAAGAAGAATTCCCATTACAATAAGGATTTAAAAGGATGACTGTTATTTCCATAATCACTTGACATTATTCCAAAATTACTATGCCACGCAATTAGTTTGTAGAAAAATTTAGGATATAATTACTGGAAAAAAACCAAAATTTTAATTATTTCTATTTTTTTTAATGTCAATTTATTTTGAGAGAGAGCATGAGTAGGGGAAGGGCAGAGAGAAAGAGAAGGAGAAAGAGATTTCCAAGCAGGCTCCATGTTGTCAGAGCAAAGCCTGACACCATGACACCTGACACCATGAGATCATGACCTGAGCTGAAATCAAGAGTTGGACACTTGAATGACTTAACCACTCAGGTGCCCCTTAATTATTTCTAAATGTATGATTTATACCTTTATACCCCAGGAGAACCTATTGAAAAAACTATAAGAAATGATAAAGAATAATCAGGGAAACGGGTATACAATTACTATTTTAAAATATATGCCTAATAGTAAATAATAATCAGTTAAAATATAATAAAAAGCACTATTTGCAATAGCAAAAATTACATGTCACAAAACCTATAAAACTATAAAAGAAAATAATAATATTTTTAATTGTATAAAAACTTTACCTCTTATTTGTTGAAAATCACAAATAATATGAAGACAAAGGGAAAATATTAATTGAGGGAATGTTGCACCTTAATGAAAAGGGGAAAATGTTTTTAATTTTCAAATTGTTTTGAAAAAGACAAATAGCAAAGTAGTAATAAGAGAAATACTAAAAAGGAGTTCCTGAGGTGCCTGACTGGCTCTGTTGGTAGAGCATGTGACTCTTGATCTCAGGGCTGTGAGTTCAAGCCCCATGTTGGGCAAGGAGCCTATTTTAAAAAATATAAAAAAATAAAAATAATAAAAATTTAAAAATCTAAGTCATAAACTAGGATAAGATAAAAAATTTATATCCTGGAAATCAACAAGAAAAAGACAACCCAATTAGAATAGGATAAAAGTCATTGTGTGAAAATTTCTTTGCCTCCCCTGAATCTTCCTTCTTCATGGTGCTTTTTGACCCAGGAAACTGACTTATGTGACTACATCAATAGGATTTTCACATGGTCTCTGTCCTCATATTGATTTGGCCAAGTAAGAACTGCAGATGTAGGGAAGGAGAAGAGTGTTTATTCCCCTAGTTCCCTCCCAGGGAAGTCACTTCAGGCTCTATTTTTGATAAAGGTCAATGAATTTCTTGAGGTTGCCAAAATTACAGAACTCCTTTTTTAAAAAATCTCATTAGATAGATATTAAAATTTTTTGATGTTTTTCTCATTATTAAACTTTAATTTTATGATATAAATGTGATATGTGATATTTGAGGGTAATTTTTCAGGTTGAACTCTAAAGACACTAACTCTTTTACTGTTTCCATTCTGACATTTAAAGATCTAAGGAGATTTGTATTTCAGATATATATATATATATATATATATATATATATATATATATATATAAAATAGCTTTCTAACATATTATTCATAACTTGTTTTGCTTTTTAACACTACTTCAAATTATACTGTCTTCTTTATCTTTGTGCACATATTAAATGCACTTATTTTATATTATTATTATCATTAGTCTAGGTCTCCTTCCTTAGGTATAAGTTCTAAAAATTTTATTTGCTGGTTCTATTTCAGTGTCTTGGCTTTCCTAAAACTTATTTTTCTTGATTTTGGCCTTATATTCTTTGGTAGAATTCTTGAGGGTGCAGTTGAACAATACAGTGGTACCTTTCATTTGTTTCCATTTTTGGGTATTTGTAATATTTTCTTGTTAATAGAGTTCTCCTTCTTGTTTATAACCATGATTGTAACTTATCAATTAAAATTATAAATTTTATGGAAACTTTTATCACAAGTTCATAACTGTGTTTTTAACTTTTTTCTCATCTAAAAGTCAGGGAAATGTTTTTGTTCTCACTTCATTTCACACATGATAGGGTTTTAACTGTTTCATTTTTTTTTCTCTTGAGTATTATTTCATTTGCACTCTGGTCAGAGTATGTGTTTCGTATTTTAGATTTTTGTAATTTATTGAGATATCCTTTGAGGATTAAATAAAAAATCTTTTTAAATATAAGTTAATGGAATTATTAAACACTTCAAAATAAATATATCATGGTGATTAAAAATGATAGCCAGGATAATTAGATTAATTTTAAATGTTCACAGAAAGCACTAGTATTTTCCAAACATAATCGCAGTACTCTATTTATATTGTTAATATGAAAATGGAATAGAAATACAGAAATTAAATTTCTATATACTTTAAGGAGTAGGATGTCCTATATTTCATTGAATGATTTGTCCTATCTTAGAATGCTTTGGTGGTGATCATAAACCCTGATCTCAAAACCAAGTGTGAAACCAATTTCTGAAAACAAGATCCAAATAAGAAGAAAGATAGTTTCCAGAGTGCTGGTTTATAAGTAATGCTAAAATATAAGTGATATAAATAATAATTGGTCCTATTACCTTTGAAATAAATTATACTTTTGGGAAAAATTAAGCTTCATTTTGTGGCTTATTTATCTGAACTTATTACATATTAAGTTAAAATGGATTTTTTTTGTGAAATTTTACTTTAGGGAATACTACTGTTATGGTGTTGGTTTTTTATAGTGATTAATAGAACTCTTCTTAATGGTTCAAACATTTACAACCATTTATCTCTATGGCATATATTCCTTGAACAGGCAAATCACAGGTATTAATAAAAATCTCACCAGTAGCATTATGTGTCTTTTGCTTGTGGTCTAAATTTGAAGAAAAAGTTTGTGAGACTCATAGAAAGAAGAAAACATATTGAAAAAATCAATGGAAAAATTCAGTTTAGGTGGTAACACATGAAAATTTGATACTTTACCCTTTAAGTTCTTTGTAGAAAATATACATGTAGGCTATAAAGAAATCCATAGGGCATTATAAAATGGTCTTTCAAAGTCAGCAGAGAAACTTGTAATGGTAGAATTATTAAAAGCCTGACTGGGTAAACCATTTGGGAATAAAGACCATCTAATGAATAATAATCTTTCAAAGTAATGGGCAGGATGACCTAATGAGACATTTCCATTTCCAAATTCTGTGAACCCTATAGTATCACTGCACAAAGCAAGAATTTTGTCGGTAGGAGTTATATGGTGAAATCCCATGCATTGCTTTGAAATTCATGGGCTAGTGGCTTAGCCAGCAGGGTAATGATGTGTAAAGGCAATTGAAATCCTAATAAAATTGGGCTTCTGTGTAAAATGGAGGCAAAATATAATTTTATTGTTCACTCTAAATTGTACATTGCTTAGAGATGGATCCATATACTGCCCATTTAGATAAAAGTTAATTCATTTCTGGGATAAATAGTAGTTTCTTTGATCAAGGTCTATATTCATAATCATTGTGAATAAAAATAACAGAAATGTTAAGTTCTAACTGGTGCTAGCAAAATTTAGTTGAGTAAAATAGTTCATCTTGCTCAGAAATTTCATTTAAAATAAATATTTATCAAAGCCTAAGTAGTAGAAATTATTACTTGTATATGTATTTCTGTATCAGATAGACTAAAACTTAAATTTATTCCTGTGGGCCTGGCATTGTCTTTTTACAAATCTACTTTCTTGAGCATTTTTCATCAATTAGTGTCTACTGTACTATCTCAGTGTTCAGAAATTCCTTCAATTATCTATGAAAATGACTATTTAGGCTACCAATTTTTTTTTTTTTTACATTTTATTTTATTTTATTTATTTTTTTTTATGAAATTTATTGACAAATTGGTTTCCATACAACACCCAGTGCTCATCCCAAAAGGTGCCCTCCTCAATACCCATCACCCACCCTCCCCTCCCTCCCACCCCCCATCAACCCTCAGTTTGTTCTCAGTTTTTAACAGTCTCTTATGCTTTGGCTCTCTCCCACTCTAACCTCTTTTTTTTTTTCTTCCTTCCCCTCCCCCATGGGTTCCTGTTAAGTTTCTCAGGATCCACATAAGAGTGAAACCATATGGTATCTGTCTTTCTCTGTATGGCTTATTTCACTTAGCATGACACTCTCCAGTTCCATCCACGTTGCTACAAAGGGCCATATTTCATTTTTTCTCATTGCCACATAGTACTCCATTGTGTATATATACCACAATTTCTTTATCCATTCATCAGTTGATGGACATTTAGGCTCTTTCCATAATTTGGCTATTGTTGAGAGTGCTGCTATGAACATTGGGGTACAAGTGCCCCTATGCATCAGTACTCCTGTATCCCTTGGATAAATTCCTAGCAGTGCTATTGCTGGGTCATAGGGTAGGTCTATTTTTAATTTTCTGAGGAACCTCCACACTGCTTTCCAGAGCGGCTGCACCAATTTGCATTCCCACCAACAATGCAAGAGGGTTCCCGTTTCTCCACATCCTCTCCAGCATCTATAGTCTCCTGATTTGTTCATTTTGGCCACTCTGACTGGCGTGAGGTGATACCTGAGTGTGGTTTTGATTTGTATTTCCCTGATGAGGAGCGACGCTGAACATCTTTTCATGTGCCTGTTGGCCATCTGGATGTCTTCTTTAGAGAAGTGTCTATTCATGTTTTCTGCCCATTTCTTCACTGGGTTATTTGTTTTTTGGGTGTGGAGTTTGGTGAGCTCTTTATAGATTTTAGATACTAGCCCTTTGTCCGATATGTCATTTGCAAATATATTTTCCCATTCCGTTGGTTGCCTTTTAGTTTTGTTGGTTGTTTCCTTTGCTGTGCAGAAGCTTTTTATCTTCATAAGGTCCCAGTAATTCACTTTTGCTTTTAATTCCCTTGCCTTTGGGGATGTGTCGAGTAAGAGATTGCTACGGCTGAGGTCAGAGAGATCTTTTCCTGCTTTCTCCTCTAAGGTTTTGATGGTTTCCTGTCTCACATTTAGGTCCTTTATCCATTTTGAGTTTATTTTTGTAAATGGTGTGAGAAAGTGGTCTAGTTTCAACCTTCTGCATGTTGCTGTCCAGTTCTCCCAGCACCATTTGTTAAAGAGGCTGTCTTTTTTCCATTGGATGTTCTTTCCTGCTTTGTCAAAGATGAGTTGGCCATACGTTTGTGGGTCTAGTTCTGGGGTTTCTATTCTATTCCATTGGTCTGTGTGTCTGTTTTTGTGCCAATACCATGCTGTCTTGATGATGACAGCTTTGTAGTAGAGGCTAAAGTCTGGGATTGTGATGCCTCCTGCTTTGGTCTTCTTCTTCAAAATTCCTTTGGCTATTCGGGGCCTTTTGTGGTTCCATATGAATTTTAGGATTGCTTGTTCTAGTTTCGAGAAGAATGCTGGTGCAATTTTGATTGGGATTGCATTGAATGTGTAGATAGCTTTGGGTAGTATTGACATTTTGACAATATTTATTTTCCAATCCATGAGCAGGGAATGTCTTTCCATTTCTTTAAGTCTTCTTCAATTACCTTCATAAGCTTTCTATAGTTTTCAGCATACAGATCCTTTACATCTTTGGTTAGATTTATTCCTAGGTATTTTATGCTTCTTGGTGCAATTGTGAATGGGATCATTTTCTTTATTTGTCTTTCTGTGGCTTCATTGTTAGTGTATAAGAATGCAACTGATTTCTGGACATTGATTTTGTATCCTGCAACTTTGCTGAATTCATGTATCAGTTCTAGCAGACTTTTGGTGGAGTCTATCGGATTTTCCATGTATAATATCATGTCATCTGCAAAAAGCGAAAGCTTGACTTCATCTTTGCCAATTTGGATGCCTTTGATTTCCTTTTGTTGTCTGATTGCTGATGCTAGAACTTCCAGCACTATGTTAAACAACAGCGGTGAGAGTGGGCATCCCTGTCGTGTTCCTGATCTCAGGGAAAAAGCTCTCAGTTTTTCCCCGTTGAGGATGATGTTAGCTGTGGGCTTTTCATAAATGGCTTTTATGATCTTTAAGTATGTTCCTTCTATCCCGACTTTCTCAAGGGTTTTTATTAAGAAAGGGTGCTGGATTTTGTCAAAGGCCTTTTCTGCATCGATTGACAGGATCATATGGTTCTTCTCTTTTTTTTTGTTAATGTGATGTATCACGTTGATTGATTTGCGAATGTTGAACCAGCCCTGCATCCCAGGAATGAATCCCACTTGATCATGGTGAATAATTCTTTTTATATGCTGTTGAATTCGATTTGCTAGTATCTTCTTGAGAATTTTTGCATCCATATTCATCAGGGATATTGGCCTGTAGTTCTCTTTTTTTACTGGGTCTCTGTCTGGTTTAGGAATCAAAGTAATACTGGCTTCATAGAATGAGTCTGGAAGTTTTCCTTCCCTTTCTATTTCTTGGAATAGCTTGAGAAGGATAGGTATTATCTCTGCTTTAAATGTCTGGTAGAACTCCCCTGGGAAGCCATCTGGTCCTGGACTCTTATTTGTTGGGAGATTTTTGATAACCGATTCAATTTCTTCGCTGGTTATGGGTCTGTTCAAGCTTTCTATTTCCTCCTGATTGAGTTTTGGAAGAGTGTGGGTGTTCAGGAATGTGTCCATTTCTTCCAGGTTGTCCAATTTGTTGGCATATAATTTTTCATAGTATTCCCTGATAATTGTTTGTATCTCTGAGGGATTGGTTGTAATCATTCCATTTTCATTCATGATTTTATCTATTTGGGTCATCTCCCTTTTCTTTTTGAGAAGCCTGGCTAGAGGTTTGTCAATTTTGTTTATTTTTTCAAAAAACCAACTCTTGGTTTCGTTGATCTGCTCTACAGTTTTTTTAGATTCTATATTGTTTATTTCTGCTCTGATCTTTATTATTTCTCTTCTTCTGCTGGGTTTAGGCTGCCTTTGCTGTTCTGCTTCTATTTCCTTTAGGTGTGCTGTTAGATTTTGTATTTGGGATTTTTCTTGTTTCTTGAGATAGGCCTGGATTGCAATGTATTTTCCTCTCAGGACTGCCTTCGCTGCGTCCCAAAGCGTTTGGATTGTTGTATTTTCATTTTCGTTTGTTTCCATATATTTTTTGATTTCTTCTCTAATTGCCTGGTTGACCCACTCATTCGTTAGTAGGGTGTTCTTTAACCTCCACGCTTTTGGAGGTTTTCCAGACTTTTTCCTGTGGTTGATTTCAAGCTTCACAGCATTGTGGTCTGAAAGTATGCATGGTATAATTTCAATTCTTGTAAACTTATGAAGGGCTGTTTTGTGACCCAGTATATGATCTATCTTGGAGAATGTTCCATGTGCACTCGAGAAGAAAGTATATTCTGTTGCTTTGGGATGCAGAGTTCTAAATAGATCTGTCAAGTCCATCTGATCCAATGTCTCATTCAGGGCCCTTGTTTCTTTATTGACTGTGTGTCTAGATGATCTATCCATTTCTGTAAGTGGGGTGTTAAAGTCCCCTGCAATTACCACATTCTTATCAATAAGGTTGCTTCTGTTTATGAGTAATTGTTTTATATACTTGGGGGCTCCGGTATTCGGCGCATAGACATTTATAATTGTTAGCTCTTCCTGATGGGTAGACCCTGTAACTATTATATAATGTCCTTCTTCATCTCTTGTTACAGCCTTTAATTTAAAGTCTAGTTTGTCTGATATAAGTATGGCTACTCCAGCTTTCTTTTGGCTTCCAGTAGCATGATAAATAGTTCTCCATCCCCTCACTCTGAATCTAAAGGTGTCCTCAGGTCTAAAATGAGTCTCTTGTAGACAGCAAATAGATGGGTCTTGTTTTTTTATCCATTCTGATACCCTATGTCTTTTGGTTGGCGCATTTAATCCGTTTACATTCAGTGTTATTATAGAAAGATACGGGTTTAGAGTCATTGTGATGTCTGTATGTTTTATGCTTGTAGTGATGTCTCTGGTACTTTGTTTCACAGGGTCCCCCTTAGGATCTCTTGTAGGGCTGGTTTAGTGGTGACAAATTCCTTCAGTTTTTGTTTGTTTGGGAAGACCTTTATCTCTCCTTCTATTCTAAATGACAGACTTGCTGGATAAAGGATTCTCGGCTGCATATTTTTGCTGTCTAGCACCCTGAAAATCTCGTGCCAATTCTTTCTGGCCTGCCAAGTTTCAAAAGAGAGATCAGTCACGAGTCTTATAGGTCTCCCTTTATATGTGAGGGCACGTTTACCCCTTGCTGCTTTCAGAATTTTCTCTTTATCCTTGTATTTTGCCAGTTTCACTATGATATGTCGTGCAGAAGATCGATTCAAGTTACGTCTGAAGGGAGTTCTCTGTGCCTCTTGGATTTCAATGCCTTTTTCCTTCCCCAGTTCAGGGAAGTTCTCAGCTATGATTTCTTCAAGTACCCCTTCAGCACCTTTCCCTCTCTCTTCCTCCTCTGGAATACCAATTATGCGTATATTATTTCTTTTTAGTGTATCACTTAGTTCTCTAATTTTCCCCTCATACTCCTGGATTTTTTTATCTCTCTTTTTCTCAGCTTCCTCTTTTTCCATAACTTTATCTTCTAGTTCACCTATTCTCTCCTCTGCCTCTTCCATCCGAGCTGTGGTGGTTTGCATTTTGTTTTGCATTTCCTTTAAAGCGTTTTTCAGCTCCTCGTGACTGTTCCTTAGTCCCTTGATCTCTGTAGCAAGAGATTCTCTGCTGTCCTGTATACTGTTTTCCAGCCCAGCGATTAATTTTATGACTATTATTCTAAATTCACTTTCTGTTATATTATTTAAATCCTTTTTGATCAGCTCATTAGCTGTTGTTATTTCCTGGAGATTCTTCTGAGGGGAATTCTTCCGCTTGGTCATTTTGGATAGTCCCTGGTGTGGTGAGGACCTGCAGGGCACTTCCCCTGTGCTGTGGTGTATAACTGGAGTTGGTGGGCGGGGCCGCAGTCAGTCCTGATGTCTGCCCCCAGCCCACCGCTGGGGCCACAGTCGGACTGGTGTGTGCCTTCTCTTCCCCTCTCCTAGGGGTGGGATTCCCTGTGGGGTGGCGTGGCCCGTCTGGGCTACTTGCACACTGCCAGGCTTGTGATGCTGGGGATCTGGCCTATTAGCTGGGGTGGGAAGGCAAGGTGCACGGCGGGAGGGGGGGCAGGCTTAGCTCGCTTCTCCTTAGGTGATCCACTTCAGGAGGGGCCCTGTGGCAGCCGGAGGGAGTCAGATCCGCTGCCGGAGGTTTGGCTCCGCAGAAGCACAGAGTTGGGTGTTTGCGCGGAGCGAGCAATTTCCCTGGCCGGAACCGGTTCCCTTTGGGATTTTGGCTGGGGGATGGGCGGGGGAGATGGCGCTGGCGAGCGCCTTTGTTCCCCGCCAAACTGAGCTCTGTCGTCCGGGGGCTCCGCAGCTCACCCTCCCTTTGTCCTCCAGCCTTCCCGCTTTCGGAGCAGAGCTGTTAACTTATGACCTCCCAGACGCTAAGTCGCGCTTGCTGTTGGAACACAGTCCGTCAGGCCCCTCTGCTTTTGCAAGCCGGACTCGAGGGCTCTGCTTGGCTGGCGAGCCGCCCCTCCGTCCCGGCTCCCTCCCGCCAGTCCGTGGAGCGCGCACCGCCTAGCCGCCCTTCCTACCCTCTTCCGTGGGCCTCTCGTCTGCACTTGGGTCCGGTGACTCCGTTCTGCTAATCCTCTGGCGGTTTTCTGGGTTATTTAGGCAGGTGTAGGTGGAATCTAAGTGATCAGCAGGACGCTTGGTGAGCCCAGCGTCCTCCTACGCCGCCATCTTCCTGCGCCTCCCCTAGGCTACCAATTTTTTAATGTCACATATTAGGCACAGCTCTTACACAAAATAAGATTTTTTTCTTTGTAATTTATTTTTTATATAATTTCAAGCCTAGATTGAAATTGTAAGAACAGTAAAAAGTCTAAATGCTCTTATCAGATTCAACGTATGTTAATATTTTGCTCCACTTTTAATTGCTTTATCATTCTTCTTTTTCTCTCTCTATACACACACACACACACACACACACACACACACACAAATGCAGCTCTTAATATAGTTATGCTTTTCCTAAACCACTTGCAAGTAAATTAGAGATATAGTGCCGCATTACCGCTGAATACTTCAGTATGTATTTCCTAAGGCTTTTCCCTTACTTAGTCACAGAATACATTTCAAATAAGAGGTTTTGTATTGGCATAGTATAATCTAATCTACATTACATATTAAATTTCTGTCATATCAACTTCGTTACCTCTCTTGCTCAGGATCCAACCCAGGATCAAACATTGCATTTAGTTGTTATGCCTTTTAAATATCCTTTAATGGGCTTCTTTCTCAGCCCATCTTTGTCTTTCTTGACTCACATTTTGAAGAATATTAGTCAGAATTTCCTTCAATTTGGATTTATCTGAGTTTCTATACGATTAGATTCATATTATGAGTTTTTGGCAAGAATTCCACAAAAGTGATATTCTTTTTTTTTTTTAATTTTTTTTTTTCAACGTGTATTTATTTTTGGGACAGAGAGAGACAGAGCATGAATGGGGGAGGGGTAGAGAGAGGGAGACACAGAATCGGAAACAGGCTCCAGGCTCTGAGCCATCAGCCCAGAGCCCGACGCGGGGCTCGAACTCACGGACCGCGAACCGCGAGATCGTGACCTGGCTGAAGTCGGACGCTTAACCGACTGCGCCACCCAGGCGCCCCCAAAAGTGATATTCTGCCCCTCTCAATGTGTCCTGTCAGTAAGCATATGGTGTCAATTTGTTCCAATAATAATCTTGTTGGCTTTGTTCATGTGGTTAATCTTTTTCATTTAAATGGTGAGCAGATATTTTGAGACTCTACAAATCAACTCATTTCATCTAACTTTTATCCACTATTTATAGTATCCATTAATGATTTTTCTAACTCCACAATTCCTTCTTTGTTTATTAGGTAACATTCTATTCTAAGGAAGAAATTTCCTTTCTGCACGTGAGAATGTATACGTGTGTGTGTGTGTGTGTGTGTGTGTGTGTGTGTGTGTGTGTGTTTCTCCATAGTATTATGGAATCTTATTTTATTCTAAGGATAGCAATTAATGGCCATAATTATTTATTTTGCTTAATTTGTTCCAGGTTTGGCAATGGGAACCACTTCAAGATGCTTCCTGTCTTTTTGATAGCTTCTACTGCTTTTAGGCTCAAGATATGCTCCACAATCATCTTCCACTTTCTCTATACTACCTTTAAAATTAGCTATTTTGCCAAAAGAGACCTACTTCCTTTTAGTGAAAAATGTTTTTTTGAAACCAAGATCTGGACATTAGGTATGATAACTGCCACTAACTGGTGTGTCATTTCCTCTAGGTTCTATTGGTAAAATAAATCAATATCTCTGAAATTATGCATGTTTGTTGTTACTGGTGCCAGTGCTTTTAAGTCCACTCAGTAAACATAACTATGTCTGTGTGTGGGTATGTGTGCACGAACACATGTAATTTGTCTTTCTCTTTATCAATTGATCAATTAATACATACATACATACATATACATGTATGGATACATACATACTGTTATTTTCTACTTCATTTCATCCACACAGGATAAATTACAGTCTGCCTAATTTTCATATACTCAGCTCCTTTCTCAAGAAATGGCAGACTTGGCTCACATTATCCTCAATGTTTTAACTTATTTGTTCAATCCTAGAATGTATAACAATTACTTTAAGGATAGTTAACCTACAAAACTGCAAAAAGCAAACTTGCTGCGCAAAGTTTATTATCTCCATGAATATTTTGGGGTACATGCAGAGGAATGAATAAACCATAGCTACAGAATTCATTGCATTGGCAAAGGCACAAACTTGTGTAACTAACCCCCGTGAAAATTTAATACAATTCTGTCACCAGAGTAACATCCTTTGTGCTGCTTCCCAGTTAGCCCCTACTTATTGAGAAGCAACAACTTTTCTGATTTTTTTCATCATACATCAGTTTTATCTATTTTATAATTTCATGTAAATGGATTCCTACAGAATCTACTCTTTTGTATCTGATTTCTTTCACTTAGCCTAGATCTTGGAGAGTGATACGTATACTACGTATGGAATTATTAGTTTTTTTCTCTCTGTCTGAGTAGAATTCCATTGTATCATTGTATGACTATCTCAAAATTTCTTTCTCTTCCTGTAGATTTTGCTTACTTTTGTAGTTTGGAGCTGAGAACAACTACATTCTTGTGTATACCCTTTCTGCAGACTTATGTTTTAATTTGGGGGAGATAAATACTTAGGATTAGAATTGCTAGGTCAAAGAGTATATATGATGGATAGCATAAGAAACTGAAAAATATTTTTTCTAAATGATTGTATCGTTATACACGCCTACCAGTAAATTATGAGTTTCCATTGCTTCATATTATTGTCAACATTTGGTATTGTCAGACTTTTAAATTTTAGCCATTCTAATGTGTGTGTGTTGCTATCACTTTGTGGTTTTAATTTGCATTTTCATAATGACTGGTGATGTTCAGAACTATTTTATGTGCTTATTGGCCTTTGATTATCTTCTTTTCTGAATTGTTCAATTCTTTTGCCCATAAAAAAACAAAACAAAACAAAGCATGACAACTTTCTATCCTTTTATTGTAGTTTTAGATGTTCTATTATTGTTTTAGGTTGTCTCTAGCCGAGAATATTTTCTCCAAGTCTGTGTCTTGACTATTTATTTCCCTAAATATATTTTTTGTTTTGCTGATTTTTAAGAAGTTGATAAAGTTGTACATATTAAGGTTTTTTAAATGGTATTTTTTTCTGTTTCTTTGTCTACCTCATGGTAGCAAAAATATTCTTCAGTGTTTTCTTTGAGAAGTTTTATAATTTTAGTTATTATGTTTATTTTACAATAATTTTATAATTGTATTTGTATATTATATTTATATTATATAATAATTATATAATTATTTTTATAATAATGTTATAATTCTTATAAAATTAAATTTTTTCAAAGTTGTAGGCTAGGAATGAAGTTCCTCTTTCTTTCTTTCTTTCTTTCTTTCTTTCTTTCTTTCTTTCTGCTTTTGTTTTTCCTTCCTACCTTCCTTCCTTCCTTCCTTCTTTCCTTCTTCTTTATTTCCTCATATAAATCTATAGTTGTTCTAGCACTATTTGTTGAAAATGTTCTTTTCCCCATTGAATTGCTTTGATGCCTTTGTTGAAAATCAGCTATCTCAATGGATCTATTTCTAATCTCACTGTTCTCTTCCATTGTTCTTCCTGTCTATCCTTACACCAGTACTATATTCTCTTTTTTTAAGGTTATTTTATTTGAGAGAGAGGAAGACAGAAACAAAGAAAGAGGGAGAGAGAGAATTCCAAGCAGGTTCCACGCTGTCAGCACAGAGCCCGATGTGGGGCTTGAATTCATGAACCACGAGATCATGACTGAACTGAAAGCAAAAGTCAGAGGCTTAAACAACTGAGCCACCCAGGTACCCCTTAATCTCTTAATGAAACTTTATAGTGAGTTTTTAAATAAGGTTGTATTCAAAATAGTTCTTTTTGAAGTCATTTGGAAATTCCAGGTCCTTGGCATTCCAAATATTTTTAGGAATATTTATTTATTTATAATATACAAGTATATATATTATATATAATATATAACTTATTGATAATATATAAATGTTATGTATATATGTATATAATATGTATATTATAAATATATGACATTTATTTCTTATTACACTGGGTCAAATATCCAGTACAGTATTAAGTAAAAGCATTTTAGTATGCACATCCTTGCCACATTACCAACTTAGGAGGAAAGCATTCAGTATTTCACCATTAAGTATGATGTTAACTTTAGGTTCTTCGTATATCCCTTTATTAGATGGAGAAATCTTTTCCCTCCCCTCTTCCTAGTGTGCTGGAAAGGTTGGTTTGTAGTTTTTGGTTTTTTAAATCGTGAATGGATTTTGACTTACCAAATTATATTTGGGCATACATTGAGATGGCCATATATATTTTTCTCTTTCTCCTGCTGATAAAATGGGCTAATTGATTTTCAAATATTGAATCATTTTAATCCTGAGATAAACTCCACTTGTCATGATTTTTAATCTTTTATATATTGTTCCAGCCAGACTAATACCCTAAAGATGTACACATCCTAATCCTTGAAACTGTGAATGTTACCTTACATGGCAAAAGACACTTTGCAGATGTGATTAAAATAAGGATTGTGAGGGAGATTATTTTGGATTATCTGAGTTGGTTCAATGTAATTATAAGGGTCCTTCTAAGAGGGAGGCAGGAGGATTAGACTGAGAGATAAGGACATGACCAAGGAAGCAGAAACATGAGTGATATGGAGCAATGATCCAAGGAATACAGGCAGTCTCTAGAAGCTGGTAAAGACAGGAAATGGATTCTCCTCTAGAACCTCCAAAAGCAGTGCAATCTTGCTGAAAGTCCCCCAGAATTGTAAGATATTAAATTTGTGTTGTGTTAAGCTCTGAGTTTTTAGTAATTTGTTATAACAGCAATTGGAAACTAATACATGTTTTTTAGATTTTATTTGTAATAATTTGAAGAGGATTTTTGCAATTATATTTATATTTATTAGAGATATTGTTCTGTACAATTTTACTTTTTATTACTTTGTTAGCTTTTAGTATTTTTTAAAATGTTTGTTTATTTTTGAAGGAGGGAGAGACAGAGTACAAGTAGGGGAGGAGCAGAGAGTGAGGGAGATATAGAATCTGGAGCAGGCTCCAGGCTCTGAGCTGTCAGCACAGAGCCCAATGCGGGGCTCAAACCCACAAACCATGAGATCATGACCTTAGCTGAAGTCGACACTTAACCTACTGAGCCACCCAGGGGCCCCTGTTAGGTTTTAGTATTAAGGTTATATTGGACTTACTAAGCAAATTTGGAAGGTTTCCTACTCTTCTATTACCTGAAGGAATTGATGTAAATAAAATTGGTGTTTCTTTCTTAAATGTTTGGTAGAGTTTATTAGTAAAACATATGGGCCAGTTTTTTTCGGAAGATTGTGTAATTAAATTCAATTTATCTAATGCAGTGGCTTTCCACATTAAAAAAACCACTTTTACTGAGGTATAGTTGAGACATACAAAAATTTTCACATGATACCATTATCACAATCAAAGTACTGAACCTATTCCTTACCTCCAAAATTTCTTTGTGCTCTGCTGTTTATTTTTTATTTATTTTTGGGAGGTGGTAAAAATACTCAATTTGAGATTTATTCTCTTAACATGTTTGAAATGCACAATACCGTATTGTTACCTACTATGTGGTACAGCAGATATCTAGAGTTTATTCAGCCTACAAAGCTGAAACGTTATATCTACTGAGCAACATTCCCCATTTCCCTCTTCCCTCAGCCCATGGCAACTTTATTCTACTCTGTGCTTCTTGATTATTTTAGATACCTCATATGGGTTGAAACACAGTATTTATCTTTCTATAACTATTTTACTTACCATAATGTCCCCTAGATACATCCATGTTATCGCAAATAACTTTATCATACATAAGAGTCGCCTTTAGAATTTGTTAAAACACAGATTGGTAAATCTCACTCCCAGACTTTTTGATTTGGTAGATCTGGGGTGGGACCTGAGAGTTTACATTTCTAACATGTTCTCCAGTGGTGCCAATGCTATTGGTCCAGGAACCACACTTTGAGAACCAGTGCTTTAAAAATATAGAACTTTTTCATCAACTATATTTTTGAAGAATTTGTCTTTCGTGATAGTTGTTGAATTTATTGGCATCATTTACTATATTTCCTTATTAATTTTATTGTACATAGAATCTGTAGTAATCTCCCATCTTTAATTCTTCATAATGGTAATTTTCATTTTCTTCCTTATGTGCTTATTACTCTGTTCAAAAAGCCAACTTTATGCTTTGTTGATATTGTCCATTTTTATTACATTAATTTCTGTTCTTGTGTTATATTTAATTTATTGTTCTTAATTTATTCTTAATTTATTGTTCTTCTTATACTTAATTTAGACTTCCTTTCCTTGCTTTTTCTTGTTTTTTAAAGTGGAAGGGAAGCCTGGGCCATTGTGTTTTTGTGTTTTACTTCTCTCAGTGTCCTTTCTAAGCTGCTTAGCTTTCAGTGCTTGAAAACAGTCATTACATACATTTTTTTCCACTTTAATGATTTTTTTTCATGGGAGAAGAAGTCTAGTATTAACTACTCTGTTGAAGTTAGAAGCAAAAGTCAAGTAAAATTATTAAACAATTATCTTATGAAAGAGTGTACTGATTGTGGATATGAGAGCAGAGCATTCTGGATATAATAATTTTTCAGTATATGTCTATTGACAACAAACAGCAAATATGCTCAATTACAATGTAAGTGGGCTAGAGGAAGAAAGGGAGGAATTTATTTCTACTCTGATTTATACAAATAAAATTTTAAAGTACCAAATTTAAACTTTTTTGATGCCTTTCTTTTTTTTGTTTGAAGGTACACAGTTATTACAAATGCTTTGAGTTGGCAAAAAGGTTGATATTAGCATATTTCTTACTTCATTTAGCCAGTAGCATGTTTCAGGAAGAAAGTTGTATCATGTCACCTTGTCTGCACAAAATTATTTGGATTATACATATGCAAAGAGAATACCTCAGGTTTGTATTCCTGTTATAAACTTGGATTTATTCAGATGATATTAGTGCTTAAGCACTAATGCATTCCATTTACAAAATACTTCCATTTAAACATTCAAATAGATACTCCACACATCCATCAAACCATTAAGCAATGTTATTCTCCTTTACTACTTTGGCATGTGGGCTGCTACTTTTAAATATGTTCCATTTGAATCATATTATAATACTTATTAGGTAGATTATTAAAATTCATTGTACTTTTATTTAAAACAGGCATTGTATTAGCCTATACTTACTTATAAATAATAATTGTAGACTCTTTATTAGGATAATTTATTTCTAACTGGTACATTACAGTTATAATTAGTAACTTTTTTAAAGAAAGGACTACAAACAGCACTAGTATGATTAATCACTTATATGAAGTCTTCTGTGGAATTCAAAAGGCTATATTGATAATTCATGCTAAACATATGAAACATTGGCAAATGGGAGGACTCATCAACGTTTGAATGAGACATGGAGATCAGATTTTCTTGCTGTTTAGATGTCTGTCAAAAGAACCTTCTGGGAAAAAAAAATGTAACAGAGCTTTTTGTCTGCTACCTCCCATTTAGATTATGTTTGATCAGCTCTTCTATTTTCTATATTGTGAAGAAGATTGCAATAGATGATAATTATGATGTTGTTATTTGTAAATAGATAAGTCAGAGTAGATTCAAGGTTATCCCTATAATAACATTTTGTCACTTGCATTCCCATGTGAATTCTTAAGTTGCATAGAAGGAAAGAATTAAATCTGGTGGTCCAAGGTTATCCACAATCCTCAGTTTCTATTATGTGTACAGCCATGGGGAAATATACTATATGTAAATGTCATCAATCATGTGTCTCAGCAGAGAAAGAAATATTTAAAGAGAAATGTTTTATGCTGAGATCTTTGTACACAAGGACAATTTTATTTATTTTGGGATCCCTAGTGCTTGGCACATAGTAGTCATTCAATTATTGTTTTGAATTGATGAGTGTATTTATGAATAACTTAATATAAATGCATTTAGAAATTATAGCTTTGTATTGGATGAAAACTGTTTTCTATATTTTATTGACATATCCTATGAAATAATCGGTGGTGCAGAAGAAATGTTCAAAATTGGCCTCTGTTTTAAAGCTTTATTACCAACATTTCCCTGCTTTTGACTAATTTTATAACAAAATAATCTTTAGAGAGGCTTGTCCATCTAAAGCTTAATGGATACATACTGAAGAGAATGCTTTGCAATAATTATTAGCTACTACTTGAAGTGGTAGCTTCAAAAAATAAATAACCTGAGATAATGGTGATACATGGATTGTTGATATGAGCTAGATTAGAAGCTTTTATTTTATAAAAGATCTATTGAAATCTGTAAAGTCACTGGTTATCTCTGGTTGTCCAGCAAACGGGCTGGGTACTTTGGTCACTTTAGAAAAAAAAAGTTGAAAGTATTGTTTAACCCCATCAAATCTGAACTGTGAAGTTATGATTTCATGAAGTATCATTCCCTTCTAAATGATTGCTCCATTTAAAACCTGCACACAGGTTATAGACACTTCATTTGTAATTTATCTTAGCTACAAGGCAACATGCTTTCCATTAATGTGCATGACACTGTTTTTTGGGTTTTTATAGTTGTTACTGATGTGATCCATTAAATCTCCAGCTTATAAAAAGGAATTCATTTCTTAAAAGTGGATCATAGATTTTTAAAATAATGATGAAAATAAATAGTACAATTCTGAATAACATTTTGAATGTAGTGATAAATGAAATTGTGAATATAGAATGTGAATTTAAGTTCACATTTAGTTCATCTTTTTGTTCAACTTCTAATGTGTTGGTTTCGCAAAAGCAATCAAAACAGAAATGTGAAATAAAAAGTATTATTAATCTAGCCACACATTCAATAGCTACAGTATTTATTGAATGTGTACAACATACCAAACATTGTTATAGGTACCAGGAATATAGCAATGAAAAAAACAGCCCCAACTTTTATGAAGCTTCTGTTTTATCCATGGAAGAAAGATAGTCAAGAAGATTTAATATATATATTAATAAAATATTTTAGATGGTCATAACTACTATGAAGAAAATTAAAGCAGAAAAAAGGAAATAATGAATGATGGAAGAAGTTGGGGTGGAAAGTAGTTTTATACAGCTTGGCCAGGGAAAGCCTCTCTGCTGATATGGTACTGAAGCAGAGAACAGAAGAGTATGGACATCTTAAAGAAGAAACTTCCAGATAGATGGAAGAGCAAATACAATAGGCCTGAGACAGGAGTGTGCTTGGCATGTTTGAGTGACAGAAAAAGAGGATGGATAAAGCTGAAGTCTAGTATAGAAGACTGACTTTAAATAAAAATAGACAATTACCTAATTGCAGTTGTATTAAGTAGTATAAGAGAATAATATGATATATAGATGAGAGCATGTAATTTTTGCTTCAATATTACAGAATATGCTCTAAGAAAGTAACTTTAAAAAATGTTTATTTATTTGTTTTGAGAGAAAGAGATAGAGAAAGAGAGAGACAGCTTAAGTGGCAGAAAGGCAGAGAAAGAGGGAGAGAGAATCTCAAGCAGGCTCCACGCTGTCCTTGCAGAGCCAGAGGACATGGGGCTCAACCTCACAAACTGGGAGATCATGACCTGAGCCAAAATCAAGAGTTGGACACTCTACTGACTGAGCCACCCAAGCACATGAAAGTAACTTTTACTATGAATATGAAGTGTGATGGGGAGTCAACCATATGATGGGTTTGGGGGAAAATAGTGTGATTTTTCTTAAAAAAAAGTTTGTGTTAAGATCTAAAGATGGGAAAGATGAATAGAATCCCTCTTTAGTTAGAAAATGGTGTGTGAAGGAGAAAGTGAAAGTAATGAGATTGGGACTATAAAGAGGAAATAGACCATGCAAAAAGATATTCATAAGTCATATAAATGATTTGGGCTTTTTCTTAACTGATAAGGGTTTTATCCATTTGGTTTAAATGAAGGAGAGGTTGTAGAGTTGTATTTTTAAAACAATGTGCAGAAGATATGATAGGAGGGCCCTCTGAATGGAGCTATTCCAAGATGAAGAATTGTTAATAGCTCCATTCAAAAATTCTTGATCTTATACATAGCTTGGTGAAAGCAGTGACATGGAAAAATATACAGTGATGCATTTAGGAGACCTTATTTAATAGTTTCTAATGTTGATTATTTGGTTAGCATTGATATATAGGTGTGTTAATTCTTTACAGTGGTGAAATAGTCTGTAAAACTTTGGCCATATGCCAAACTATGCTTTAGGTAGAGAGGTTTCCTTCTTTTCATGTGTATATCTTTGAGGAATTAAGACAGTGGACGCCTTGAATTTACTTGCATGAAGTCCAGATGACAGTTACCAGCATGAAATTTTTTGGTGTCTTTAAGAAAGAAGGTGTCAAGGGAGAAGAGTAGAGACTGGCAGAAAATCAAGATCCTGGAGAAAGAAGACTAGCCACTGAAGGAAACTGAGGGCCCCTAGAAAATTTCGAAAACAATCAGAAGGGGAAGCAGTCATGATACCATAAATGTGGGAATTTTAAGAAGAGGAAAGAACTGTCCATTGCTGAGTACTGAAGAGAGTGCAAGGAGTGAACAGATGAAAAATTCCTTGCTGATATTTCAGATAATCCTGGATTTAGGGTAGACATAAGATATAGTTTTTGAAGTCTTACGGAAATTATTTTAAAAGTAGACTGTACCATTACAATGCAATATGTTAATCATATTTTGTCCAAGGGCTTCTTTAAATATAACTTCATAAAGCCTTTATATCAAATATTATGTTTTCTTATAAATTTTGTTTTAAAAGTAAAAAATTACAAAACTTGACTCTTCTGAAATTGAAATCAAAAAAGTATTAAAAATGTTTTTCATCAAAGTCTAATTCAACTTCTCTTATTCAACCGTATCAATTTCTAGGCTGGGTAGACAGCTTTGCAGTTTGAGCTCAAGTTCTGATATGAATACAGAGAAAGAGTGGCCTTTTTCAAGTCATATCATTCAGTATAGAGTGAAAGTTATGCAATGCATACTTTGCTATGGAAAGGAAGGGCACACCCATTTTGACTAACTCATAACTATTTAGACAGATAGAAACATTCCTCAATAATAAAATAGTACATCATATAAAATCCTTCCTAATTGCTCTGTTAATTTATAATCTATTAGATGTAGGCTGTTCTATTCTATTTATCTAATAGAATATAATTAATCTAGTAATAGAATCTGTTCTGTTAATTAAAAAGAAACATTCTTACATGTAAGTGAAAACAGGATGCCTACTAGAATTATATTCCAAGATAATAGGAAGGCTCAATTATCTATTAAAAGTCCCATAATTTTTTCATTTTGTACTAAGAATTTAGTCTTTTCAAAAATTAAGAGACAAATTGGTTCATTAAAAAAAAAAAAAACCCTGAGTGAATAATTAGAAAGCATATGTTCGCTAGGAGATTTGCCATATACTAGCCAGTTTCCTTGGGAAAGTCTCTCAGTATCTCTGAGTTTCCACTTTCTAAAGCAGATATTAAAGTGTTATAAACATGTAAGGTAACAATGATGGAGACTTCAAAGCTATTTCTCTGAAAAGCTTAACACATTAGTATTAGAGCTGAACTTATGAGAGATTCTCTCAACCCTTTTCAGAAACTAAAGGTGAAAGATCCAGCCCAGAGGAGAAACAAAATATATAGTTAGTTCCCTTCAGGTGCTAGTTTGATGAAGAGAAAGCTCTATGGTTGTCAGTAAGAGACACTCTCCTTTCCAGAATGGGGAGATTAGGAGGGAAACTGAAGGTACCTGTAAGTATGCGCAGCCTTGTCAGGGGTAGTAAATCTAGATAAACAATCCAGATGGCTTTGGTTTGTGAATTGGAAGCTTTTATGCCCAGCCCCATGCAGATAGGCTCACACTAAACAGAGGGTGACAAACATATGTTTGCTCCTTTTTTTTTAAATCTAGATTGTTTCCAAGATTTATTACTTTGGGATGTTGGGGCAGCTTTGTAGAGTTCAATGGCTGTATACCCCTTTAGGAATCATAAACACTTAAAGTCCTTAAAAATCTTAGTGCCAATAAATGTATCTGCAAATTTATCTCTGCTTCCGAACTGATTGGCTTCCCTCTATACCAAAAGTATTCTTTTCCTTAGTCATTCTACTTTGACTTTGTACTCTTTCACTATCCCTACTTTCTGCAAAGTTCTTGGGTTGAATAGCCTAAAATTGATATTTATGGAAACTGTTGGTTATTTATTAAAAATTCTTTCAATTTGGCATTCTGCCAAATTTGATTTAATAATTCTGTCAGTTCTCCTTGTTCTCTCTGTAGCACTTGGCACAGGTCATCTTTTTCTCTTTTGCAATTCCCTCCTCTTGGTTTCCAACATACTGTGCTTTCTTTTATTCTCCAATCTGTCTGAAGCTTCTAGTCTGTCTCTTGTTTATCCAGTCTTTGGCAGTCCTCGTGTTTCCTAGATTTATCTATGTTACTTGTTGGTTTAACTTTTATTTACATATATCAACATACCCTGTCTAAAGATGACTTCCTAGTGTATGTCTCAAGTTTTCTCAGGATGAGTGATTATTGAACAATTAGAAAATAAGGAATTCTATTTTGAAAGTGATTTGCAACTTGACAGGAGAGTTACTGAATATCAAAAAAGTTGACTAAAATAATCCTTTACATAGAAATTTCATAACATTCCTTTAATGGCCAGTGTTATTTTTCTTTCCACAACATAGAAATATCTTTATTTAGAGTGATATACTAAATGATTTTATGATTATTAAAGTAATAACCATTCAGTATATATAAACATGAAAATATGGGTCTAAAATTAAAAGATCAGTTATAACATTGCATACTATTAAACATTTGACTCTGCAATAGACATTTTACTAGAAACTTTACATACATTATGTCATTTATTTCTCACAACACTACTATTAATATTATGTCCATTTTATTGATAGAAAATTAAGAGAGCATACTTGTTTCAGTTCACACAGCTATTTGGTGACAGATATGAGATTCAAAAATACATCTAACTGACTTAAGAGCCCAACATCTTAATCACTACCTTGTCCTACTCAGAGATACCAATTGTAAAAATTTAGTGCAGCTTCCTCAGGCCTCCCTTCTCCATGCTACATCATCTCCGCCTAATAAAACTACCCTCCTCTTCTGGATAGATAAGAAAAAAAGAGGTTGTTTCATATCCCTTTCCGGCTCAGCACCTGGAAGTTCCATCCCAATGGCTCATGTTCCTTCATGTTGTTCCTAAATTCATGGAGGCCTAGCTCTTCCTCCATACTGGTTGCCTGAACTCCGACTGCTTGTAGTTCTCTCAGTGTGAGGTACCACTTCTACAATGGTTATTGGTGAGAAAATGACATGAAGCAGACCCCATTTCTCTCTTAACCAATTCTTTTGCTCTCTGACCACCATCACTGATTTTACTGAAGTGTTAAAGAAACTTAAATACATAATGATTTTCACATTTAACACTGTTTGCTAAATATGACTATCTTCTTATTCTAGGAGTAGCATAAGAAGGTTAAACCCCAAGCATAGGAATTCTCTTGTGGACTAAACCTAGTTGTTAGCCTGAATGCTCTTACAGGTAGGCCTTCCTTCCTCTCAAAAAGGAACTTCTTCCTCAAAACTCTATTGTTTCAATTTCTACCCCTCACTACTTTGGAAAACTCCACCTCACACCCATAGAGATGTGGCCGCAGGATCTGGCCACCTTTCCCAATTCATGCCTACTGCTTAGGTAATCTGGGAGACTCAGTGCATCTCTAATAGCACATACCCCAAGCATCATTTATTCAGTATCAATGACAGCAGGACAGGTCAAACTGATTTTTTGCACTTCTAGTACAAGAAAACAGCCCAGTTAGAGTGTTTGACATTCGAACTCCAAGTTGTGTCCCCAAGTGGTCTCCCTGCTTGTATGAGATGAAAACATATCTGTTCATTCTTTGTAGTCCTCAACTGAATAAGTATTGAATCAAACATAGACATTCACTTATACCTCCCACAGAAAAACATTAAATCTCAGAGTTGGCACAGTATAAATCCATTCAGACTTTTTTTTTACTTGTTGCTAAGAGTATTTATATACAAAAAGAGAGAATAGAATTCCTATGTGCAATAGCAAAAAAGGAGTATAAAGAGGTGGTAGGAGGAGGAATTACTTACTCTGAACTTTTCTGTAGAACCTAATATTGTTAACAATGGATTACTATTTTCTACTATCTAATTAGAGAAATAGGAAATAAAGGATAATGATGCCATAATAATTTTGGGAGGAATAAATTTTTCTAATGAGTTTTTTCTTTATTTTATTTTTCTTTATAATCTTCCCTGGATGATTGCTAGCATTGATTTTTATTTTGCGATCTATGTTTTTGTCATGCAAAAAATATTTTGCAATTTCTAGTTTCTTGCAATTGCTAAAATGAGGAATATATTCAATTTTACTTAACTGCTTTAGAACTAAGAAATTAAATGCCCATTATCACTAATTTATATAATAGGGAAAAATGATTTCATGTGGAAATGTGGATAGAGAGGGAAATGGTACAAATAGAGGCATGAGAGATATATTGATTTTTTTCAATACATATGTCATATCACATCATTTCAAAAAAATTCTATGTTATTCATCATTTTTGACATCTTATGTCTTACATCTTATATCTTCTTTTATTATAATGTAAGATCCGCGAGGTCAGAGAGAGGATGAATATTTGAATCTTCATTAACGTTTTTTTATTTAACAGGATATACTGATGGCACTTAGATCTTTTTAAAAAGACAAAGGATTCACATACAGTTGGTGGGAAATGAAGACACTCAGAATTTACACTGTCCAGTGCAGTACCACTAGCCACATGTGGCTATTGAACTTTGAAATGTGACTAGTACAAATTGTGATATGCTTTCAGTATAACATACACTCTGGATTTTGAAGACTCAGTATACACAAAAGAATGTAAATATATCAACAGTTTTATGTTGATTTCATTTTGAAATAATATTTTAGATATATGAAATATATTGTTTTTGAAATTAACTAACTAGTTAATGTCACCTGTTCCTTTTTTACTTTATTTTAATGTGGCTACTAGAAAATTTTTAAATGTAAGATTTAAAATTGTGTACTTTGCACTTGTGGCTTATATTTCTATTGCACAATGCTGCTATCTGTTTTTTTCTATAATTGACCATATATATATATGTCATATATATATATAAACTCTTCTACTTTGAAGAATAGCTGACATGTATAGGAAACTTGTACCTTACAAAAGCAATATTTTCTCCATCTTAATTTACTGTTAGACTTATTGCCTATAGGAAAATAATTATGTATTACTCAGATTTTAAGTCTGGGGCGGCCACAAACTGGCCTCATTAACAGGGAAAATAAGCCTCAGTAACAGGGAAAATAAGAATTAATTGGGTCAGTGGGGAGCTAAGATGGTGGCAGAGTAGGAGGACCGTAGGCTGCTTTTGTCCCTGGAACACAGATAGAGATCTGTGAAATCATTCTAAATATCCCAGAAATCAACGTGAAAACTTATAGAACAAATTCCACAACTAAAGGGAGAGAAGAAGCCACATTGAAGAAGATAGGAAGTGTGGAGACATTGTTTAGGGGAGAAACTGATCATAGGTGCTGTGGAGGGGAGAAGCCATGGTCACAGAAAAAAGTGAGAGAGAGAAGAGCATACAGGGGAATGCACAAGAACATTTCCTCAAAGTCACTGACAGTGAAAATAAGAGGGGATGATTTTTTTGAGTTCTTGCAGGCTTAAAGATGAGTTTTAAATGTTAGCAGTCTTGACTGGGACAGAGTCCTGAGAGCACTGTACTACTCCTGGAGAAAAGTCAGGCAAACAACCCAGGGGCAGATGGTGTGGAAGTAGTGATCTGAAGAATGCCTGGGTCATATAGGGGGAGATTATTCACTCCACTTGGAGTGCATCACTTAAGAGGCAGTGTTCACATAAGACAGCTCTCTGGGGACAAAAAGCCAGCTGGCACCATTCTCCTCTGTACCCCTCAGCATAAACACAGAGCCATTTGCTGGAAGAAGCACAGCACTAGATACCTAACCTGTTTACAGAAAGTTCCAGCCCCTGCCTCATTACTGCCCTTCTTGGTCAGGCTTGCCTCAGTCCCAGCATGGCAGACCTCTTTCCCAGAAGACCAGCAGAAACTCCTACCCACACCACATCTCCCAACTAAAGATATCTGCAGGGCTTCACTTCTAGTGGAAGTAATTTTGAGTCTCATTTAATAAGCAGACCAGAGCACATTTAGTTAAAACTCACCAAATTCTGGCCAAGGACCAAACACTGCCCACTGCCAGCAAGAAGAGCCTCTATATAGGCACCTGGGTGGCTCAGATGGTTAAGCATCAGACTTGGGCTCAGGTCGTGACCTCATGGTTCATGCGTTTGAGCCCCACATCAGGCTCTGTGCTGACAGCTCAGAGTGTGGAGCCTGATTTGGACTCTGTGTCTCCCTCTCTCCCTGCCCCTCCCCCTCCCACTCTCTTCCTCTCTCTCTCAATAAATAAAAAAACATTGAAAAAAAAGAGAGAGAGAGAGAGAGAGAGAGAGAGAGAGCCTCTACAGATGTCTTGCCCAAAGGATAGAGCAGCCAAAACACAACAGCAAAGTGCATGTAGCACACACCAGAGACACTTTCTGAAGCACCAGGCTCTGGACACTATATGACCTCTTTTTCACAACGCCATTACTCTCAGGAGCAGGAAACATAATGGACTTTTCTAACACACAGAAGAAGGCAGAGACTTAGACAAAAATGCCAAGATGGAGAAATTCATCCCAAGTGAAAGCACAAGATAAGGTCACGCCAGAGATCTAAGTGAATCAGATATAAGTAGTATGCCTGATGGAGAATTTAAAGCAACAATCATAAGTACACTCTGTAGTCTTGAGTAAAGAATGTAAGACTTGAGGAATATCCTTACTGCAGATATAAAAAATTAAAAATCAATCAGAAATGAAAAATGCAATAACTGAGATTGGAAACAGGCTTGATGCATTGAACATAAGGCTGGAAAAAGCAGAGGAACAAATAAGTGATATAGAAAAAAAATAATGGAAAATAAGAAAGCTGAACAAAAGAGGAAAAGAATTATGGAACATGAGTATAGACTTAGGGAACTCAGTAACTTGATCACACATAATATTTGTATTATAGTATTCCCAGAAGAGAGACAAAAGGGGGAAGAAAATTTATTTGAGGAAATCATAGCTGAAAACTTCTCTAATAGGGAGAAAAAAACAGACATCCAGATCCCAGGAGGCACAGAGAATTCCCATCAAAATCAACAACAGTAGACCAACAACACATATTATAATTACATTTGCAAAATATGGTAATAATGAAAAACATCTTAAAGGCAACAAGACAAAAGAAGTCCTTAACGTATAAGGGAAAACCCATAAGGCTTGTTACAAATTTCTCAACAGAAACTTGGCAAGCCAGAAGTCATGATATATTCAGAGTGCTGAATGGGAAAAATCTGCAGCCAAGAATAATCTATCCAGCAAGGTTATCATTTAGAATAGAAGGAGAAGTAAAGAGTTCCCCAGACAAACAAAAACTAAAGAAGTTTGTGACCCCTAAACCAGCCTTGCAAGAAATTTTAAAGGGTACTCTTTGAGAGGTAAAAAAGACCAGAAGTGACAAAGAAAGAAACAGAGAAAACGTCCAGAAACAATGATAAAACAAGTAATAAAATGACACTACATACGCATCTATAAATAATTACTCTGAATTTAAATAGACTAAATGCTGCAATCATAAGACACAGCATGTCAGAATGTATTAAAAGAAAAATACAAGATCCATGCATATGCTGCCTATAAGAGACTCATTTTAGACCTAAAGAAACCTGCAGATAGACAGTGAGGGGATGCAGAAACATTTATTATTCAAGTGGATGTCAAAAGAAAGCTGGAGTAGCAGTACCTATATCAGACAAACTAGACTGTATGTATGTATGTATGTATGTATGTATTTAATAGAGAGAGTGAGCATGAGGGGAGAAGGGGCAGAGGCAGAGACAGAATCTTAAGCAGAATCTTAAGCAGAATCCATATGGAGCCTCATTCCAGGCTTGATCCCACAACCCTGATATCATAACCTGGGCTGAAGTCAAGAGTTGAATCCTCACCAGACTGAGTCACCCAGATGCCCTGGACAAACTAGACTTAAAATCAAATACTGTTACTAGAGATAAAGAAGGGCACTATATCATAATAAAAGGATCTATCCAACAAGAAGATGTAACAAATGTAAATATTTATGCCCCCAACTTGAAAGCACCCAAACATATAAAACAATTAATAACAAAGGAACTCATTGATAATACAATAATAGTAGGGGATTTTAACACCCCACTTACATCAATGGACAGATAATGTAAACAGAAAATCAACAAGAAAATAATGGATTTGAATGACACACTGGACCAGATGGACTTAACAGATACATTCAGAACATTCCATCCTAAAACAGAGAATACACATTCTTTCAAGTGCACATCAGACATTCTCCAGAACAGATCACATACTAGATCATAAATCAGGCCTTAACAAGTGCAAAAAGATTGAGAAAATACCATGCATGTTTTCTTTTTTTTTTTTTTTTTAATTTTTTTTTTTTCCAACGTTTATTTATTTTTGGGACAGAGAGAGACAGAGCATGAACGGGGGAGGGGCAGAGAGAGAGGGAGACACAGAATCGGAAACAGGCTCCAGGCTCTGAGCCATCAGCCCAGAGCCTGACGCGGGGCTCGAACTCACGGACCGCGAGATCGTGACCTGGCTGAAGTCGGACGCTTAACCGACTGCGCCACCCAGGCGCCCCACCATGCATGTTTTCTGACCACAATACTGTGAAACTTGAAATCAACCACAAGCAAAAATTTGGAAAGACCACAGTACATGGAGGTTAAACAACATACTACTAAACAATGAATGGTTCTACCAGAAAATCAAAGAAGAAATTAAAAAAAAAAACCATGCAAACACATGAAAATGAAAATACAATGGTCAAAACCTTTGGGATGCAGCAAAAGTGGTCCTAAGAGTAATACAGTAATATAGTAACATAGTAATACAGGTCTTCCTCAAGAAGCAAGAAAAATATCAAACAACCTATTCTTATGCCCAAAGAAGCTATAAAAATACAACAAACAAAACCTAAAACCAGCAGAATGAAGGAAATAATAAAGATTAGAGCAGAAATAAATGGTATAGAAGCCTAAAAAACAGAACAGATCAATGAACCTGGTTCTTTGAAAAAAATAAATAAAATTGATATACCTGTAGCCAGACTTAGAGAGAGAGAGAGAGAGAGAGAGAGAGAGGACTCAAAGTCACAAATGAGAAAAGAGAACTAACACCACAGAAATACATAAGAGAATATTATGAAAAACTGTATGCCAACAAATTGGACAACCTAGAATAAATGAATAATTCCTAGCAACATATAAACTACTAAAACTGAAACAAGAAAAAATAGAAAATTTGAAAGACTGATAACCAGCAAAGAAATTGAATCAGTAATAAAAAAATTCCCAACAAACCAAAGTCCAGGACAGATGCCTTCACAGGCAAATTCTACCAAACATTTAAAGAAGAATACCTATTCTCAAACTATTCCAAAATAATATAAACGGAAGGACAAATTCCAAATTCATTCTATGAGGACAGAATTACTCTTATATAAAAACCAAATAAGAACACCACTAAAAAAGAGAACAATAGGCCAATATCTCTGATGAACAGAAACACAAAAATTCTCAACAAAATGCTAAAAAGTTGAGTCTAACAGTACATTTAAAAAATCATTCTCCATGATGAAATGAAATAAATGCCACTGGTCTGCAAGAGTGATTCAATGTTCACAAATTAATCAATGTGACACCACATTAATAAGAGAAAGGATAAGAACCATATGATCATTTCAATAGATGCACGCAAAAAGCATTTTTTTTTACAAAAACCCTCAACAAAGTAGGTTTAAAGCCCTCAACATAAGGCATTATATAAAAAACCCACAGCCAATATCAACCTCAATGGGGAAAAACTGAGAGCTTTCCTCTATGGTCAGGAACAAGACAAGGATGGCCGCTGTAACCACTGTTACTTAAAATAGTACTGGAAGTCCTAGCCACAGAAATCAGACAACAAAAAGAAATAAAAAGCATCCAAATCAGCAAGGAAGAAGTTAAAATTTCACTATTTGCAGATGACATGATACTCTATAGACAACCTGAAAGACTCCACCAAAAAATTGCTATTACTGATACACAAATTCAGTAAAGTCACAAGATACAAAATCGACGTACAAAATTCTGTTGCATTTCTATACACCAATAATGAAAAAGCACAAATAAAAATTAAGGAATCAACCCCATTTACAATTGCACAAAAAACCATAAGATACCTAGGAATAAACCTAACTAATAGAGACTAAAGACCTGTACTCTGAAAACTATAAAACACTGATGGAAGAAATTAAAGATGACACAAAGAAATGGAAGGACATTCCATGCTCACGGATTGGAAGAACAAATATTGTTAAAATGTCTATGCTACCCAAAGCAACCTACACATTTAATGCAATCCCTATCAAAATACCAACAGCATTTTTCACAGAGCTAGAACAAACAATCCTAAATTTGTGTGCACCCAAAACCCAAATAGCCAAAGCAACTTTGAAAAAGAAAAGTAAAGCTGGAAGCATCACAATTCTGGACTTCAGGTTTTATTACAAACCTGTAGTGATCAAAACAATATGGTACTAGCACAAAAATGGACACATAGATAAATGGAACTGAATGGAAAACCCAGAAATGAACACACAACATACTGTCAATTAACTTTCAAAAAAGCAGGAAAGAATAAACAGTGTGAAAAAGACGATCTCTTCAACAAATGGTGTTGGGAAAATTGGATGGCAACACACAAAAGAATAAAACTGGACTACTTTCTTACACCATACACAGAAATAAATTCAAAATAGATGAAAGGCCTAAATTTGAGACTTGAAACCATAAAAATCCTGGAGGAGAACACAGGTAGTAACCTCAATGACATCAGCTTTAGCAACTTCTTTCTAGATTTGTCTCCAGAGGCAAAAGAACAATAGCAAAAATAAACTATTGTGACTCCATCAAAATAAAAAGCTTTTGCACACTGAAGGAAACAATCTACAAAACTAAAAGGCAACATACTGAATGGGAGAAGTTATTTGCTAATGACATACGTGATAAAATGTCAGTATCCAAAATATAAAAAGAATTTATAAAAGTCGACACTCCAAAAACAAATAATCCAATTTAAAAATGGACAGAAGAATGAACAGATATTTCTCCAAAGAAGACATACAGATGGCTAACAGACATATGAAAAGATGCTCACCATCACTCACCATCAGAGAAATACAAATCAAAACTACAATGAGATATCACCTCAAACTTGTCAGAATGGCTAAAATCAACAACACAAGAAATAAAAGGTATTGGTGAGTATGTGGAGAAAAAGGAACACTGGTGCACTGTTGGTGGGAATGCAAATGGTGCAGCTACTGTGGAAAACAGTATGGAGGTTCTTCAAGAAGTTAAGAAATAGAACTGCCCTATAATCCAGCAAATGCACTGCTGGGCATTTGCCAAAGATTACAAAAACACTAACTCAAAGGGCTCCATAAACCCCTTTGTTTATAGCAGCATTCTTTACAATAGCTAAGATATGGAAGCAGGTCAAGTGTCCATCAATTGGTGAATGGATAATGAAGATGTGATATATATATATATATATATATATATATATATATATATATATATATATTATTTCTAAATATCACCTGGGCATTTTCATTCTAATAAATAACTACTGATCTGAAATTTTGTTAGTATTTCCTCATAGCCTTTATATAAAAGGTAAATCTGTAACTTCCCATATAAAATATTATGAATAATCATAAAATAACCTTTTTCACACTTGCTATATTCCAGGCACTATTCTAAATGCTTTACCTGCAGTAATTTATTCCTTACAACAATGCATAAGTTATATACTGTTGTTACCTTTATTTTATAGATAAGAAAACTAGAGGCAAGAGTGATCAAATAACTCTTCCAATGTAATCACCTAGTCAGTGACAGGGCCCCAGATAAATCAGGAAGTCTGCATCCAGAGCCCAGTCTCTCAAATACACTGCTCTACTTAGATAGTCTTAAACCTAACCTGTATTAAGAAAAAACCTGAGCACTGTTCTCTTTCTCTGTTGTTCAAATCCTATTAGAATTTTCACTCATATATACTCTTTAACATGGGGTCCATATGTCAGGTTAGATTTTAGTTATATATACCAGAGTGCCAAATACATTATTGATAAGCAGAAATACATCATTCCTAGAAGTTAGAATTCAATTTTTGTTTTATTTTTCCCATCCTTCACTCTAAATCTTATATTAAATCTCACATATTTGAGGGGAAGGTGGTGGGTTATAAGTAATATTATAAATATATTCCTTCCCATATAAACAAGGAAAAAAAGAGTACTTTTTAAATTGCCAGAAAATTACTAGTCATTTTCTCATGTATGTGTTTTATCTTGCTTTCATTATTTTATATTGTACTGCAGTAGCATTCCCAGGCACTTAACTGTCTTTAAAGTATAGCATGATTCAAATGTCCTGGGGCAGACTCGATATATAATTGCACTTGAAATATAACGGCAGTTTGTTTTTTGTTAGGGAAATCTAATAAGCATCCTTTTTATTTTTATTTAAAAAAATTTTTAAGATTGCTTTTTAAATGTAATTTCTAGACCTCTGTTGGGAAATGAAGCTCATTTGAATTTTTGTAATGTAGAGAAAAGAAACAGATTTTTTGATGTGTGAATGAATATAAAACTACTATATAAACAAGGAACCAATATTAGAGTGTTTACACCCAAGCAAGTGTGTTAACTCTTTGCAAAGTAGCCTAGAAACCAGACCAAAGATAAGAATTTAAGTAAATGATAAATTTATTTCATTCTTAAAAGAATATAATAATAATAAAATTGTAGTTTTGTTTTACCTATATAGCTGTTAATTATTTCATGCACAGTATCTCTTCTTATATGCATCATATCCCTTCAGTTTCCATGTGAGAACTTTTGTTTTGTAATTCTTGCCAGGGATAATTTTCTCTCTCCTGAGATGAGGTATAAGTCTTACTTTTTCATAATAGGGCTATGTAATTTATTTTCTCCTTTTTTCCCTAGTCTTCCAGGAATTAGTAGGCAAAAATACAAATTTACTCAAAGTGACCCTGCTTAAGTATATCTTCCCTCACTATGATATTCTATCTTTATTTCACTAAGTTATTTCATATGCATTTTATTGTCACCTCAAAAAGTTTTGGAAAAGTATACAAATATATTAATTCAATAATATCTGTTTATATGGGGCCAATGAGATTTTTTAAGAAAAAAAGTAAAGGAAGGAAGGAGAGAAGGAAAGAGTGTTAATGCCACTTTTAAAAATGTTAACATCGGGGCGCCTGGGTGGCTCAGTCGGTTAAGCGTCCGACTTCGGCTCAGGTCACGATCTCATGGTCCGTGAGTTCGAACCCCGCGTCGGGCTCTGTGCTGACATCTCAGAGCCTGGAGCCTGCTTCGGATTCTGTGTCTACCTCTCTCTCTCTGCTCCTCCCCCATTCATGTTCTGTCTCTCTGTCTCAAAAATAAATAAACATTTAAAAAAAATAAAATAAAAATGTTAACATCACTAAAACTTGGTAAGGACCACTTAAGAACAACATGTAAAACATTAACCATGTTATTTCCACCAATGTGTCTAACCAATGAACTTGTCATTCCTGTGTCCATTAACAGAGAAGGGCTCCTGTAGAAACACACGCATCCTGTATTAGTGGAGAAAAACAGCTGGCTTGCTCTTGACTGAAAGGAAAACAATCATCATTTAGTCAGATGAATCAGCTGGTGTTATTTTCCACCCTCCCCCCCCACCTCAGTCATCAACTAATGAATATGTAATGCATGTTGAAGTCATCTGGAACAAGTTTGTTTTGAATTGTATGTTGTACCAAGCTCACTTTTAGTATTACCTTCTTGTGAAATGACAGACTGAAATATGTGTCCTCTGGGATGATTTACAAGAAGGGTTAGGTCTGTTGTAAAATTTCCCCCATGTTTAAATCACTGCCAACATTGAACAGTAGAGCAGGGGCATTCTACTTAACAGTAGAGCAGGTGATTCTACTTAAAAAATAGTTGATGAGTGAGTCTAAAATGAAATATAAAGTACACCTGTATTTACAACATTTGTGTTGACTTTTCTTTCAGTTGTATGGAAAAGGGTTCTAATGTATGCCTCCCACAGCAAGTATGAGTAGGGATCTTTCAGATTATAGTTTTGTAGCCAATTAAAACACATGATTACACTAAAATTTTCAATTCAAATGTGACATTGCAGTAAAAGCTCTTAGTGCTCAATTAACCAGAAAATCTAATTAACTGCAACATCTTATTTCTAAAGCATCCCATTTTTTAAATCTTTTAATATTATATAAATTACATTATCTTCTTTCTAGTAATTGCAGATAGCTATAGTAGGCTTCTTTCATTTGAAAAATAATATTCTAAGGGTTTGATTACACTGATCATACTAATAATTATTCATGTGAAGGTAAGATGTTTTTTACAATTAGTTTTAAATTTTCAAACAAGCTTATAAGGTTATATCCTCTAGCCAACCATACTCTTCCATAAATCTTCACAGTAGGCCAGATACTGTTATACACTTTAATAAAACCTTTGAATATTTCTCTTTCTTGAATGTACTTGTTCCATATTAGTCATCATCCCTAGATTCTGAGCTTTAAAAGGAGAAGAACTATTCTAATTTACTCATCAACTCTCCCCATTATAATACCAGCTGTAGTGTGAACTCAACTCTGTCATATAGTACATGGTGGCTTTTTAAAAAGATACAGTGGATAAATGGATAAATATGTTTAACAGTTGAATTAATAAATGAAGCTCCATTTTAGAAAGTGAATTTTTAAAACTTACATTACAGATATATGTAATAGGAGGGGTTTCTTCTGAAGGAACTTCTTAAAAAATTAGAAAATACTTCTGATTGTTACTAACATCAGGTAAAACATCTCCTTGAAAATAAGTCATATTCCATAATCTGATACTGGAGTTTAGGTAAATGAGGTTTATAATACTATAAATAAGGTTTTATGAACAGTCGACTTTACTCAAGCACTGACTCTACTAACTACTAAAGCCTAAGGCCTTGGAAATTACTATTTGGGGTTTTATCATATTTTCAGATGTCACAGACACAGGACTATTGGAGTTAGTAACAATGTCAAAGCATTTCAGGACTTTCCATTATTCCTGACAGAGATGTTTAATTTCTTTGCATGCAGCTATTTGTAAATCTTCTAAAGCATGTATCAGTAAGGCAGATGACTGAGATAAAAATCACCCTACTATTAGAACAAAGCCATATAGTTTTTGTGTTGTATACTCACTACTTGTTCTCTATCCTCTGACCTAGACTCTCCATGCTGTCCTCCTTTCCTTTAATATGACTGTGGAACTTGTCTCCTGGCTCAACTCCCCCTTCCCACTCACTCCTAAAGCATTACAACCTAGTTGCTATCTCACAACTTTATTATTATTTCTTTTAGAAGGTTAAGCTACTAATTCCATGTTATTAAACATAGAAAATTCTTCATTATACTTGACCTCCTAACATTTGCCAGCAATAACCTAGAAATGGGCCCTTGCTTTTGGGGGGCCAACATATTGGTGTTGTGTCCAGTGTTCTGCCTGCCTCTCTGGCCTCAACTTATCAGTGCCCACTGTTGTATCCTGTACTCCTTTGTTTCTTAATTTTTAGCACCTTTTGGGATTCTATCCTAGAACTCAGTTCTCTTCTCTTGAACACCCTTTCTGGATTATTTTTCTTACTCATAAGGCTTCCAGTATTCTAGATGCTAATGTCTCCAATATTGATATTTCTAGCCCAGTTCTCTTATTATAGATTATACTCTATATACCTATTGGGTATTTCTGCTTGGAAATACATAGTCATCTTAAACTCACATATACCCACCACAGTCATCTTCCTCCTTACATAACATGTGAATCCCCTTGTGGTAATTACCCCAATGATTGCACACCCTACAATTTACCACGTGAGACCCAAACTTGGGTGTTTTCTCTGACTTCTCTCTGCCTCTTATTCTATAATCCAAGTAATCACCTAATTCTATAGATTCCACCTCCATTTTCTTTTTGCTTCTCTCCCTCCCAATACCACTAATTTCAGTCTTACATCACATCACTTGTTTAGATTATATAACCTCTTAGCTGTTGTCCTGAAATCCATTCCCTCCAATCTAGCCTCTGCACTTCAGTAATCTTTCTAAAATGTAGATTTTGTCATGGTATTTACCTGCTTATACTGCTTCAGTGATTTTCCATTGTACTTAGGACAAAGCCCAAACTTCTTACAAATTCTATATTCTGACCCTTTCAAGTGGCTCATCCTTCCCTGTCATTCTAAATTCCTGCTATATTAAACAACCCAAAGTTCTCACGCTTATATGCTTATTTGGCTTTATTCATATGCTATTTTCTTTGCTTGGCTGCTTCCCACACCCACCTGTCCTTCATCTGGTACACAGTAGGCACCTACTAAATATGTAGAGAAAAAATAATTTACTGCACATAAAATAAAAACTTTGTTCTGTTGGGGAAAAGAAGTTCAATAGTATAAAGTCTATTATTATTTCTGTAAAGAAAATTTAAATGAAATCAAGAAATGATTGAGTGTTAAGCAAAACAGAGTTTGGTGTATATAAACTCAATTGAATATATGGTGACTTGGATCCATGGCTTCAATAAATCCAACTTATTTATTAGACCACATGAAACTCTTTCAGTAAGTATACCACATGTTGCCAAAATTATTTATCTGGTGTGAGATTCACTTTAATAAAAGTCAAAATGTTCTTGTGATTGTTCTGAACATACGTGAAATAACTTGTCATTCTTGGGTAACATTTTTAGGGAGAAAGTTAGGAGGTATAAGAAAATGTCCAGGGTGAAACTGTGATTATAGCTACTAAAATATTTTTACATGAGTAAACATGGACTCATGAATTTTGAAAAGCATTTATTTGAAAAAATAAAAATTAAAAAAAGAAGCATTTATTTGCATACATGTGTGCAATATGGGTGCAACAAGGCATTTAGTTGGGTTGTCTGTAGCAAAGATAGTTGAATATTCTAGTTAAACCCCATCTTTACTGAAACATATCCAGTTAAATTGGGATTTAAATCATACTGATTGGTGGAATTGGGTGGTGCCTCTTTTCCACATTTCTATTTGCATCTATTAATTTAGGAACTTTTTACTCTAACCTCATGCAATCTGGGTGTGTGCAAATATCTATAATGCAATGGAGTAGTCTTCAACTTTTGTAAGATAGTGGGGGGAGGGGAAGACCTGGAGAGGAAACTCACTAAGGAAATATGGTCTCAATAGAAAAAAATAGGTTCAAGATTTGGAAGGAGTTGTTAGTTACCAGTGCAGTGATGGCTACTTTTTACCCAATTCAACTCAACCATTCTGGATACATGAGTGCTTTGGGAAATTTAACAAATCAGGCACAAGCCTGCCACAAAGATAGCCTTTGTGGCCACCTTTATGGACTGTGTCATGGAGAGAGGGGGTAATCCTTCCTCTGTGAAATATTTCCTGAACTGTGAGTAGTGAGACGCAATGACAGTGTGACACCAGTGCATATCAAGATACGGTGATGACCAAGGCTGATCATTGTCGCTTCTATCCTTTAGATGTGTGTTAGAGATCACTCATGTCCTTGAAGTATATCAGTGCCGTTTCAGGGTGTATACAAATATGCCTGGAAATCCTCTAAAATATCAGGGAGGTGAATGAAGCAAAAATACTGGATTACAATTAATCAAAATAAGAGTTTGGAGCATTATGTAAGGGATATTTATATATATGAACTCCTTTGTACGTAAAGCTGTTACAACTGTAATATCCCAGTTAGAAAATGTTAACAGAAATGGTATTAGCTGATCCTGTTACCTGTTACCTTATTTCCCATCAAGTTAAGAAACTTACAGGACTATAGAAGAGAATATATATTCTTTGTATTTGGAGTCAATCCCTTATTGGAGAGAAATCAACATTTGTGATGTACCAAAGAAAATATCATCATTTATCTCAGCGCTTTAGTTGTACAAATTAAATACATTCAGGGTTATTGACACAGTAACTGATATAATAAAAAGCTATCTAGAGTTTACTTTGGTAGAATAATTCATTTTATTATTCTGATACAAAACCTTTCGTGCAATACTTATGACCTCATTAAAAACATAAGTAGGACACTTACATTTTCAATTTTATTTTACTGTATTTTAATGAAAAACTTTGTGTTAGATTGAGAGATACAAATATAGAGATTAGTAAATATTTCAGGGAAGGAGCCTCCAGAAACCACTTCTTTGAATATGTAGGACCAAATGCTTGCTGTCCACTTTCACTTTTAACACATTTTTTTTGGTTTTCTTTGGATAATTGTTCTGTTTTAGAACTATGAAAACGAGGGGAAATTAATGCAAGAATTTTGTTTCCTAGGCTCCCACAGAAATAAATCTGTTTCAGGGTATATTATAAGACTGAAAATATTTGCATTTCTGAGCACATGATTAGGCAGACAGAAATTATTCTTCAAATAATATGGCAATGGTGATTTCCCAAAAATGGCATATTGGGTTTTTGTGACCAATTGTTCACTCCCTCTCTGTGAAAGAATTGTTCACGTACACTCTTTGCTATGCTACTTTGCAGTTCTATAAAAGTTTCACTAGACACGGTCAGGTATATTTTCCCTGCACCATTGACTCTGGGCTTCTCCATGCAGCTTGCTTTGGCCAATGGATTATTCAGTGGGTGTGATAGGTATGGAGGCTTTACTGTGTGTCCACGCTTAGGCTTGCCCTCTCACACTTCTACTATCTGCCATAAGATGCCTGCAGCAGCTATGGTCCAAGGAGTATGAGAAGACATACGGAATAGCGTGAACACAAGCCATAGCCTGGAGCCAAGATCAGAACATCTCAGTTGGGGTCAGTAGATCTAAAGGCTACATATGGTGCTTTAAGTGATAAATAAATGTTTACTATTTTAAGCCACTGGAATTTAGACTTTTGGGGTTGTTAAGCAGCAAAATTGCCCCAAAACCCCATCTGGTGTGTTCAGTATCTTCCCACACTTTTTCTTATAACTCTTATTTTCTTATAAGAGAATTTCTTTGATAACTCTTCTATGATATTCATTCCTCTTATAACTTTTCTATGGTATTCAAACAGTCATATAGTATCTGTGGGAAAATGTTTTTTTAGGTAATCCCCCAATTTTTATGTGAAATATATTCCAAAATACCATGTATTTGTTTTTAAATTTTTCAAATAAGTGGTACTTTTATTTAAAAATTAATTTGAAATCACTTTTAAAGTGCTTATTTTTAGTAAAAAGACTGGATAGTAAGTATTTTTAGCAGGGAAAAGTCACTTAGCATAACGAAGGTTACTTTCAAAATTTCTATTTATAGCATAGGCAGTTCAGCTGCTTGCAGGAAATCAATACTTTATCAGTCTTAAGTTATATTTTGAGTTTTTCTTATACAGTTTAACATTTGGAGTTAAATTAAAATTAAATTGGCATAGTTTATCAGTTTAATAATGATAACAATTTAAAATATGTAATATTAGGTTTATACCAATCAGTTTCTCTTAACAAAATAGAGGAAATGTTATAGAACAAAACCAAAACCCAACAAGAAACAAACAAATAAAAACAGATGAAAAATGTTTTGGATTAGGAGTATGTAGCTTTGGGATGCTAACCAAATTTTGTGTCTGACTGTGGCCACTTTTGTACCTTCTTAATCTCGTAGAAATGCTATAACAAATAAATGACTTGGAAGGGAGTGTCATTTTTGAAATATCTGGAGCATTGTAATTTAAGTTCATGCCCAAGACATTAGGAAATAGGCCCTTCAGAGGAAACACACTAGAGACATTTCAACAAGTAAATAATATTGTGAAAGGTCTTCCAGCGGTTTAGAGCAAAGGCTCTATAAAAATCCAAAGTAACATTATTAATAATTTGTATTTACCACAGTGTCTTTCTCTGGGGATCTCTTGAAGCACTTTGCAAAACTTCATAAGTATCTTTATTTTCATAGATAGCAGAAGCTATATTCTAACCCATTCCATGTGTCATATTTATTTAATGTATAACTAGATTTGCACATCAAGAATCAGGACAAAGCACTTTCTGCAGAGTGATAATTTCACAGCAGAGTCATGGAACTTTTTGGAAGAAAGAGCAATCCAGCATTATCTTCTAATGCCACCTCAGGGCTCTGCTTATACCTGCCTCACCTTTCTCATTCTAATTGGAGCAAACTTAGACCAATGTCAAGGTTTCATCGTTTCTAACAACTGGATATACCAGAACATCATTGGAGTTGGAGAATTCAGGAATTATTTATTCCTGTTGCCTCCTTTTTTTTTTTTCCTCTGACAAACTCCCATCCTTGTCCTTTGTTTGCAAATCTCACTTCCTGCCCCACTTACAAACTACCTTTTATTCTGCTTTGGGAAGGCAGCAGGATTCAGAGAAAGGGCTATGGATCAGGCATCTATAAACCCTTGTCCAAGTGCTGACTTAGCTGGGGGTTAAGAGAGAGGAAAGGGAGCAAAAGGGAAGCAGAATAATTTAGTCGGGTTAAAATAGTGCCTACCATATAGAATTGTTGAGGAAATTAAGTGAGTAAAGCACATAGAAGATGCTTGGCATGTTGGAAGCATTGATAAGTGCCAAGTCTTTATTCTCGTCTTCTGCTTTGCAAGCTCACTCACTTTGCAATTCTGTATTGAGGGCTGTACAGTTAATGTCTGAAGTATCCTTAAAGTTATCTTGAATGATGTTAATTCGTAGATTACCTTCAGCAAACTTGATAATTCTCATCTTTATAAAAAAATTTCTAATCTTGTAATATGCTTGCCAGGGTTTCATAACAGAATTCTGTTGGCTTCTTAAATGAGTTAGGAAGTGCTCCCATATTTTCTTTTCTGGAAATCTTTGTGTAAGATGGACATTATCGCTTCCTATAATGGTTAGAAAATTTCACGGTTAAGGCCATCTAGTCATGAATTTTACATGTGGGAAGAATTCTATTTCTGGATTCAGTATCTCAAACTGTTATAGTCTTTTAATATTTCCTATTTCTTATCTCAATTTGGTTAGCACTTTTTGCTACTTTCCACTTCACCTAACTTTGGAAATTTGTAAGCCTAAATTCTTCATAATATTCATAATATTCTCTTAGCTTTTAACCTCCCTTTTTTATCCAGCTGTTGGCTCTTTATGCTTTTTGTTGTGTGTTCTTAGTCATTCTTACAAGAGCTTATCACTTTTTAAGACTTTTCAAAGACCCTACGTTAGGGTTACCCAAGAGCATATGATTTTTAAATTCTAGAATGATCTTGACCAGACTGGGCTAGCACAGTTTGGCTACTCATTTGCTTAGATATATGTTTTCAACTGTGCATTTCAATACAAATGCTTCAATTTATGTAGAGAAATATAAGTACTTTGGATAGTAGACAGCATAAATAAAGGCATAGACGAGCTGAAGACAGAGCAGAAGACATGATTCACTGTCTGAAGGCCATCTGGACATGCCTAAGGAAGAGTCAGATGCATGGGAAAAAGTAATTTGTTTGTTTACAGGATTATGTTTAGGAGTAACAATAGGCTTTTTAATAGGTTTCTCTAATGTAACTCAAAAACAGTTAATCCCAAACATATACTGAACAAACATATACTGAACAATCTGATAAACTGACAAGAAATTGACATTAAAGCTATTTGCAGCACATTGGTGTATGAAGAACTACAGACTAATAGAGTATTTTAAGATACTATATTAGAAAGCAAGTTTGAACATGGAGACGATGCATGATTGTGTAACAGCTGCTGTGAATATTAATAATACTGCTTAATGACTTTTGTTTTCCCATGGCATGCTCAAAAATTGTTTTAAATTAATTTTTTAAATGACTGTTCCTCATGCCTTTTAGCAGTTTGAGCACAGCATTAATTCAGTTTACCCTGATGAGCTAATGCCTTTATAAATGCAAGTATACAACCATTCACAGGAACACCTAATTAAACAGTGTACCTTTTCTTGGGGTTACGTTTTAACAATTAAAGCTGTGTTTCAGGGATTAAATAATGGGGAGTTCATTTACTTTTAAAATTGCAATCAGGGATGGCAAATTTTGGCTGTAAATATTAAGTTATTTACCTTTATAAGGCTTTGTACTGTGCTGATCTGTTTAGTGTCTGGTATCTTCAAGATGAATTAAACATTGGTGCTTTTAGCATTTTATAATCCTAGATCATGCCAAACTGCAAATGGAAAAGCTCCTGGGGAACGTGACTTCTATTCTGAGCCAATCAGTATTTTTCACACTGATCTGTTTCAGGTTTGATAGATCTAATTTCCCATGTATACCATTTGTTTTCAGCATGCTCTTAGGATTTTGAACCCAAGTACATGACATTTGGATAATTTAAGCTGGCTTTGTACACAATAAAAAAGGATTCCCTCAAAATATGACTAGTGGTCTTTAAAAAGATAAATTTTATTACCATTTCTATAATATATGTAGAGCACTGATTATTTATTTTGGAGTTAGAGATATTGTGGGAAATATTTATTTTGACCATTGAAGATACAGAGTTAAGTTTCAAAGTCCTTCAATAGTGGATCAAAACACATATTGATAGAAACTAAAAACTAATCTCTGTATTTCAGTATAAAAAAGAAACCTATCTTTAGTTGTAGGAAGTATGTGAACATAGATAAACATAGAACATAGATTAACATGTGTGTTTTAAAATATAGACTGATTTTTGAAGATAGTTTATATAATTATGACCAAAAATATAATAGTGTCTGTTATGAGTAGTTAGGTGCTAGCATTGCCCTAGATACCTTTCAGACATTTTCCTATATGATTATTGTCACTGCATATATCACATATGTCACATATGTGTATTATCACATATTACGTGTGTATTAGTCATGTTGAGAAAGGCAGTCTTTTAATCCCCTTTTGCCATATATGAATGGGCCTTGAACCCAAAATACTTTCTTACCAAGGAATGAAGAATCCATACAGTTTGTACTAGGCTTGTCACCTTGTGTGGGAATATCTTTCCCTATTTCGGACTCAGTGTGTGTTCCTTTGTTATGTTTAAGGAAATGTATCATGTGGCATCTGTCCAGTCTCACTGCTATATCTGTCCCCTGCAGGTAGAAGACAGGATCCTTGGTTCTGCAGCAACACTAAGATAGATAAATGGGACTTGCTGGCTGTGGGGGACCAACGCTCACTAATGAAGCTGACCTTCTGTCTCTTCTCTGTGTGAGTAAAACATAGTTCCCTACCCAGTGCTTGACCTGTTGTGTTTTCCTTGGCAACTCAGATACCAAGATGAGGTGGGCAAAAATGTTCTGACTTCTACTCCTGGTAATTGGCAACCGATGATACTTGCTTGACAGTCCACCTTATACAACTGAAACAGCCAAGGCTAAGAATATTGGGAGACAGTTTCTTCATAGTATACATAGTATCAGCTCATATTCCATATTATTTTTTAAAGGATGTTTGTATAGCAAACTGCATAGGAAGGTATTATTAGTGTCTTGCACCAAGGTAAAGGGCTGAATTATTTTCCCCCGACCAGTATAATAAATATAGTATCTTCCTGTGTTTAACATTTTAGCTAACAGACTCCTTTAAAATCTCCTAAACTTGAAGTTTCTCAGGTGGCAAACTCACTGTGTGCCTAGCATCTACATGGGCCTGCCTCCATATCACTTCCATGGGATTTGAGGGACAAGGGGGAATTGAAGTGAGCATGAAACCATGCTGATTTCCGCGCCATTAATAATGAAGTTCTTTGTCTATGATCTAGTCGTTTCATCTGTCTACCAGAATCTATAAAACTTGTGATAGGCAAATTTGTTGGCTTTCAAGTGTGGTAAAATCTTAGACTCTTCACAGTTCTTGGCAAAGGGAAATTAATTATCTTGATGAAGACAATGTAGACAGTGAGTAGCAAAGTTTTTTGATATTTGAGACAAGATTGGTCTCCTAAAGTTAGCTTACATGCTATTTGCCTTTCTAATAGCTGCAGGCATCAATATGGAAGATGTAGTGTTGCACAAACTTAAATCTGCTCATTTTATGATGGTGCTTTTTGCTAAACAGAAGTTTATTTTTATATCAAAGTTATCAGTTGTCTTTCTTCATAGCTTCAGGATTTTGTGTCATAGTTAGAAAATCTTTGTCATACCTGGTCATAAAATCATTTACTTTGTTTTGTCCTAGTAATTTCATGTCCCAGTAATTTAATGGTTCAGATTTAAATAATAGGACCATCAGGAATTTTCCCTGGTATATATTGTTAGATCCCGATAAAACCCATAAAACCTTGTTTGTTTGGTTTTTCTGTTTGTTTGTTTGGTTTTTTCCAAATGCTTATCAGGTTTTTCTGAAACAAATTTTCTTTGTAGTACATCATTTTCCTGATGATTTAAGATGAGAACTTTATCAAATATTAAAGTCTCTTGTTCATCTTAATTTCTGCATACATACTATGTCCATTGACATAATGTCAGTATCACTCTTAATTTCTGAGGCATGCACTCTCCCTCTCTCTCTCTCTGTATCTCTCTCTCTATATATATATATATTTTTTCTTAATGTTTATTTATTTATTTTGAGAGACAGAGAGAGAACACAAGAGGGGCATAGAGAGAGCAGAGAGAGAATCTCAAACAGACTCTGCTCTGTCAGTGGGAGCCTGACACTGGGCTCTATCTCATCTTGAGATCATGTCTTGAGTGGAGATCAAGATAGGACTCTTAACCAACTGAGCCACCCAGGCACCCCTCTCGAGTATACTTTAATATTTAATCACATTGCTTTTCTTTCATAGATTTTTTTAGCTATTATTTTACTTTTCATGACTTAAAGTTACTTAAAATTACTTTTTCATATTTAAATACAAAAGCTAAGAGTGGAAATCCTTATCTCATTCCTGACCTCAGCTACAGAATATTCCATATTTCACTATTGAGAGCTCTGTTTGCTATTATAAGTTTCATGCTCTTTATCAGTTCCCTTCTGTACCTAGTTTGCTGAGAATTTTTATCACGCATGGGTGTTGATTTTTGTCAAATAGCTTTTCTTACACTCCTTTATTCTTCCAATGTTTTATAGTATTCATTAACCACATTTACAGATATATTTTGAAAGTTAAATCGGTCTTGCATTTCTGAGATGAATTCTATTTGTTTGTGACATATTATCATCGATAGCTGGATAGATGATAGATAAGCAGATACATTAGATTTGATTCACTTGTTTTGATCCATGTTCATGAGAGAAATGGTAACTGATGAGGGACCATAAGGTAAACTGAGGGCAAAGCACAAGCTAGCACACACCCCTCCTCTTAGGTGGGATATGAGTGAGATTCCTCATGCACTATTGGCTGCCCAAGAAAAAAGGAAAGGAAAGAAAACAAAGAGTTAACTGATGGAGATCACAGACATGCAGGACATGAGTCTCCACCAGTTTACAAATATCTTAGTAAATCACAAGAAAAAGGCAATCTTATATCAATAGCCTAATCTCCAGAAACCTGTAGACTCAGTTTCCTGGAGTCCTAATATCACCTTTCCCTCCATAGTGATGTGGGGAACAAAGGCAAGAAGAAATAGCAGGTAAAATTAAACTTCCCTATAACCTGCAGCCCACTGACCAATACTTGAGGCAAATACAGAGTATACCATTTCTCCAGGAAACCCCTACTGTCATAATGTTAATGCCTTACTAGAGGGAAAAAAACCTTAACTTGACAATAGCAAAACCCCTGGCATATTATGAGTCCTCTTTGGCAATATCGAGTTTTTTCTGGAGGCCTCCCTTTTGACTTTACCCCCTTGGTATATACCCAGTCACTCTTCACAACCACAGTGTAGCTCTTTCTGCCCATGGGTCCTGTCCCAGTGCTTTAATAAAATCACCTTTTTGCACCAAAGACATCTCAAGAATTTTCTTGGCCTTTGGCTCTACACCCCCAGCACTCCAAAACCCCATCAACTTTCCTTGGAATTAATCAGATATTGTTTATTTGTCATTCCATTTTGCCCTCTAATGTTTTGTTAGTACATACTTTTATCATGCTTTTAGTGAATTCCCTAAAAATTACAATATACAGTCTTGCCTTATCACATTCTTATAGTCCTTTTATTACTCCCCTTAAAATGTAAGAAGCTTTTGAAGGGTATGGAATATGCCACTCCAAAATACGACTCTGTGAGTTCAGGACATGCCACTCCAAAACATGCTACTTTGATATATTGATTTTTTTTTTGAGCTATAGCCACTTGAAAAACAGCAAATGCAGGGTAGGGCTTTCTCTGAATTCTTCTTATCTGCCTAAAGACTGATCCTCTGAAAGTAACTCCATTGTCAGAAATCCTCTCCCTGGGAATTTCATTAACCAGGGAAGATTCACTCTTCTCATAGGAAGGAGATTAGAAGGTGGCATCACCCCCAGACAAAGTGGATTACAAACCATCCTATCTGCTATCTTTTCTGCTAAGGGCCCCTTCATCTTTCCCCCAAATTATTTACTCTCCCCTAAGAGTAAATACCACCCTCCCCTTTCCTTATTAAGATATTTAAGCTTGAATTCTAAGCTATGTTTGGAGTGGGGGTTACTTCTTTCTCCCAGGTATTTCCTATGTATACATGAAGTTTACATGTTCATTGATGATGTTTTGGGGTGATGGTGGGGTAGTCTGGAGCTGACCACCAAGAAAGAATTCTTGAAGACGTCTTTGGTGCAAAAAGGTGATTTTATTGAAGCATGGGACAGGACTCATGGACAAGAACTGCACTGGGGTTGTGATGGTAGCTCATCATATACCCTCAGGTTGGGAGGGGGTCAGGGATGGAGTAAGTCTCTAAGGAATTTTGGAAGCAAGTTTCCAGGACCTTGTGGGGCTAGCTGTTGCTAAGAAAATGCCATTTTGTACCGTTTAATAAAACTTCAGTCATGAGACCCTTCAGATGTATATCTCTCTCTCTCTCTCTCTCTCAAAAAATATATAAACAAATATTTAAAAAAAGTTCTAAGAATATCAGTTTAGAGGCCACTAGTACTTTGCACATGTGCAAAAAGCTGGTAGATAGATAATAACGAACCTGTGAGAAAGAAGAAGCAATGAGTTGGAAAAAAAAGAGGAAAGATATTGACAATAAACATGTTACTAATTTTAGTTTTTGAAGGCCAGCACCACACTCCTTCCTTCAACTTGATTGACTCAAAATTTATTTTTTGTCTAATCTAGCTCAATGAGAGTTTCTGTAACCAAGAGTTTTGAACACTGTATTTCTTCCTTATTTGACTCTTAATTACCTTCTATTCATTTAATAGCTTCTCCTCTCAGTGTAGATATTCCCCAAAATTCCTTCTCTTCCCTTATAGAGAAACTTTTCTTACTTTTCTGTCTATGTCTTTCCTTCCCTTAAGTGATAGAACCTTGACTGGCTCCATATGCTCATTACTTTCTCAAACATTATCCTTCTGCATTTTTGCTTTTATTTCTACCATTCTCCTAAAAACTGTTTCTCAAAGTTCCTAGAAAACAAATTCAATATGAGTTGAAAAGTTTTTAATGCCTTCTCTGTACCAGACTCTTTCTGGTACTGAGTGAAGAAGACTAGGGGTGCAAAAGACAAGTCCCTCCTATGATGGAGCTCACATTCCAGTAGGGGAAATAAGTCATAAATAAATGCATTTTTTGAAGGAAAAAAAGGTAAATTTGAGCACAAAATGGAATTTTTGCTAGTGATAATAAAACATAATACATTAAAATTGGAGCAACTTGGTTCCCCCAGATTAAAATGATAAGGTAGTATTTATAGTTCAGTTTTGTAGACAGGAATCAACAGTTCTAAGTGGATACTCTTTATATTTGATGAAAAAATAATTTACTTTGATTGATATTGATGAAAAAATAATATATTGTCTTTGATAGGACAAAATAATTCCTTTTTCCTGGTTTAGCTCATTATATAAGATTTTTAGTACGGATCTCTCCTCTAATGCTTATTATTTAATGTAAGACTTAAAATATCAGTCTTTTAGAAATAAAATTTCCAGACCACAGTATGTGATATATTCCATGTTGAATTGAGGATCAAATTTAGCTCAAGGCAAAGATTCACCTTTTTAATGTATAATACAAAATCATTATTTTAGACGTTTATGTTATATAACTAGATGACTCAACGTCAGGAAATAATAACTGCTATGGGGAAAACAATGGCAAGGAAAAGAGAGTCGAAGGGGTAGGTCTGTTTTTGTCTGGTAAGGAATGGACTTATTGAGGGGGTGACATGTATGAAGTGAAGGTAGTGTAAAGATTAAGGAGGTAGAAGGAACAGGATGTCTAGGCACCTGGGTGGCTCAGTTGGTTAAGTGTCTGACTCTGGATTTTGGCTTACGTCATGATCTCATGGTTTGTGGGTTTGGGCCCACATTGGGTTCTGTGCTGATAGTGCAGAGCCTGCTTGGGATTCTCTCTCTCTCTCTGCTTCTCCTCCACTCATACTCTTTCTCTCACTCTCTCAAAATAAATAAACATTTAAAAAAAGAAAAAGAAAAGGAAGGAACAGCAGGTGGAAAAGCCTTGAGGTGGGAATTCACCTGGCATGCTAAAGAAGTAGCCTGAAAGCTAGAACAGGATTAGCAGGAGAGCTGGAGGGGCGGGGAAAGTCAGAGATGCCAGGATCAGTCTGAGCAGTGCATTTGGAAGCCTTTGGAGTGCTTTGAGAGGCAAATGAAATGATCTAAATTTTGTGTTTCAAAGTCCACCAAAGCTGCTCTATGGACAACTGTGGGTAGTCAGACAACTGCTCCCTTCCAAGGGCATCTGTGTTACAGAAGGGTGGAAGAGACACTGGTCCTTGTCTTACAGAGTTGAAGAGTGAATCTCATGAACAACAGAGAGTGAGCAAAGCAATAGAGTTTATTGAGAGAAAGTACAAAGCTCTGAAGTGTGAGAGGGGTCCTCACTGGGTAGCCACCAAGGATTTTTGTCCCTGACTTTTTATTGGGACTTGATCAGAAAGTTTGTGAGACTTCATGCATGGCACCTAGCTTGGGCAGGTCCAGAACACGTTTATCTTATCCTGTTCTTCCCAAACTCCACTGCCACTGCCACTTCCTCAGTCTCCAACTTGCAGCTGCAGTCTGCCTCCCTAAAGGTCCCTTATCTCTTCCTGCTTAATGTCAACCCTTTCCGCACTCACCTGCATTTAATGACTGCTCAACACTGCAGCATAACAGGCCGTCTCTCTCACTCCATCCTCATCATTCACCTTCAGAATTCCTTACAGGATCAGCTAAGGTTTCTCCTGAGACTGCCTCACAGCTGCAGCAACTTCTTCCTCTGCCCAGTTCCATTGCCTTCTCTTTCCTTCCACACAGTTTGATCCCAAGAGGTCGTCCTAAAGCACCCGAGTGTAGGCATGAATATAGGGACACCTTTGCATAATCGTCAGCCTCCACAACCTTCATACATAATTGGATATGGGTAACACCTGCCTTCTTGAAATTGTTTTCTCTTTTGGCCACTATGCCACTCCACTTTTTAAAAAAATTTTTTTTTTTACATTTATTTATTTTTAAGAAACAGAGTGAGACAAAGTGTGAGCGGGGGAGGGGCAGAGACAGAAGAAGACACAGAATCTGAAGCAGGCTCCAGGCTCTGAGCAAGTGGTCAGCACAGAGCCTGATGCAGGGCTCGAACCCACGAACTGTGAGATCATGACCTGAGCCAAAGTCGGACGCTCAACCGACTGAGCCACCCAGGCACCCCTATGCCACTCCACTCTTAATATTCCTTGTTTCCCAGGTCTCTAGTCTCCTATTGATGCAAAACTTATTTTGTTAAGTCCCTACACATGGTTATTCCATGCTGTGTGTCCACTGACATCATGTTGCTGTTTTTCCCTCATCTCCTCAGTGGCCTCACACATTACCATGATCTTACTATGTGACTTCAGACCAAAGCTTGTGTGCTATAGGTCGAATTCCCTGGGAGGAAGACTCTGAGATGAGGATTAGTATGCAGGAGGATTTGGGGGGAATAAAAATAAACCATAACTAAGAATAACTAATAAGCCATAACTAAGAATAAGCCATGGCAGGGGCCAGTTTTCTTTTTGCCAAAAGGCTATTTATTAGTAGGGCAGAGAAAGTGCTACACATAGTATATGTGCATGTTGCTAAGTCTTTTTAAAGGTCGTTAATGGTATTCCAATGAACAGAATGGGAAAATGAATCAGAGGCAAGCACAATTATATAAATTTGTATTTGGATGCCTGTGTCTAAGGATATCAAGCCAATGTGCTTGAAGGCTGTTTCCTATTCACTGACTTTAAGAGTCAGATGAAATATCAAATGAATCCTTATGACATTTTTAGATGACATGAAACTGGGAGGTTTAAAAAATATGCTGGGTGGCAGAATTAGGTTTCATAAAGGTCTTGACAAGCTGGAATACTGGACCAAATCCAATAAGATAAACTTTAATAGTGACACATCAGGTCCTGTATTTGTATCCTCAAATCAACTACTTAGGTATAGTGTAAGGGAGATGGATTTAACAACAGCATATATAAAAAGGACCAAAGGCCATAGATCTTGACTCTGACTACACACTGCAATCACCTCAGTGATTTTAAATATCCCAGTGCACAGGATCTACCCTCAGAAATTCATGTTAATTGGCCACAGGGTAAGGACCAAACAGAAGTTTTTAAAAGCTTTTGAGGTGATTCACACGTCCAGTCAAGTTTTATAACCACTAGTTTTAGCATACTGTGATTAGCTGTGTGCATCCCTGCCTTCTCTCTGGGGTGGGGAGGGGGGGGGGAGCATAAAAAGAAGAAGAAAGAAAGAAACACTGAAGTAATCTAAAGAGAAGGAGCACAGGACATCATCCGCTGTAGCATGGGCTTTGGAGTAAGTAAAAGTTGTTCTGGTCCCAGTTCTACTTTCAAGACATGTTACCTTAATCTCTCTTGACCTTAATTTTCTCTTCAAGATGACAATGATAGTGCTTAATTCTTAGAGGTGTGTGAGCACTGAATAAGATTTTGCATGTAGAATGCTTGGTATGAGGTGTGGCAGGTAGTTAATGCTCAAAAATGTCAGTCGACATTGTTGAATTGGAGTAATAGAATTATCTAATTTAGAATGTTTAAACCAGAGTTTGCTCTTCTCTGGCCTAGATGAAACATAACAGGGTTTCATTTCTAAGCATTGGTCTTCAGGAAACATAGGCACCCTGGTTTCAGTTCTGGTTATGGGTCAGCAAACTAAATATGTATAAAGAACATTCCAAACCACTGGTAGTATTAGTCTGGTGACAAAAAAAAATATTTATTTAAATTGAAGTCCTGTCGTAAGGATCAAAGGTTTCATTATTCTGTACAAGTCAAAAAAGTGGAATTAAGACAAATGGACAGAAACTAATGGGGAGGGATATTCCAACAGTCAGAGCGTCTTCCTCCAGATGTTCTAATGGCCTCATCACAGATTGGACTGCATGTTGTGAAGGGCTTCTGGTGACCTTTGAGTTCACTGATGACCTCTGATTAAACATCTTTTCTGTCACTCTTTCCCTTCTCCATCCATTCCCACTCATCCTTCACACTGCTGAAAGGGAGTCTTCTTTACTAATTGAGCATGGATCATGGCTCTCTTTAGTGCAAAATCCTTCTGTGGCTCTCTATTACACACTGAATTAATACAAAGCTCTCTGCCTGGTATTTGAAGTCTTCTAGCACATGTTTCCAAGCATTTGTTCTAGTCTATTCTAGTCTCACCTACTGTCACTCCCCATTTCATCCTCTCCATGCTAGAAAAACATAGTTGTACCTCCTCAAATATATCTAGGCATTTTTGATTTTGTGCCTTCAGCCACATTCTTTCCCAGGTTAAATTGGAATTCTGTATCAATTAACAGCTCTAAGATGTTGTCATTTGAATAAAAATTATAATGTGGTCCCCCCATGAACATTTTTTTGGTTTTACAAATCTAAAATAAATATACATTTTAGTACCTAAGTTAGACTTCTTACCTGGTAAATTACGCATTTGAATTCTAACCCTACAACCTTTACTCAGCAGCCTCAGACCAACACAGTAGATACAGAATTGCCATATGAGCCACTACAGCTTTATTGTTGAGCCCAGATTCACCTCACATTCTTCCCCAATACATTGCTTCTGGTTGGCCCTCGGTCAATGTATTATGATTGCAACAAATGGAGAAATCATTTTCCTATTCCTGTGGATGATCTTTAACATTTTAAAAGGACACTACAATCTTCATGGATTCACAAGTTTGTAAAAGGCATCAAGACATATATTTTCAAAATTTATATTTGGACATAATACTACCTATCTCACAATATAATTGTTGAGAGGGAGTGAATGCTTCTTCCCTATTCTTGATGATTCCTTCATGTGAAGGATTAATTTAACAGTCCTAGCTCCTCTCTGCCCTTTTACAGAGGCATTGAAATCATTATAAGGTTGGTTAATTCAGGAATATTAAATTCAGGTTGTTCTGTTCAGGCTCTGTTGCAATTAGGAATGGGCAGTCCACAGGATACATTGATCTGTACTGTCCCTCTAGGGGCAGGCTCCTCCCTTAATGGATGGTGACCTGCTAGGCTCAGTACTGCTGTCTCAGTGGCTAAATTGGCCTCATCTGGGGTTAGGAAGCCCATTGGCTTTTCACCTAAGCTATATGCTTGAAATCTTGATTTTATTAGTGAGAAAGATCATATCTTGAGAATTTTCTACTTTTTCCTTGTCTTAAGTCTCAATTTTTTTCAGAACTGAGGTGGGGAACAGTGAGTTTCTTATGTACAGGTCAGCATGTAGCCAGATTCTCACATAGAGAGACGGGACACTGGGACAGAGGCTTTTCTGTCCAGGAAGCAACTTTATTCATAGTGCCAGCACTGGCTCAGTGGGTTCATACCCCTAAAACTGAGCCCCAAGCACAGTGGAGTGTAGCCTTTTATGCAATTTCTACTTCTTTGTCTCCCCTATATGGTGACATATAGTGTCACCATATGGTGACATATGGTACACGGTCCAAGTTACAGAGTCGAGTCAAAGCTCTGCATATGTGTATAGGAGTTGATTGGGCCACATTGCCTTCCTTTGTTCTGAGGAGGCCCCACCACATTCCTTAAGGAAGGGGTCTGCCACAAGCACATTTGTTTTTCATATTCTAAAGAAGTCTCTGCTAAAATGGAGAGATTTTCTAGTCTCTGCCTAATAATTGTTAGCATTTTACCCATCCCTTCAACTCCAAACTTTATAGAGATTTGCAAACCATAGTCCCAACTACTTATTAACCAAAATAATAAGATGTTGACAGAATAATGCTTTAATGTATGAAGTGAGTATAGCATCCCAGGCACAAATCATTTTTCTTTTTCTTTTTTCTTTTTTTAATTAATAGATTTAATTAGGTGGGGGCATTCTGAGGTTTTGCAGAAAAACTGAGCACAAAATATAGAGGGTTCCCCCCTCCCCAGTTTCTTCTATTATTGTCATTTTGCATTAGTATGGTGTATTTGTTATAGTTGATGGGCCAGTGTTAATACATTATTTTTAACTTAAGTCAATAGTTTATATTACAGTTTATTCCTTTTTAAAAATTTTTCTTTAATGTTTATTTATGAGAGAGAGAGAGAGAGAGGGAGAGAGAGAGAGAGAGGGAGGGAGAGAGAGAGAGAGAGAGAATGAGAGGGGAAGGGGCAGAGGGAGAAGGAGACACAGAATCCAAAGCAGGCTCCAGGCTCTGAACTTGCAGCACAGAACCCAACATGGGACCCAAACCCATGAACTTCAAGATCATGACCTGAGCTGAAGTTGGATGTTCAACAACTGAGCCACCCAGGCACCCCTATTAGGGTTCATTCTTGTACGTTTTATGGGTGTTGACAAATGTATAATGACCTGTATCTGCCATTATAGTGTCATACAGAGTAATTTTACTGCCCTAAATATCCTATATGCTCCCCCTATTCATCCTTCATTCCTCAAACCAACCACTGATCTTTTTATCTTCTCCATGATTTTACCTTTTCCAGAATATATTATTTGAAAAATTAGTATAATATAGTATGTAGCCCTTTCAGATAGGCTCCTCACACTTCGCAATATGCATTTAAGGTTCTTCCATGTCTTCTATGTCAGCACTAAAAAGGAACATTTCTTTTTAGTACTGAAGAAAATTCCATCGTATGGATGTATCACAGTTTGTTTATCCATTTACACATTGAAGGACATCTTGGTTGTTTCCAAGTTTAACAATTATGAATAAAGCTGCTATAAACTTTCACATGCAGGATTTTGTTTAGATGTAACTTTTCAACTCTTTCGGATAGGTGCCAAGGAACGTAATTGCTGAACATGTGATAATAGTATGTTTAACTTTATAAGAAATGGTCAAACTATCTTCCAAAGTGGCTATACGTTTTGCATTCCCACCAACAATGAATGAAAGTTCCTATTGTTCCATATCCTTGCTAGCATTTGATTTTGTCAGTGTTGTGGATTTTAGCCATTGCAAGAGGTGTGCGCTGGTATTTCGTTGTTTTAACTTGCATTTCTATAATTGTATATGATGTTGAACATTTTTCTTACATCTTATTTGCCATCTTTATATCTTCTTTGGCGAGATGTCGGTTCATATCTTTTGGCCATTTTTAAGTAAGTTGTTTTCTTATTGTTGAGTTTTAAGGGTTCTTTATATGATATAGTCATTTATCAGATATTATGTGAATATTTTCTCTAAAGATTGTCTTCTTGTTCTCTAACAGTGTCTTTCACAGAAAAGTAATTTTGAATTTTAGTGGAGTCCAATGTATCCATTTTTTCTTTCTTGAATTATCCTTTTGGTATTATATTTAAACAGTTACCAAACTCAAGGTCAGCTAGATTTCTCCTGTGTTATCTTTTAGAAGTTTTGTAGCTTTGCATTTTACGTTTAGGCCTATGATCTCTCTTGAGTTAATTTCTGTGAAAGGTGTAAGATCTGTCTCTGGATTCTTTTTTTTTTTTTTTTTTTTGCACGTGGATATCTCATTGTTCTGACATCATTTGTTGAAAAGACAGGCATAGCTTTTTATACTTATCATTTCTTTCTGAGAAAATTCTCTTTCCTCTCACCACTGCACATGTGACAGGTTCCACTGTCCAGTACCCAGGCTGTAACCAAGAAAATGACCAGAAGTTGATGCTTTATTGGTAATATGACAGGTATATGACACCAAGGTAATATGACACCAAGGTATTTATTTGGATCAGTTTTTTAGGTTGTATAATGCTTGATGTCTGACACATTGGCTCTGGCTACTTATTCACTGTTTACACAAATCTTGTAATACAATTTCTATGTAAAATTCCTGTCAAAAAATCACATTAACAGTGAAAGCGTAGACTTTCTGCTGCTATTACAACATTGATTGGCATTTAAATTCAGGAATATGCCAAGAAATTGAAGTTGTAGGTCTCATTTTGAGAATAGAAGAGTCCTCACCAGTGTTTTTCAATGAGCATCAGTGTAATAACTGCATGATAAACAGCTAAGATAGTTGTTTAAAAAAATGCAGACTCATGTTCTACACTCAGATCTAGTGAAATCTGGTCTATGGGAGGTGATTCTATCTCTTAACTTTTGATTGGACATTTTCCAAATATCTTTTGAACTGAGGACCAGGGAAGTAACCCTGGCTAAGGACCTTATTTTCTGAGGGTACCAGGTATTTTTATCTATCTTGGCATTCAAGTGGCAGAATTCCAAGCTTGTATGTCCAGTGAAAGAAGTATGCCTGAGTATTTGCTTGTGTTTGTGCTCTAGGGGGAGGGTATCTTTATCTAGATGTCTCAGATGCATTTCACATTTAACTTTTCTGAAGATGGTTATATTATCTTTCTACCAAAACTATACCTACTGCAGTTTCTTTCTTAGTGATTAGCATAAACACTGAGGTGCTCAAGCCAAAAACCTATAATTTTCTTTCTTTATCCAGCTGCAAGTTCTGCACTTGCTTATGTCTCCCTTAATTACCACTTAAGTATGTCCATTTTCCTCCCTCACATTCCTAGTGCTTTAGTTGAGCCCCCCGTCATTTTATGGCATATTTTACTGCAATGGCTCCCTCATCACTTCCTTCTCAATCCACCTTTCACACTGATTGTTGCCATAATACACTTTATACCATGCACATCTGCTGGTGTCATTAACCTGATTGAAATATTCTAATTTAAACTCATCAGCAGAGCAGAAATCTCTTCATGATCTTAGCTTTAACTATCCTCTTCAGCTTTATCTTCAATTACTCTTCCAAATTCACTGTTTCAGCCACAAATAATTAGTTCTATTTCTTTTAATATTTTCATTAATCTTGGTCTGAAGTATGTATTCTTTTTCTTATCCTGGCTGAAGATTTAACTCCTCTATGAAGCCTTCCCTGATAGACATTTTCCCTCCCTATACTTAACAGTGCTCCTCTGTGCTGTCAGAGTACCTCCTAGCACTTGCCACATTTGATTGCAGTTGTTTATTTGGCTGTTTCACCACTTCAGCCAATGGAACTCCTAGAACAGTGAATTTTTTGGTAAAAATTTCCCTGTATAATGGGTGCATGAAAACTTTATTCTCTGCTGCAGCACACATTTCAATTTCAGACAGTGTGAAAGCTCATGAACTTGAGCAGAAAGGCTATACAACTACAGAAGAAATAAAATGTTCAAAAATGCAACATTTTAAATAAATAGATGAGCCCACAGGAAGGGAAGCAGTATATACACAGTCCAAAATGGGAATAGGCCTATGAAAGAGAGCAGGATTATCAAGCTGATGTTTTACCTGTGCTGAAGGAAAATGTGTTGGAGTTAAGGTTCTTAATCTACAACATTGAGGCCTAGATTTCAGTGCCTAGAGACACAAAAGGAGGCTGTGGCCTTGGGAAGTAGTGAGAATGAGATCTTTAGTTAGTCATGACCTTTGAGTGGCTACAAACTTGGCAAAAAGTTGGACTACATATTGTGTTTGCTAGCACAGAAACATAAAAACACTTGTCTCTTTCCTAGATCACAGGTAAATATAATTAGTCATCCCTAATTATTTAAAGCCATAGACCTAACATGTTGTAGGTTTTGGGTTAAATATGCAATATATGCATTGTTCAGTAATTCCCATGCTGAGAAATTAATACAAAAGTGGCCCCAGAGAAATTTTCACGGGTAAAACATTTCAAAGTTGGACAGAAGCAAACATTGAACACTTGGGAAACACATGCCCTCATCCAGGCAGAATGGGCTTCCCATAGATTGAAGATAAATCCACGATGCAAATTTAAGGAGCAATCCAAAATTAAGGAACATAAAATTTAATAATCAAGAATCAGTGAGGGGCAGCTATAGCAAAACAGAATTAGACCCCTCTAAGAGATTTGAAGTAAATGTGTTTTAAGTTATTAAAAATACCAGCTGAAACAATAATATACCATGATAAAAATAGTAATATTTGAAACATAACCAAATATTCTCCTGTAAGTAAGAAATAGTCACTAAAATAAAATAAAACCGTAATAAATGAGTTTAACAGCATAATAAATACAATTGAAGTAGAAATTCATGAATGGGAGTATAAATCTGAGAATCTTCTTACAAACAAAACCTAACTTAAAAGAATGCAGGAGCACACAGATAAATCATTTGTATTAGAGACATTAAGGTCAAGCTTGCATTGATTAGAGAATGTCCTAACAAAGACATTTTAGTTACCTTTTTTGTGAGGGGTGAGAGGAGGAGCAGAGAGAAAGGGAGACAGAGAATCCCAAGGAGGCTCTGTGCTATTAGCACAAAAACCAATGTGGGGCTTGAACTCACAAACCGTGAGATCATGATCTGAGCCAAAATCAAGAGTTGGCTGCTCAACTGACTGAGCCACCCAGGTGCCCATTAGCTACTTTTTAAATATGAGTTCACTTGGTAAATAAGGGAAGTAAAGCCATTAGGGACAAGGGAATGGATTGTGCAGGTGCATAGAGATACAGAGACTTAAAGAGATGG